>NC_092338.1:401362500-402562500 GCF_046630445.1 Rutidosis leptorrhynchoides | reverse complement strand
TATATATATTTTAATAGCAACCTATTATTCTGTATTTTATTTTTACATTATTAATCCCAATTTATTGGAGTGCATTTTATTAATTAAAAATAATATCTATGTATTCTTGTCTTTTTATTTATATCTATATATTTATTTACAAATAATTGTTCGTGAATTGTCGGGCACACTCAAAGGGTAATTGGTTGTTTGAACATAATTCCAAAACTTTTGAGACTCAATATTACAGACTTTGCTTATCTTGTCGAAATCATATAAAGATTAAGTTTAAATTTGGTCGGAAATTTCCCGTGTCGTCACATAAATCTTGTATGAAACTTGACAATTTGACTCACATGCTATATTAATCGAGTCGTAACGAGCCATAGGACTAATTGAACAACTTTGACCAATCGTGTTTACCTTTATTGATACAACCTACTTGTTTAGGTCAAGACTAGCAATTGTCTTTGCACACGTTACTTGTGAAGTACTTTATTACTCGTGCACTCAAGGTGAGATCATAGTCCCACTTTTACTCTTTTTAACTTACATTTGGGATGAGAAAACATAAACGTTTCAATTTTACAAAGTGAACACAAGTACGAAAACAAACATTCTACATACGAGTTAGAACAAAATCCTCAATTCAATTATCATTAGTTACACTTGCCGGGTGTAAGCGAGAACTTATGTTGTATGGCCATATGGGTTTGACAAACCCTCATTCGGACGGTTCGCTACCGTTACTTCGGATGAAATATATTTTCGAGAAACAATGTATGTTCTAACACTATTGTGATGGGGTTCTATGGATGGAAAGTTAAGCCTTGATAATTGGGTGCTCGTGATAACAATTTTTAGAATGGTTTACTATTATTTAAATGTTATAAATCTTGTGGTTCATTTGTACTTACTCACTTACTTACTTAAACCTATGATTTCACCAACGTTTTCGTTGACAGATTTCTATGTTTTTCTCAGGTCTTTGAATGATATGTGATACATGCTTCCGCTCACTATTTTGATACTTGCATTGGACGTCGAGTATATATGCATACATGGAGCGTCTTTTGACTTATTTTAAAACTGTGTCGCATAGGTTTCATTTGTACTTAACGTTGTAACGTAACTAGTGGTTGAACTATTCTTGTAAACTTTGAAACAATCTTTACATTTGAAATGAATGCGACATACTTTTGGTCAAACGTTATTTTAAAGACTTATGACCACGTAACGGGACCTAAGTAGACGGTGCCGTCAATGACGATTTTGTCGGGTCACTACAGATGGTATCAGAGCGTTGGTTGTAGGGATTTAGGGTTCATTGGTGTCAACCCCGAGTCATAGGGTACATTAGTGAGTCTAGACTACAACCGGCATATAGACTTGAAGTAGGAATTACTTGACTACTTGTGCATTTATACTCGAACTCTTTTATTCATAACCTAACTCTTATTCTATCTTAATCTCACATTATTTAATTTGATTGACACGTCACCTTGACTTTATGAAATAATGTCGAATGCACATATGAATTAGGGTAATATAATTGCTGGGATTATATTACGGTGACTCATATGGACGTTCCGACATTATGACATAAAGAATTTAAGGCGAGTCAAGGAAAAATTATCTCTCTATTTTTGCTCCATATCACGATTAGTATTATTGATAATACTAATCAACGATATTCTTGTATCATGAAGGAACAATGGCTCACCAAGGTCAACACAACACTCCTCCCGAAACTCTCGAACAAGCTCTTCAACGAATGATAGCCACCGCCGTGGATGCGGTCATGGCCGGTTACTCCAACAACAACAACAATGGAGCCGGTAATTCAAACGAGGGATGCTCCTACAAGAACTTCATGGAGTACAAACCTCCCACTTTCGATGGAACCGGGGGACCGGTTGCTCACACCCGATGGTTTGAACAAAAGGAAGCCGTTTTTAGCATAAGCGGTTGTCGGGACCAAGATAAGGTCAAGTTTTCCACCATCACTTTCACCGGTATTGCTCTCTCATGGTAGAACACGTATGTACAATCGGTGGGTACCGATGAAGCCCACACACTCTTTTGGACCGAACTAAGAGAAAGAATGATCACCGAATACTTCCTGCGCGAAGAGACTCGAAGGCTCGAACAGGGGCCAAGAAATTTAAAAATGGCCCGAAATGACTTCGAAGCTTATAATCAACGGTTTGCCGAACTAGCCTCAATTTGTCCAAACCTTATGACTCCCGGGCCCCAAGGAGTTGAATTTTACATGAATGGCCTCCTTAAGAGCATTCCACACGGGGTAATGTCATCAAGACCTGCCAACCTACAATAGGCTTTAACGATGGCCCGCCAATTTATAGAAAAGGTGGATAAATTTGAAGCGCCAGCACCAACGGCCGAGGATCAATCGGGTGGCAACAAAAGAAAATGGGAAGCCTCTCGATCAAGCAACTACAACAACAACTTCGCCATGAAGCCTTTCACACCCGGCGGTAAGAAAGGGTATGCCGAAAACCTACCTTTTTGTAACAAGTGCCACAAACATCATTATGGTGAATGCAGTAAGCCATTTTGCATCAAGTGTCAAAGAAGTGGCCATGTGGCCCATGCTTGTAGAAGTGCCGCCCCCGTCGCTAAAAAGGTGCCCAGTGCATGCAGAAGGGGTGCTTGTTTCGAATGTGGCCAACTGGGTCATTTTAAGAATGCATGTCCAAAGGAGAAAGCAAACCCCAATGTACACGAATGAGCTTTCAACCTTAACACCTAGGATGCCCGAGATGACAATGAACTAGTCACGGGTATGTTTCTTCCCAACAACTCTTATATTTCTTATTTATTCGATTCGGATGCCGATGAATGTTTTGTATCCAAGGCTTTGACTCCTACTCCTTGCACTCCTCCATTTTCCTCAAAGACTACTTATACCATTCAAGTGACCAACGGAAAACTATTGCGTGCTGACAAATTTTTATCAAAGGGTGTACGTTAAACTTATTGGGTGGATAATTTGAATTTTGACTTGATACCTATAGAACTAGGGAGCTCAAAACCTATTCGCTAAGAAGAAATGTTTTCCTACAATTATGTATAGATTATTGTGAACTAAGTAATTTCCGATTGAGAACCGATATCCTTTTCCCCGTATCAATGACCTCCTAATCAATTACAAGGATTCCGTGTGTATTCCAAATCGACCTCCATTCCGGTTATCATCAATTGAGGGTTAAGGGAGAAGATGTCTCCAAAACCGTTCTCCGAACTCGTTACGATAGTTATGAATTTCTTTTAGTGTCGTTCAGTTTAACTAAGGCTTCGTCCGTATTCATGGGCCTTATGAATCGCGTATGTAAACTTATCTAGATAAATCTGTCATCATATCCATAGGTGATGCCCTAACCTATTCAATTCCAGCGAAGAAGAAAACGAACAACGTCTCCGTCCTACGCTCGAACTCTTGAGAAAAGAGCAACTCTATGCCGAATTCTCCAAGTGAGAATTTGTGACGACCCGAAAATTTCCGACCAAATTTAAACTCAATCTTTATATAGTTCCGACACGATAAGCAAAGTCTGTTAGGTTGAGTCTCAAAAATTTTTAACTGATTCATATAGTCAATTAATCTTCGACTACTCTCGACGATTCACGAACAATTAATTGTAAATAGATATATGTGTATGTATATATAAATGATAATTGAAAATATAATTTGAAATAGTATATGTTATTGCTATTAAAATTTAATTATGTAAAATAAAATAAAAATAGGATATTATAATAATTATTATTAAATAAAGTATATTAAAAATAAATATTAAATGATTGTAATACTCATTTCGTGTCCCGATTGATATTAAGTAAGTTAAATTCAAACTTATATGATTTTAAAATAAACGGTGATTCAAAAATGAGATCTATAAATTTTAGGCTTACTAAAAATGTATTTAGGACTCAGTTATTAAATTTTAACACTTTTTATATTTTATCCAGAAATGAGAGGGACAGTTGATGTAATTTTTATTTGACAAATTAGGGATCGAATTTTATACCATAATGACCAAAATAAATAAATATAGCTAATATAAAAATTTGGGATCTTTCTGAGTACTTTTATCAACCACTGATTTAACAACGGAGTACAAAATAATAATCCGTGAAAACTGTCGGCAAGTAATTTAAAATTGAGACTGCTAAATATTTGTTTATTATTATTTCATTTGGCACATTTCTTGTTTTACTAATCCACTAACTGCATATTACTATTATAAATTGATATTATTAACTAGTACGGAGTATTATTATATTGATATTATATTGATTCTATGCGATATATAGATAGTTACATATGAAAGTTATAATCACACACACCCACTACACCCACTTGATAGATTTTAACCGATTCATTTCTCCATTTCTATGTTACCACTTTAACACCAAAATATAGGCATTACATGTATGATCAAACCCACTTATTTTAGTTTATAGATTGTTTTTCATATTCTTAACTCAACCATCACTTTAACCCTTATCTGCTTATTATTTAATCAAGACCCATGACCACCATCTTCTTGTTCGCTTTCTATGATCATCGATCATCAACCATTACAAAACCATTTTTTTTTGTGATACTCGATCACCATTACCGCACCATCCACAAACACTATCATCACACCTTTCTTCTCCATGAGACACTAAACAAACACCACCATACACCATAACCATCACCCTCAAGATAAACCACCACCTTGTAAACGCCACTTACACCATCACCTTGTGACTTCTAGATTCTGTTACTTTTTAAGATCGTGAAACAAACCACCACCGAGAGTCACATCACCACATCTCATCACCGCAACCCGTCATCATCCTCGGTTCACCTTCACACCATCACCACCATGAGTACAACCACCGAACAATCACCACCACTGTTTATAATCACCACCTCCTTCATCATCGACTTCCACGACCACCAAACCAGCCACCTTTTTACCATTTTAACCACCACATTAAATCACAGACCACCATCGCTGCTACCATTTCTCTGTGCCTATTTTATCACGCAAAACACCGCCATCATTACTGTTATAAATTTCTGTAACCAAGATCGCGTTAAAAAAAAGGGCTGCGACATATTTTTTTCTGTTTTACCAATGTTGTTGCGGTCCTACTTCTGCTCCTGTACAACGAGGATGTTAACGGACAGCTATAAAATGAGGATATGTAATGATGAAATGTCGATGAAGATGATGAATAGTGTTTATGATGAACGAAGATGAAGATATTACGACAATGGTCATTAGGAATGTTAAACGTTAATGATGATGGTATCATGAATCACGATGATGATAAGTCTGTGAAATTAGTTAACAAGATGATGATGACATATGAAATGAAAATTCCATGAATAGTTTTGGGTTTGTTTTGAAGGAGAAGAATGAAACAGAATAAGTGGTTAAATAAATTTAAACTAGTATATAAATAAGAAAAGTAGCAGTCAGAGGAATGGTTAGGTATGTAGTGTGTTAAACGAGGGGTCTTGAGTTCGATTCCCACCTGGTGCAGTCATTTTTTTCCAGCAAGAATAAGTTATTCAAGTCAGGCCCATGGGGCTTGAGTAATTATTTCTTGGGCCGAGATTCATATATTTTCAATCGGGCCGAAACCCATCCCACACTTGTCTCAAAATTTAGATAATGATATTAGATGATAGTTGATAAGGGTTAAAGGGGTTTATGTCACAAATTAAAACGGAAAGACAAATCAGATCAGATGGTTGGATGTATTGTGTTTAACAAAGAGGTCTAGGGTTCGAGTCCTGTCTAGGGCATATCTTTTTTTGGAGAAAACTGCAAAGTAGTCTTCTTTTGTTACATATATATATATATATATATATATATATATATATATATATATATATATATATATATATATATATATATATATATTAGTATTATTATTATTATTATTATTATTATCATTATTACTAAAATAAGTATTAGTATTATCATTTTTATTATTTTATTAATACTATCATTATCATTATTATTACTACAAATAAAATGACTAAGGTTATGATCAAAATTATTATTATCAATATCATTATTAAATCTAATTATTAGTATTATTATCATTATTTTAGTATTATCATAATTTTTTTTTTTGACAAACAAAAGATAATTATATAAAAATATAATTATTACATATGTCATAAGTATACCTAATTCACTATTTTAATATAAAAATAACATATATAATATATATTGTGTTAGAAATAATAAATACATTAATATTTTTAACAAGTAATATATTTTTTAATTAATATGTATAAACTGGATTAAAATACCATTATATGCTCATTATGTGTTTTAATATATACATTACTGAAATAGGTTCGTGAATCCGAGGCCAAACCTGCACTTGTTCAGTGTCGTCATAGGCATAATTGCTACGAAATACAGTATAGTGAGTTTCATTTGCTCCCTTTTTAAATGTTTTTGCAATATATATTTTTGGGACTGAGAATACATGCACTGCTTTTATAAATATTTTACGAAATAGACACAAGCAATCGAAACTACATTCTATGGTTGGATTATCGAATCGAATATGCCCCATTTTAGCTTGGTAGCCTAAGAATTGGTGTTTATTATAATTGCCACCAATTGACGCGAATCCTAAAGATAGATCTATGGACCTCGACAAGTCCCATTCGGGTTACGAATGCTTTAGTACTTCGATTATCATATCCGATGAGAGTCCCGAAATGATGGGGATATTCTATATGCATCCTGTTAGTTTGGTTATCAAGCGTTCACCATATGAATGAATTTTAATTCGCGGGTTACGCGTGTTATTATGTACTCGGGTTACGTGTACAATTAAATATCTATAATCTTGTGGTCTATTAAAATGATGAAAATGAATGTTTACGATAAACTAATGAACTCACCAACCTTTTGGTTGACACTTTAAAGCATGTTTATTCTCAGGTATGAAAGAAATCTTCCGCTGTACATTTACTCATTTTAAAGACATTACTTGGAGTCGATCATCGCAATGGGACCAAATGTTGATGACTTCATCCAGATGGATTAGGACGGGGTATTGACATGTGGTATCAGAGCGGTGGTCTTAGCGAACCAGGTCTTGCATTAGTGTATCTAACTGATAGTTGTTTAGATACATTAGTGAGTCTGGACTTCGACCGTGTCTGCATGTCAAAAGTTTTGCTTATCATTTTTGTCGGAAATTACATGCATATCATTTTTAGTCTAGACACATCTATTTGCATTGATTGCATGAATAGTGTATAGACAAAATTCATATCTTAGCGTATCTGCTCATTCATATCTTAGCAAAGCTGTTACTGTAAACTTTGCCTGACATATTCCGTAAATTCCTCCGTAATCTACGAAATCTTTTGTTCTATATATATATATATATATATATATATATATATATATATATATATATATATATATATATATGTATATATATATATATATATGTATGTATGTATATATATATATATATATTCTATATAATTAGATTACCACCCGATAGCCGGAAATCATTTCATATCGAAAATTCTTTATTCAATCGTACGAAATGGAACTCACCACTAGTTCAAGTTCCTCGGATTCCGACAGCTATTTCGATATGGAAACACACTCGAGCTCCGAAAGCAATGTGACCGGAATGGATCAACCAAACAGTCATCACCAATTCTGGATGAATTGGTGATGGGTTTGTAGTCGACTTAATCAATAGAGACGCGAAGAAGGCGATCCCTTCCACCCACCGAATTCACCTCTTGACGATGAACCTGAAGTGCTTATCGGCGAACCTATTCAAGACACCATTTTCTCTCTCATATCCAGAGTATCTCGTCATGATTATATTCTATCCTCTATTCTAAACTTTATTCATCCACTTGTTCCTACCGACAATCATCCCGGAGTAATAGCAGAAGTCAACGAGCTTCGCACCCGAGTTGTAGCCTTGGAAAATATGGTGCAAAATGTATCAGCTTCAGCAACATCACCAGCACCAATAGTACCACCAACATCAATACCAGTACCACCAACAACCCAAGCTTCAACATCACATACCTCAACATCTCATTCTGTACCTCGAGTATAATCATTGTTCTACATGACGTTCTACATCTTCATTCTTTATGATGATTATGTAATCTATAATGTTTTAGAGATTATATATTCTTATTCTAACGGTAAAGCAAATGAGATTAATATCATATTGACTCATTAAATCCATGATTACATCTGAAGAAAATATATATGTATATATATTTTCATAAAGATTGTAATTAAAAGTTCTTTTGTACAAACCGTTAATGGTGAAAATATTTTAACGGGTAGGTAATACCCGAGGAATATTTAGATTTCACATTAATAAGTTACACTGTACATTCTTCGAATCCGATTCAACAGTCATTTACTATCATACTTACATCCACAGATATATGTATCCGTTCATCGCAGAATAACCATTTTCATTCAATTTCATATTTGGATTTTGACCTATCAGAATCCAACAAGTGGCATAATGAAGAAAACATTTGACAAAATAAAAATTTGTTAGAAACAAACAAATTAACTATGAGAAATTTTGTTAAGAAACCACGCTAACAAAATCCTAGCTAACTGTTCCTAGCTAACTGCTAATTCCTTATTACATTTTAATTATCGTAATTTATTTTATTGCAATTTAATTCTCTCAATTTTATTTATTGTCATTTAATTTCTGTTATTTATTTTACGCACTTTATTTATCGTCATTTAAATACTGTTAATTACGCATTTGAAATATCGGGACACATATACAAGGTTTTGACATATCATATCGACGCATCTATATATATTATTTGGAATAACCATAGACACTCTATATGCAGTAATGATCGAGTTAGCTATACAGGGTTGAGGTTGATTCTAAATAATATATATACTTTGAGTTGTGATCGAGTCTGAGACATTTATATAATGGGTCACGACACGTATTAATTAATTCGAATATTATATATTAAACTATATATGAATTATTGAACTACTAATTGTGGACTACTAACTGTGGACTAATAATATTGGACAATTAAAATGAATTAAAATATTGATTATAACATATGAAACTAAACATTTCTTCAAGTTTTTCACTCGATTTCATCTTAAACCTCATTTGTATCTTGATGATTACAATCTGCGTTCAAACCTTTCATGATTCTTGAAAATACCTCAATCGAGAGGATTGACCAACCGCACTTCATCTAAGGAAGGAAAGATTTAAGCATATAGCTATGCACCTGAAAAACTCTCGGAAACTGAGTAAACGTTTAACACATATCTGTGCTAGCTCTTTTGGCGTTGTTATTATCGAAAATAACTTTACAATCTCTCTCCAAATTTGCCAATTTTGTCACAGCTCCAGCAAGTCAATTCCGACTTTTCATTCGAATTAGCCTTTTATAACCTAGATATATAAGTTTGCCTTTCGTTATCGTTACCAGAGAACCGTTTATATTCCACCACATTAGCAGTAAATTATCAACAACTTTATTACACATTGGCTTAAGTCTCTCTGAAGAACCATTATATTTGTTCATTAAAACTCTATCATATACTTATCCGCACCTTATAACAAGAGTTGCCATATCAATTACCGAAAATTAGCAATCAGTATTTCGAATCTCGCAGCGTTTCTACATCAACAGTTATATGTATACATATAACATTTATCTCTTAGAATTATGATCTTCCATTTTAAAATTCTGAAAAGCACCCAGTCTACGAATAAATTCTCAAAATTTTGAAAAAGCTGAAAGAAGCAGCAAAAATTGTAAACGACCTTAACAGTCAAAAGTTTGATGATAAAGAATGATACGTTGGAAAAGCTCACAAGAAAAATTTGGTACTGAAAAACGAATTGAGCAAACTATGAAGGAGGCTATGAACAAATCACAAGGACTAAATATGCCTTCAAAGAATCTTAATAATTCTATTTCTGATGAAATCTTTAGCGAATACCTTACTTCTTAATTGCTTTAAATCATTGTGAATGAATTTCTTCATCACACAATGATTCTAAAATTCAAAGATATTAACGTATCTTTCATTATAAATATCCTCGATATTTCTAAAGATATTTTCATAACTATTCTTATCTGAAATCATTTATCTCCTCGCGTTATCAGTATTACATCAGAATGAAAACTGTTTTAGTTCTAAATTCTGAAATATTTGAACTTAAAACATGAATGATATTGAAGTAGTGTTAGAAATTGATGCATGACTTAGTATAATATAATGACACTTGATCAACGTGATTATATTACAGTAAGTCATGCTGAGTTTCTAATGGAACTTGATGATTCACAGACCATAACGTCATCAGGTGCCATGTTATACGACTCTTACATTCTATCTAATATATAAACATATCAAGAACATAATTTCTTGATAGTTCTATCTTTTCTCGTGAATTCTGGTAATTTAACCAATCAAGATCGTGCTATTACCATATCTCTCTTAGAACATTAGCCATGTTCACTCGAAACACCATACCTACGAATTCTAGACCATTACTTGTTGTACTTAGAGTCGAGAAGAGAATAAAAAGGCAAAGAGCTCCGGAATATAAGGGAAAATATAAAGCCCTATAACAACACATAAATTACAAACCGTGTATATCAATGTTTATCGCAACATAAAGACACGGGAGAATTAAAAACACTATAACCCCCAAGGGCGAAGTAGAAGTAAACAGATTCCTCTGGTGGAAGTTGGAAAAGGAGAACGATTGTTGCGATAGTAAGGATAAGGACAAGGATCAGAACTGGATTAAGCATTTTCACAATCTTTTGAATTTGGAAATTGAGTATAGGAATGGTAAAAATAATGGAACGGAAGAAGTTAATTTATAGTGAAATATCTGATAAAGAAATTAAGGCAGATCTCCGCATTTAATTAGAGATATCCTAAATTCCTGATTTACCGAAGAATCAAATCTTATATAGATTCGAAGATTATCTTTAAATCCCATGAATTCCGGAAATCAACCCTGTCTACGTCAACAGATATGACAAAACTTTACTTTACTCATTTCACTCTTTTACGATAACTTCACTCATACTCTTCGAGTAATCCAATTGTTTTATCCATATTACTCAATAGTAATAAAACTCTATTTATCAGCTCCTATGAGTCATGAAAACATACTTATTATCAGCCATGACCCTTCCACTAAAATTTCGGGACGAAATTTCTTTAATGGGTAGGTACTGTGACGACCCGGAAATTTTCGACCAAATTTAAACTCAATCTTTATATAGTTCCGACACGATAAGCAAAGTCTGTTAGGTCGAGTCTCAAAAATTTTGAACTGTTTCATATAGTCAATTGACCTTCGACTGCTCTCGACGATTCACGAACAATTAATTGTAAATAGATATATGTGTATGTATATATAAATGATAATAGAAAATATAATTTGAAATAGTATATATTATTGCTATTAAAATTTAATTATGTAAAATAAAATAAAAATAGGATATTATAATAATAATTATTAAATAAAGTATATTAAAAATAAATATTAAATGATTGTAATACTCATTTGGTGTCCCGATTGATATTAAGTAAGTTAAATTCAAACTTATATGATTTTAAAATAAACGGTGATTCAAAAATAAGATCTATAAATTTTAGGCTTACTAAAAATGTATTTAGGACTTAGTTATTAAATTTTAACACTTTTTTATATTTTATCCAGAAATGAGAGGGACAGTTGATGTAATTTTTATTTAACAAATTAAGGATCGAATTTTATACCATAATGACCAAAATAAATAAATATAGCTAATATAAAAATTTGGGATCTTTCTGAGTACTTTTATCCGCCACTGATTTAACAACGGAGTACAAAATAATAATCTGTGAAAACTGTCGGCAAGTAATTTAAAATTGAGACTGCTAAATATTTGTTTATTATTATTTCATTTGGCACATTTCTTGTTTCACTAATCCACTAACTGCATATTACTATTATAAATTGATATTTTTAACTAGTACGGAGTATTATTATTATATTGATATTATATTGATACTATGTGATATATAGATAGTTACATATGAGAGTTATAATCACACACACCCACTACACCCACTTGATAGATTTTAACCGATTCATTTCTCCATTTCTATGTTACCACTTTAACACCAAAATATAGGCATTACATGTATGATCAAACCCACTTATTTTAGTTTATAGATTGTTTTTTATATTCTTAACTCAACCATCACTTTAACCCTTATCTGCTTATTATTTAATCAAGACCCATGACCACCATCTTCTTGTTCGCTTTCTATGATCATCGATCATCAACCATTACAAAACCATTTTTTTTTGTGATACTCGATCACCATTACCGCACCATCCACGAACACCATCATCACACCTTTCTTCTCCATGATACAAGCAACAAACACCACCATAAACCATAACCATCACCCTCAAGACAAACCACCACCTTGTAAATGCCACTTACACCATCACCTTGTGACTTCTAGATTCTGTTACTTTTTAAGTGTTGGAAATATGTTCTCGGGTTGGCTACGGTTCAACCGTGGTTTGACCGTGGCACATATTGTGACGATCGCTCCAAATCCATATGGACGAACATGTCATTCATCGATTTCATTGCGAGGTATTTGACCTCTATATGATACGTTTTGTAAACATTGCATTCTTTTGATAAGGCACACCATAAATGAATATTTAAATCAAAGTTTTTCGACATCTGATGATTTCTACATATAGACAATCACCGTAAATAATAGTTTACAATAGTACTTCCGTTGACAATGCAGTCAAAATAAGATACATGGTGATGATTTGGTGAATGCAACGTTTCCTTGAAAAATATGCCATGTACGACTCCATGGACATAGCTTGTCTAACATATAAGCAAACAGCGAAAGACTTCTAGGAAACCTGAGAATAAACATGCTAACAAGTGTCAACACAAAGGTTGGTGAGTTCATAGTTTTAGTGTTTCGCATAATCTGTATATAAAAGTGGATCACGAGATTTCAGTTGTTCCATCCAGAAACGTTTATCAAAATATTCTACGAAATTGAGCACCCTGGTAACTAAACTTAACGTATATATAATAAGTACCCCTGTTTTAACATACATGCAACCAACATGTACAATACACGCAATCCAACGTGTACTAAACTCAAATAGCATACGTCTGTTTTATAGTTTAGGCTAGGGTTTCTATACCTGGAACAGACGGGGATGTCAAGCCCTATGGATCCATATACAACTACTCGCGCCCACCAGTTTTTATAACTGACAGTTACTAGTTACCAAAGCTAAGGGATTTTCGGTTCAAACTCGTTGTAGAATTAACTATGTACTTGTGTCCATTGCGTTTAAAATAAAGTGCATGTATTCTCAGCCCAAAAATATAGATTGCAAAAGCAATTAAAAAGGGAGCAAATGAAACTCACCTTAGCAGCATATAAAGTCATTCACCAAAATGTGACCGAAACTCGGATTACCAAATAACCATAGATCTCAACCTAGAGAACATATGTTGGTCAATAAATGTCTATCAAACTAGGTCTGGTCATAGTGTATCACAATCCTAATGCTCGAGATCGACATACAAAAGTTATCCAAAGTAGTTTCAAAAAGTCAATTTTGACAATGGTTCAACAAAACGAGACATAC
This sequence comes from Rutidosis leptorrhynchoides, assembly GCF_046630445.1. Lineage (NCBI taxonomy): Eukaryota > Viridiplantae > Streptophyta > Magnoliopsida > Asterales > Asteraceae > Rutidosis > Rutidosis leptorrhynchoides. The sequence continues at coordinate 402,548,763 of NC_092338.1, read as the reverse complement.
CTTATATAAGGAGTCAGTTACTTGGTTGGTAATATTCAAAAATCCATTTTATCAGTCTCGTAAACAAGTTGTTTAAATCTTAATTGCAGATTCAAAAGCAATTTCAATTAACGTCAATCATAATTCAGTTGATCATATCTCTTAATCCGTTCATCGAAACTATTCGATATCTAAATGAAAAGTCATTGATTTTTCGCCAGCTTTCCAAAAACATGCATATCATATACCTTTTACCAGTAACATATGTATTTAATTCGTGATTCAACATAAACTGTTTAACGACGAAATTTAGCATACAAGCATGTATAAATATATATACTCGAGCACTAGACATGGATACACAATTAATATATAAAAGATAAAATATGAGTGCTTACGTATCAATATTGAGATTCAATGATGTGCGAAAAGTGGTATATGAATTGTTGTATGGAAAATACCGGTTTTAAAGATTACACACACTAACGGGCAGTGTACCCGATCGTGTAGTAGTATAGATAATGGTAAAATCCGTGTATCATTCCAAGGACAGTTATATGTGCAAATTAAGATTGTATAAACTAAATTGTGATTAGGCTAAAATAAATGAAATCAAACAAGTACAAGATATTGGGTTGCCCTTTAACGATGGGCAAATCAATAAAGGAATAAGTTTAAAGACAATATTTTTGGTATTTTAGGTTTATGAAGATGAAAGATAGTTTTTATATCAAATTAAACAAATATGCTCGTCTAGACTTTTTACCCTCGATTGTTGATTGTTGTTTTAGGATTAAGACCGGATTGATTGACTATGCACGAGAACTAATTAATCGGTTTACCAAGAGTAGTCTTGCGCAAACACTCAAACGGGATTACACGACGCAAGTGATGTTCTTGTTATCTAAGACCTCCTATTTGTAATCAATTAATTCAACTAGTCTAAAGACTTGAATGATGATCATGCCAATGATGTGTTGATCATGATCCACTCCTATGTCAACTAATGGTTTAGCTTACTTCATTCCCTTGGTCCAGTTAAATGCTCAATTCACCCAACCCAAGTAATCAATTAAGTGTAGTAATAGGATCCCTATAAACGTCACTAGATAAGGCAAATTTCTAACACCTATTAGCTATATGGAATTGAGTAGTGAAAATATGTATAACAGATTCTAGGGAATTGATCGTTTACCTAGACAACTACACATATCAAATAAGCTATCCGAAAGTATCTACAAGAGTCGTTCTTACATTTCTATATAGATTAATCGTTTGGACGCAACTTACCCCTTTTGGTAAAAGACGGGCAAACACTTGTCACTAGGTGCAAATCAATATACTAAATCAACAAGATGGTGTTTCTTAGTTGAACAAGTATACTAACTAATTGAATCGAAAAGATTAAACTTAACAAGAATGGTTCTTGTATTCAAACATCAAACTATCATACATAAGAACAATCAATCAACCAAAGTAACAATCAACATCTCGGTTATTAATCTAGACAAGCATAAAAAGAACTAGCTAACAATCATATTTAAAGACAATAACAAACTGGAAATAAAGATAGAATTCATTGTGATAACAAGAATCGACCTTTGATATGAATCTTGGATGATGATCCTGATGATTCTTGAATCCGGATTGAAATGATGGATTAGGTGATCCTGGATTACTCCAAGGATCACCTTGAATCATAACCTCTGCCTCTAAAAATGACTGTGTAATGGTGTCTGAAGAATGAAGCTGGAAAGGGGCTTAAAAAGGAAGAATATAGCTGGAAAAGCCAGCGTGCGCGGCGCGCACAAAAGTAGGTGCGCGGGGCACACTAGCCACCTACCACCTTTTACTTTACAGCTCGATTACACTTCTCAGATCTACTTTACATACGAAAAAGGGGATCATGCGCGGTGGATGTGCGCGGTGCGCACTGTAGTGCGCGGAGTGCACACTTTAATTTTGCGCGGTGCGCATTTATGTTTTGTTTAAGCAACTTTCTGATCAAATTTGGTCGTGCGCGGTGGCGTGCGCGGTGCGTGCGCGGAGTGCACACCCAGGGTGCACGTTTTTGTTTCTTCGTTTCTTGTTCTGGTTTTGATCTTTGAGTTGTTTCATTCATTATCTTCAACATTTCTTCAAGTATACAATGATTCTATGCTTAATTACAATACAATGAAATATACAAGGAAATAATACAAATAAAAATGTAAAACAATGAAAATGACTTGATATTGCGACTAATGATATGTCTATTTTGAGCAATATCAAAATCCCCCACACTTATCTCTTGCTTGTCCTCAAGCAAGTCTTGTTTTAAACACTCGAATACAAAACAAAAATATGAAACACACACATTTATTGGAGCACACATTTATTGGAATCACACTCACACAATATAGTACACAAGTTTACACTAATCACACGAAGTAGACGAAACACACACATTTTTTTTTGGAACACCAAACTCGCGCTATATGAAACACACACACACACACACACACATTTGGAATGATCAGGAGAAAAGAACTTTGTTGTAAGCTCCGAAAAATTTTGGATCTTTAGGGAAAATTGGATCTTGTGAAAACGTTTTCTGATTTTTTAAAATGTCATGCTAGTTTTTACACTAGACACGTTTTCCGGGTTTTAACCTCAAATTCCGGTTGAGGGTAACTGAAAACCTAAGTCTCAGTCGGCGATTAGCAAGCTATCCGCCCTCATGATTGTAGTATCATGGAACTCTTAACCGGGCGCCCCCTGACGCGGTATAAATATCGGTCTTTCATGACAATTTGTACATTTAAATCAAGGGTTAAAACTGCGAAGACTAAGCTATCGCGCGGGACAGATCCTGCTCCAGCTTATACACCGTAATCGGTCTTGCACTGGATAGCGACTTGGATTTACCCTACCAAGTTTATTTTTGGGTTTGAAAGTTCAAGACTTTCCCTTCCCACTGTACCTTTATATCGTGATATGATATTGGTATGAAATGATATAGTTTAGGAAGTTTGTTATATCAAGTAAGGCAAAAATTTGGAAGACTTTACTTCCTTCATGGATGAACTATATGCATCCTTTAAGTTTAGTGACATTTTCTTCGCTTTATTTTCAAGCTAAAAGTACCTTAAAACACTTGACTTGCAAAATTTGCTGATAGTAATTCGAAAAGATTGGTAAAATCCCCCACACTTGGCTTTTCGTTAAGTCTTTTCTTTCAAAAATTTTAAAATTTCCCATTAAAATGCGAAAATAAGCCAAGTTGCATACCGTTTGAATACCCGCGAGAATTTATACCATCCCCCCACACTTAAGATTATGTAATGCCCTCATTACTTAGTAAAATTTAAATTCGAGAGGACAATAGTGAGAAAAAGGAGTTCGAAAAACCTAGGTTCAAAAACCGGAGATCGTGGAGTATAGGTGAGCGATGGTGCATCCTTCATTCTTTGATCTTCATCACACAAATTCTAATTTGATAGGTACCTTGCTGAATTTTAATGCTAGTGTCACTAAAACCTTGAAAAACCTCGTGCAATTTTCATGCACTCGACTCGACCCCAGAATTTAATGCCTAGTGGGGTTAAACTCCCCCACACTTTATCGGATGAGACGTGAAGTCGGTGGAAAAAGTTCCACGAATCAAAATAGTGAGCTAATCATTTACACCTCGGGTGGTGTATATTATATGTGATAAATCCTTTTTCAGTTTCCCGAAAAAGGATGACCTAACCCGAGGGTTAACATACGACTCCTCTCCATGTGCGACTTTCTGTAAAACTTTTATTCTTATTGGTGGATCTTGGTCAAATGGGTCTTTAAAGATTTTCTTCCCCAAATTGACATCCTCTGGAATAAGCATGGACCCGCTGTGAATCTCAACTATTGAGCGGGGCTCAATTTCCAGCTTCAATTCCTTTAATTCTTCAGTTGTAGGTTCATAACCATTAGCCACGAGAACGAGTAGCAAACCGTATTCCTCCTTTAACACAATCTCATCTATATAACTAGAAGAGTAAGAATGTAACTCGGGGAAATCCTGCAAAAGCTCAGAAAGTGGATCTAAACGAGTACATTTTTCAACAACCAGTTCGTCTTGCAAAATAGATTGTGAAGTTACAAATTGTGGAGCTAGACTAGATTCTGTCACATTTGGAAACAGAATCAACGGTGAATAATGATCGGTAGCAAGTTGCATAGTGGGTAGGGGACTCGAATGTTTTACGTTCGGATTCATGCAACATTGCCAAGACCCATAAAAACACAGGCAGAAACCTTCGACTATCATCCTTTCTTTCATAGACATGTTTTTAGTGTTAACCACAACTTCATTTTCTTCTTTCTCTTGGTACCCCTTGTTGGTAACACTAGGAGATAAATATAATTCGATTAGTTTCCTCCGTTCTACTCTCATTCTCTCACCCATTGTCATATTCCTATGGTCAACCATTTTCCTGCAACTGACAAAAACTAGAAAAGAATAAAAGCACCGACACTAAACAGTGAAAGAAAAAAAATAATAATAAAAATTCTACAAAAAAAATGATAAAATCTAAAAAATAATAATCACAACTTAGTCAACAATTCTTATATTGACACCACTGTCCCCGGCAGCGGCGCCAAAAACTTGATGTGCGAAAAGTGGTATATGAATTGTTGTATGGAAAATATCGGTTTTAAAGATTACACACACTAACGGGCAGTGTACCCGATCGTGTAGTAGTATAGATAATGGTAAAATCCGTGTATCGTTCCAAGGACAGTTATATGTGCAAATTAAGATTGTATAAACTAAATTGTGATTAAGCTAAAATAAATGAAATCAAACAATTTCAAGATATTGGGTTGCCCTTTAACGATGGGCAAATCAATAAAGGAATAAGTTTAAAGACAATATTTTTGGTATTTTAGGTTTATGAAGATGAAAGATAGTTTTTATATCAAATTAAACAAATATGCTCGTCTAGACTTTTTACCCTCGATTGTTGATTGTTGTTTTAGGATTAAGACCGGATTGATTGACTATGCACGAGAACTAATTAATCGGTTTACCAAGAGTAGTCTTGCGCAAACACTCAAACGGGATTACACGACGCAAGTGATGTTCTTGTCATCTAAGACCTCCTATTTGTAATCAATTAATTCAACTAGTCTAAAGACTTGAATGATGATCATGCCAATGATGTGTTGATCATGATCCACTCCTATGTCAACTAATGGTTTAGCTTACTTCATTCCCTTGGTCCAGTTAAATGCTCAATTCACCCAACCCAAGTAATCAATTAAGTGTAGTAATAGGATCCCTATAAACGTCACTAGATAAGGCAAATTTCTAACACCTATTAGCTATATGGAATTGAGTAGTGAAAATATGTATAACAGATTCTATGGAATTGATCGTTTACCTAGACAACTACACATATCAAATAAGCTATCCGAAAGTATCTACAAGAGTCATTCTTACATTCCTATATAGATTAATCGTTTGGACGCAACTTACCCCTTTTGGTAAAAGACGGGCAAACACTTGTCACTAGGTGCAAATCAATATACTAAATCAACAAGATGGTGTTTCTTAGTTGAACAAGTATACTAACTAATTGAAGCGAAAAGATTAAACTTAACAAGAATGGTTCTTGTATTCAAACATCAAACTATCATACATAAGAACAATCAATCAACCAAAGTAACAATCAACATCTCGGTTATTAATCTAGACAAGCATAAAAAGAACTAGCTAACAATCATATTTAAAGACAATAACAAACTGGAAATAAAGATAGAATTCATTGTGATAACAAGAATCGACCTTTGATATGAATCTTGGATGATGATCCTGATGATTCTTGAATCCGGATTGAAATGATGGATTAGGTGATCCTGGATTACTCCAAGGATCACCTTGAATCGTAACCTCTGCCTCTAAAAATGACTGTGTAATGGTGTCTGAAGAATGAAGCTAGAAAGGGGCTTAAAAAGGAAGAATATAGCTGGAAAAGCCAGCGTGCGCGGCGCGCGCAAAAGTAGGTGCGCGGGGCGCACTAGCCACCTACCACCTTTTACTTTACAGCTCGATTACACGTCTCAGATCTACTTTACAGACGAAAAAGGGGATCGTGCGCGGAGGATGTGCGCGGTGCGCACTGTAGGGCGCGGAGTGCACACTTTAATTTTGTGCGGTGCGCATTTATGTTTTGTTTAAGCAACTTTCTGATCAAAATTGGTCGTGCGCGGTGGCGTGCGCGGTGCGTGCGCGGAGTGCACACCCAGGGTGCACGTTTTTGTTTCTTCGTTTCTTGTTCTGGTTTTGATCTTTGAGTTGTTTCATTCATTATCTTCAACATTTCTTCAAGTATACAATGATTCTATGCTTAATTACAATACAATGAAATATACAAGGAAATAATACAAATAAAAATGTAAAACAATGAAAATGACTTGATATTGCGACTAATGATATTTCTATTTTGAGCAATATCATTCAATATTGTAGGAAAGTACGTAGACGCAACAGAGATGATAAACACTAGTTTGACTCACGAGCAAAACCCTCGAACAATACCCATAATCTCCTTAGTAATAACCCATATTTTCCTTAGCTCTATCCCTCTTGAAAACCCATTTTGAAAGTGACACGCTCATGACTTCGTCGTAGTATTTTATGTATAATACTACTAATAAAAATAATAAGATTAATAATAATAATAATATTAATCTTAATAATTATAATAATAATAATAATAATAATAATAATAATAATAATAATAATAATAATAATAATAATAATAATATAAATATTAATTATAAACGAAGTATAGATAAATATATGTGTGTGATTGAATTAAGCCAGAACTCGATCAATTTATAGAACCTTTTCTGAAAAAGTACCCCATGTGATCGCATGGGATTTGTGCTTCAAGGCCATGCGATCGCATGGCACCCTGGGACAGCTCACAAATTTTTAACTTCTTGTTTGTCGACATAATTTTATATTATATATAATATATTTAATTTATATAGTTAATTATATATTATATTAAATTCACATGCATAGTTGACTTGTAATTTTTGTTCTGATAAGTCGTACGTCATCACTCGACTTATGTCCCGGTTCCGGTTTTTCAAATGTCCTTTCGTACGCTGAGAAAACTTGCATTTTACGTTTCGTGTCACGTACCTTTGTCAAAATATAGCCTTAAATTATCCCTAAACTATACCACTCAAAGTATATCTTAAACTTTCGAGTATTTTGGTCATTTACTTCTATAAATCATCGTCTCGCTATTTGTTAATATATATATAATAACAATTCATTTTTATGACCAAGTTAATATTATATTTTATCGTATTGTTAAATATATATTTTTAATATTAATAAACACGTTTTAAAATACATATCGCAAGTTATTCATATATCTAATTCCAACAGTTAATATTCCTTATTATTGTATGTGTCCAAATTACGTTATTTAAACAACACTTTACCATTTATTCCGAATACCGTTAAACATGAATGATTTTTCAAATCAGCGTGGATCTCACAACAGAGACCCGTAACAATAAGGGACTCAATAAATATCTTTTAATTCAATCGTTTGGTATAAACTTTTAACTCCGTAGTTAAATATATCAATCAGATAATCAAACCAATAAGTTTAATGCACAGTATCATTTACTTAACACTTTGTTACGTTTTTAAGTTATAGTATATATATGTATCTATTTACATATATTTGTTTGCGAATCGATGAGAACAATCGAAGGGTATTTGAATAGTTCAAGAATTTTAGGATTCAACTTCATAGGCTTTGCTTATCGTGTCGAAAACGTTAAAGATTAAGTTTAAATTTGGTCAGAAATTTCCGGGTCATCACAGTACCTCCCCGTTAAAGAAATTTCGTCCCGAAATTTGAGTGAGGTCGTCATGGCTAACAATAAAAATATTTTCATGACGAATATGTGTTGATAAATAGAATTTTTATCACCGTTGAATAATATGGATAAAAAATCCAATTACTCGAAGCGTATGAGGGAAGTTATCATAATAGAGTGAAATGGAGAATAGAGATTCGTCTTATCTCTTGACGTAGTAACGATTGATTTCCGGAATTTAAGGAATAGAAAATCTTCATAATTTAAATAAGATTTGATTCTTCGGAATTTAAGGAAATTAGGATTTCCTTTGATTAAATGCGTAATCTGCCTCGATTGCTATGTCTGATATTTTGCTATAAATTGACATCTTTCGTTTCATTTATTTTCACCACTCCTATAATCTTCTTCCTTATTTCATACTTACAAAAGATTTGTGAAAATGCTTCATCCAGTTCTGATTCTTGATATTTTCTTAGCTATCATATCATTCATTCTTCTTTTTCATCTGCCACCAGAGGAGGTTATTTTCTTCTACTATTACCTTGGGGTTATATTGTTTTTCATTCTCCTGTGTCTTTATATTGCTATACGCATTGATATACACGGTTTGTAATTTCGGGGTTGTTTTCGGGCTTTATATTTTCCATTATATTTCGGAGCTTCATGCTTTCGTTTTCTCTTCCCGACTTTAAGTCAAACGAATAATGGTGCAGAATTCGTAGGTATTAATTTCGGAATGAACATAATTAATGTTCTAAGAAAGAAACGGTAATGGCACAATCTGACTTGTCAAATTACCAGAATACCTCGAAAAAGACCGAATCATCAAGAAAAATATTTTCTTGATATGTTTAGAGGTTAAATAGAATGAAAGAGTTATGTAACATGGTTCATGATGAGTGTATGATCTGTGAACCTTTATCACGTTCCATTAGAAACTTAGCATGACTTACTATAATATAATCACGTTGATCAAGTGTCATTATATTATACTAACTCATGCTTCAGTTCCCAACATTACTTCAAAACATCCATTTTTTTCGAATTTTTCAGATTTTAGAAACTAAAATAGTTTCTTTTATGATGTAACATAGATAGTGCGAAGAGATGAATGATTTCCGATAAGAATAGGTATGAAGATATCTCCAGAAATATCGAGGATATTTATAATGAAAGATACGATGATATCTTAGAATGTCTAATATCAGAGGATGATGCGGAAAATCTGTCTGTGAAGGTTTAGAATAAGAAGTAAGGTTCTTACTAATGGTTTCAGCAGTCACTGAATCATTTGGATTCTTTGAAGGCAGGTTCAGTCTTTGTGATTTATCCACAGCCTCTTTCATACTTTACTCAATCCGTTTTTCAATTCCAAACCTTCTCTTTTTCTCAGCTTTACCACCATACTATTCTTTATCATCAAACTTTTAACTGTTAAGGTCGTTTACAGTTTTTACTTCTTCATCAGCATTTTTCCAATTTCAGAGAACTAGTTCATAGTTTGGGATGTTTTTCAGAAACTTCACATTCGAAGTATGTAAGTCTAGGAGATAGACATTATATGTATATATATAACTGTTGGCGTAGAATTTCTGCGAAATTCGAAATACTGATTGCTAATTCCCGGTAGTTGGTATGGCAATTACCGTTACAAGATGTGGATGAGTACATGATAGGGTTTCAATGAACAATTATAATGGTTTTTTTAGAGAGAATTTAAGTCACAGATTAATGAATTTGCTGGTACATTTACTGTTAATGTGGTGGAACATGAAAGGTTCCCCAGTAACAAAAACGTATATGCCAAAGTTACAAGTCTGAAAGGTCGTCATTGACTGGTTGAACGGTTGATAATACTGGCTACTTTTGAAAAGGAATTGCAAGGTTATTTTCAGTAAAAACAATGCTAATGGATCTTGCACAGATTTAAAGTCAAAGTATAGCTTTGAAAGATGTAGAGATCTAAGAATGATGTTACCGGTTTAGAGTTATGACTTGGATTATGATCCGTCAACATCATAATATGTAATTGAATTTGTATGAAAACGATTGTATATCGTTGTGAGCATTGTTAATAATTTTTGAATCAAAGTTGAAGAATGTACAGTGTAACATATTAATTACGAACTTATATATTTCTCGGGTATTACCTACCCGTTAAAGATTTCAAAATTAATACTTTGTACAAAAGAATTTTTATTACCGTCTTTATGAAAATATATGTATGTATATTTTCTTCAGATGTAACACAGATTTAATGAGTTAATATCATATTAAGCTCATTTAATTTTTGGCTGGATTAGAAATGAATAATCTCTAAAACATTAAAGATTTCATAATCTTCGTGGAGTATTTTACAAATGTAATTAATACTTCGTTATTTAGTTTTATTGATATTTCCTCGGTGAATCATGTTGGTGCTTATGGAACTCTTGCTAACTTCGCAAGGTAAAAATGATGTTTTCTGGAAAGTTTCGAGTATATCGAAAATGAAAATGTAAAATTAATTATGTAATTGAATAATACACTTGATTTATTATGAAATGGAATTCATTAAGTTGAAACAGAGATTGTAGTTAACAATGGTTAAGTTGTTAAGGAAGGATGTACATCATTGCATATTAGTAATATGAACTAACCGAGTAGTACCTACCAGTTAAGATTCACATGTAATAGCTTAGTACGAAAAGATTTATTTTGATTTCAAAATTCATATATATTAAATATACATAAAATTTCTTCAGGGGAAATGAGTTAATACTTCATCGGTTATTGTTGCTGGTATTTCTTGGTAACTACGGTACGTATGACGTTGATGCTCGTGGAACAGATTGTGAAGTTGAGGTTTGCGATGCGGATGTTGTTAGTGGTGGTAATGGTACTGTTGGTGTTGTTGTCGGTGGTACTGTTGATGCCGGTGATGCTGCTGGTGCTTGTAACCTTTGCACCATATTCTCTAAAGCCACTACCCGAGCGCGAAGCTCGTTGACTTCTTCTACTACACCGGGATGATTGGCGGTTCGGATGAGCGGATGAATAAGATCCAGAATTTGAGATAGTATATTATCGTGATGAGATACTCTGGAAATGAGAGAGAAAATGGTTTCTCGAACAGGTTCGCCGTAAGTGCTTCAGGTTCTTCGCCAAGAGGGCAATGTGGTGGATGGAAGGGATCGCCTTCTTCTTGTCTCCAATAATTAAGTAGGCTACTAACCCATCCCCAATTCATCCAGAATAGATGATGGCTAATTGGTTGATCCATTCCGGTTACACTGTCTTCGGAATTCAGGTGAATATCCATATCGGAATAGCTGTCGGAGTTTAAGGAATTTGAACTAGATACGGGATCCATCTTATATAATTAGAGAGATGATTTTTGATATGAAATAGATTATAGAATTTAGATTGGTACTCTTCAATACATAATTTACATATGTATATATAATACCAAAATTCCATAAATCACGGAGGAATTTTCGAAAGATGTCAGGAAAAGTTTACAGTAACAGATACACTAAGATATGAATTTTGTCTATACACTATCTATGCAATCAATGCAATAAGACGCGTTTAGACTTAAGATGATAAACATGTAATTTCCGACAAGAAATGATAAGCAAAACTTTTAACATGCAGACACGGTCGAAGTCCAGACTTACTAATACATCCTAACAACTATCAGTTAGACACACTCATGCAAGACCTGGTTCGCTAGGACCTATGCTCTGATATCAACTGTGACGATTGCTCCAAATCTATATGGACAAACACGTCATTCATCGATTTCATTACGAGGTATTTGACCTCTATATGATACGTTTTGTAAACATTGCATTCTTTTGAAAAGGCACACCATAAATGAATATTTAAATCAAAGTTTTTCGACATCTGATGATTTCTACATATAGACAATCACCGTAAATAATAGTTTACAATAGTACTTCCGTTGACAATGCAGTCAAAAAAAGATACATGGTGATGATTTGGTGAATGCAATGTTTCCTTGAAAAATATGCCATGTACGACTCCATGCACATAGCTTGTCTAACATATAAGCAAACAGCGGAAGACTTCTAGAAAACCTGAGAATAAACATGCTAACAAGTGTCAACACAAAGGTTGGTGAGTTCATAGTTTTAGTGTTTCGCATAATCTGTATATAAAAGTGGATCACAAGATTTCAGTTGTTCCATCCAGAAACGTTTATCAAAATATTCTACGAAATTGAGTACCCTAGTAACTAAACTTAACGTATATATAATAAGTACCCCTGTTTTAACATACATGCAACCAACATGTACAATACACGCAATCCAACGTGTACTAAACTCAAATAGCATACGTCTGTTTTATAGTTCAGGCTAGGGTTTCTATACCTGGAACAGACGGGGATGTCAAGCCCTATGGATCCATATACAACTACTCGCGCCCAGCAGTTCTTATAACCGGCAGTTACTAGTTACCAAAGCTAAGGGATTTTCGGTTCAAACTCGTTGTAGAATTAACTATGTACTTGTGTCCATTGCGTTTAAAATAAAGTGCATGTATTCTCAGCCCAAAAATATAGATTGCAAAAGCAATTAAAAAGGGAGCAAATGAAACTCACCTTAGCAGCATATAAAGTCGTTCACCAAAATGTGACTGAAACTCGGATTACCAAATAACCGTAGATCTCAACCTAGAGAACATATGTTGGTCAATAAATTTCTATCAAGCTAGGTCTGGTCATAGTGTATCACAATCCTAATGCTCGAGATCGACATACAAAAGTTATCCAAAGTCGTTTCAAAAAGTCAATTTTGACAATAGTTCAACAAAACGAGACATACCTTATATAAGGAGTCATTTACTCGGTTGGTAATATTCAAAAATCCATTTTATCAATCTCGTAAACAAGTTGTTTAAATCTTAATTGCAGATTCAAAATCAATTTCAATTAACATCAATCATAATTCAGTTGATCATATCTCTTAATCCGTTCATCGAAACTATTCGATATCTAAATGAAAAGTCATTGATTTTTCGCCAGCTTTCCAAAAACATGCATATCATATACCTTTTACCAGTAACATATGTATTTAATTCGTGATTCAACATAAACTGTTTAACGATGAAATTTAGCATACAAGCATGTATAAATATATATACTCGAGCACTAGACATGGATACACAATTAATATATAAAAGATAAAATATGAGTGCTTACGTATCAATATTGAGATTCAATATTGTAGGAAAGTACGTAGACGCAACAGAGATGATAAACACTAGTTTGACTCACGAGCAAAACCCTCGAACAATACCCATAATCTCTTTGGTAATAACCCATATTTTCCTTAGCTCTATCCCTCTTGAAAACCCATTTTGAAAGTGACACGCTCATGACTTCGTTGTAGTATTTTATGTATAATACTACTAATAAAAATAATAAGATTAATAATAATAATAATATTAATCTTAATAATTATAATTATAATAATAATAATAATAATAATAATAATAATAATAATAATAATATAAATATTAATTATAAACGAAGTATAGATAAATATATGTGTGTGATTGAATTAAGCCAGAACTCGATCAATTTATAGAACCTTTTCTTAAAAAGTACCCCATGCAATCGCATGGGATTTGTGCTTCAAGGCCATGCGATCGCATGGCACCCTGGGACAGCTCATAAATTTTTAACTTCTTGTTTGTCGACATAATTTTATATTATATATATAATATATTTAATTTATATAGTTAATTATATATTATATTAAATTCACATGCATAGTTGACTTGTAATTTTTGTTCTGATAAGTCGTACGTCATCACTCAACTTATGTCCCGGTTCTAGTTTTTCAAATGTCCTTTCGTACGCTGAGAAAACTTGCATTTTACGTTTCGTGTCACGTACCTTTGTCAAAATATAGCCTTAAATTATCCCTAAACTATACCACTCAAAGTATATCTTAAACTTTCGAGTATTTTGGTCATTAACTTCTATAAATCATCGTCTCGCTATTTGTTAGTATATATATATATATATATATATATATATATATAATAACAATTCGTTTTTATGACCAAGTTAATATTATATTTTATCATATTGTTAAATATATATTTTTAATATTAATAAACACGTTTTAAAATACATATCGCAAATTATTCATATATCTAATTCCAACAGTTAATATTCCTTATTATTGTATGTGTCCAAATTACGTTATTTAAACAAACACTTTACCATTTATTTCGAATACCGTTAAACATGAATGATTTTTCAAATCAGCGTGGATCTCACAACAGAGACCCGTAACAATAAGGGACTCAATAAATATCTTTTAATTCAATCGTTTGGCATAATCTTTTAACTCCGTAGTTAAATATATCAATCAGATAATCAAACCAATAAGTTTAATGCACAGTTTCATTTACTTAACACTTTGTTACGTTTTCAAGTTATAGTATATATATGTATCTATTTACATATATTTGTTCGCGAATCGATGAGAACAATCGAAGGGTATTTGAATAGTTCAAGAATTTTAGGATTCAACTTCATAGACTTTGCTTATCGTGTCGAAAACGTTAAAGATTAAGTTTAAATTTGGTCAAAAATTTCCGGGTCATCACACATATATTCCAAAGATATGCCCATGACATTAAATAATAAAAGTCTATTTATCCTATTCGGTCACACACAAAGGCCAATCGTAAATTGTTTGATATACCTTCTAATCGGAAATTAATTTATTAATTATTAGTTAATGGTTTAATAAATTAAGTAAGTTTTTTTATGTGTATACATATACTTACAAATCTAAATATGTAGAGATTTGATTAGATTTTGCAAATTATATTTTATATAAGATATAAGGTTTGATTTGATTTATAAAATATGATTTAATTTTGTAAATCTTATTTCATATAAAGATTTGATTTTGCAAATCTTTCCAAATCTTTATTTATTATATTTGTACTAGATGTATTAATTATTGTATCAATTATGTAATATATAATACCAAGTCTTGGTATTGGAAATGACATACACAAGATACAAAACACACATACAAAAATGCTATTTTCTTTCACATTTTCAAGTAACCAAAATACTTGAAATCTATAATTGGGTTCCGTTTTTGGTGTAAATAAGGAAGAAGAAAAGAACCGTTAAGTAGAAGGTATAGATCGAAACAAGGTTGGAACTTTGGGTGTCTACCGTTTAGAGAAACTCTTCTTTGAGTTTTTAAATTCGATCTTCAAAAGGCTACAAATGTTGTATTCTAATCTTCTCTTGTTCGGTTTCGTTAATTTATTTTGTTTGCTAAAGTTTTATACAATGATCTGTGGAAGAGTATGATTTTGTAAAGTTTTAAAAATGTTTCCGCTCGCTTTGAATTTGTATCATACTCCAACAGCGGTATCAGAGCCATCTTGTACAAGTTTTAGCAAACTTTTCTTATGATATTTAGTTTTGATGGATGCGTTGTGCATGATTCTTGGAGATGATCATGCATAAAAAATATGCAAAACAAGTATCATGATTTATGTTTTATGTTTCCTAAATACTAATTTGAATCTTGGATTTTGGCAAAATGTAAAATGGGTTAAACTCTTTTTTTTTCATTTAAGAAATTTTTTTTCAGCTTGGACAGTCCATCTTTGATGGACTGTTTCGGGGCTTTAAACTCAATATTATTGTATGAGACCAATTGCATTTGAAAGGTAACTGAAAGAACTTATATTTTAAAAAAAAAAATCATCGAAAACGGATTAGAAATGAGTAAGATATGACCATTTAAAGTTGCATATATGAATCTGCCAAAATCCGAAAAATTTTATTAGTAGCTTGCATGTTGACTATTAAAGATTCAATGTTTAGGAAAATAAAGTACATAAATTATATTCATGTTTTACATGAAATGAGAAAATTAAAATTGTTAATTTTAGACTTTATGCCTTGTTAAAAGTGAATAAATCTCCAACATATTTTGATTCACTTAAAATGTTTGTTTGGATGGTTTTGGCATGAAAATCATACTTACAAATATGAAGTGGGTTTACATACATACATAAGTTATGTAAACAAGGATTGATTATTTTGTGTGCCATTAAGTGTTTAAATCAATCCTTATCGAAACATGTTTCATGAAAATGGATATTTGGCACTCCATTTGTTATGTATGTGATTGTTGTATGAAATCGGTAGTATTTGCCTCAATAGGACCCTTGTGTGGATGTTTGGTTGTATGATTCTATTTATTATTTATTCGGGATGAATGTAATAATTTATTTAACGGCTTGCATGTCGTGTTTATTATTTATTCGGGATGAATGTAATAATTTATTAAACGACTTGCATGTCGTCTTTCTATTTATATTGTATTTGTAATAGTATAGAAAATAGAATAGTTATTTTGTAAGATAATGCAACCAAGATTGAAATCAAGAAGACGATGTTCACAAGGCGGCCCATCCGAGCATATAATAGAGATGGCGGTTTTAGTGGGAGCCAATTCTCACACAAGGTTATGTTCCTAGTTGACCAAGTTTTTCCGTGTGTTGGCTCACCGAAAAAACGCATAGGACTCGAGGCATACTACCGATAATTGCGTGTCATGATTATTATTGTGTTCTTATTTGTCTATGCCATGCTAGCTAGAAAATTAGTATAGAAACAAAAGACAATAATTAGCAAATGTTTTAAAATGGAATAAACTACTTTTGCTAAAAGAAACCAAAACCCCGTTTTAAATGTAAACTTTACGCTACCCATAAGTAGTACACATATCCGAACCTTCTACCTGTTAGAGTTCGCGATACCCGAGAGTCTTGGGCCGGACTTTAATTGGGTGTTGGGAAGGGTGAGGTGAATTTTGCGATACCCGAGAGTCTTGGGCCGGATTTCACGTGTATCTATCACAGATGGTTTACAATCTGAAATCGTGATTCGCGGCAACCCCGCCACGAGGAAGGATTAGCGTAGAAGGGATTAAACATGTCAAGTGAAATAATTGATTATCACTAAATCCCGCAGAACCTAAGAATTTCATAATGGATGAAATTGGTAATATAGTTACCTACCTAAATAGCTTATGAGTGGCGATCCGCGGTAAACCCGTCGTTACCATAAGTGAAATATGGATCTTAGCCTTGTTAATTATAATTGTTTGAATATTGAACACACTTGGGTAATTATCTTAACAAGGGTTAAACATATCAAACTAACTAATACAACTTACTTTAAAAATATGATAGATGTCTGCAACAAACACAAATCCTAATCCGTCATTAATCACTAATTTCTGCCTTAAAGGGCTCCTCGAAAAGGACAAGCTTACGGGCTTGAACTACATGGACTGGCTTCGCAACCTAAAAATTGCTCTTAGGATGGAAGGAAAGATCAGGACAATTGAGGAACCCTTACTGGCAGAACCCGGATTGAGAGCTACTCAAGCGGCTAGGGACGAGTTTGAAAAACATCGTTCCGAGTCTAATGAGGTAGCATGCTTGATGTTGGCGACCATGTATCCGGAGCTCCAAAAGGGCATGGAGAGCTTAGGGTCGTACGACATGCTTAACCAACTAAAGGACATGTTCCAACAACAAGCAAAGCAGGAAAGGTTTGACACCGTGAAAGCTCTCGTATCTTGCAAAATGGCAACGGAAAGTAGCGTTAGTGTCCATGTACTACAAATAAAAGGGTACATAGACCGGTTGGAGCGCCTTTGTTTTTCCATAAGTCAGGAGCTTGCAACGGATTTTATCCTGAACTCGCTGACTAGTGCATATGAAGGATTCATTATGAACTATAATATGAACAATATGGAGAAAACAATCATGGAGCTCCATGGCATGTTAAAAACCGCTGAGGCTAACATGGTCAAAGCTAAACCCGCAACTACCGTCCTAGCCATTTGTGAAAGTGGGATCAAGAAGAAGAAAAACAAAGCAAAGGGCAAGAACAAGGGTAAGGGTAAGATTGGCACGTCCAACTTCAAACCTAAACCTAAGGGCATTGCTAACTCTTCTACTTCAAAGTTCCCGCAAACCAAGTCTCCTGAAGAAGCAATGTGCTTCCATTGTGGGGATAAAGGACATTGGAGGCGCAATTTTACCAAGTACTTGAAGGAACTTAATGAACTACGGGCTAAGGGAGTCGTCGTACCTTCAGGTTTGTTCATGATTGAACTAAACAATACTACTATTTCTAATTCCTGGGTATTGGACACGGGATGTGGTACTCACATTTGTACAAATGTGCAGGGACTCACAAGAAGTAGAAAGCTGAAGACCGGAGAGCTCAATCTAATCATGGGGAATAAGAACGTTGGCTCTGTTAACATGATTGGAGAATACAAGTTTTCTTTTGATTCTGGTCTATGTATTGTTTTATCTAATGTTTGCTACAGTCCCGAAATGGCAAGAAACATTATATCTTTTAATGCTTTATTTAATGATGGTTTTGATTTTAGTTTTGAAAATGGATCAATACTTGTTCACAAAAATGGTTTGTTTTATTTCAAGACTAGTCCTTGTAAAGGCATCTTAGAAACCACAGCAAAGCTAAATGATAGTTCAATCTACAATGTTGATTCATTCAAAGATGTTTTGGATAAATGTATCTATGGCATTGTCGTTTAGGCTACATAAACAAGAAACGCATAGCCAAACTCCAGTCAGATGGAATTCTAGAATCATTTGATATAATATCGTATGATGAATGCGAATCTTGCTTATCAGGAAAAATGACAAAGGCACCTTTTACAGGAAACTATGAATGGGCAAAGGATCTGTTGGGGTTGGTACACACTGATGTGTGCAGTCCGTTCAGATCGCCTACTAAACACAAGGAACGATACTTCGTTACATTTACTGACGACTTCAGTAGATATAGCTATGTTTATTTAATTAAACAAAAGTCTGAAACTTTGGGAGTGTTCAAGGCATACCAAAACGAAGTAGAAAATCAACTGAACAAAAAAAAAATTAAGATTCTCCGATCTGATAGAGGTGGTGAATATCTTAATGATGAATTTCATGATCATCTACGGGGTTGTGGGATAATCTCACAATTAGCTCCTCCTAGAACACCACAACATAATGGTGTGGCTGAAAGGAGGAATCGAACATTACTTGATATGGTTCGATCCATGATGAGCCGCACAAAGCTTCCAATCAGTTTTTGGGGTTATGCCCTACAAACTGCCGCAAGGATCCTTAACCTCATCCCAACCAAGAAAGTTTCTAAAACACCTTATGAGATATGGCATGGTAAAACTGTGTCTCTCTCATATCTAAGAATCTAGGGTTGTGAGGCTTACGTTCATCGTGAAGCTCAAGATAAACTTGAATCCAGATCTGAAAAGTGTTTATTTGTTGGTTACCCCACTGATTCTTTTAGATATTTGTTTTACAACCCTATTGAGAACAAAATCTTTGTGTCCTAAAGGGGAGTCTTCCTTGAAAAGGATCTCATATCAAAAGGAACCAGTGAGAGCAAAATTGACCTTGAAGAAATTCAAGAATCAACCGACATGAAAACCGATATTGGAACCGATTCTCCTCAAGAGGTCGATGAGCCTGCAGTTGAAAGAGAAACTAACCTACATCCACCGCCCATACGTAGATCTGATAGAGTGCGCCGAACACCAAAGAAATATAATTTACACATATTTGAGGGTGATGACGAAAATATAGATTCTGATGAACCTATTACCTATCAGGAAGCAATGACATGCCCCGAGTCTGTCAAATGGAAGGAGGCTATGGACAACGAGATCCAATCCATGCATGATAATCAATTCTGGACCTTGATTAATCATATACCATGTACTAAAACCATTGGGTGTAAGTGGGTCTTCAAGAAGAAGACCGATATGGATGGAAATGTATACACATTCAAAGCCAGACTGGTGGCTAAGGGTTACACGCAACAATATGGTGTAGACTATGATGAAACTTTTTCACCAGTAGCTATGTTGAAATCCATTAGAATACTTCTTGCCATAGCTGCATTTTATGACTTTGAGATATGGCAAATGGATGTAAAAATAGCTTTCCTTAATGGTAAACTAACAGAGGATGTGTTTATGACACAACCTGAGGGTTATGTGCATCCTAAGTATCCTAATAGTGTGTGCAAGCTTCAAAGGTCCATTTATGGACTTAAACAAGCTTCTCGTACCTGAAATCTTTGCTTTAATGAGAAGATCAAAGAATTTGGTTTTATAAGAAGCGAAGATGAGCCATGTGTCTATGTTAGGTCTAGTGGGAGTGTTGTAGTCTTCCTTGTACTATATGTCGATGACATATTACTCATGGGAAACGATATCCCGACATTGAAAGATGTCAAAGCTTGGTTAGGGAAATGTTTCTCCATGAAAGACATAGGAGATGCATCATATATTTTGGGAATAAAGATCTATCGAGATAGGTCATGGAGATTAATTGGGATAAACCAAAGTGCATATATAGATAAGATACTGAAGAAATTCGGTATGCATACCTCCAAGAAAGGGTGCGTTCCTATGAACCCTGGAATGATATTGAGCTAGTCTCAATGTCCTAATTCTGACTTGGAGTCAGCTACCATGATTTGGACTCCATATGCTTCAGCTATAGGATCGATCATGTATGCGATGATATGCACTAGGCCTGATGTGTCGTATGCACTAAGCATGACTAGTCGTCATCAGGCCAATCCTGGTGAAGCTCATTGGATAGCAGTCAAGAACATTCTAAAGTATCTTAGGTGGACTAAAGAAATGTTCTTGGTCTATGGTGGGAATGACGAGCTGAGCGTCAAAGGATACTCTGACGCTAGTTTTCAATTAGATAGAGATGATTGCTCTTCACAATCAGGATTTGTATTTATGTTGAACGGTGGAGCCGTCACGTGAGCATGTCTATTGGCATTCGTGTCATTGATGATAAAGTTTGATTGTATTTTTATGTTAAGTTTGAAACTTTAAACATTAGATAATAATATATGTTGCAATTGATCTAATGATTAATATATTGAGATTATATTATACGCACGATTCGATCATTTCATTGTATATTGTCATGTTTCATTTTGCATGTTTTAACTTCCAATGAATATTATTTCATAAACTTCCATAGTCGGTCATTCTCTAAGGAAGAGAGAATTGAATTAAGGCTGCTATGAAGTGTAGTAATATAGGCTTATATGAAACTACATTCATGAGGAACTTGATAGTTAATTCAAGGTTCTGGAATGACCACACTTAGACGCTACTTCATGGTTTTAAGTCACAAGTAAGCTCTAAGATGGCAACATCATTTATCCTAGAGTAGATATGTATGAGAAATCCTGACACAAACTACGTTATACTTTGACCTGTTTCTAACGCTGTGCCTAAATTCCGGTCATAAGGGAGCAGATTGGGTATATCATGGAATGTGGTGGATGTCTATATAGTTGAAGCAATTTGTTCCTTCTTCTTTAAGCGAGTTTAAGCGATATCTCTGGGGCTCTCGTTGATTTGTGCTGAATTAAATGCATGGCCATGCTACGACTGAATTAATGCAATTGCAGTCTATTTGATCACCACAAATCTCTATCGGGAAACATAATCTTGAACGATGATGATTGACACTTAACCATGTCACACGTTCATATAGATATCTTGAACAAAAGGATGATTGATATAAATCAAAATATAGGAGTGTAACGTAGGAGACTAGTTGTTACACATGGTGTGTCTTTTAAGATAGACCAATATTATTAATGTCAGTGCAAGTGGGAGACTGTTGGAAATATGTTCTCGGGTTGGCTACGGTTCGACCGTGGTTTGACCGTGGTACATATATTCCGAAGATATGCCCATGACATTAAATAATAAAAGTCTATTTATCCTATTCGGTCACACACAAAGGCCAATTGTAAATTGTTTGATATAACTTCTAATCGGAAATTAATTTATTAATCATTAGTTAATGGTTTAATAAATTAAGTAAGTTTTTTTTATGTGTATACATATACTTACAAATCTAAATATGTAGAGATTTGATTAGATTTTGCAAATCATATTTTATATAAGATATAAGATTTGATTTGATTTATAAAATATGATTTGATTTTGTAAATCTTATTTTATATAAAGATTTGATTTTGCAAATCTTTCCAAATCTTTATTTATTATATTTGTACTAGATGTATTAATTATTGTATCAATTATGTAATATATAATACCAAGTCTTGGTATTGGAAATGACATACACAAGATACAAAACACACATACAAAAATGCTATTTTCTTTCACATTTTCAAGTAACCAAAATACTTGAAATCTATAATTGGGTTCTGTTTTTGGTGGAAATAAGGAAGAAGAAAAGATCCGTTAAGTAGAAGGTATAGATCGAAACAAGGTTGGAACTTTGGGTGTCTACCGTTTAGAGGAACTCTTCTTTGAGTTTTCAAATTCGATCTTCAAAAGGCTACAAAGGTTGTATTCTAATCTTCTCTTGTTCGGTTTTGTTAATTTATTTTGTTTGCTAAAGTTTTATACAATGATCCGTGGAAGAGTATGATTTTGTAAAGTTTTAAAAATGCTTCCGCTCGCTTTGAATTTGTATCATACTCCAACATTAAGATCGTGAAACAAACCACCACCGAGAGTCACATCACCACATCTCATCACCGTAACCCGTCATCATCCTCGGTTCACCTTCACACCATCACCACCATGAGCACAACCACTGAACAATCACCACCACTGTTTATAATCACCACCTCCTTCATCATCGACTTCCACGACCACCAAACCCGCCACCTTTTTACCATTTTAACCACCACATTAAATGACAGACCACCATCGCTGCTACCATTTCTCTGTGCCTATTTTATCACGCAAAACACCACCATCATTACTGTTATAAATTTCTATAACCAAGATCGCGTTAAAAAAAAGGGGCTGCGACATATTTTTTTCTGTTTTACCACTATTGTTGCGGTCCTACTTCTGCTCCTGTACAACGAGGATGTTAACGGACGGCTATAAAATGAGGATATGTAATGATGAAATGTTGATGAAGACGATGAATAGTGTTTATGATGAACGAAGATGAAGATATTACGACGATGGTGATTAGGAATATTAAACGTTAATGATGATGGTATCATGAATCACGATGATGATAAGTCTGTGAAATTAGTTAACAAGATGATGATGATGTATGAAATGAAAATTCCATGAATAGTTCTGGGTTTGTTTTGAAAGAGAAGAATGAAACATAATAAGTGGTTAAATAAATTTAAACTAGTATATAAATAAGAAAATTAGCAGTCAGAGGAATGGTTAGGTGTGTAGTGTGTTAAACGAGAGGTCTTGAGTTCGATTCCCACCTGGTGCAGTCATTTTTTTCCAGCAAGAATAAGTTATTCAAGTCAGGCCCATGGGGCTTGAGTAATTATTTCTTGGGCCGAGATTCATCTATTTTCAATCGGGCCGAAACCCATCCCACACTTGTCTTAAAATTTAGATAATGATATTAGATGATACTTGATAAGGGTTAAAGGGGTTTATGTCACAAATTAAAATAGAAAGACAAATCAGATCAGATGGTTGGATGTATTGTGTTTAACATAGAGGTCTTGGGTTCGAGTCATATCTTTTTTGGAGAAAACTGCAAGGTAGTCTTCTTTTGTTATATATATATATATATATATATATATATATATATATATATATATATATATATATATATATATATATATATATATATATATATATATATATATATATATTAGTATTATTATTATTATTATCATTATTACTAAAATAAGTATTAGAATTATCATTTTTATTATTTTATTAATACTATCATTATCATTATTATTACTACAAATAAAATGACTAAGGTTATGATCAAAATTATTATTATCAATATCATTATTAAATCTAATTATTAGTATTATTATCATTATTTTAGTATTATCATAATTATTATTATTTTTTTGACAAATAAAAGATAATTATATAAAAATATAATTATTACATATGTCATAAGTATACCTAATTTACTATTTTAATATAAAAATAACATATATAATATATATTGTGTTAGAAATAATAAATACCTTAATATTTTTAACAAGTAATATATTTTATAATTAATATGTATAAACTGGATTGAAATACCATTATATGCTCATTATGTGTTTTAATATATACATTACTGAAATAGGTTCGTGAATCCGAGGCCAACCCTGCACTTGTTCAGTGCCGTCATAGGCATAATTGCTACGAAATACAGTATAGTGAGTTTCATTTGCTCCCTTTTTAAATGCTTTTGCAATATATATTTTTGGGACTGAGAATACATGCGCTACTTTTATAAATGTTTTACGAAATAGACACAAGTAATCGAAACTACATTCTATGGTTGGATTATCGAATTGAATATGCCCCTTTTTAGCTTGGTAGCCTAAGAATTGGTGTTTATTATAATTGCCACCAATTGACGCGAATCCTAAAGATAGATCTATGGACCTCGACAAGTCTCATTCGGGTTATGAATGCTTTAGTACTTCGATTATCATATCCGATGAGAGTCCCGGAATGATGGGGATATTCTATATGCATCCTGTTAGTTCGGTTATCAAGCGTTCACCATATGAATGAATTTTAATTCGCGAGTTACGCGTGTTATTATGTACTCGGGTTACGTGTACAATTAAATATCTAAAATCTTGTGGTCTATTAAAATGATGAAAATGAATGTTTACGATAAACTAATGAACTCACCAACCTTTTGGTTGACACTTTAAAGCATGTTTATTCTCAGGTATGAAAGAAATCTTCCGCTGTGCATTTACTCATTTTAAAGATATTACTAGGAGTCGATCATCGCAATGGGACCAAATGTTGATGACTTCGTCCAGATGGATTAGGACGGGGTATTGACAGAATTTTGGTTAAACGAAGTCCAAATTCTAAACCATATTGTTAGGGGTCAAGGTATTAAGTAGATCTGGAGAAAATCGAAGCCACGCGTAATTGAGAAACCCTCACGACTCCGACTTGTATTCGTAAAATCTTAGATATCGCCGGTTATTACCGAAGATTCATTTCTGACTTTTCTCGTATTGCTCGTGCTTTAACCTCGTTAACTCACTAAGGGAAAGATTTAAACCTCTCCATGTCCGGACCTTGAACATGATGATTCACACCCACCTTACTAGCCAAATTCGTGTAGCACAAAATGGAACTCAAATATGGAGATAATTCTACGTGAACGCCTAAAAGGCATCCTCTCTCGATTCGAACTCAAGGAAACTGAAATTCGTTACATTCGCATGAAGAATTGGAATACTTAATTACAGACCCGATCAATCTTCTCATCACCACGTACCACGTTACATAACTCTGTTATTTCACTGTTACCGTTTGATACTACTGGAACCTAAGATAACACACAATCCAAGAATACCTCTTTCTTCTTCGACTTATCGTCCTTATGCTTCTGATATACGGTTAACTACTACTCAACTCCGAACTAAACAACTACGTACTATCTCATTCCCACCAAGTTTCAACATTTGGCCACAAGATACGCGATATGTCTACCTCGAGGAGAAAACTCATCCTATTCTAAATCCTCATTTCACTCCTATCTTTTTCGCTCGTACTTCCGTATAAGGAAACCTTTTTATCTAAATTCTCAATGGAGAGAGAGACTCTTCACGTATTACTAGTGTTCACCACGAGGGTGAGTAGCCTTGACGAACGTTTTCAGTAACCGATAAGAAACTTGTTCCAACAAATGTTTTCGAGCCTTAACTAACTTGTTCAAACATATCTTAGAAATTCTATTCCAACCCAGTGTACATTTATCAATTATCTCGGATTGAAATACTCGTTTCACTTCTAGTTGTACAAGAAGCCTTGGGAATACGTTTAGACATGAGTACCGCGTATCATCCACACCCCGATGAACCAAGCAAAAGTACGATTCAAATCTTGGAAAGACATGTTACAAACTTGTATTGTCACTTTTAGTTGATTCCTCTTACAACGGTAGTTACCACTCGTGTATTAACACCGCACTTTTCGAAACCTTATGTGACCGCAAATGTCGTTCCCCTATTCGTTGGACCGAAGTAGGTGACAAGCAAATCACCAAATCCGAACTCATTCAAGAAATAACCGTTAAGATCGTTCAAGTCCGAAATGGGCTCAAGACGACCCGTAGTCGCCAAAAGAGTTGTGCCGATGTTAGACGTAAGCCTCTCGAATCTCAAGTGGGTAACCACGAAATGCTAAAAGTCGCACCTTGGAAAGGTGTAATCCATTTTAGGAAAACGAAGGAAGTTAAATCAGCAATATTGATCCTTTTGAAATCTTGGGGCGTATTGGACCCGCTACATACCGTTTAGATCTTTCAACTCAATTAAGTTCCCGTTTATCCTACCTTATAGATACCAAACTTAGAGAAGTGTCCTGCAGAACAGAAACTTGTTATCCTCTTAGATGAGATTACTATTGATGACAAACTCTACTTCATAGGAGAACCGGTTGAAATTATGGAATCGTGAAAACCAAACCTTAAGACAGCGTAAAATCCTGACCGTCAAAGTTCGTGGGAATGCCCAAGGACGTATCTTCACTTATTCATAGAATTGACAACAGAAGGTCTCGAGGAAGAGACATCGACTACTACTTCCAACTAAATTTCGGGACGAAATTTCTTTTAAGGTGTGGGTAATCTAACATCCCGCATTTTTCCGTTAAAATTATTTTAACGCCCGTCTTTTTATTTTACTAATATCTTTCGTATCTAGATTCGTATCCTCCATTAGCTAACGTTCTCAATATTTCTGTTATTGGATTATGACATCCCCCGTTTACTCTCGCGAATTTAAAATATTCGTTCGGTTAATTCACACACCCGACTACAAACTTGAGGGACTAATCTTGACTAGTGACCAAAGTGGTGACTAGGTCAACTAGTCAACCACTTCACCACCTCCATTCATTCACTCACCTCTTTTCTAATACTTCCACCTTTATTCTCTCAAACCCTCAAACACAAATTCATCATCTAAATCTGATCTAGCAAGTGTTCTTCAAAACAAATTACATATTTGGAATCCTTGCATCTTCCTCTTCAATTCCATACCGATTTCATCAAGTTTGGGTAACTTTCTAAAAACACTAGATTCCTTTGTTCTTGATGTTTTTAACTTATAAAAGTGTTCATTAGTGTCTATGACTCAAGTCTAACATGAATATATGATTTGTATGCTTGTTCTTGTCATTTTGATGTAACTAGCTTAAACTTGAAATGGGTGTGTTTGATCTTGAGATTTGGTTGCTTAATTGTTGTTAGATGTTAAAAGTGCATGTATTAAATGTGTTACTAGCATCACTAGCTTCAATTTGATGTGTAGGTTGATTAAGAAAACTTTACTAACATGATTATTGATTGTGTGATTTTGAGTTAGGGTTTGATAAGAGTAAAGTGAACTTTTGATGCATTAAATGCTTTGAAATGTTGTTTGTAAGTGTTTAGTAGTATTGTATGCTTAATTACCTTCAAAACGGCATATCGTATGTGTAAATTAGATTCCCGAATCACCATTTGCATTTTTTGAGCTTGAAACGTTAAATAATGATCATTCGGCGAGATTTCGGTTATTGTAAATGATGTTTTTATTTTAATGAAATGTGTTTAGTTGTATTTCTCGTTAAATTACCTTTCCAACGATATAAGATACGCGTTAAATTACCTTTCCAACGATATAACATAATTCTAAAACTTTTGAGACTCAATATTACAGACTTTGCTTATCTTGTCGAAATCATATAAAGATTAAGTTTAAATTTGGTCGGAAATTTCCCGTGTCGTCACATAAATCTTGCATGAAACTTGACAATTTGACTCACATGCTATATTAATCGAGTCGTAACGAGCCATAGGACTAATTGAACAACTTTGACCAATCGTGTTTACCGTTATTGATACAACCTACTTGTTTAGGTCAAGACTAGCAATTGTCCTTGCACACGTTACTTGTGAAGTACTTTATTACTCGTGCACTCAAGGTGAGATCATAGTCCCACTTTTACTCTTTTTAACTTACATTTGGGATGAGAAAACATAAACGTTTCAATTTTACAAAGTGAACACGAGTACGAAAAAAAACATTCTACATACGAGTTAGAACAAAATCCTCAATTCGATTATCATTAGTTACACTTGCCAGGTGTAAGCGAGAACTTATGTTGTATGGCCATATGGGTTTGACAAACCCTCATTCGGACGGTTCGCTACCGTTACTTCGGATGAAATATACTTTCGAGAAACAGTGTATGTTCTAACACTATTGTGATGGGGTTCTATGGATGGAAAGTTAAGCCTTGATAATTGGGTGCTCGTGATAACAATTTTTAGAATGGTTTACTATTATTTAAATGTTATAAATCTTGTGGTTCATTTGTACTTACTCACTTACTTACTTAAACCTATGATTTCACCAACGTTTTCGTTGACAGATTTCTATGTTTTTCTCCGGTCTTTAAACGATATGTGATACATGCTTCCGCTCACTATTTTGATACTTGCATTGGACGTCGAGTATATATGCATACATGGAGCGTCTTTTGACTTATTTTAAAACTGTGTCGCATAGGTTTCATTTGTACTTAACGTTGTAACGTAACTAGTGGTTGAACTATTCTTGTAAACTTTGAAACAATCTTTACATTTGAAATGAATGCGACATACTTTTGGTCAAACGTTATTTTAAAGACTTATAACCACGTAACGGGACCTAAGTAGACGGCGCCGTCAATGACGATTTTGTCGGGTCGCTACAGATCTCGGTTACCTAATGGGATGAATTGGTTTCATTTGAAGCGTAAGTGAGTCGAATATGATCGGTTGGTGGTTTCTATACCGTTAGAGATTTAAAAATTGTTGTCCAAAAATAAAAATAAAAAATAATAATATATATTTCAAATATGAAATTTGTTAATAACAGCCCTAAAGGCTGTCGTTAAGATGCATACAAAACTTGTACACAGTGGTTACATTTGGATGAGGACATTCTTAGTTTATCAAGGAAATTCAAGGCATACAAATCTGTTGTACGGGTGCCATCATGTAGATCCGAAATATAAAATTGCAGTTCTTGCTTCTAAGCAGGTTTTACACAAGTCTTTTATATCTAAATAGTAAATATTGTAGTATTTATTATACTGATGAGTACCACAGGTGGCAATTTCGACCCATCTTATAAATGATTTGATTTGATTGTATTTTATCTCAAATGGGCCGAGTCATACAATCTAGTTAAAATGGGAATAAGTCGTGTGGGCCAAACAGGTTGAAAGTCTCAAAACATATGTAGGGTTGTTAACGAACCGAACATTCGACGACTACTCGATTTCGAGTATGAATACGAGCATTAAGCTTACACTAAAAATTTCGTCAATTAGTTAAAAAATTTAAACGAATATCGAGCTCGAATTCTAATATAGAAGAAATGTTTTCGAGTTCGAACTCAAACAAAATATGAAACTTTTTATCTGGCTGAGTAATAATTAAACGAGCCAAGCTCAAATTCTTATTGCTCTACTCGAGTTCGGTTTGTTAATAGCCCTATATATGCCCGCAAGATTCCAACTCTTTAGTTGCTTTATTAGAACATTTATATCAGTATAGTAATCCGACTTTTATAAATAACACATTAATTATACAAAAATGAAAAAAAGAACTCTGAATAATGAAAAAAGTGTTTGGGGTCAACCTGACCCGGCCATTTAACACCCACTGGCACCTCTACTTTTGACTGTTTACCTAAACCTTATTCTAAATGATTATTACACTTCTGTAGGACCACTGTCTTGTTGATTTGTTGCTTGCATGGCAAGATGGGAAACTTCCAAAGTTCCAATTGATATTAGCTGTATCATCAGGTGAATTTTACTTGTTCGTTCGTTCTTATCTGTTTATTATTAAATATGCTTATTGATGGATGTTTATGTGAACAGTAATCATGATCGGCTTCCCAACTCTCATGTGGCTCGATTCCTCGAAAGGCATGAAATCCCATATCACTATCTGTCCACAACGAAAGAAAATAGAAGAGAATATGAGATACTGCAATTGGTTCAAGATACAGACTTTTTAGTCCTTGCTAGGTATATGCAGGTAACTCTAATAACTTAATTGAGTTAGTTCGATTATAACATAACTACATATAGCGTCACTTATACTATGCATAAATTTTACTCGATCCATGCCCATTGAGCCTCCACTTATTTTTTCAAATTAACAAGTGAATAACATTATGTGTCTGCAACCAGGTTTTATCTAAAAGCTTTTTGAATACTTATGCGAACGATATCATCAACATTCATCATGGCTTATTGCCATCCTTTAAGGGTGGGAATCCTTCTAGACAAGTTCGTCTTCCATCCCTCTCATTTTTTCTAAGCATGTTCAATCATACGAGGTTTAAAAAAAAAAAACACACTATTTTTTAATGGTGTGTGGCAGGCCTTTAATGCTGGTGTGAAATTGATTGGTGCTACAAGCCACTTTGTGACAGAGGAACTTGATGATGGGCCAATCATTGAACAAATGGTAAGTTTCTGGTTGCAATTCATAACTGCTATGTTCTATCTATAGCTTTCAAAGTGTTATTTTACTCAACTTTTCTACCCATTTGACCATTTGGAGTTTAAATATGACCCATAATAAGCAATTTACAAGTAAATGGATCGAAATTCACACCTCTAGTTTATGGCAACATGTATCCCTAAGTAACCGAGAGAGTTACGTGAGGTGGTAACGGAACAATTGTAGTGGCTACATTTTTTTTTCTGACTCCACTTGATAATCTGAACACCTAAGTATTGAGAAATTATGTAAACTTCATTTTGATTGTGAACTTTCAGGTTGAAAGAGTTACGCACAAGGATAATATGCTGAGTTTTGTGCAGAAATCAGAGAATATTGAAAAACAGTGTCTTTTAAAAGCAATAAAATCCTACTGTGAGTTGCGTGTTCTACCATATGTAGAGAACAGGACGGTTGTCTTTTGATCTTAAGGGAAAGGGAATGTTGAATGTCAATGGTCTTATTACCTTTTCAATTTGATTCTTGGTTATGATGTTACATCTGGATATTACTGTATTTCGATTATCATATATAAACATTCAGAGCTTCATAAGTATATGGTTTCTGCGATATTCACATTAATGGTGTTCAAACTTATTTTCATGGATGTACATTCTTGGTGAATTTTTGTTCTGAGCAACCCTTAATACGTGAATGTGCTGTAAGTTGACTCAAGTGGCTAAAGTGGATTTGAGTATTCGACCCATATATAATTAAAAGGGTCAATTTGGGTTATATCTGATCTCATAAGGGTGAAACGAAAGGGTGCAGCCAAATGGGTTGAAGATTGCTCAAAGTGTATTCAAAATGCATAAAACCATCTCAATCATTCTTTTGAAGTTAGAGTATTGTATATTTATGTTACACTTTTTGTGGTAATTTTCAACAGATTAGCTATTTATAAAAATTAAAAATGAAAAGATGAAAGTTGTTTACGTGTCGAAAGACAAAAATTGGTTACAGGACAGCCTAACCTAACATATTCTAAACATCGTTTATCTTGACCCAACCCATTTTGACCTCTTAACTGTGTGTGTTTGCTTGTTTGTCTCTGCATGTCTGTCTGTAATCTGTATGTAGTATAATCTTTTAAAGTCTGGCAAAATTGAACTGTTACAATATAATATTTGATTATTTGGTATAGTATGAATAAAGTTTACTAATTTATACATTTCACGTTATTAACCTTATCCTAATTATCCTAAAGTGATAATTAAACTGATAATTGATACATAAAAATGAAGTTTCAGCAGAAGATAAAATCACAAATCTTATTCACATCTTAAGTTTACAAGCTGAAAATTTACCGAAACAAGATACAACACAAATTTGAGATTATGGGATGGTCAAATATGATTAAATTAAACCATATTAACATCTAATCAAATTTGACCCTTTAACATCCACAAATCTCAGATCGATCCCGAAAGGATATTACAATTTCAACCCTGAAAGGAACATCAAAATCAAAATACACTTGACAACGAAAGCTATTAAAACTTTTTAAGCCGAGGCTGGGAGTGGATCATATGATCCAATGAATACATCTCCATAGATAAGTCCAGCTAGACCACCCCCGATAAGTGGTCCCACCCAATAAATCCAGTTCTGTGAAAAGTCTCCACTAGCCACAGCTGGCCCAAATGATCGGGCCGGGTTCATTGAACCACCGCTGAACGGGCCAGCAGCCAAAATGTTGGCTCCAACAATGAAACCAATTGCAATGGGTGCAATAGTTCCTAATGATCCCTTCTTTGGGTCAGCTGCAGTTGCGTAAACTGTGTAAACTAACGCAAACGTTATGATGATCTCGAACACGACTCCTTGAATAGCATTCATCCCGTCAGCAACACCATGAGTTGGAACAGCCTATTAAATTATCTCAAAAAGTTAGTTAAAAAATGTAAAAAAATAAATAAATAAATAAATAAAAAAGATGAGTAATGAGTTAATATGAAAGAAAAGGTGTTATACCAGGCCACCAGTGACGAATTGGAGAAGGAAAGAAGCAGCAGTTGCGCCGAGCAATTGAGCGATCCAGTAAAATAGGCCAGTTAGGATGGTGATGTTGCCGCCAACAGCCAATCCGAAAGTGACAGCTGGATTTAAATGGCCACCTGAGATGTTGGCTGCAATTGAGACTCCAACAAATAGTGCTAAAGCATGAGCCACTGCAACCGCAACGAGACCAGCAGGGTCTAATGGTGCATCTGCTGTAAGCTTACCTGCATAGTTCAAATATGATTTATGTTACATAAAAGATTGTACATTAAGTTCAACTTGTTATATTATATTATATGAAACAAATTATTCAAATAGTGTGCATGAAAACATATACTCACCATAAGCGATAGCTGACCCGACACCAGCAAACACAAAAAGAAGTGTAGCGATGAACTCAGCCAAGTATGACTTAAGTGAGCCGACGCTAAATGAGTCACCAAAATCACCAAATGCCAACTTCACCATTTTAAAAAGTCAAAAGGATTTTATTATGACTTGCTTAATTAGAAGTTGTGATTTAGTTGTGAGCTTCAAATGTTTCAACAAAGGTTTATATAGTGTCCAATTGGAAAAGTTACATATTTACGAAAATTAAACAATTGACATGTTAAGTTTATTATAAGTATTTTGGTATCAATTTATTTATATAGTTGGTATTTGAACTTATGCGTTGAGAATGTTTTGGAGGCACCGACCCCGGGCCCAATTGGGTAACCATGACAATTCATTGGCGCCAACTCACCGGCCTTATATTTGAAATATTTTTTTATTATTATACTTTATGAGTGGAGACAACAAACTAAATAATAATTAAAAAAATAAAGGGATTGTTAAACTAAAAATAAAGATTAAATAAGTTTATAAAGATAAGATTAAATATGAATTGAAATGTTCATCAAATGATTGGAAGGATGAGTCATCTCAATTTTAATTTACATATTAAACAAACGAATAGTAATAGGGGCATTTTCGACTTTTCACTTTTTTTTTTATTTTAACTAAATTTTATTTTACCAAAAAGTCCCCCACACTTTTTTGAAAAATTCAAATCGACCCCCAAACAGGGGGGTAAAGTGTCAAATAACTATTTTCATAAAAAAATCTTAAATAAAGTCCACCCAAATATTCAACGGGTCATATCTTCTCGCTCGCAACGAGTTAAATTTTTCCGACATCATCGTTAAACTCGAAATAATTTTAGGAACACAATGTCACTAGCTATACTCAAAACGGACGCTTTTTAAAAAACGCTAAATATTTGGGGTACTTTTCATACACGTTGATTTTGCGTTAAATTTTTAAAAGTCGACAATTCCATAGCGAAACGCGAAGATGCACATATATTGTTAATTTAAAATAACATCTAAATCTCTCACGGGTTATACCTTTTAGTTCGACTCGAGTTGCGCTTCAACGACATCATCGTTAGCCACAAAATACTTTTACTAAACGCAATAAAATACATTGAAAATCGAACCCCCGGCGCGAAGCGAGGGTTCGATAACTAGTTAAAACTATATAAGACTATATTAATATTTTCGTTGAAAAAGAAAAAAATGTGATGATTATGAAATGTCAAATGAGCCGAGCTCGAGCTTTATGAAATTTAAACGAGCAGAGCTCGAGCTCGGCTCGTTTACACCACTATATATGTATATCAATTAAGACTCATACTTCACAAAATTTAGTCCACCGGGTCTCGAGAAAATAAAAGAAATGAGTTTAATATGGATCCATCTTTCATCCATTATCCATTAATATATTAAAAAGTTACTATAAAAACTAAAAAATTAGAAAATGAAAAAATTTAATAAAACCAGAAACTAAATTATATAGAAATTTATTTTGTTTACAAAACTTAATAATAAAATTTTAAAAATATTTAGTTTTTTAAAATAATAAAAATATTTCAAAAATACAAATAAAAAAAGATAAAAAAAATAATAGAAAAAAAAAGTTAAAAAACATTTTAGAAAATAAGAAAACGAAAAAAAAATGAAAAATATATCATTCTGAATCTCTACAAGGAAAAATGAGTTTCGACCTAACCAACCGGTTTCGACCCAACCCAACCCAACCCTACCCATTTAGACCCGACCCGTTAGAAACATTTGAAAATTGAGACTCGTTTGATCCATGACCCATTTTGACTAAAATTTGTTTGGGTCTCAACCCAACATAATCCGTTTGACATACATACTGTTGTAGTACAACATTTGAAACATAGAGTAATAGAAAAACAAAATGATTATATACATCATCTTCCCATTATAAAAATTTCATATATATATATTTAAGATGTTATCTCTAACGAAACTATATTATTATATCTTTGTACATATGGAACATTTTTCAAAAAATGTATACACTTTTATATTTTTATATTATTTTACGCTATTGGTGCAATTACATCTTATTATTACATTTTTAACTATAAATTACATATCGCTCTTAATTGAAACTTAAATGCTTTATAAAAGACAATTAAAAACATAAATCAGAAGTATTAGCAAGAAACAAACAAAAATAACAACTTCAAGAAATGATAGTCGTATTACCTGTATTTATTGGTCTTATCGCCCGATAGCACTTAGAAATAATAGTCACATATTATACCTATATATATAAATGACATAGTGGAAGTGAATAGTACAGGGGTATTTCCGACTTCCCACCTTTTTTTATTACTATTTAATTTTCACTTCATCAACAAAGACCCCTAGACTTTTTCCAAAAATTCAAAATGACCCCCCAAACAGGGGGGTAAAGTGTCAAACGACCAATTTCATAAAAAATCTTAAATAAACTCCCACAAATCTTCAACGATTCATATCTTCTCGATCGCAACGAGTTAAATTTTTCCGACACCATCGTTAAACTCGAAATAATTTTAGGAACACAATATCACTAACTATACGCAAAACGGACGCTTTTTAAAAAACGATAAATATTTGGGGTCTTTTTCATACACGTTGATTTTGTGTTAAATTTTTAAAAGTCGACAATTCCATAGCGAAACGCGGAGATGTACACGTATTGTTAATTTAACATAACATTTAAATCTTTCACGAGCTATACCTTTTAGTTCGACTCGAGTTGCGCTTCAACGACGTCATCGTTGGCCACGAAATAATTTTACAAACTAAACGCAATAAAATACATTGAAAACCGAACCCCCGGCGCGAAGCGAGGGTTCGAAACCTAGTTATATTCACTTTTTTGAATTACAACTTTTACACATATATTTGTTGAAAAACATATTACTTTGAGTAGTATGTAGGTTGAACGTAATTTTTTTTTTTTTAAATGAGGTATTACAAGAAAAATAAAAATGTAACGTTGAACACATGATAACATTTATTTTGTAATTTTAGTCTACGCTCAAACCAAGATGAACAGAATCAACGTGTCGTATTATATTTTCGAACTTTTATATTACATTGTGTTTATATCTTGTATGTGATTTTATAATCCTACGATAACGTTTGTTTTAAAGTTTGCATTATTTAGTACATTTAGAATTTTGATTGTTATTTGTTTTGATGTATAAGTCGAGTTTGTTTCTGATTGTGTTTAAGACTTCATTATTTAGTATTTTATTTACTCTGTCGGTACCAAAACCGTATCAATACCAATCAATTCTACAAGTACACTATTATTCTCATCTCTATATCAAGAAATAAACACAACAACAACAATACACAATCCCACGAATGAAGGGTATGAGAGAGGTGAGGTGAGGTGTCGACAATCATTCCTCGTACCCTAGATTAGATGGAAGTCACTACTCCACCCGCAGGTATAGAACCCACGACTAGATAAGGTCGTCTCTCCCTCTACTCGAGAACAAAGAGATTGCTTCCTAAAGGATCTCCGGTCAGAAATGCTCATCAAAATGAAATAGTGAGGGCAAATGATACGTACATGTAAGAGTAATGTGCACCTAGGAAGATGCAACCATACAAAGTAGCCATAAAAAGAAGACATATATAGCAGTAATGCACAACAGTAAGACATATTGCATGGATAACACAGTGCGCAGAGATATGTAATTTCAAGTAGACATACAAACAAGCAAAATACACAGACACACACATACACACACAGACACACACACACACACATATACCCCCACACACATAGCATGTATAAATACCTATAGCACATGTATACATATAGATACTTTCATATATATATATATATATATATATATATATATATATATATATACATACATACATACACCTAGATACATACATATACATATACAAACATATACATAGGTACATATATATAGCCTAAATACATATACAAAGATACAGAGACATATACACGTATACATATATACATAGGTACAGAAACCTATACGTAGAGACATATACAGATCAACGAATAACCTGTAAATATGACAGGGATATATGAAAACTATAATGCAGTATATATATATATATATATATATATATATATATATATATATATATATATATATATATATATATATATATATATATATATATATATATATATATATATATATATATACACTACACTTTGAAGAGAGAAAAAAATTGCTCTTGCACCTTTATTCAAGTTCTGATATGCACCTGAAAAATAAAATATGTTACTCAATTATTCTATTTCTACTCTTTCACATGTTCCTATCAGAAGTCATGTCCTCCGTCAGTAGAAGCTCTTTCATGTCAAGCTTCAATCTATCCTCCAACCTACATCTGGATCTACCTCTTCTCCTTACACCCCCCAACAACGAGGGTCTCGACTCTCCTAACCGGGGCTAAAAGTGGGCGCCTCATAACATGCCCAAATCATCTAAGTCGTCCTTCCCTCAGCGCTTGTTGGTAATGTTCCCAACTTCCAAGTTCTCCCTAAAAATCCATTTGATATCATATCTAGCATTGTCTTACCACACGTTCACCTAAGTATCCTCATTTCTACCACCTCCATCCTCCTCTCTTGGGCCTTCGTCATTGGCAAACACTCAGATCCGTACAAAATGGCTAGTCTAATTTCCACCTTGAAGAATTTCCCTTTCAATTTAAGGGGTACCTTCTTGTCGCACAATACCCCTTTCGCTACCCTCCACCTCAACCACCATACTCGTATAAGATGCGTCATATCCTCATATATCCTTCTCGATTTGTGAAGCATCGAGGCTAAATATCTAAAGGACTCTTGTGAAGATAACATCTGATCCCCAATTCGAACATCCACTATATCTTCGTGTTCCTCTTCGCTCGTATTGAAATCGCATCCAAGGTACTTCGATTTAAGTCTGCTAATCTGTAGGCCATTTGATTCTAGGGCGATCCTCCATTGCACTAGCTTTTTGTTAAGCTCATCCTAAATATCTGAAACTAATACAATATCGTCGGCAATCCTCCATGGAATATATTAAAACTATTTTGTTTTATTTTATTAGGGTTAAAATTATGAAATTTCTTTTTCATATTTAAAAAGGCAAACTAAAATAAATCGAATACCCGATTAATTATTTCGGAGTAATTGAACTTTTTATTTATTTGCCGGAGCACTTTCCCGGCGAAGAGTTCAGCAGTGTTTTGCTCAAACTATACAAACATCTAAATTCAAGTTTTTTGCTCTTTTTCTAAAACCCTAATTAATCAACTAACTAACAATGGCGTGGTTACTCCGTTTCTCTCGATCTTCTCGTAATCTTAAACCCCTGCGTCATCATCTCTCACTCTCACTATCACAATTAACAAACCCTAAACCAGCACCACATCTACCACTAAACCCCAATTCATACCACTATCACTATAATAACTTTTCTAACTCGAACAGAGGAATTCGCGAATTATTCATTCCGAATTCCAATAGTTTCAAGTTTAGGTATTTTAATTTGATCAAATTAGGCCAGAATTATGGTATTTGTACGTCTTCACATACTTTAAAAGAAGATGATGGTAAAAAAGCTGGTGAAACAGGGAAGAACAATAATGGGAAGGGTTATAATGTTTCATGGATTGATTTGTATTTGCCGAAAAGTGTACGGCCGTATGCGCATCTGGCTAGGTTAGATAAACCTATTGGAACTTGGTTACTTGCTTGGCCATGCATGTGGTAAGATTTATTATTGCTTAATTTCTTTTTACTTTTTTTTTTTTGTTAACAGCATTACGAGATCACCCAATGTTTTAACCAGTGGCGGATCCTGAAAAAATTTTCACCGGGGTCGAATTTTTTTTTAAAACGTGAGGATTTTTTTTTTGACAAAATATAGAGGTTTTTGGGCAAAATATAGAGTTTTTTTAGCAAAATTTAGAGGTTTTTGACCAAAATACGAAGGTTTTGGGGCAAAATATGGAGTTTTTGGGGCAAATATGAAGGACTTGGGGCAAAAAAAAATTCCACCGGGTGCGAAATCGAAAAACCGAAAAAATTTGCACTAAAATTTCGAAATCCACCGGGGGCAGGCCCCCCCCCCCCCCGACTACACTAAATCCGCCTCTGGTTTTAACCACCCACGCGTTCATCTCCCGCAATTGCATAACATGCCCAATTGCTGACCATGGGGAAACCCGGCCCGATCTGAGGGCATGAGTGGTAAAACCCCCCTCCCCACTGCCCCCGTAACGCGATGTGCGGAAGGCACCCTTGGGTGGAAGGGTAAAGGGGCAACCTTGTGTGCAATGCTGCACCCCACGGGAGTCGAACTTCTAACCTTTTGCTAAGAAAGACAGACCACTACCACATAAGCTACAACAGAAGGTTATTATGTGTTGTTGTTGTTTATATAGAATTTGTTAGTTACATTATGGTATTTATGTAAGCTGTAGAACTTAAATAATCACTTCTGCCTAATGGGTGTATTAATGAACTTATATTCAGCTATGAGTAAAGGTTAACATTACTTTCTTGAGCAATTAAAGTAAATTATCATTAGTGTTAAATGGATTATCAAGACATAGTATGTGGTAAAGGTGGCAGTATTAACCCATTTGCTCGTAATAAAAAGTATAAATTGAAAAAGAAATAGGTTGTACCAGTAAAACGGGTTGAGAGTTGCCATGGTGTGTATTAATGCATAAAAGCTTCTAATCGATTTTATTCTAAAGCCAGTGTATTTTTGTAACAATCTTATATTTGGCCCATTAACCTATCCACCCATATGGCCATATATCCATGGTTACTGCTTTTGGTGATTTGATTTCTGATCTAGAAGTAAACTCTTATGTGCATCATATACAAAAAGTTTTTTGGATTAGGAGTTACGATACTTGTTTATTAACTTGATCTGGTTACCAATTTCTGAAGCTTGAGCTGAGTTTGTGTGGGATTTAATATGTTATCAATAATTCATTTGTTAATCTAGGTCGATCACATTAGCAGCATTCCCTGGACACCTTCCTGATTTTAAGATGATGGCGCTGTTTGGTTGTGGAGCCTTTTTGCTTAGAGGTGCGGGATGTACTATCAATGATCTTCTTGATCAGGATATTGATACAAAGGTTTAAGAACTTCTGTTGTTAGTTTTTTGGTAGAAACAAGCTAGGTTGATCTGGGCATATCACTGTATTCATACAGTATGCATGTTCAAATGTCTTTGTAACTGGTGCCATCATTTTGCAAAATCTTCATATTTAACTCTACGTATTTACTTCATTATCATGATCATTATCACAACAAGATGATTTGGGAATTTTGAATATTTAACGATAATAATTTTGGTTCTATGCAGGTGGAACGAACAAAGATGAGACCGATTGCAAGTGGTGCCTTAACCCAACCTCAGGGAATTTCTTTTCTTGGTTCTCAGTTGCTTTTGGGTCTTCTTATTCTTCTCCAGCTTAATGATTATAGGTGTGTATTCCTTTGAAATATTGTTCACTTTCAAGCTCAAATTTTGATGTTCATACTTAAACTTCTGACCGTGCATAACAATTATTGAGCTAGAGTTGGTATGATGAGCGGATTAGGTGAGTTGGGTACCAGGTCAAATGGGTTCAGGTTAAAAAAGGCCACTGTTTTTTTTTTTTTTGCAGGGATTGAAATTGGCGGGGTTTGGGTGACTCGCAAACAGCCTATTTTTTCCATACAGATCAAATGGTTGGTTAAATAGTTAGTGTGTGAATTATGATGTTAAAATTATAGTATTACAATAATAATCACGATCTTTAAAATAAATTGTTTTAGGAGGAAAAAGGCCCTTGTTTTCTATATGGATCGAATCAGGACGGGTCAGTTGATTAATAATTTCAGAGTATTAGAAAAATTAGTAGTATCACTATAACAATCTAGAAATTTAGATCTAGAATAAATGGAAAGAATTGTCTCGTTCAACCCGTTCGACTCGTTCCCGTAATTGTTTGACCTGTTTGAGATAAAAATTAAACTGGCCTATTAAAAAATTAAAGGGTCAAAATTGCCACCTTTCTGTAATAGTTTTTTCACTCGAGTGTGCACCTACAACTTCCGGCAGAATATAGTTATCAAGACTTGATGTTCTTTTCTTATTGATTCTCTTAACGGCAAACTCACACGATCATTTCTACTCCACATTTTTTCCTTGATGGAACTTGAAGCCTCAACCATGAGGTTGAGGAGTACTTAAATTACACGTGAGCCAAAGATCTGTTGGTGCTTTTTTCTTTTTTAATTGATAATTGAAACTGATTTGTTACAGCCGCATATTGGGGGCTTCATCATTGCTACTCGTTTTTTCATATCCACTTATGAAAAGGATCACGTTTTGGGTTTGTCATCTACTTCTGTTTTGTGTTATTTTATCTGTATCCTTTTGGTTTGATGTCTTAGACTACTTGATTCATTACTATATTGGAACTTTCTGCAGCCTCAAGCCTTTCTTGGTTTAACGTTTAACTGGGGAGCCTTATTGGGTTGGTCTGCTGTTAGAGGAAGCCTCGATCCTGCAGTTGTGTTGCCCCTTTATTTATCTGGAGTTTGTTGGACACTTGTATATGATACAATATATGCTCATCAGGTAATAATGCATCCATTCGGTACACCATAGATGTGGTCAGTTCAACCCATTCACTTGTTAATGGGTTGATTCTGGTTATGTTTATCTCTAACAACTAAAAAAAGTAATATCAAGAAGGTACCAAAAAATGAAATGGCCCCAATGGGTAGAAAGGTCGGAAAAAAAAGTTGTAAGGTTTTCCCTGTTCGGGTTACCCGGGAAGGGCGAGTAATCCGACCCCATACTCTAGTGCACGCAGCCCATCAGGAATACTCCCTGGCTGTTTCCAACCCTTCCCTGGCCACCCCAAGAATTGAACTTGAGACCTCTTGCAAGGATCTCAGGGCCCCAACCACTCAGAAAACGTCCATAAATAACGTAACCGAAGTTAAAGAAAACAAAAGTATTGCTAAGTGAGCTCTTACTCTTGTCAAGTTTTAAGATTATGAAGTTTTAATAGTATTGAAACTTGTCTATTGAGTTACTGTACATGTGTTGTATTATGTATGGTTATTATATGCGCCCAGGATAAAGAAGATGATAAGATAGTTGGAGTTAAGTCTACGGCCTTGAGATTTGGCGATTCGACAAAGAAGTGGGTCAGCGGATTTGGAATTGCTTGTATTACAAGTCTTGCACTCAGCGGCTTCTATGCAAATCTTGGTAATACAGTAAATCCAATTTGAATTTAGCGATTCTACTATACTCTTGTATTACTTTTTCTAGCCGATGGTGCTGATTTCGACCTATTTACTTATATTAGCGATTCTACTGAAACCTCAACCGTTTAATTCAATGTAACTTTCGTAATCATATATGACCTGCTAAGCATATATCAT
This sequence comes from Rutidosis leptorrhynchoides, assembly GCF_046630445.1. Classification (NCBI taxonomy): domain Eukaryota; kingdom Viridiplantae; phylum Streptophyta; class Magnoliopsida; order Asterales; family Asteraceae; genus Rutidosis; species Rutidosis leptorrhynchoides. The sequence continues at coordinate 402,506,460 of NC_092338.1, read as the reverse complement.
ACATATAAAATCAATTAACAAAGATGTTCCAGGTCAACTCGACTCTTACTATAAGACCAATATTGACACTTTATCTAATATATGATGTAACCAAGCAGGGTTGCCGTTTTATTTGTTTTTGGGAGGAGCAGCGGGTCAATTAGCATGGCAAATTTGGACGGTAGACTTATACAACAGAGCTGATTGCAATAAAAAGTAAGTAAAATGTAAAAACATGCATTTCATATCATTATCATCATATGCGTGTCTGATACATATTTCACTCTGGCTGACTTGGCTGTTCTGTTTGATCATAGGTTTGTGTCGAACAAGTGGTTTGGAGCCATTGTGTTTAGTGGCATTCTAATAGGCAGATTATCGTCATAATGGTATTTACGCTGCCAGGTCATATGATTTTTTGCTGTTGATATCTTTAAATCTTGCATCGTTGTCGAAGAGTTCGAGTGTATACTTTGCAGTAACTACGGAATGCAGGCTAGAGCAGTTGAGCCCATTAAATTCTGGAAAATGTATGTTATAAACACAATTTTTGTTAGAATAATAGTAGTATCATTAACCTTCAAGTTAAGTTTAAAAGTGTAACTTATTGAAAGTGTTACATACGTGAAAGACTGGTCTGTTCAGTTACAATGGATTTGTATCAATCTATATAGGGCAATCCGAATAACACTTTTCGAATTATATATTAAACAAAAAAGGGAGTATTTGTTCAAGCTATTGGGCATACAATGAAACATACCAAACCTTTACATAGACGTAACTTATTGAAAGTGTTATAATTTATAATTGAAGTAATTTTAAAAGTAATATATCATAGGAGGTACATTATTTGACAAGATATCATAGGAGGTACTTTATCGTGAATATGGTTTGACATGTAATTCGAAACTAAACACATGATTTGACAAAATGTTTCCTTCTTTTCTCGAGTTTTATTTTAATTTTAATAAAGAATAAATAATTTGCGATCTCTGAGTTTTATTTTATAAAGTAAAAGAAGTAGATGTATAATTACCATCGAGGCATTGTCTGAGTGGTAAAACTCCTATGTTGATCCAGAACCCACGTCCTTGAAATAATATGCGAGGGTTCGAATATTGGGAGGGGTTTTTTTTCTCAAGGATTCTGTTGGAGTGATACGGTGCATGCCTTAAGCATCTTAGTTTAATCCAAAGCACACTGGGTACCAGTAGCGTCTTTGGACATAGGCAAGATAGGTGATCGCCTAGGGCTCAAAATTTTTGAAGGGTCCAAGATTTTTAATATATATATATATATATATATATATATATATATATATATATATATATATATATATATATATATATATATATATATAAGTAAATAAAAATATCGTGTTCAATAAATTTAATTAAAAAAAACAGTAAGTTAACTTATGAGTATTAGTCTATATAATTTTAGGGCCTTTTTTTCTCTCTTTTTAAGCCCAGTTCTCAAGCTCACACATCTTTACTCATGTTTATGGGATTTCCGTGTACAAGGCCCCATTTTTATTTTCGCCTTGGGCCTTCGAATTGTTGAGACGGCCCTGCTGGGTACCCAATGCGGCGATGATGTGTGAAGAGTTTCCTTCTAACGCGTGTGAGGGTGACAAATGAGAGCATTCGATGTCGATATCGTCGTTAAAGAAAAGATATATAATTTAATATAAGAGTTAATTATACCTCTTTGATTCATGTGATTTACTCAAAATTCTGCTGGTAGTTCCTATCTTTTAAAAGTTATATCGGTAGTCACTGTAGTTTTAAAAAAGCTCATCGATGGTCCAAATACTAACGGGGTCAACCAAGTCCGTTAAATGTGTCATGTGCTGGTCACATGGGTGAGCAATTACTTGATTTAGCAAATAAGTTTACCACACACCGATATTGAAAGATGTGTTCTCATTATAATTTTTTTTTTTCAATTTAAATGAAACCAAATCAATTTAAATATGATTTACAAATTAAAATTCGATCTTAAAAACTAATTTTCAATTTTGCACTTAAAAAAACTCAAATAAATCAGAGAAAACTAAAATATTAAGTATCACTACTTAAATGATAGACCATACCTTTTTTCAATTGTAAATTTGTAACCAAACACATTATAAAATTATCAAAACATATAATGCGTTTGATAAAACTGAATAATTAATCGTTAAATATTTTATAATTTAATTGATTCAAAAGTCCTTAATGAAATTAACTCTGAATGAAAATAACCTATTTAATAGTAATAATTTTTAATAAACAATGTGAATGATGTAAATTAGATTATTAACCTTTTATATTAAAAAATAATACATTATGATGTAAATTAGATTATTAACATTTTATATTAAAAAATAATACATTTGTTTAATAAGTATTTTTGATATATTTAAAAGATATATTAAATAAAAATAATTATTTAATGACTAAGTGAGTATTTTAATTCTGTATGATTCAATATTGAATGTTAAAAAAATTAAACACTATATATCTTATTCATAATTAAAAAATAAATACATTGAATGGTGAATGGTTAAGCTCAAGGTTGTAAAAAATGCTATTCGGGGATTAATCGGTGTCATAACCCGTCCTTAACCATAAGAACGAGTTAGATAACGTATGATTTCATTGCGAGGTATTGACCTCTATATGCGACATTTTTAAAAGAACAACTGCATTTATTTTACATTACAAACCATAACTCTTATTTTAATACAAGCTTTAGACAATAAAAAGATGATTATCGTTTAGCGATAATCTTAGACTTACAAACTTTACATGTGATGATAACAATACGATTTCTAGCATATTTTACATTACAATTCCTCGGATATGCAGTTTTATTTTTGACACAAATATGCATACTCAAGATCTTGCTTAAATTCAACATGTTGCAGCGGAAGCTTCTAATTATCACCTGAGAATAGACATGTTTAAAACGTCAACATAAAGTTGGTGAGATATAGGTTTAATGCCGGCAGCGATATAAATATAGACCACAAGATTTCATATATAAACATTTTAATAAAAATATTCTAAGTGGTTGAGCACTTGGTAACCATACTTAACATTTAATCACGTCGCATATTCCCTTTATTATGAAATCTTACTACACCGTACCAAGTGTAGTTACGAAACGAAGTACTGTGCAACCGTTGAATACTGGTCGTCCAGTCCGGTTGGGGTTGTCAGGCCCGATAGATCTATCAACAGGATTCGCGTTTACAATACCGCTGTAAATAATAGTTACCAAGCTACAGGGAAGTATGCCAGTGGTACAACTCAACGTAGAATATATTTTTCAGTTACTTGTGTCCATAACGTAAAACATAAAATACATGTATTCTCATCCCGAAATACTTAGAGTTTAAAAGTGGGACTATATACTCACTTTTGTCTTGAAGATATGTAATTTCGACTTGGTCTTCGATTGATATCACGAACCTATCCATATATAATATATCAATACCTTTTCTTTTTAAAACAATCGTCACATATATATACTTGTTATACTTTTAATACTTTTAATAATTCCTTAGTCCGTAATTAGCAGTTCGTTGTTAGTAATTCAATTTTAATGGTTCATATTTAGATGTTTAATAAACCCCCAATGAAATAAATAAAACCCCCATCGTATATGTATTGGTCGAGATTAATCTTGACCCACGGTACCGGTGTTGTCAAATGACGTGTTGCGTACATAAAGTACCGGTGTTGTCAAATGACGTGTTGCGTACAATCATGGGATCTTATGATTAATCTTCTCGTATTGTTTACGGGTGATCCTGAACCATATAAAATTAAATTATGAGTACATATATATAAAATATCATGTTATTTTAAAAAGATGTGATTTATTTAATTTTTCTTCAATTATTTTCGTGGCTAAACTAGTCTTAGATATCCGATCTCGTTTTGGTCATAGTTTCTTCGTTACAACTCCGTTTACGTTGATTCAACTTGCCATCTCCTTGGATCGAGTTCCTCTTTAAGACTATGAACTGTAAATACCTTAGTTTGTATTCAAAATCACAGGTCATAGGTCAAACTTTAGTGAAACCTATGAAGTTAATCATTTTTGTTACAAAAATATCATTTAATGACCATTTTTCTAAAAATACTTATACTTTGAATTAAATCATGAAATTTTTATGTGTTATCATATTCATAGAAAATATCATTTTTCCAGAAAATAAACCTCCAATTCAAGGTTCAAAATAGTTTTTAATTATCCAACCCAAAACAGCCCCCGGTTACACTCCGATGTCGTAAAAACAGTTTTTAAGGTGTTCTTTGAAAAACCAAATTATACCTTGTTAAATTAGCATATATTTAAGTTATATTACAGGTCTTGAAGTATTTTAAAAGTTAAGTTAGAAGGATCTATTTAGTTTGCAAACAAGTTTAAAAACATTCAAACTATGTTCTTGTTGTTAAAATTTTATACCACAAAATAAGATAGCTATATATATATATGAATCGAATAAGGTTATGAACAAAGTTACTACCTCAAGTTACTTGGACAAGATTGCTGTAAAAGAGGAGTAAGAACCTAGAACCAAAAGGGTGATGGATATGGATGAAAGATTGTAAGTAAGTTTGTGTTCTTGGAAGGATTCTTGAAGTGTTTTTGTAAGAGTTTTCTTATGGTGATTAAGTGATGTTTTTATGGCTAGATCTTCATGGATATTAGCTGAATGGTTATGGAGTTTAAGACTCTTAAAAGTGTGTGTGTTTTTAGCTAGAGGTTTGAGGTAAAAATGAATCAAAAATTGAAAATGGATGGAGTATAAATGGTGATGTAAAAGGTGTATAAGTTTGTAATTTTGTGAAAAAATCTTTTAATCATGTGAAATTGTCATACTAGATAACAAAAGTAGTTACCTTATACATAAGGCATTGAACAAGGGATGGTTGGTGGTGATTTGATGTGTATATACCAATAGTAAATACGTATAGAAGCTAGGTATGATACGAGTACATGTACTCTAGATATACGTATAGAAATTTTGTGAAAAATGGAATGAGAATTCAAATATAGCTATCTTTTGTGAATACACTTATATTGTTTTATGTATTTAAGTCCTTAAAAAGTGATTAAATACATTACTTATACGATATATGTATAAACATTATAGGTCATAAGTATTTATGTCAAATAACGTTACGTATGGTTATCGTTTTGAAAACTTAAGTTAGTAGTTTCAAAATATACTTATAACTTATTGTTATTAATACAAAATGAGATATTAAAACATTCTTGGATCATGTTAAATATGTATATATACATATATATACACAAACGTATAATTATCATATATTGTATATTTCATGATATCATCGGTCAAACTAGACGGTCAAACGTTGTGTAAAACTCATTTCAAAAACATAAGTCTCAACAATTTGGATTGCTTATCATGTTGGTAAGGTTTAATTTATGTAAATATTAATCTTATAAGTATAAATTGATCGAAAAAGTGCGGGTCATTACAGTACCTACCTGATGTGCAGCGGGGTAGTATATAAAATAGTTTATATTTTACTAGGAAAAACTATTAAATACGATACAATTTTACACAAGATATTTATTTATTTATAGAATGGATATACTTAAACCTTGCTACAACACTTATAGGCAGTGTACCTAATCGTTCAGTAGTGTAGTTTTTAGTAAGTCCGGTTCGTTCCACAGGGAAATCTTTAAACAAAGCTCAACGCTATATTAGTTTACTTTTATTAAAAATACAAATATATATATAAGTAATATTATTATTATAAAGGGGGTTTTTACCGTTTAATGACCGGTTTGTCGATTTTAAAACTTTAGTCGCAGTTAAAACCTAATGTAAAATATAAAATAAATACAAGACTTAAATTAAAGCGTAAAGTAAATAACGATAATAAAATTGCGAATAATAAAAATGCGATAGAATAAAATTGCGATAATTAAAAAGTACGATAATTAAAAGTGCGATTAAATAACAATAAATAAAAGTGCGATAATTAGAAGTGCAATTAAATATAAAATAAAGGAAATTAAATATGAAATAAAAGAATTATGCTTATTTAAACTTCCGTAATCATGATGTTTGACGTGTTGATTTTAGTTTTATGCCCATGGGTTAATTGTCCTTTGTCCTGGATTATTCAATATGTCCGTCTGGTTTTTGTCCATAACAGTCCATCAGTCATAAATATAAATTGCAAGTGTCCTTGTCAAATTATTATTATACCCGAAGTTAAATATTCCAGCTAATTGGGGATTCGAATTGTAACAAGGTTTTAATACTTTGTTTAATGAATACACCAGGTTATCGACTGCGTGTAAACCAAGGTTTTACTACTTTGTTAACAATTACACCAATTACCCTTGAATGTAATTTCACCCCTGTTTTAATTATTCTAGTGGCTATTAATCCATTCCCGTGTCCGGTTAAATGAACGATTATTCGTACATATAAATACCCCGCCCATCGTGTCCGATCGAGTGTATATGGTAATTTATAGGGACGCCCAATTATAAATCTTTATATTAACATTAACAAACTTTCATTTAGTTAAACAAATATAAAGCCCATTAATAGCCCATAGTCTAATTTCCACAAGTGTCGTTCTTTTGTCCAAACCCCAATTATGGTACAAAGCCCAATTACCCAATTTTAGTAATTAGCCCAACATCATGATTACTTCGTTTTAAATAAGCATAATAATAACTTAGCTACGAGACATTAATATAAAAAGGTTGAACATAACTTACAATGATTAAAAATAGCGTAGCGTTACACGGACAGAATTTCGACTTACACCCTTACAACATTCGCTAACATACCCTTATTATTAGGATTTAAAATTAAAATTAAAATATAAATTATATATATATTACGTATATATTGAGAGAGAGATGAAATAAAAATTGAAATTTGATCAGAATTCGGTTTGCTTTATAGCCAGAGTTGAATTTTGGGGCTCCGCGACTCGCGGCAAAATACTCTTCAAACTCCGCGAGTCGCGGAGATAGTATTTACAGCTCAGTCCTTGGAGTTTTCTCTGCCGACGGTTTTTAATATATATATATATAATATATATATAATTAATATAATTAATTATATATTATATTATATTTATATACATAGTTAACTTGTAATTTTTAGTCCGTTGCGTCGAGCGTTAAGAGTTGACTCTGGTCCCGGTTCCGGATTTTCGAACGTCCTCGCGTACAATTTAATATCTTGTACTTTGCGTTTTGAATCTTGTACTCTTGTGATTTCGAGACGTTTCTTATCAATAATTGGAACCTTTTTGATTGTCTTTTGTACTTTTGAGCTTTTTGGTCGTTTGCATCTTCAATTCGTCGAATCTGTCTTTTGTCTTCACCTTTTATTATTTAAACGAATATCACTTGTAAATAGAACAATTGCAACTAAAAGCTTGTCTTTCTTGAGGAATAATGCTATGAAATATATGTTCGTTTTTAGCATTATCAAATATTCCCACACTTGAGCGTTGCTTGTCCTCAAGCAATATCGTCTTGAAATACTAGAATCACTTCTTTATTCTTCACACTTTGTACATCAGTGATTTCTATACGGCGGTATAAACAATGGTAGTAACGATATGGTTTACAGTCCACATGACTATAAAAATTTAGATCCATTAAGGAAATTGGATCTTTATGAAAACATTTGATCTTTTGAAATCTAGTTTTTACCCTAGATAAATTTTCCAGAATAACCCTTTACCGGTGTTTGCAAAATATTTTTGTGGGTTTGGTGGGTTTCAGATTTGAAAATTTTAGCTCAAAACTTGCAGTTTTGTGTCACCCACTTGCTAACCTTGTATTTGGAAAGCAACACGTCCAGTTTACTTGTCCCGTATATTACCTTTCGGCAAACTACCGTCCGGTTGTAAAGGAAAGCGTTGAACAAGCAACTGTTAAGGCAATGTCCCGTGACATGCTTTTGATTATGGTCTATAACGTGTCGGACGCAATTACTATCCTTGGTAGGAGCAATAGTAAAGCTCACCCTTATAATTTTTCGGTCTGGCACAAGGTCCTGTCTTTGACCATGCTATGCAACCACCGTTCTTACGGTTGACACCCGATTTAGTTCAGGTGACCTAATGAATTCCAGGTGAATTCCTAGGATTTTACGTTCAATGGTAATGAACGCATTGAAAATAGGGTTTTCAGAAAACAAATCGGTTTGTAATTTTGATCAAAATATTTTCTCGTTTAAGCTCGAGTTTAGATATCATCGAATTCCATGAGTTTGTAATTCTCAATCTTTAAGGTCAATCTCTAGGATTGAGTAATATCAGTCTTAAAAGCTGATTTTTAATCTTTAAGGAGATTATCCTTTCTGGGGATCTGATTCATTAGTCTTATCAAGCTAATTTGCACGGTGCCCCCCCATTGTACGAGATAAATCCTTCTCATGGTTAGGATAAATCTGACCACTTGGCGACCCTGTTTAATGCTGAGGTCCGTGGATTTCCTGCTGATTTTAGTGATGACTTTTCTAGATTTTTCGTCAACCTACAGCTGGTCTGAACGACAACTTCATGACCTAAATCAAGAAGCGCGTTTCTTTTTCGGAAGACTTTACTTCCTTTTAATGATGGAATTGATTCATCGTGTAGATCCATCTCTTCTTTTCTTTCATTGGGTAAAACAGTTTAGTTTAGTTCAAAGCAAAAGTATTTTCAGTTATTTGTTACAGATATATGTGACATATGTTTAAAATAACTTGGTAAATTTTCCCACACTTGGCTTTTTATTTTTCTTTTTATCGTCCTCTATTCCATTTTAAATGAATTTTAACATTTTAGTTTGTTTCTCAATTTATGTCCTTTCCGAGGTAACAATAATTTCGGTGTTAAAACCTAGTTTTATCGTTCATAAATATGTATAAACATGATTTGAATTCATTTAATTGAAAATTTTGAAAAAAATTTTACTAGACTTGGGTAGTCAGTATATAAGACTAGGGCTGTTCTTTATTATCAGAGAGCACTAGATTCTAATACAACTACTGCTTTACTAGTATTTTTAATGGTAACCAAGTGTATAAAGTAAAAATTTTTAAAATCCAAAAGAATTTAACCCCTTCCCACACTTAAGATCTTGCAATGCCCTCATTTGCAAGAAATCAGTAACAATTTAAATTATTGAGGGTGATTTGTGTGAAAATAATTAAATTTTTACCAAAGTTTCCAAATATATTGGCGTTTGTTTGCTGAATGATAAATGGTGCACATCATTTGTTCATTCCGTCTTGTTGTTATTTCACATATATTTTGCATCTTGTCGTCAAAATTAGTTGCTTTTGCTGAACTTAATGCCAGTCTTTGAAAATGCGTTGTTTTACCCTGTTGTGTACATAAGACAAACTGCAAACATATATACATATTTTTGAAGTTTGGTATATTACCCCACATTCAAAAATTATTAAAATCTAAGAATAAAAGTTAGAAAATTATAAAAATGATTACAATATTAACAAAAATATTAAATGTATCAATAATTACAAATTACAAAAAAAAATAATAAGTAAACTAAGGATGATATTGGTACCAATAGGGGTTCCAGGCATAACCATAAGTGCTATAGAATGCTTCGGCAGGGTCATACGTAGGATATGGTGGCTGCATCTCTATAGACCAAGGAGGGAAGACGGGTTTCGGTGTAGGAATATAGTTTCTACCTATATGTTGGCAATGCGCTATGATCTGGTTCTGATGAACTTTCCAATCTTCAAATGCTCTCTGTCTAGCATTTTCGTATTCCTGAGAAGCTATAAACCTATGCATTTCTTGCATCTCATTCCCCCCTCCTACATTACCTTGTTCCTGGTTTCTCTCCACCTGTGGATGTCTACCATGGTATCGTACTGCGGCGTTATTTCGCCTCTTCAAAACTTTCGCACCATGGTATACATTTAAACCTATAGTGTCGCGGGGTTCCGGCTCTTCTAGTAATAATCCCCCCCGACTTATATCCACACCGAGATATTCACCAATCAAAGTAATAAAAATACCACCTCCTATTATGCTATGTGGTCGCATCCCCCGAACCATAGCTGATAAATAATAACCCACACAATATGGTATACTTACAGCGCTCTGTGGGTCTCGAATACACATATGGTAAAACAAATCTTGTTCATTTACCTTTTCTTTGTTTTTACCCCTTTGTGTAATCGAATTAGCTAAAAACCTATGTATTACTCTTAATTCGGCTCTATCTATATTCAAATAAGAGTAGTTTCCCCCTTTGAAACGGTGATGGCTTGTCATTTGACTCCACACACCGTGTGTATCAAAATTCTCATCTATCTTTCTACCGTTTAGTATCAATCCTCTACAATCGGCAGACGCTAACTCCTCAGGCGTATATATACGTAAAGCCTGAGCCATGTCCAGTAAAGACATGTGGCGCATCGAACCGCCTAACAAAAATCTAATAAAAGAACGATCGGTTAAACTAGCTACCCGATCATTCAACTCTATACTACATAACAACTCTTCACACCATACTTTATATACAGGTCTGCGTATGGTGAATAAACATATCCAGTCATTAAAAGAAGAATTACCATACCTCTGTACAAGTAATTCCCTAATTGGCCCGGCCAATTCTACAGCTTCTAAGGGTCCCCATTCTATGACCCTCGGTACCTCAACAACCTTGGAATGAAGAGTATGCAAACCCCGTTGATATTTTGGATAATCTATCCAAAGTCTGTCAAATCTCAGGTTCGGGTGCAACTCTTCCAAATGCATATCGGAAAAGGTCATGACTGGATGAGGTACATCCTGCTTGTAGTAGTTATCTACCTCCTGTTGTTCCAAATTCTCGGCAGGAGCATTGCGGGCTTGGGATGAAGATTCACCCCTTTCATTCTGCAAAACACATCAAACACAAATTTTGTGCATCCAAATATGCATTAGTGTCAGCAAAATCATCAATCAAAATAATTACAATGACATTATCAATTTATATCAAACTTAAGCTTATTTTCACATTTTTATCAAATCTACATTTTTTCAAATAAGCATATACGAAAATTTTCGCCAAGTTCATAAGCATTCAACTCAAATAACATGTCAAAATAATCATTACTAGCAATTAAACAAGTCTCAAATGGCTTTATCTTTCAAAAATCAAGTTCATGAATTTTAGACTTGAAAAAGTCCACTTTAATTCTCAAAATCATGTTTAGGCTCAAAGTTTGGATCATTTAACTACCTAGACATGTTACACTACTCAATTTAGCAACAATTCATGACAAAAATCGGCCATAACCTGTTTATATCAAAAAGCCCCAAATTTGCTCAAGATCACAAACCCTAGATTATTCAAAATTTGAAGTTTAAGGCTTCTAATCATGTTAAATAGCATCAATCTAGGTTATACAAGCATAATACATAAACAATTTAAGTCTAATTACACTAAAAAGCATCAAAATCAAATTGGGGAAAAAATAGCTCAAGAACATCAAATTTCGAATTAAATGGTGTTTAGGTGTAGAAATTTACCGTTTTTCTTGAGTAGTTCTTAGATAGCATCCTTCTCAACATGATTTTAGCAAAAAATTTGGTGATTATCGGTTAAAAATTGGGATTTTTGGGGTGTTTTTGGTGTATTTTCGGGGGTTTTTCGAGTGCAGAATTCGGGTGTTTTTGTGTGTGGGAGCTGATCAGTTCGTGCAGCTCTTTTATTTTTTTTTTCTGGGTTTTGGTCCCTCCGCGAGTCGCGGAGGTTTTGTACTTCAAACTCCGCGAGTCGCGGAGTTTGATATATATATATATTTTTTTTTTTTATATAATCAATAACTTATTAAAACAATTAAGTAATTAATTTTAAAATTTTGTTTCCTTTGTTATTTAGGACGAGGTCGTTTCGGATCGATGTCCTAGTCCGTCCTTCGACAAAATTTTAAAATTTGTCTTTTTGTAGCGATTGTTTTAAAAGCTAAGATTTTTGGGTTTTTTCAATTTTTTTTTTGGCATACTCTAATTCAATAAGATTAAAAATAATGATAATAAAAGTTCTCGTCCCTCCCTCGGGTAAAGCAATTTCAGTTCAAAGACCTAGTCTTCAACTTACGACGAATTTTAAAAATCATATTCTTAACTTAATGAAATAAAGTAAATTTTTGTTTTTAAATTCACACAACTTAAATATAAAATTCAAAATTAATATTAAAAATTCACACCAAACTTAAAATTTGAAATGCATAAAATTAAAAATTCATATTTTTAAAAATTAAAAATTCACACCAAACTTAATTTAAAAATTTATAAATTCATATCAAACTTATATTAATTTTTCAAATATTTATAATTTTAAAAATATTATTTTTACAAAGTTTACAATATTAATTTAATATTTATATTAATTTTAAAAACATGGTAAAAATAAAATTAAAAATCTTTTTGTCTTTTTATCCCACTTTAATCAATCAAATATTATCAAAAATATGCGCCCCTCTTTTCGGTAAAGTAATTTCGGTTTCAAGACCTAATTTAACTCATGACGAATTTTTGAAATATTTTGGGTTGATTGATTAAAGATATTTATACCTTAAGAATAAACGTTAAATTTCGCAGTGATGTAATAAATTTTTGAATGATATCAATAATTTCGGTCGCCAAACCTAATTTTATTTAATACCAATTTAATACTTTTTAGCGAACAAATTAGCGTTTATTATCAAAAGGTTAAAAATAAAAATAAAAATAAAAACTGTACAGACATACCTGTGAAATAGATTTCTTAGTTATATGATCTATTCCATTCATAAGATAGTCGGTTTAATTGGTTTTCCATTGCTACATAGGCATAACCTCGAGCATTCAGTGTCTTTTCTTCTAAACATATGAACGGTCCGTCTCTGCATAAAGTAACAAATTCGGTATTTGAATAGGTTTGATTATTTGAACATTTACCTCCATGTGACCATTTTCCGCATTTATGACATCGTTCTAGGTGTCGTGCTCTTCTTTTCGCTGCGGATTTTGATTTTCCTTTACCAAATTGTAACTTATTATCTTCGCATCTGGATTCTTTTCTAACTCCGTCCATTCTTTCTCTGATTACTGATACTAATTCACTCGGTAGTATGTCATTATTTCTTTTAGTGATCAAAGCGTGTAGCATTAGACCATGGTTTAGTTCACAGGCAGTCTTCATTTCGTAAAAACCTAAAAAAATAAAAATTCAGAATGGGGGGAGAAGACTAGTTCTTTAGGGTCTGCTAGGGAAAGACCATACGTGTTCCATTTTCGAGAACTACACGAAAACAGACAATCTAACTCTAACAGAAATACATATTATCCTTTAAAGACTTGATTCTCCCCACACTTAGTTAGCTGTGGAGTCGAAATTGTGATTAACTTCGTTGTCGACTTCCATCGGACCATGTATGTAATGTTTAACTCTGTGACCATTAACTTTAAATTCAATCCCATTTGAATTTATTAATTCTATTGTTCCGTATGGGAAAACTCTTTTGACTATGAATGGTCCAGACCATCTTGATTTCAATTTTCCAGGAAATAGCTTGAATTGTGAATTGAAAAGAAGAACTCTGTCTCCTTCTTTAAATTCTTTTGAACTTCTGATTCTTTTATCATGCCATTTCTTCGTTCTTTCTTTATAGATTAACGAATTTTCGTATGCTTCATGTCTTAATTCTTCTAATTCGTTTAGTTGACTTAATCGTAGACGTCCGGCTTCATGTAAATCAAGATTACATGTCTTCAAAGCCCAAAATGCTTTGTGTTCAATTTCTACTGGAAGATGACATGCTTTTCCATAAACAAGTCTAAAAGGTGTGGTTCCAATTGGAGTTTTGTAGGCTGTTCTAAAAGCCCAGAGTGCATCCTCCAATTTAATGGACCATTCCTTCGAATTTGATCCTACGGTTTTCTCTAGAATACGTTTTAAAGCTCGGTTGGTATTTTCAACTTGTCCACTTGTTTGTGGATGATATGCGGTGGAGATTTTATGAGTTACTCCATATCTTTTAAGAACTTTCTCAAGTTGATTATTACAGAAATGAGTACCCCGATCACTTATTAAAGCTTTCGGTGTTCCAAACCTTGCAAAAAGACGTTTTAAAAAGTTGACTACAACTCGTGCATCGTTAGTTGGGAGAGCTTGTGCTTCCGCCCATTTAGATACATAATCAATGGCTACGAGTATATATAGATTATTATGAGATTTTGGAAATGGACCCATAAAGTCAATACCCCAAATGTCAAATACTTCACATACTTGGATGACATTTTGTGGCATTTCATCACGTTGACTTATTTTTCCGGCCCTTTGACATGCATCACAGGATTTGCAAAGAAGGTGTGCGTCTTTGTAAATTGTAGGCCAATAGAATCCAGCTTCATAAACTTTTCTTGCTGTTAGTTGAGGCCCATAATGCCCTCCTGTTGGTCCTGTGTGACAATGGTTTAAAATTTCACTAGCTTCATCTCCAAATACACATCGGCGTATTATTCCATCGGGACAACTTTTAAACAGATGTGGATCTTCCCAGAAATAGTGTTTTATATCACTGAAGAATTTCTTTCGTCTTTGGTACGATAATCCTTTTTCAAGGAATCCACAAACTAAGTAGTTTGCATAGTCTGCAAACCATGGAATTTCTTTATAATCTATCTTCAATAGATATTCATCAGGAAAGTTGTCTTGTATGGCTGATTCATTTAGAACTTCTAATTCGGGATTTTCAAGACGAGAAAGATGATCAGCGGCGAGATTTTCTGCTCCTCTTTTATCTCGGATTTCAATATCAAACTCTTGTAAGAGTAAGATCCAACGTATTAATCTTGGTTTTGCATCTTGTTTTGAAAATAGGTATCTAAGAGCAGAATGGTCGGTATAGACCACCGTTTTTGCTAGAACGAGATATGATCGAAATTTGTCAAAAGCAAAGACAATAGCAAGGAGTTCTTTTTCAGTAGTTGTATAGTTCGTTTGTGCTCCTTGTAATGTCTTACTAGCATAATATATAGGTTGAAATCGTTTTTCAATCCTTTGTCCTAAAACGGCTCCCATTGCAAAATCACTTGCATCGCACATTAGTTCAAATGGTAGATTCCAATTTGGTGTTATCATGATCGGTGCATTAGTGAGTTTTTCTTTAAGAATATTAAAAGATTTGATACACTCATCCGAAAAGATGAATGGCGCATCCTTTTCTAGGAGTTTATTCATAGGAGTGGCAATTTTAGAAAAATCTTTTATGAAACGTCGGTAAAAACCGGCATGCCCTAGAAAACTCCTAACTCCTCTAACATTTGTGGGATGTGAAAGTTTAGCAATTACATCTACTTTAGCTCTATCCACTTCGATTCCTTCTTTTGAAATTTTATGTCCAAGAACGATGCCTTCTTTAACCATGAAATGGCATTTCTCCCAATTAAGTACTAGATTTGATTTTTCGCATCTAATTAGCATTCGTTCCAGATTAACTAGACATGATTTAAATGTATCACCGAAGACTGAAAAGTCATCCATGAATACTTCCATGCATTCTTCTATCATGTCGTGAAAAATCGCCATCATGCACCTTTGAAAGGTTGCAGGGGCGTTACAAAGTCCAAATGGCATGCGTTTGTAAGCAAAAGTACCATAAGGGCACGTGAATGTGGTTTTCTCTTGATCTTCGGGTGCTATTGGAATTTGAAAATATCCGGAAAATCCATCTAGAAAACAATAGTAACTATTTCCGGCTAATCTTTCCAACATTTGATCTGTGAAAGGTAAGGGAAAGTGATCTTTTCTGGTGGCGTCATTTAATTTTCTATAATCAATACACACACGCCATCCTGTTACAGTCCTAGTAGGAATAAGCTCATTTTTCTCATTTGTAATGACAGTCATGCCACCCTTCTTAGGTACGCATTGAACTGGGCTTACCCATGGACTATCAGAGATTGGATAAATTAAACCTGCATCTAGCAGTTTAATAATCTCTTTCTTAACTACATCTTGCATATTAGGATTTAGTCTTCGTTGGCGTTGCACATACGTTTTATGACCTTCTTCCATAAGGATTTTATGTGTGCAATACGAAGGACTTATTCCTTTAATATCATGAATCTTCCATGCAATGGCTGGTTTATGAGCTTTCAACACAGAAATGAGTTGTGATTTCTCATTTTCAGTAAGAGAAGACGATATTATTACAGGTAATTCAGATTCACCATGTAAATAAGCGTATTCCAAATGGTTTGGAAGTGGCTTTAACTCTAATTTCGGAGGTTCTTCTATCGATGATTTATATCGATATCTGTCTTCTTCTTTTAGCATTTGAATTTCTTCTGTTGTTGGTTCATATCCATTAGCTATAAGTGTAGCTAACATTTCAGCTTCATCAATTGGTTCATTACCTTCTCCTAAAGAACATTCTCCTGTTCCTTGTAATTCTGGAAATTCTTCTAATAATTCTGCATGTGCATCTATAGTTTGAATATAATAACATGTATCATCTGCAGATTGCGGTTGTTGCATTGCTCTATCAACTGAAAAGGTAACACTCTCATCCACTATACTTAGGGTCAGTTTCTTACCGAACACGTCTATCATTGCTTTAGCCGTGTTTAAGAATGGTCTTCCTAATATGAGAGGAACTTGAGAATCTTCTTCCATGTCCAAAACAACAAAATCTACTGGAAATACTAAAGTACCAACTTTAACTAGCATGTTTTCCATTATCCCTCTAGGATATTTTATTGATCTATCGGCTAGTTGTATGCTTATTCTGGTTGGTTTTAATTCTCCAAGGTCTAGTTTAGCGTATAGTGAATACGGCATTAGATTTATACTAGCACCTAAGTCTGCCAATGCTTCTATTGAACTAAGACTACCCAGAAAACATGGAATTGTGAAACTTCCTGGATCAGATAGTTTTTCTGGTATCTTATTCAACAGCACTGCTGAACAATTAGCATTCATAGTAACAGCCGAGAGTTCTTCCATTTTCTTTCTATTTGAGATTAGATCTTTCAAGAATTTAGCATATCTAGGCATTCCTGAAATCACATCAATGAAAGGAAGATTTACATTTATCTGTTTAAACATATCCAAGAATTTGGATTGCTCGGCTTCAAGTTTCTCTTTCTTCATTTTACTCGGATAAGGAAGTGGTGGTTGGTATGGTTTAACATAAGGTTTATCCTTAACTGTGTTATCTTCATTAACCTTTTCAACTACCGGTTCTTTTTCCTTATCTTGATCAGGTTGTGGTTCTTGTGGAGTAGGAATAGTTTCATCAGAAGTTACAGGTATTTCAGGTGATTTAAGTGTTGTACCACTTCTTGTGGTAATAGCTTTAGCTGTTTCATTCCGGGGGTTAGCATTTGTATCACTAGGTGGACTTCCCGGTTTTCTTTCACCTATTAACCTTGCTAGGTTACTTACTTCTTGTTCCAGATTTTGAATAGAAGCTTGTTGATTTCTAAATGCTTGAGCATTTTGTTCATTGGTTTGTTTTTGAGATGTGAAAAATTGCGTTTGAGTTTCAACTAGCTTCGTCATCATATCTTCTAAATTCGGCTTTTTATCATCGGTTTGTTGTGGTGGTTTGTTTTGAAAATTCGGTCTTTGCTGATTGTAAGTATTATTGGATACTTGTTGATTGCTAGGACCTTGTTGGTTGTTGTATGGAATATTTCGGTTATAATTCTGGTTTTGATTGTAAATCGGTCTTGGCGGTTGATAATTATTCTGATAATTATTTCCAGTCCTTTGGTTTATGTATGAAATATTCTCTCTTTGTTCCATTGTTAATTCAATACTGAGACAATCTTTTGTCAAATGTGGTCCTCCACACTGCTCACAACTAATTCGTATAGCATGAATATCTTTAGTCATCTTTTCCATTCGTCTTTCGAAAGCATCTATCTTTGCGGAAATGGAATCTAAGTCATGGCTAGAATCGGCTCTAGCTGCTTTAGATGATCTAATGATATCTTTTTCTTGGTGCCACTCATGTGAGTGGGAAGCAGTATTATCAATAATTTTGTAAGCATCAGTTTCGGTTTTCTTCATAATCGAACCACCAGCTGCTATATCTATGTCTTTTCTTGTAGTGATGTCGCATCCTCGGTAGAATATTTGTACTATTTGACAAGTGTCTAAACCATGTTGCGGACATCCTCTTAACAACTTTCCATATCTTGTCCACGCCTCATATAGAGTTTCATTTGGCTTCTGTGTGAACGTAACAATTTCTGCTTGAAGTCTTACGGCTTTAGATGCAGGAAAGAATTGTTTAAGAAATTTGTCAATTAAAACATCCCATGTATCAATCGCCCCTTCAGGTAACGATTCCAACCAATCTTTGGCTTCTCCCTTTAAAGTCCAGGGAAATAACATGAGATATATCTGTTCATCCTCCACTTCTCGGATTTTAAATAGTGTACAGATCCTATTAAAGGTACGTAGATGTTCATTTGGATCTTCCTTCAGCGCACCACTAAATTGGCATTGATTAGTCACCATGTGTAGAATTTGTCCTTTGATTTCATAATCTGGCGCATTAATGTCCGGATGAGTAATTGCGTGACCTTGGCCAGTGCGTTTAGCTCTCATTCGGTCTTCCATACTTAAAGGTTCCAGATTCTCCATAATTGAATTTGTTGAATCGGTATCACTAGATGATTCTGATTTAATGGTTCGTTCCTCAACAATCTCTGTTTGAATGATTGGTGGTTCCGGAGGAAAGTTTAATGGTTCAGGATCTACGAACCGTTCCTGAATATTTTCTGGATTCTCAATTGTGAGGTTGGGTTCAAAAAATGGATTATCGGAAATTTGAACTGAAGTACTTGGTCGACTAGATGACGATTCTAAAGAAAAATCAACGGCGGTTATATTTGTTAAACGATGTCTTGATCTAGTTACAGGTGGTGAACGTACAAAAGGTGATGAACGTCTTGCTCGGTGCATTCACTGAATATCCTATTAGTTTTAAAAAGGAAAGAAAAATTATAATAAGTTATCCAATCAATAGACTTTTCTGATTTTGCCCACGTTTCGAATAGCCAAAAGATGCAGCAGAGGGGCAGGATTCGTTTGGTCTCAATATAATTGAGGACTGTTTGGCTCCAATAACCCGGTCCACGTACAAATCCAACTATTACTACGAACCAGAAAATTTTGATGTCTATTAATTTAACCACTTAAAATAAATTTTCGTAATTTTAAGAAATTTAGATAAGAAGTAGAATAAAAATCTATGTCCTAAAAACTAGAATAGCGAGAAATAAGAAAGAAAAAGAGTTCGTCGAAAAAGGTTGAAAAAGAAAAAATGGTTGAAAAATAAAAGGTGACGGAAAAATAAAAGAAACTTATCAAAACTTAAAAATACTTGACTAACCTAACCTTATTATTACAACTAACTTAAAATTATAATCGCAAATTGAAATTACTAATTGGAATGATAATTGATACATAGTAAAAGGTGTCTAAAAATATTAAAGCTTACAGGAAAAACTAAATCCCAAATGGAAATAATTTAAAAAGAAACTAAAACTTAAAAAGGCGTCGCAAACTTCTAAAGTACCTAAATCTTATTCTAAAGAAAAAGCACTTAAGGAATTCTACGGCAAAGCCTAAAAATCTAGGAGTAAAAATAACTATAGCAAAAACTAAGTTTAAAATTAAAAATGAGCTAAAAATACAAATATTACGCTACAACGATTAAAAAGGGACAAAATATAAAAATATACAAAAAGTTGTAAAAAGTACAATTTTTATAAAAATATTATTTTTATATTATTATTTTAATAAAACTACTAATTTTACAAATTAATAAAACTAATTAATACTAAACACATAAATAAATAAAAAGTAAAAATAAAACTAAAACTAATAATAATAATAATAATAATTAGGTTTAAATAATAATTATAATTAATAATAATAACCTGTAATTAATGCAGTTTTAGGGTTTCTGTTCGCGTGTCATATGGTCTCCGCGAGTCGCGGCAATTAAAGAAGAAAACCCCGCGAGTCGCGGGGTTCAGAAATTCAGTTGACAGGTTGTAATTTTTACGCGTTTTTCTATTTTTTTTTTTTTTTATTTTCTTTTTTCTGTTTTTTAATTAAATAAAAGATATTAAAACTTATATTTTTATAAACTAAAATAAAAATAAAGAAACTTATAAAACTTAAATATTTAATAAAATCTTAAAAATACTTATATTTTTGTTTTTTTTTTCTTTTTATATTTTCGAATAATTAAAACGTATTTTTACAAAAACGACTTTTAATAAAAGTTAACTAAAACTCTTTTTTTTTTTTTTATATTAGCGTTGCGCTTCCGGCTTTTAAGATAGTTCCCCGGCAGCGGCGCCAAAAATACTTGATGTGCAGCGGGGTAGTATATAAAATAGTTTATATTTTACTAGGAAAAACTATTAAATACGATACAATTTTACACAAGATATTTATTTATTTATAGAATGGATATACTTAAACCTTGCTACAACACTTATAGGCAGTGTACCTAATCGTTCAGTAGTGTAGTTTTTAGTAAGTCCGGTTCGTTCCACAGGGAAATCTTTAAACAAAGCTCAACGCTATATTAGTTTACTTTTATTAAAAATACAAATATATATATAAGTAATATTATTATTATAAAGGGGGGTTTTTACCGTTTAATGACCGGTTTGTCGATTTTAAAACTTTAGTCGCAGTTAAAACCTAATGTAAAATATAAAATAAATACAAGACTTAAATTAAAGCGTAAAGTAAATAACGATAATGAAATTACGAATAATAAAAATGCGATAGAATAAAATTGCGATAATTAAAAAGTACGATAATTAAAAGTGCGATTAAATAACAATAAATAAAAGTGCGATAATTAGAAGTGCAATTAAATATAAAATAAAGGAAATTAAATATGAAATAAAAGAATTATGCTTATTTAAACTCCGTAATCATGATGTTTGACGTGTTGATTTTAGTTTTATGCCCATGGGTTAATTGTCCTTTGTCCTGGATTATTCAATATGTCCGTCTGGTTTTTGTCCATAACAGTCCATCAGTCATAAATATAAATTGCAAGTGTCCTTGTCAAATTATTATTATACCCGAAGTTAAATATTCCAACTAATTGGGGATTCGAATTGTAACAAGGTTTTAATACTTTGTTTAATGAATACACCAGGTTATCGACTGCGTGTAAACCAAGGTTTTACTACTTTGTTAACAATTACACCAATTACCCTTGAATGTAATTTCACCCCTGTTTTAATTATTCTAGTGGCTATTAATCCATTCCCGTGTCCGGTTAAATGAACGATTATTCGTACATATAAATACCCCGCCCATCGTGTCCGATCGAGTGTATATGGTAATTTATAGGGACGCCCAATTGTAAATCTTTATATTAACATTAACAAACTTTCATTTAGTTAAACAAATATAAAGCCCATTAATAGCCCATAGTCTAATTTTCACAAGTGTCGTTCTTTTGTCCAAACCCCAATTATGGTACAAAGCCCAATTACCCAATTTTAGTAATTAGCCCAACATCATGATTACTTCGTTTTAAATAAGCATAATAATAACTTAGCTACGAGACATTAATATAAAAAGGTTGAACATAACTTACAATGATTAAAAATAGCGTAGCGTTACACGGACAGAATTTCGACTTACACCCTTACAACATTCGCTAACATACCCTTATTATTAGGATTTAAAATTAAAATTAAAATTAAAATATAAATTATATATATATTACGTATATATTGAGAGAGAGATGAAATAAAAATTGAAATTTGATCAGAATTCGGTTTGCTTTATAGCCAGAGTTGAATTTTGGGGCTCCGCGACTCGCGGCAAAATACTCTTCAAACTCCGCGAGTCGCGGAGATAGTATTTACAGCTCAGTCCTTGGAGTTTTCTCTGCCGACGTTTTTTAATATATATATATAATATATATATAATTAATATAATTAATTATATATTATATTATATTTATATACATAGTTAACTTGTAATTTTTAGTCCGTTGCGTCGAGCGTTAAGAGTTGACTCTGGTCCCGGTTCCGGATTTTCGAACGTCCTCGCGTACAATTTAATATCTTGTACTTTGCGTTTTGAATCTTGTACTCTTGTGATTTCGAGACGTTTCTTATCAATAATTGGAACCTTTTTGATTGTCTTTTGTACTTTTGAGCTTTTTGGTCGTTTGCGTCTTCAATTCGTCGAATCTGTCTTTTGTCTTCACCTTTTATTATTTAAACGAATATCACTTGTAAATAGAACAATTGCAACTAAAAGCTTGTCTTTCTTGAGGAATAATGCTATGAAATATATGTTCGTTTTTAGCATTATCACTACCCGTTAAATAAATTTCGTCCCGAAATTTTAAAATTGTACCTATTTTGCGTCATCGAGAAACAAGTGTGGATACTTTTGTTTCATCTGATCCTCTCGTTCCCAAGTAAACTCAGGACCTCTTCGAGCATTCCAACGAACCTTAACGATCGGTATGTTGCTCTGCTTGAGCCGTTTAACTTCACGGTCCATGATTTCGACTGGTTCTTCTACGAATTGTAATTTCTCGTCAACTTGGATTTCTTCAAGAGGAATGGTGAGATCTTCCTTTGCAAGACACTTCTTAAGGTTTGAGACGTGAAAGGTATTATGTACTCCGGCGAGTTGTTGCGGTAACTCGAGTCGATAAGCTACCGGTCCAATGCGTTCGATGATCTTGAACGGGCCTACGTACCTTGGGTTCAATTTACCCCTTTTGCCGAAACGTATTACACCTTTCCATGGTGACACTTTTAACATAACCATGTCCCCAATCTGAAACTCTAATGGTTTCCTTCGGACATCGGCGTAGCTCTTTTGGCGACTACGGGCTGTTTTCAATCTCTCCTTGATTTGTACTATCTTCTCAGTCGTTTCGTGTATGATCTCGGGACCAGTTAATTGTCGATCTCCTACTTCATTCCAATAGATAGGAGATCTACACTTCCTCCCATACAGTGCTTCAAATGGCGCAGCTTTAATGCTCGCATGATAACTATTATTATACGAGAATTCTGCTAACGGTAAATACTTATCCCATCCGTTTCCAAAATCGATCACACATGCCCTGAGCATGTCTTCAAGAGTCTGAATTGTTCTTTCACTCTGC
The DNA here is from genome assembly GCF_046630445.1 of Rutidosis leptorrhynchoides. Taxonomy (NCBI): domain Eukaryota; kingdom Viridiplantae; phylum Streptophyta; class Magnoliopsida; order Asterales; family Asteraceae; genus Rutidosis; species Rutidosis leptorrhynchoides. The sequence goes on along the minus strand of NC_092338.1, from coordinate 402,483,281 downwards.
CCGTCAGTTTGCGGATGATATGCGGTGCTCATATCCAAACGAGTTCCTAGGGCCTCCTGTAGTGATTGCCAGAACTTTGAGGTAAATCTACTATCACGATCGGATATAATGGAAATAGGTATTCCATGTCTTGAAACAATTTCCTTTATATACAATCGTAATAGTTTCTCCATTCTATCCGTTTCCTTTATAGGCAAGAAATGTGCAGACTTGGTGAGACGATCAACAATCACCCAAATGGTGTCGTATCCCCAGGCAGTCTTTGGTAACTTCGTGATGAAATCCATGGTAATACCATCCCATTTCCATTCTGGGATTTCTGGTTGTTGAAGTAACCCTGACGGCTTCTGGTGTTCTGCTTTGACTTTGGAACAAGTTAAACACTCCCCAACATATGTTGCAACGTCTGTCTTTAAATTAGGCCACCAATAATGTGTCTTAAGATCTTGGTACATCTTTCCAACTCCAGGATGTATCGAATATCTTGTCTTATGTGCCTCGTTCAATATCAACTTCCTTAATCCACTCAACTTCGGTACCCAAATACGATTTGCAAAATATCGAATTCCATCTTCCCGTATAACGAGTTGCTTCTCATACTTCTTCATTATTTCATTTCCTATATTTTCTTTAGTAAGTGCTTCTCGTTGAACTTCTTTGATTTGTGAGTTGAGATTCATGCGAATTTTTATGTTCATCGCTCGTACTCGAATTGGTTCTCGTTCCTTTCTGCTTAGTGCGTCAGCCACCACATTCGCTTTCCCGGGATGATAACGAATTTCACAATCATAGTCGTTTATTAACTCGACCCACCTACGTTGCCTCATGTTCAGCTGTTTCTGATCAAAAATATGTTGAAGGCTTTTATGATCAGTAAACACAGTGCATTTAACCCCATACAAGTAGTGTCTCCATATTTTCAATGCAAACACAACTGCTCCCAGTTCTAGATCATGCGTCGTATAATTCCGCTCGTGAATCTTCAATTGTCGGGATGCGTATGCAATAACTTTCTTCCGTTGCATAAGAACGCAACCAAAACCTTGTCGCGAAGCGTCACAATATATTTCAAAATCATTGTTCCCTTCTGGTAACGATAAAATAGGCGCCGTAGTTAACTTCTTCTTTAGTAATTGAAATGCGTTCTCCTGCTCTGAGGTCCATTCGTATTTCTTCCCTTTTTGCGTTAACGCTGTCAACGGCTTAGCTATTCGAGAAAAATCTTGAATAAACCTTCTATAATAACCGGCTAAACCCAAAAATTGGCGTATCTGCGTTGGTGTCTTAGGAGTCTCCCATTTTTCAATGGCTTCAATTTTTGCTGGATCAACCTGAATTCCTTTGCTACTAACAACGTGGCCAAGAAATTGCACTTCTTTCAACCAGAAAGCACATTTAGAAAATTTAGCATATAGCTGTTCTTTTCTCAACAACTCTAATATCAACCTTAAATGCTGCTCATGCTCTTGCTCACTCTTGGAATAGATAAGAATATCATCAATGAAAACGATAACAAACTTATCTAAATATGGACTACAAACTCGATTCATGAGGTCCATGAATACAGCTGGCGCATTTGTCAACCCAAACGGCATGACCAAAAATTCGTAATGACCATAACGTGTCCGAAAAGCAGTTTTCGGTATATCTTCTTCTTTGACGCGTAATTGATGATAGCCCGATCTTAGGTCAATTTTCGAGTACACACATGATCCTTGGAGTTGATCAAATAAGTCGTCAATTCTCGGTAGTGGATACCGATTCTTGATAGTTAACTTATTTAATTCACGATAATCTATACACATCCTAAAAGATCCATCTTTCTTTTTAACAAATAGAATCGGAGCTCCCCACGGTGAAGTACTTGGTCGTATGAATCCACGATCCAGTAATTCTTTTAACTGACTCTGAAGTTCTTTTAACTCGGAAGGTGCAAGTCTATATGGAGCACGGGCAACTGGTGCAGCTCCTGGTACTAAATCTATTTGAAATTCTACAGATCTAAATGGAGGTAATCCCGGCAACTCTTCCGGAAAAACTTCAGGAAAATCTCTTGCCACAGGCACGTCGTTGATGCACTTCTCTTTTTCTTTCTTTTCGACTTTATTAACATGTGCTAGAATAGCATAACATCCCTTTTCTAAACACTTATTGGCTTTCAAACAGCTAATGAGTTTTAGCTTTGAGTTACCCTTCTCTCCATAAATCATCACCGGCATTTTATCCTTACAAGGAATGCGAATTGCCTTCTTGGCACACACAACTTCAACTCCTACTTTGGACATCCAGTCCATGCCGACTATTACATCAAAACTTCCTAATTCTACGGGTATTAAGTCAATTTTAAACGTTTCTCCGGCTAAATTTATTTCACAATCACGACAAATTTTATCGGCTTTAATTAGTTTACCATTAGCTAACTCAATCATGTACTTAGCATCTAGAGGTAATGATGAACAATTCAATTTAGTGTAAAAATTTCTACACACGTAACTTCTATCGGCACCAGTATCAAATATAATAGATGCTGTTAAGTTATTAATGGTAAACGTACCCGTAACAAGCTCCGGGTCTTCACGTGCCTCTCTAGCATTAATGATAAATGCTCTCCCACGTGCAGGTCCGACATTCTTCTCTGGATTCGGGCACTGGCTCTTATAGTGACCTTGTTTTCCACACCCAAAACAAGTAACGGTAGCCAAAGCAGTTCTATTTGCATTGGTGGCAGGAGTCTTGGTACCATTTGTATTTGTAACTAGAGCCCTACAATCTTCAGCAAGGTGACCCTGTCGATTACATTTGTTGCATACCACACTACAGTAACCAAAGTGATGTTTGTGGCATCGGTTGCATAAAGGACTTTGTCCTTTGTAACCAAAACCTGAACCACTACCCGCACCTTTCGTGGTTTCTTGTTTCTTAAAAGATTGTTGTTGGTTACCTCGATCATAATTTCCATTCCACTTTCTTTTGTTACCTGATACCTTCACATCAGTATTGGATACTTTCTTATCCATGATGACCTGATCCATTAGCTCGTTTGCCATGGTTATAGCTTCATGAATTGTCTTAGGTTTCGATGCTGTAACATTTGCCTTGACCTTTTTGGGCAAACCATCTTTGTACATTTCAATCTTCCGTTCTTCGGTTGGAACCAATTCAGGACATAGCAAAACTAATTCCATGAATCGCTGATTGTAGTTGGTGATTTCAGTACCAACAACCTTCAGACTTCGTAATTCATCTTCCAACTTCCTAACCTCGTTCCTTGGACAATACTCGTTGATTAACATTATTTTAAATTCTTCCCATGGGGTATCATAAGCTACATCTCCTCCTACAGCCTTCACGTAATTTTTCCACCACGTGAGTGCACTATCTTGTAAAGTGCACGATGCATACTTGGTCATGTCCTTTTCAACACAACCACTGATTTTAAACACAGTCTCCATCTTTTCTATCCACCGGGTTAAACCGATCGGTCCTTCCGTTCCACTGAATGATGAGGGCTTGCAAGCTTGAAAAGTCTTGTAGGTACATCCTACACGAGGATTTGGGTTAACTGCAACAGCTCTTGCAGCTTCAACCCATAACATTCTGTCGTTCACTCGCTGGTTGATGAATTCCTCGACTTCTTGTTCCGTCATTCGATTCAATCGCGCCATTTCCTAATGAAAGAAAATAATTATTCACATGGAATATTATAGATGTAGTGTGTATTTATAGTACATTATAGCTTGTTAATAATATGAACCAGGTATTATTATAAAAGCCTTTTCTTCTTATTAGCTTTTTATAATTATATCTAGGGTAGTACCTACCCGTTAATGTTCATACTTAATAGCTTAGTACAGAACCAATTACTACAATCTAAATAATACTTAACCATGGAAAATTATTGCATTTCATATTTCACTATTTTACATATGCTTATCTTACATCGAATATTAAGCACACCACACTAATAATATTATACAAAACATTATATGATCCCATGGTTTAATACGGCAGTGCATCGTTTGGTCAATTTTCTAGGACGTTTAGGTTCAAGGAATGGCCTAACGCTTATCCTAGCTGTCTGCCTATATTTTGGCGGTGGGGCTGAAGAACTGGATGCCGGGATAGCACTAATAGGAATAGCGGGTATAGGGGTGGTAGTGTTTAGTGGAGTTGGTGCCACATCATCCTCACTAAACTCGGGATTTGAATTTTCCAATTCATTAGCCTTTCGTTTCTTTCCTTGTTCGAACTTGTCTTTCGTAATTTCCTGTATTTCTTCCTCGGGTTCACTTTCCTCCTCGGGTTCACTTTCCGGGTTCCCTATAGTTGGTTCATCCGGAATTTGTGAGTCTTCCCCAAAGATATTATTTTCGTCATCGGATAGGTTAATGATTGAAACACCATCTGAAGATTCTGATTCGGAGTCGCTGAATGTGATAATAAGTTTCGAGCCCGACATCTATCACATAACAACTAACCCATTAGTACTACATAATATTTACATATAAAAACCAACAATGATAAGCAATGGTTGTTAAATCAGATCCGGTCAAAGTCCAGACTTACTAATGTATCCTAACGACTTATCAGTTAGACACACTAATGCAAACCTGGTTCGCTAAGACCACCGCTCTGATACCACATGTCATAACCCGTCCTTAACCATAAGAACGAGTTAGATAATGTATGATTTCATTGTGAGGTATTGACCTCTATATGCGACATTTTTAAAAGAACAACTGCATTTATTTTACATTACAAACCATAACTCTTATTTTAATACAAGCTTTAGACAATAAAAAGATGATTATCGTTTAGCGATAATCTTAGACTTACAAACTTTACATGTGATGATAACAATACGATTTCTAGCATATTTTACATTACAATTCCTCGGATATGCAGTTTTATTTTTGACACAAATATGCATACTCAAGATCTTGCTTAAATTCAACATGTTGCAGCGGAAGCTTCTAATTATCACCTGAGAATAGACATGTTTAAAACGTCAACATAAAGTTGGTGAGATATAGGTTTAATGCCGGCAGCGATATAAATATAGACCACAAGATTTCATATATAAACATTTTAATAAAAATATTCTAAGTGGTTGAGCACTTGGTAACCATACTTAACATTTAATCACGTCGCATATTCCCTTTATTATGAAATCTTACTACACCGTACCAAGTGTAGTTACGAAACGAAGTACTGTGCAACCGTTGAATACTGGTCGTCCAGTCCGGTTGGGGTTGTCAGGCCCGATAGATCTATCAACAGGATTCGCGTTTACAATACCGCTGTAAATAATAGTTACCAAGCTACAGGGAAGTATGCCAGTGGTACAACTCAACGTAGAATATATTTTTCAGTTACTTGTGTCCATAACGTAAAACATAAAATACATGTATTCTCATCCCGAAATACTTAGAGTTTAAAAGTGGGACTATATACTCACTTTTGTCTTGAAGATATGTAATTTCGACTTGGTCTCCGATTGATATCACGAACCTATCCATATATAATATATCAATACCTTTTCTTTTTAAAACAATCGTCACATATATATACTTGTTATACTTTTAATACTTTTAATAATTCCTTAGTCCGTAATTAGCAGTTCGTTGTTAGTAATTCAATTTTAATGGTTCATATTTAGATGTTTAATAAACCCCCAATGAAATAAATAAAACCCCCATCATATATGTATTGGTCGAGATTAATCTTGACCCACGGTACCGGTGTTGTCAAATGACGTGTTGCGTACATAAAGTACCGGTGTTGTCAAATGACGTGTTGCGTACAATCATGGGATCTTATGATTAATCTTCTCGTATTGTTTACGGGTGATCCTGAACCATATAAAATTAAATTATGAGTACATATATATAAAATATCATGTTATTTTAAAAAGATGTGATTTATTTAATTTTTCTCCAATTATTTTCGTGGCTAAACTAGTCTTAGATATCCGATCTCGTTTTGGTCATAGTTTCTTCGTTACAACTCCGTTTACGTTGATTCAACTTGCCATCTCCTTGGATCGAGTTCCTCTTTAAGACTATGAACTGTAAATACCTTAGTTTGTATTCAAAATCACAGGTCATAGGTCAAACTTTAGTGAAACCTATGAAGTTAATCATTTTTGTTACAAAAATATCATTTAATGACCATTTTTCTAAAAATACTTATACTTTGAATTAAATCATGAAATTTTTATGTGTTATCATATTCATAGAAAATATCATTTTTCCAGAAAATAAACCTCCAATTCAAGGTTCAAAATAGTTTTTAATTATCCAACCCAAAACAGCCCCCGGTTACACTCCGACGTCGTAAAAACAGTTTTTAAGGTGTTCTTTGAAAAACCAAATTATACCTTGTTAAATTAGCATATATTTAAGTTATATTACAGGTCTTGAAGTATTTTAAAAGTTAAGTTAGAAGGATCTATTTAGTTTGCAAACAAGTTTGAAAACATTCAAACTATGTTCTTGTTGTTAAAATTTTATACCACAAAATAAGATAGCTATATATATATGAATCGAATAAGGTTATGAACAAAGTTACTACCTCAAGTTACTTGGACAAGATTGCTGTAAAAGAGGAGTAAGAACCTAGAACCAAAAGGGTGATGGAATTGGATGAAAGATTGTAAGTAAGTTTGTGTTCTTGGAAGGATTCTTGAAGTGTTTTTGTAAGAGTTTTCTTATGGTGATTAAGTGATGTTTTTATGGCTAGATCTTCATGGATATTAGCTGAATGGTTATGGAGTTTAAGACTCTTAAAAGTGTGTGTGTTTTTAGCTAGAGGTTTGAGGTAAAAATGAATCAAAAATTGAAAATGGATGGAGTATAAATGGTGATGTAAAAGGTGTATAAGTTTGTAATTTTGTGAAAAAATCTTTTAATCATGTGAAATTGTCATACTAGATAACAAAAGTAGTTACCTTATACATAAGGCATTGAACAAGGGATGGTTGGTGGTGATTTGATGTGTATATACCAATAGTAAATACGTATAGAAGCTAGATATGATACGAGTGCATGTACTCTAGATATACGTATAGAAATTTTGTGAAAAATGGAATGAGAATTCAAATATAGCTATCTTTTGTGAATACACTTATATTGTTTTATGTATTTAAGTCCTTAAAAAGTGATTAAATACATTACTTATACGATATATGTATAAACATTATAGGTCATAAGTATTTATGTCAAATAACGTTACGTATGGTTATCGTTTTGAAAACTTAAGTTAGTAGTTTCAAAATATACTTATAACTTATTGTTATTAATACAAAATGAGATATTAAAACATTCTTGGATCATGTTAAATATGTATATATACATATATATACACAAACGTATAATTATCATATATTGTATATTTCATGATATCATCGGTCAAACTAGACGGTCAAACGTTGTGTAAAACTCATTTCAAAAACATAAGTCTCAACAATTTGGATTGCTTATCATGTTGGTAAGGTTTAATTTATGTAAATATTAATCTTATAAGTATAAATTGATCGAAAAAGTGCGGGTCATTACAATCGGTCGGGACTTTAGAAGGATTAATCAGTAATTCGGGGATTAAACGGGGATTAATCGGATGTTGACCAATGTGGCCTTTTAAGTACAAATGTATTAAAAATATATTAAACATAAGTCTTTAAAAAATAAATATTTCAATCACAAAACATCTTAAAATATAAAGATAATGAATAAATATAAACGTATTTGTTTGTTAATTGAAAATTATAAGTGATTTTACTGAATACAAGATAATATGGAAAATAATACGAGTAATAGAATAATGGAAGAAAAAATTTAACAATGTATATAAAGAACATGTTTCACTTCTTTTAACCTTTTCTTTATTTTCACTTCTTGTGTACCTATTACCAATACATACGGAGCACTTTCATCGATTTTATTCAACAAAATCAAACGAACATGAACAAGTGGAATCGATCTTGAAGGTACGTTATCATACGATCTGAATACAGCAATCATCTTTAACCCGATTGATCGGAGTTTGACCAGATTAGTCGGTGTTAGACCTGATTAAACAACCGTTGACCCGATTAACCGTTTTTGACCGTTTTTGAAGAGAATTTCGTTAATTGAGACGGAAAAGTTACAAATCTGATTAATCACCGTTTAAACTCCGTGTAATCCCCTTTTTTCAACACTGAGCTATTAGTGAATCATCATTCAAATTCAAATTTAAATTCAAATAAATAATCAAACACCCCCATACCCATGTGAATTTTTGTTTTTATTCCTAAAGAAAAAAAACTAGAGAAAAAGGCCCTCATGTCCCTTGAAACCATTAACATCACACCACGTGTATGACTTGCCTAAACACAAACCTGAGAGTTACCCTTTTACCCCTGCACTTTCTTCGGAATACCAATTCTGTCCCTTTATTCTCTTCTCTACCAGTCTACCTGCCGTCTTATACATTCAAATCTCTCGCTTACTTTCTCTCACTTATCTTCTTCTTATTCTTCATACATATTCAATTTTCAATTCACGATAAAGATCAAGTTCAAGAGTCACGTGATTAGCACGTGCAAAGTTTGTGTTTATTTCTTGCGTCGCTGTGTCTGCGTGTGTAAGAATTAGGGCTCGTTTTCTCTAATTACTGTAGGTCTTGAAAGAGGAGGTTGCTGCAGCTAACAGTGCAACAATAATTAGGTTTAGTTTGATCCAACGGTCTGGATTTGTTCACCGAATGGAGGGAGGTAGCTTACTTTCATTTCTATTTTTCATTTATTTTATTTATTGTATATTGTATACCTCTGTTGAACTTTCAGTTAAAATTTTTTGTAGATATAGTTTATTAAGATTACGATTGTATTCTATCATGTACTTATGAAACTGTATTTGGTAAGTTGCTTTTTTGGTACATACGAGCTGCTATATTCATTTTAATATTTATTTATTTTTATAATTATGATATTATGATATATAATATATTTTTTGGATTAGTGAGTAAACCCCCCTAGTAACGAGTACATTGACTCCCCATATAGTTTAAAGCTCGGGTAATCAAGCCCCTGAGCGTGAGACCTAGCGTGAGACCTGGTACCGGGTGAATTGCGCACAAGGCGCACCCTCTGGTCACACTCCCCCTTTTTGAACGAAACGGCTTTGCCATGATTCAAACCGGTCGAACCCGGGTGGTGTGCTTCATCCGGGAACTCAGTGGCCACTCAGGCAAGCCAGTGTGGTTATGATATATGATATACTACACATGTCATGAGCTACTCAAGTAGACCATCGGGTCAAGCTTAAACAAATAATACCTGGCTTTGATCTAGGTAGCCTTATCGAGTTCGTGCCATTCACAATTTGCCCCTTTGTGTTTGTAAATAACTGCACACACGTAATTATCCTACTATATAATCGGGTCAAGTCAACTTGAGTTTTATTTAGGTTTCTTGATGATGACAATGTGGATATGAGTTTTTTTAGCTTATAATTTTCATCAAATAAGGGACACTACTTCTGACATGCTTCATATTTACCATAGGGATATACCAATGGACTATGATAACGATGATTTACAAGGAAAAAATCATCAATTAGCTATCGAAGGGTGCTCCAAAGTTTCCCCTGTTTTGCGTCCATACGCTCTTCCCAAATTTGACTTTGATGATAGCATCCGCACACACCTAAATTTTAATAGTTTGGCTGAAAACGACATTATTCTTGGTATCGATAATCAAGAGGACAACCAGTGGATCGAGCAATATTCACGGGGAAATAACGATATAGATTTTAATTCAAGTACCGTGGAATCGAGACGTAATAGTGTATGGATTGAAGCAACATCTTCAGAATCAGTTGAAATGCTTGTAAAATCAGTTGGACAAGAAGAGAAAGTCGTGAAAGAAACAAAAATTGAAAGTCTGGATAACTGTAATGAGCCCAGTAGTGTAACTGAAGTTATGGATCCTGATTTGAATCAAGACATATCTGGTGGAGTGAATTCAGTAGCTCTTAATGCGAAGCATGATTCATCTATTTTGGAGGAAAAAGTGGAGAGCACATCTGATGTTGTAGTTCAAAAGGAGGCCGAGCATATGGTAAATGATTCCATGGTTGACAATTTAGGATCTTCAGAAAATGTTGGTGCTGAAAATGACAAGTTAAAGATCGAAGAAAACTCTCAGACTGTTTCTGTTGATGCTAGTAATTTGTCAAATAACGTCTCCGGTGGTGCAGCAGCACAAAGTAATCAAAACGAAGACAATAGCATGAGTTTTGAGGATGGACCTGGGGAGAAGAAAAAGTCTCTTTCTTTTGTTGCAAACGTTGAATCTACGGAAGAACCGTCGGCTGAAACTGCTACAGGTGCACAAGTTGTTTCTGCAAATGAAAAAGAGAATGCAAGCTTACGTGTAGAAAGTGGTGAGATGGACATTGAGGTTGTTCAGGGCCTTGATACCCAAAAAAATGTTGAACCATCTTTAGTTGTGGAACAAGAGAATAAGGTGATACCTTATAATCTTGAGCCTGAGATGCCTGTTCCGAATGAACAAGGTACATTATAATTATGATGATAACACTATCTAGGCTTGTTTGTTATATGTCTATAGAAGTGTCAAGATGGGTGGATTGGGTAGCACGTGAAAACTAGTCATTTAGTAGGGGCTGAGAGGCTCTAGATTGGGTTGGGCTGACCAGTATTTTATTATTATTATTATATCTAATTTCCTTTTGTAAATAGCTAAGGTGTTAATTGTGATTGCAATTATACAATGCCAATATAATAATAATATGAATATGAATTTTGAAGAGAATAATTGGTCGACTATCACCAGACAAGGTCAGAATTTCTACTGAGCGAGACTCCATCTATATCCCTACTAGTGGTTATTCTTTCCAGGCCATTTGTTTGACAGCTTAAACTAGACCCCACTTTCGATTAGATAGGTTTCGGTCTTAATCAAGATAGGTCAAGGGCGCGTCGGAACGGTCGGTTAGTCAGATCGTTCCTGCGTTTCGGATATGAAGTTTCATTCGAAGCTTTAGACAAAGGTGCATCGCCGTGGTTCTTTTGCTTTGAAACCACTTCCGGCAACTCTTAACCCATTTGAACCCGCTTCCTTTTTAGCTACATATAATCATTCGATTCTTTAGATTTAAAAAAAAAAAAAAAAACTGTATCAGCTCATTTCAAGTTTTTAGCTGACTCGTCTTTCTTTTCATCATCAGTTGCCATTACCGAATCTGCTAAGAGGTCATTCCATGATACGTCTGATGGTCATGCTACTGCTGAAACCGATGACCAGCCAAAATCACCTATTTTTGGGGTGAGTTTAGTGCATCAGGGTAACAAAGAAGCGGAAGTTGGATTTCGGCGTGAGGAAAATTCCCCAAATGAGATTCTACAAGTTGAAAATGCGGTTGTTTCGGTTTCAGATAATCCAGCTTCTTTAGTTGAAAAGGAAGCCTCTCATGCTATTGATGAAAAAGTTGCACACGGGATCGATGATCACTGTGTAACACCAGTTGAAACTTGTGATGCAAGCCGGATTGAACAAAATCCCGAGACTAATACTGATGCTCTAGAAAGAGGCAACAATTTTCAAACAGGAGGGCTACAGAACCCGGGGGAATTGGTTATAGAAGGTACTTGATTTATCAAAATATTATGTTCAGCTGGGAAAATATATCATACATGCATCACATTATATCTGGGTTTGCATTTTTGAACAAGTTATTTGATTGCAAATGTGAATTGTCAATGTCTGGATATAGAAATGCAGCTTCTAATTATCTTATATTTGGGGTTAAAACAGTTTCATACTAGCTGTAATAAGCTGATGATTCAAGCTAGTTAGAGGAACTTTTACATCACTTTCACAAAAAGTTTCTTTTATTCACAAAATGTCTTTTTTGATGACTGATCCAATCACCTAAGCTTCTTATTATTACTATTTCAAGCTCAAAGATGCAAAGTAATTATTGTCTAACAAACTTTTTCTGATGCAGCTAGTCCATCTGAAATCAATGCTAATGACAAACAAGAGCCTACAAAGGGTGTCACACTTGATAGTTCTCTGCCTTCTAAGATTATTGATGCTGGAAGAAATGAAGTAGGTAAAGCTACCCAAGAAGAAAAGAACTTTACTTTTGAGGTCAATAAAGATGCTATTCATGGACAACCTGGCAAGAGTTTTCAATCATATCCTACATTTCAAGTTTCTAACCATGAGGTATTTTAACATCATGCTTATATCGCTGTACTTTCATATCTCATCTGATTATGTGACGCAAAGGTGACCATTTCAAATCACTTACTAGAACGGGTCAATTTGCGAATTACGCTGTGTTTGTGTTGGCAAATAAAAGACTTGGCTAAACAGGGAACGTGTTAAATAGGCTGAAACCTGAATGTCATTCAAAGTTTAATATGAATGTGCACGATCTCCCGAATCATTTTCTCCAAAGATTCACATTATTTGTGTAATAACATTGTTTTTATTGTCATACATAACCTGGCCCACCTGCTTTGAAATTGTTCCATTTTACCGAACCTATGAATTGTTACTCAACCCACGCATCTTGTCATCTCTAATAATGTCATTCATAATTGGAACATGGTTTGTAAACTGTTTAGATTACCGATGGACCATCAAAAGATTCTAGTAGTAGCCAATTGGATGCTACGAAGTTGATTGAAGTGCCTCTCAGTCCTCAGAATCCTAGTGTTTTGACCTCTCAAAAAGGAGTCAAAGGGAAATCTGAGCGTAAACCTAGACGAAAGTCAACCGTGAAGGAAAATGCCAAGAAAAGTAACCAATCAAAGGAAATAACTCCGTCAAGGGATTCATTAAAAGGAAAATTCACACCTGTGTCATTAACACATCCTGCAATTGGTCATGCTGCTTATTTTGAAGGGATTAAGTCCCATGAAAATGTTGCAAAACCCGGTGTTGTTCTTCCGTCAATAAAGCTTCCAGATCTGAATAATTCGACATCTATATCTCGACAGCAGTTTACTGATAATCAACAACTGCAATTGCGTGCCCAAATATTAGTCTACGGATCATTGATGTGAGTACTCTCTATCATTTCATGTATGTAAAAGCAGTTTATAAATACAAGTACACGAAGATGTCAAATTTGTTTACATTTTTGTCTCAATAGAGACATAATAAGTAATCTAAAATCACTTGCTTTGACTTATTGTCGCATCAACGTATTTTTTCTCCTGATAAAACTTATTTATTGTTACCCCTGCTACATTTTACAAGGATACCCATCGCACAAAGGAATATGTATTTAGTTTATCCCATCTTAGTTGTCGAATTGCTGTAGGGGAAATGAAATAATGGTGTTCAACTTTATAAAAAGACTGCTATTTGGAACCAGAATTGATCATGTAGCGTTCTTTTCAAGCAGTAAATGTCTAATAGTCACTTGTAGTATTGTTTTGAATGTGCCAAAATGAAACATTGACGATGTTGTTGGTTGCAGATCAGGGTCTCCACCCGAAGAGCCTCATATGATTGCTGCATTTGGGCAGTCTGGTCAGTAAAGTAAAGTTAGTCACGTTGCATATTGATTTAGAAACCTCGTTTTGATGTCTTGTGTTTCATACAGATGGTGGACGTACATGGGAAGGTGTTTGGCGTGCTTGTTTAGAAAGACTTCATGTCCAGAAATCACAGACGAAATCTAATATCCCAGTGCAACCACAATCAGGTCATTCATGATTTTAAATAAAGGTTTTACCCATTTGGTTTACAAATGGGTTGATTTGGGTCATGTTTAGCTTTTGACATTTCAAACTGATTGCATTAGCTAAAAAGAAACCTGACAAATGGTCACAAATTGAAAATATAGCCTAGGATGTATCTTTTATTCATTAATATATATTATTTTAAATTTGATGTATTTCCAATCATACCTGATGCACATCATTTTTTGAAATTTAAATTCTGTACAAATTAGTGTTTTGGGTCGACCATAATCAATCTGTTCTACCTGAGTAATGATTGTTTCTTTAGAGTATTACTAAAACTGACATTTTTTAGTCTTTAGTAAGAACTTTCCAATCTTGAAAAATGCAGGTAACAAAACTGATCAAAGAATTAAACTTCCTTCTCCCCAAAATAAAATACCGTCTTCACCTATTGGAGCAGCAGCCAAACAGGGTACCCCACAAACTATTACTCCAATGATTCCCCCTTCATCGTCCCTTTGGAACGTGTCCACCGATTTTAATAATTTGCAGTCTAGCGGCATGCCAAAAACAGCCCGTCCCGATTATCATCTACAAACTTCTCCTTTGAATCCTTATCAAAATTCACCGATGCCGAATTATAGTGCTCTTAACCCGTCTTGGTTATCTCAGGGACCCTTTACTGGTCAATGGCTAGCCGCTTCTCCAATTCCCGGTTTTAACCCAATCCCCCATTTCCCCCAATTACATGTAACCGAGCCAGTAACAGTGACCCCGGTCAAAGAATCGGGTGTTTCAGATATAAAAATGGTTCAGAATTCGGTTCCTGCATCATCACCCGAGCCTTCCAGTAATTCAAAAGGCAGAAAAAGGAATAAGGCTACTCCTTTATCGCCCACTCTTAATCTTCCTAATGTGGAGAAAGTTGTAATGTCAGAAGAGACTTTGACCAAAGTTGAGGAGTCAAAGAAACAAGAAGAGGAGGCTTATAAGCACGCTGCTAATGCAATAAGTCAATGCAACGAGGTATGGATCCAGCTGGAAAAACAATGTAAATATAGTCCCGATGATGAAGCAAAATTAGTCTCTTCAGCTGTATCTATAGCTGCAGCTGCTAATGTTGCTAAAGTGGCTGCAGCTGCTGCTAAAATTGCATCAGATATTGCTGACCAAGCGAAGTCAATGGTCAACGTTTCTTTATCAAATAAAAGTCAAAGCAGTATGGTACTTGATAAAGCTATCTTGAAAGCTGCTGAGATGGCAGCTGAAGCAGTATCTGAAGCAGGAAAAATTGTTGCAATGAGTGAACCAATGTCGTTGAAAGATTTGGTTGAAGCTGGTCCTGAGGGTTACTGGAAGACTCCCCGATTAGCATCAAAGCAACAGCCTTTTTTGGCTGAAGGAAATTCTAATGGTACTGAGAAAAAGAGTGTTGACTCTACCACTAAAGTCTCTGAAAAAGAAAATTCGCTTATGGAACGTGGTTCATCAGGAAACGCGTATGATGACATTACTGTACCCCTTACAAACTATGGGAAAGATAAAAGAAAGCCTAGGGTTCGTAAAGATCCTGAAATGTCAAAATCTATTGGTGCTGTACTTGAATCAGAGATTGCATCGGCTGGTGCTTTTGATGCTGGTCAAACCGAGTCTAAATCATCTTCGGACACATTGAATGAATATAATATCAAGGAAGGTTGTCTTGTTGAGGTAACATACTGGTGCTACTGAAAGATTGGCCAAATTGTCCTGTTATTTCATTCTTTTGTGTTTTTTACCCTAAGGTGGCAAAATGGTCAGGGCAGGCAAGTTAGCTAACTGGCTGGGTTGACTTGCAAACATTTTTTTGAGTAAAAATAATGTGATGAATACGGTTACAAAGGCAACTTTGTTTCAATAAAAATCTATATGTGTTTAGTTTCTTAAGTATCTTAACTGATTTTATTATTTGGCTTGAAGCGTTAAAGTTACACGTTGGACAACTTCTAAACCATTTGAACCTTTTCAACCTATCTGATCTGTTTCATCAAATTGTTCATTTCATGCATAAATGTTTTGAAATTTTGCCTCTTCTACATTTCATGCATGGTTATTTCATTTGGGTTTTGCTTGCATTCTTATAAGGTCAATTAATTTTGTTATAGGTTTACAAAGATGATAAAATTATTGGTGCTTGGTTTGGTGCTAAAGTATTGGATTTAAAGGATGGAAAGGCCCTTGTTTCCTACACAGAACTCCAATCAGATGATGGTAATTTGTGCTGTAGTTTGTCAGCGTGCCTGTCTCGATATTAATTTCACAATTGACCTTACAAAACAATTGATAATAATTATTCTATATTTATGTTCAGCGAAATTAACAGAATGGGTTCCACTTGAAGTTGAGGGCACTGAGGTACCTAAGATACGCGTCGCCCACCCTCTGACTGCCATGCGCCTTGAAGGAACCAGAAAAAGACGTAGGACAGATTCAACATATTTTTTGTGGTCTAGTGGAGATCGAGTCGATGTGTGGATGCAAGACCAGTACGTTTCTTTAAAAAAACAGAGAATGATAAACATGGGAAAATGGGCGGTTCATATGTGTTCGGTAATGGGTTATTGGATCATTTTTTGTATCAGTTGGGCTAATTTTGATACCTGACTACTTACCTTTTTTTTGTAAATAATTTTGTTAAATATGAAAGCGGGAAAACAAAAATTATGATTTCAGTAATATTCTAATGTTTTCAATGGTACGGTTATAAATGTACTGATTACGTGATATACTTATTTCCGGGAACGATTATATACGCCAAAGTTATTGCTTATGTTTATTTTCTATTGGACGCATTGAATCTTGAGCATATAATATCCTGTTTACTTGATAATACTGCAGCTGGCGTGAAGGAGTGGTCTTGGAGACGAACAAAATTGATGTTACATCTTTAACTGTTCAATTTCCAGGTATATATTGTATAGTTTGATTTCGCAGTGCTGGTAGGTATGTATAAGTTGAGCACCGGGTCAAAGGAGTACAGTCGGCCCATCGACACATTTAATTTTTTCAAAAGGGTTTTTTATTAGAAAAACAAACGAGAATTTGTATACACTTGAGGTAATTGCATTTTGGATGCATGTTACATTTTTGATAAATTTTGACCCGTTAGACAAACTTGACACATTTATCTTATTTCTATTTTCACTTTTATATTTTTATTTGACCAGTTTGACTTCTCAGAAATTACATGTAAGCCAATTCGATCCATTTACCCATAAATACATTAAAAATGCCACCATCTCTTGTGTTCATACTTATTTTCATTTCTCATTTTATATTGTCTAGCTTATTTCTTACTGTTTTTCCATTTTTGTAGCTCAAGGAGAGACATCAGTCGTTCGATCATGGTTTGTTCGCCCAACTCTCGTCTGGAAGGATGGCAAGTGGATTGAATGCCATGCATCTAATAAACTCCTCTCTTCCCAGGTCAGATAAATTATAATATAATTTAAATTATTGTAGTTCTGATCTCATTACTTTTGGGTTATATATTATCCTTAGTAGGTCAAATGTAGTTATAAAGCAAATACACTATCAAGTGTATTTACGTATAATTTAGTTTATAAAGCAAATAGTCAAATGGGCCGAAACTGTCTACACCTCACCTCCCCTATACTCCACGTTGGCGGAATTGAGTCTTGTATAAAAAGTAATAATACTCCAAGAAAAAGTGTTTCAGGTCAACCCAACTTGCCTGTTTCAACCTAAATAAAAATCAACTAATTTTGACCTGTTACCCATTTTTTTACCTCTGTTTATATATATATGATGGTATATGCTTTGTTATGTGTGCTGTCGAGGCTAAACTTTTTTACTAACCTGGGTGCCCCGACTCACTTTGTGAGCTGACTAATCCCAGGGCGGCCACCTATTTTGCGGGTTGCCTGGAGCCGTCATGGTTAAACCTCCGTGGCCACAAAGGGGTGTTTTTTTTTTTTGCTCCTCTAGGCTAATTTTCATCTGCTTGCAGGGCGATTCACCACAAGAAAAGCGATTGAAATTGGGAAGTCCAGTCGTAACGAGTAAAAAGAACCTGGGATCATCAGAAATCAATGACCATGTTGACCCGAGGAAACAAGCAGAATCAAACACGCTATCTTTATCCAACCATGAAACTGTATTTAGTGTTGGTACCACTAGAGACAATAAGAAAGTTGCTTCTTCGTCTAAAACAGTAAAGAGTGGCTTGCAAAAGGAAAGTACACGGGTAGTTTTTGGTGTTCCTGAACCTGGAAAGAAACAGAAATTTATGGACGTTAGCAGACATTATGTTGCTGATGTCAGCAACAAAAAGAACCCCTCACATGATTCAGTCAAGTTTACTAAATATCTGATCCCTCAAGCACCAGGATCACGTGGGTGGAAAAACAACTCTAGAAGTGACCCAATTGAGAAACAAGCTGCTGAAACCAAATCAAGACTGGTCAAGTCTAGACGACCGCCAATATCCACTGCTAGACCTTTGACGTTACCTAAATCTAGAACTCGTGAAAATAACTCAAATAAAATGAGCATGGATTCTGTTAGTGATGGTGAGAACCAATCGGGTCATCAAAAACAGGAGATCGGTTCTTCCAAATCTGAGAATGCACCAGGACAGTCCGATTTAGCTTCTTCATCAGTTCCTGAAGAGCCTCAAAAAGGAGTTTCCGCTAAACCCGAGCGATTAAACAAACGAAAATTTGCACCCACAGGTGGAATTGCAGCTAAAGTTGAAAAATCACTTCCTGAAGTTGTGGAGCCACGAAGATCAAATCGTAAAATGCAGCCGACATCAAGGGTGAGTATTTTGTTCTACATCAAGTTGTGGTGTCCAAAACCGAAGAATGTTTTTTATCCGTCTTTGATAAATAATTAGTTCATGAAACAATACTACTAATCAAAATGAACCAAAAGGTTTTATTTATATCTATATTAGGGACACATTAAAATTAAATTTCTTGGTGACTTTGAACCTGTTTGAACCGCTCCGCGCCCGTGACTCGTTCCGTGTGTGGCTTGATATATTGTTTAATCCATTTGAAATTTCTTTTAGATTAAAAGAATAACTAAATTATTTGCTTACAGTTATTAGAAGGTCTACAAACTTCTATGACCATCTCAAAATTACCTGCTGCTTCACATTCTACTCCAAGAAGCCAAATCAAGGTTACTCCAAAAGGTATGTATCATATGAATATTAGCATATTGTTCAAAATAATACTTTTAATACAAATGTTACTATTTAGGTAATTGTACTGAAATATAGAATGCCGAGTATAGTCATTTGATATGTTTGTACCAAAATGTATCGGAAACTGTATATACTTCTTACCATATGCAATGAATAAAATATCATAATAGAGGTTTAAGGGCTGTATGTGTATATTTTGATTCTTGTTTCGTCTACTAATAATGTCAACTTTGTTATCTGATATTTTGCAGGAAACGCAAACAATGCCTGAAAGGAGTTTCAATGCATATGAAAGCAGCGTTGTGTCGTCGGAGCATCCAATAATAGTGTTTGTGTGTATACCTAATTAGAGAAGAAAATAGAACTAGGGAAAGGCTAATCACGCTGTTTCCGGTGCTTTACTAAGCATGTAGGAGAATCTTTTAGATTGTGTAGATGTTTATAATTAAGTTTTCGTTTATTAGCTCCTTAACCTTTATGTTAGTTATTATTGTTACTACCTTTTAAGGAGTCTTATGATTATGATTAATTGTTATAGTTTCTCTACTCAGATGATGATTGTATTTCAACCTGTGAGACCTTTTGATTGAATTAGCAGGGTGTTCGTAATCAATTTTGCTGCATAATCTTGTGTGGATGTTACTGTAGAACTGAAGGTAGGAATTTCGACCCATTTTCTGAGATCATGGAATTGGATTTGTTTCCTCTTATATGGTTTAATAAATATAAATATATGGATATGGATGTAATTAATTTAACATAATAACTATATAAAATAAAAGCAACTACTACGAAAGTACGAATATATGCAAGGCAAGATATATAGCCGTGTAGGCATGCTACTCGGAAATAAAGTTTTACAGTCTAACGGCTCAGGTACTAATGGAATTTATTTTATTTATTTAATAGTTTCTATTAAAATGCTATAACGATGATGTCATTATTAGGCTAATTCCTTTGTTAAGAAAAAATTAAAAAGAAAAAGAAAAAAATCTAAGTCCTTAAAGTGATGTCATTAATTATTAATTATTATTATATTATTATTCAAATTCAAATATGAGTTCTCTTTACGAGATTAATTATGTTATATATGTATGCGAAATACACGTCTCAATAAAAGGTTCTATGTAGGCTTTTATGATAAGGAAAATAGTAATTGTGATGAAAATTTGAAGATATATGTAGTTCATTTATTCCGACCAAGTTAAGTACATCAATGTGTCTGTAAAAACAACGAGAAGTTTCTTAGTCGGAATCCGCCGGGTCATTAAACTAAATGACTTTAGCGTTTAAATTCACTTAATACCTAAAATATATCATTAAATTGTTTCGCTTTAAATTGTTTCGTTTAAACAACCGGTGATTCCACAGATCATTTCACTAGTTATTCATTATAAGAGGATTACTAGTCATCATCGTATAACATGCGATATATACTTTAAAATCGTCTCACGTAATCTATTTCTATAAACTGGATTCACACAAAAAGATAAGTACTCCCTCCGTCACACGTCATGTGTCCATATTATTATTCTGAAACGTCCCATTTCAAATGTCAAATTTATATTTCAATTAATAAGTTAGTGAGATATAATAGAACTGTATGTAAAAAGTAAGTGGAAGTTTATAATGGGACGGAGGGAGTAATTGTATAGACGCAAACCAAACTTGTATAGATATCGTTGTCCAGTGGCGGAACTAGGTTTTTCACCGGGGGCAAAAAAAAAATTTAAAACCGTAGCAATTTTTCAGGACAAAATTTGAAGGTTTTGGAGCAAAATTTGAAGGTTTTTGGGCAAAATTTGAAGATTTTTGGGCAAAAGTTGGAGATTTGTGGGCAAAATTTGAAAGTTTTGGGACAAAATATGTAGGTTTTGGGGCAAAAAAAATCCAGTGAGGGCAAAGTCGAAAAGCCTAAAATTTTTACATTGAAAAAAAAATCCACTGGGGGCGGGCGCCCCCTTGCCCCCACATAGTTTCGCCACGGTCGTTGTCAATGTATCTTAAGGTGATAAAACGGATGATTAACCGCTAAATAGTTTAAAGTATGAATGATTTGAAGGTTCTTTTTCAAATTTGATTTTGAACGACGTTGTTTGGTAATCATTCTAAATGACTCTATGAACGATATAAAATCAACTTATTAACCGTAATTAATAAATATAACAATAACAATATAAATGTTTGGTTCTGAATGGTATAGAGTATTTGAACTTTAAATGGTTAAGCACAGGTTACTGAACGAGTTAGCAACTTAGCATCATTCGTCAGATGTCAAAAACAAACGTACTAAATGCTAAATGGTTTAACATAAAGAACACCCTTAAGGAGCGTTTGATAAAATTGAATGGTTAGACGTTGAATGGTTCATAATCTGAATGATTCAAAGGTTCTGAATGACAATAACACGTTTGATACTTAGGTGTTTGTTTTTTAAGATATATTTGTCTGAAGATCTGCGGACCACGTCTGTAAAGAAGATATGACCTGAAGGTCTGTATGCTGAATATTGAAGATTGTTTGTTTTTATGTCTGCAAAATAACTTAATCATGTCTGCATCAGTTAGAAGCACATTTCTGAGTCTGCGAGGTTGCAGACAAAACAAGACATTATTTTATATTATGTCTTCAGAAATACAAACAGTCTGTAGTAAAAATATGTGCGAGCGCGCACACATAAGACACAATGATCTGCAGACTAAAAATAAACGACACCTTATTTTGAACGAACAATGTGAATGATGTAAAATTACCATATTAACCTCTGACATGAATAAAACTACAATATAGTTGTGTAATAAGTGTTCTTGATATAATTTAAAGACAATATTACATAAAATATAAGTGCTTAATAGTTGAGAGATAATTGCAGCTCTGAATGGTTCAGCACTAGAAGTTGAATTATTCGGCACTATCTATCATCAAAGGTCGGAAACAAACGCGATGAATGCTGAACTATTCAACATTCAACGCCGAACCCGAGGTAAACAAATGTACCCTTAGTATCTTACTTGATATCATGAAAATAGATCTGCAATCATCTGCATTTCATTTTTTTAGGCAGCTGTGCACATCCTTTATTGATACATAAACGCCAGTTACAATAGTAAGATGCCGTGAATACTTAAGCTAGTGTCTATTATACAGTATTATACATGATAAAATGCAGCCGAATAGTTGCAAATGTTCATTTACAAACATTGAAGTGGGAACATAAAGCCACTTCTTGAGTTGTGTGGCTTCACATCCAATGCCCACCTCAAGGTAAAATACAGTGCCGCTTAAACTGAACTCTGCACGAACCCTACACAAACAGTAAAACCTGCTTAGATCAAAAAATTAGAAAAACTGTTATTTGAGTTGTGACTTCTTAAACATATCTAACAAGTCTGAGTGTTCCTTTGTGTGTGTGTGTGTGTGTGTGTGTGCGCGTGCATATCAAAAATTGCTCATACTTACTATACTAGCGTGTTCTTATGGCATTTACAAAGAACAATGATGGATTGCAATGAGAATTTGAGCCTTTACTAGAACATACCTTTATCGTGTTTCCTTGTTATGCTAGTCAGCTAAAAAGTCATCATCTTCCTTCTCTTCAAGTGACAATGATGTATCATTATCCCTAATCGTCACACCATCAAACTTTATATTATTGAACCGTTGAGTACTATTGACACCTTGATCTTCTTCATTATGCCCATATTCAGGTTCTGTTTCACGCTTGGATGTATTATTTGTTGCTGTTTGTGATACGCTGCTATCGGGGTCAGATAATCTGAAAGGTTTCTTGCAGATGCATGAAGAAGGGTATTCGTTGAAATCGCCACGTCCAGGTTTGACCTCATCTGGTTCACCCATAAATCCCCTTTGGGCTAATTTCACTTTGTTAGAGAAATTAGTCCATGTCATCTTTTCTCTTCGCTTGAATAAAGCACTGAGCTTTTTCGTATTTGGTCGGATGGTTCTTTTATGCCCCATGTACCTCCTTTTGATAAAGATATTGCAACAAATTAGCTTTAGAAAGTTGGGTCGGATATAAATCAAACAAATCAAACAGCGCCAAACATGTGTAAGTTGTTACTGTCGTCTACATATTAGAAAAATGTTCAACCGGTTTTACCTATTTCATTTTAGCCAGTTTTATTTTTCCTTTTTATCTGTTATATTGTTATCAAACAAAAACAGGCCGATTTGACCCATTTTCACTCATAATATATGCTAAAAGTCTATATTAGATGCATAGAGTATACAACTTCCTATAACTGTTTACTCACATACATAAAATATTATTTAGAACATGTTTTCATAATTATAAATTAAAATAATCAGTCATTGCTGTTTATTAAAGAAACAGACAACGAATGAACCCAACCCACCAAGCATGCCCACTTCTAATGACAAATTTGCATGAAATGGTTGTACTGAATGATTAAAAAACGGTCCTTTAAATTATGTGTCAGTAATGTAATTTGCAAGTACTTAAAATGAACATGTTTTTTTTATGTATTTTTGACATGCATACCTTCGACCTGCAAGAATTTTTGCCATATTCCCGTTGTTATTTGTCACAAAAACGTCACTCTCATCACAAACAATGTAGTCAATGGCAGCAAGACGAGATGAAAACGGAAGAAAAGGCTCGAGTTCTTCACTAGCCAACATCTCCTTTGTGTAGAAATTGGGAAAAAGTTCCCGAAGAGGCCGTAAAGTTTCTTCACCACCGTAAATTTCACCAGATGCAACGTAAATGTACGTGTCATTATTGAAACCAAGTCCACGCAGCATTAACCCTACTTCATAAGGCGTTAGAAGACACTTTTTACGCTCTCCATCAGTATTGACTTCCTAAATTATCAAACAAATCATATATAGGGTCGATTCAGGTTATCTTGTATCTCTAAAAGGGGAAGGAATTAAAAAAAACACAGGTAAACTGGGTTTTACACATCGGGCTAGTAGCCCAAATAATTAATGGGTTCTAAAGTCCATCTTTCTTGGATAAAGGAAAGAGAAATTGTATAAAACGGCTCAACCCAACTACTTAAAAATGGGTCAATTTGAATTATGTTTAATCTCTAATGGGTCAGTGAGTTGAGTTGAAGGAATTAACTAGGTTAAAAAGAGGTCAAACGGGTTAAACAGGTTTTAAGACATCCAAATCCAAAGAGTATACAAATGAATACAGAACACCTAATAGCTTTAGACTTTAGTAAAGAAGGTTATACCATATTTTAGTAATATAATTTCCATAATCAAACTTATCAATTATTTAATTTTAGAGCAAGAAAAAAGAATGTGTTAGCTGTTCTGCCACTTCTAATGTATGCTGGATTATATAGAGGAACACGTTAAAAGTAAATCGAAGAACAGAAAACTCACTGGCAGATTTGCCCATCTTTTCCTGATTTCACCGAGCTCGTATCTCTCTTTATCACCACCGCCATAGTAACAACCAGAAAACGCAAGCATATCAGGTTCAAACCTATCATACAAAGAGCAGTAGACCATCAGAGTACATGACTACAATGAGTAAGGCTATAATTACACATTATCAGGATGAAAGGAGACATTTTTTGGTATTCTCAGGTTTCAAAACAATTAATACCAGGATGATGTCAACAAAAAGACGAACCTTAGGTGAATAGCGATATAGCGATTTGCCATCTTCCTCATTTTCATCACCAACTTATTCCCAAGATTCTGTAACGGTTTGGTAAACCGAAAAGCATGATAATTAACCCGGCACCGCAACCTCTGTAGCTCTTCGTTAAGGTCACCAGCAAGCCTATAATCAAACTTTGTCAGCTGAACAACCTGCATAAGTTCATCATCACATATCAAAATCCATAACATGTATTTCAGCATACCAAAATTCACTTAATACATTATACTTGGCAGTTCATACTATACTAATACATTGTAAACAAAGAATAAAATGTTCAATTAGATGTGGTAGCCCTAATCCATTTACTAATGCATGGGTCATTTCAGTTATTTAAGTGTTATGAGTCAACCCAACTAGACACAGACACATTGTGACACAAACAAATAATTACCAAGTACCAACCCAACCAAAGCAACCCGCCCGTATTTCCACCTCAAATTAAAAGGCTTTGAGCAAAATCAAGATAATGTACATAGTTTCCTCACATGTCGTCTCAAAAGTGTGGGCAGAACTTCATCGAGATAATATTTAGGTTCTGATTTCCGAGGCACGCGCATTGTGTACGGGGGTTTTTCAAGTGATCTCATAAATTTGTTTGGAACCCGTTTGACAATAGGAATATCCTTAGCAAGAAAAGAGATAAACCAATCGACATCAAAAATATTTGCAAAGTCGCTGCAAAGTTAAAAGAAGTTAGATAGGAATGTGAACACCAAATAACTTATAACACCTTTAACTAAAATAATCCAACTCACCTATCGTCCTTCCAAAATGAATGATGATCCAATTCAGGAACGACCAAAGTAGCATTTAAGATCCGTGCAACCACTACAGCATCAGTTATCTGAGTAAAGATCGCAAAGAAAAATAAATAAAAGATAAAAACAAATTAAACAGAAAATTGAGATTATAAAAAGAGAAAAGATGGAAAATTTACTCCAGTTCGCTGCTGGTTCAGCCCTCCGCTGGCAGCAATAAGTAAATATCCGTTTGACTGTAGCTCACGAACAGGAGCTGTATATACAACCATTTTAAGCCACAAACATTGACTTTGAATTCAAACATTATATTAAGGATCTTCAAACATTATTAATTTAAAGCATAAGTTCTTGAGAGAGGGTCGATAAGTGTTGAACTCTAACTATATTGATTCAATGTTGGTGCCTTAAGTCATTTAGAGAAGATGTATTTACATTTGTAACTTATCAGGTCCTACTTACCAAGATTAAGCGTCATTATATTAAGCAGTTCTTATGACCATTTATAAAGCTAATTTAAAATATGGAAACATACATTAGTAGAATTATTCGGCTCAAAGCAGACAAGACTAAACGTTGATGTACTGAGACAACTTACGCGCATAATGAGGGCCTCTTTCACTGCATCCGTAATAAAACTTCGAGAACTTGGATTTCCAGATGTCAATTGGTCCATGAACGAACCCACCCTAGATTTTCAAATATTTCAGAAAAATCTAAGGCTTAATATGAACACCAAATCATAAAAGTATGCCCAATTCCAGTATTGATGATAGAAGAAAATAGAAGACATGTACATTTAAAACAAATCACAAGCATATAAATCGCAAATCGGTAACATTTGCACTCAATGTTGTCCAGAAACACAGCTATGATGGTGAACCTAATAATACAACTCTATTAACAATTTATTAATAACAAATATTAACTACCTATATTACACAATCACAGATACAGAATCAAATACCTCACGGAATATGATATAATTATAATAATTTGTTACAGCAGAACAATAGTTTAAAAGAGATGCGTACCATCTTATCATACCATGGCCGACGTTTAACAATGTTTTGTGAATACCACTCAAGATTAGTAGCCACATGACCAGTAAACAAAGAAATTAACCCTAAAACAAACAAAATCACTCCACAAATCACCGTCCACGAGATCCGCCGTCGTTGTCCTCTGCCGATCGCCGCCGTATCCAGCGGCGGCCATAACCACCGACAACAACACTTAGAGTTCTGATTGTACTTAACCTTTTTACGACTATTAGAATTAGTATTATTATCACTGGCTAACACTAATATACCACCATTATACCTCCAGGCTTTTGATTCCCCCATTTTCACAGTACTTGCTATTTATATCACCAGGTATCATATACTTCCTCAATTTCATATTACATTCAACTCGGTATTCAAAGGCGATGATTGCGTGTGTGTTTTATGTATAATGATTTTGGCTGGTTTAGGGTTTGTAATTTGTAGATGTTGTGTGGGATTAACTGTAGGAGGTATAAAAAATTACAGTGTTAACTGCGTGATTTGAGAGGAATGTTAGAATTTGAGGAATTAGGGTTTATAAATTGTATATAATGACAATAGAATAGAAAATGTATATATATACATAATATACATGAGATCCAATTACAGAGAAAATTCGTAAATGGCGATGGGAATCTCCTAGGTGTACAACGAAATACGAATAATGGAAAATCAAGAAAAGTGTTGTAAAAAATCAATATTTTTCAACAGAATATTGTTGTGGTACAGTAATCAATGAATAGCAATATCAATCAATCAATGATTTAATCATCGATCGATAATAATCGATAATCGATAAAATAAAAATAAATATTATATTACGAGAATCCCTGTCAAGATGGTCAATATGCTGTTAGGATTTTTTAATCAATACCAATATTTTGAGTAATCCAAAACGATATGGTTCAACGGTCATTTGGTCTATTTAGTTACTAGAATCGTCATTTTTTCGAAGGGGAATTTGTGTGTTGGAGTCACATGGTCAAGAGTATCAAATGAAAGCTTTCTTTAGGGCCTCAAACGCAAAGCTATGTTTTTCTCTTCATTTTTATATTTGAGATAACAAGCTATCGCTTTTAACTCTATAATTGATAATTGATTGTTTGATTTGCATAAGTTATAATAGCAACTTTCAATGTTGAGGCCTTCTATTTTCTCGGGTCTCTTCCTTTCTTATGAACGAATGTAAACGCCGCTTATTGTATTGTTTTGATGACATGAGTTTTATCTGTTTATTAGTTTTTTGTCACACACACGTATATGGATGTTCAATAAAGAACTTAAAAGATATACAACCTACATAATAATTAACTAATGTGGACCATGTGTTCAAGTTTTTCAAAAGAAACATTATACTGTTCAAATTTTGAAATGCATATCGCAATATCGATGTATTATAATTCGTTGACTAACATTTTATAATATTCTCGGGTTTCACAACAATTAATACCAGGATGATGTCAATAAAAACGAACCTTAAGAGAATAACGATATAACGATTTTCCATCTTCCTCATTTTCGAACCGAGGCCAAACGGGTAAGTAGAGAAGCATTTATGATTTTTTAAACAACTCATTTGTGTTTTTATCCAGCAACATTAGTATTTAACTTTATGTTTAATTTAGTAATATGTATGTATAATATTATATTATACCATATTATAATTATATTAATAAATAAATAAATTAAATAATACCAAAAATAAAATAAAAAGTTTGATAAAAGAAGACTGTTACAATTTGGACTACAATTTGTAAGTTCTGATTAACTTGAAGGACTATTTCAGTCAATTAACAAAACAAAGATAAATTCGTCTGTGATATGGGTTGTCATGCAAAATCAAGGGCTTGTCTATACTGAAAAAACATTACTCTCTCTCTTCCTTGTTTCTCTCTCTACACCTATATACATATAAAGATTTTGTATACGTATATATCTGGATTTCCTCAAATTGTCATCTTGATCCTTAAATTAATTGAATAATGGGTGGTTTTATCTAGTTAATCGATCATTAGCATCATTAATTTGATGAGCTCACAGTGTTGAATAAGAGGTATAATTTTGCTCCATCCAATTTTGATATCAGTTGCTGGATCGGTTAATTTGTGTATCCATATATAGATCTTTGAATTCGGAAGTTTCTATATTGGATCTGTAACGTAATTAGGTTAAATTTTTCTGAGGTTTTTGGATTCAATTGATTTGATTTTTGGGTTAGGGTTTCTTTGATGGCTTCAAATCCTCCCTTTATGGTGGAGGATACTGATGAAGATTTTTTTGATAAATTAGTTGATGACGATGATGATGATTATAAGGTGTCTACATTAACTTCAGTTAAAGAGAATAATGTTGTTAATGATGTTGATAATGATTCAGATGATGCTAAAGCTTTTGCTAATTTAAGTATTAGTGATTTAGGAACAGGAATTGAAGATTTATCTCCTTCAGTTAGTAATGATTTAAAAGATGTGCCTGTGAATAGTACGAATGTAGAATCGAGTCATTTAGCATATTCGAATTCGTTTGCATTTGATAATGTGAATGAAGGAGTCGATAATGGTAATGTTCAGTTGGAGGAGTTATTGGATAGTACTAAAAGTGAGAATCCAAATCAGAATCATGGATCTGGAGTTGGAGTTACTGCTGGTGTTAAAGAGGTGCAATGGAGTGCTTTTGGCTCGAATTCTGTCGAAAATAGTCATGGTGCGTTTGGATCGTATCCTGATTTTTTTAACGAATTTGGAGACGGTTCGATTGACCAGATAGGGAAAGCGGATGATTTCGTTAGTAGTGAAATAAACAGTGTAGTGAAGAGTTCCTTGCAGGTGAAGAACGATGATTATTTGCAGACATTTCAAACAGATCAGGCGTATGCAGCTGCAGGGGGAGAAAAGATTGTTAATGATTACTCACAGCAACTTCAAGGGGATCAAGTGTATGCCACCACAGGGGAACAAAGTGCGGGTGGTCAAGATCTGAATAGTAGGCAAAATTGGGAGGAAATGTATCCCGGGTGGAGATATGACTCAAATACTGGACAATGGTATCAAGTAGATGAAACTCAAAATGCAAAAAGTTATTCACAAGAGGCTAGTAGTACGTACGTTGCTTCTGAGTGGACTGGTTCTAATGACAGATCAGAGGTTTCATACTTGCAGCAATCGGTCCACTCTGTTTCGGGAGCTGTAGCAGAAACGGGCACGACTGAAAGTATTACAAATTGGAGTTCAGTTTCTCAAACTAATGGCTGGAATCAGGGCTCACAAGATGATAATAGTAAAGTTTATCCCCCACATATGGTTTTTGACCCCCAATACCCTGGTTGGTATTATGATATGAATGTCCAAGAATGGCGCTCTTTGGATGATTATAATCAACAATCTACTGTTGTTGCTCAGGGAACGGTTAATCAAAATGGGTTTGGGTCTAGTACTACTTATTATGGAAATGATCAAAAAATGTACGGTTGGCAGGGTGAGTTGGAAAAGTCACAAGATAATAGTTGGAATGGTTCTTTTAAGAGTTCTGGGCAACATAGTTCAACTACATGGCAACCTGCTAATCAACAACAATTTTATGATTATGGGGGAACAACAGCTTCTTCGTTAAACAAAGCTACTCAGGTAGATTATGAGGTCCCTGCTGTTTCTGGGTCGCAAACGTTTGTTCCGTTCAGTCAGCCGTTCAGTCAGACGTTGGAACATACTGAGATGATGAATACACCTATGGGTTTTGGAAATCAGAATCAGTTGAGCTATTCGCAGCAACAACCGGTTCAGAGTGGTCATCAAGTATCTAATGGTTTTAGGGCAGGAAGGTCATCTGCGGGCCGCCCATCACATGCATTAGTTAGTTTTGGTTTTGGTGGGAAGCTGATTGTAATGAAAGATAGTACCAGTGTCATGAATGCATCGTATGGAGGCCAGGTTAGCTTGTTTATCATTATCTTTGCGGGTGGCAATTTTGACCCATTTACTTGTGAACGGGTGGATTTGGGGTATGTTTATCTTAATCTGAGAGAAATTAAAAGCATAGCTAAAAAAGGAATAAGACAACGTCGTTAGAGGGTAAAAATCTGGGTAAATTGTATATTCAACATATCAACCTCTTAAGTTCTTTTTGCTGTAAAATCTTAGATTGTTAGCATCACAATATTGTTTCTATAGTTGTAATTAACAAGTTAAGCATATACAGTTCTTTATAATGATGTATATAAAATTGTTGACTGGTCAACCTGACTTAACCCACCATTTCTAACTATACCAAAAAAGGACATGTATCAACCCTAAGCCATTAAACCTCACTACCCAACCTGCTCATCTTGCCACCTTTTTAGTTATATCAATTTATATGTCTGAATTTATGTATATATCTGTATTATTTAACCCTCATTTGCCATGTGTAATTTGTTTTATCTTGTTGAAGGTATCAAATTCTGGGTCAATTACAGTTCATAACCTTGCTGAATTTGTCACGGGAGGAACACACGTACACGAGTATATTCAAACTCTTTGCCAGCACTTTTTTCCGGGTCCACTATCCGGTGGAAATGCGGGTAGTAAAGAATTAACCAAATGGATTGATGAGAGAATCAAACACACAGAAACTGCTGATATAGATTACAAGCAAGCTGAAGTTGTAAGATTGCTTCTTTCATTGCTGAAAATTGCTTCACAACACTATGGGAAACTGAGATCTCCTTTTGGCTCAGACCCAACCTTAAAGGTATTAGAGAACCCTGTTTTTTCTTTAAAGTATTATCCTTGTCTCTCTATTTGCAGTTATAGTGCTGTTCTTTCGTTTTCTGGTAGAACTTCTCTAGAACCTACTATGTTTTAAATGTTATGTTATCTTTATATACCACACGTAAAAAGGGAGTATGTGAAGATTCCAATATACAATGGAATGTAAAGTTCATATTTTGGCTATAGGAAAACGATGCCCCAGAATTAGCTGTTGCTAAACTATTTGCATCCGTGAAGAACAGTTCAGAGTACAATAGTTATGGTTCCTTTGCCCAGTGCTTGCAACAAGTACCTTCAGAAGGACAGACCCGGGTATTTACCTTATATTTGTTCCCTTACTTGAAATGCACAAAATTCTGTATACATGAGAAATTTTTTTCTTCCTAAAATGTCAATGTATAATTCAAGTGATATGACTTAGGAAACTGCTGCTGAAGTCCAAACACTGCTTGTTTCTGGTAGAAAGAAAGAAGCTCTTGTTCGTGCACAAGAAGGTCAATTGTGGGGGCCCGCACTTATTCTCGCAGCACAACTTGGTGATCAGGTCTCTCTATCTCACTCTATATATACATTTTTCTGATATATGTTTCATTGAACTTAATCCTCAACCTCTTGGTTAATGAATCACATAGTTACTGTTAGGCCAGATTCATATGTTGAACTATATACGATTTTCTGAGATCAGCTTCATTAATATACTTTCTTTCTGGGCATTTTTTGTTGCAGTTTTATGTGGATACGGTTAAGTTAATGGCTCTTCGTCAGTTGGTACCAGGATCACCT
This sequence comes from Rutidosis leptorrhynchoides, assembly GCF_046630445.1. NCBI lineage: Eukaryota > Viridiplantae > Streptophyta > Magnoliopsida > Asterales > Asteraceae > Rutidosis > Rutidosis leptorrhynchoides. The sequence continues at coordinate 402,451,362 of NC_092338.1, read as the reverse complement.
TTACGTACATTATGTCTGCTTATTGCTGGTCAACCTGCAGATGTGTTCTCTACCGATGCTGGAAATACTGGTTCTGTTAACATGTCCCAACAGCCTACACAGGTAATGTCCCGTGTTTGGTCCCACATCAGAAGTTACCCGCTTTGACATGAACCTGTTTTGACATGTTGCCTAATTTAACCATTTGCCACCTCTATATTGATCGTTACTTATAGAAAGTTCATAAAGAATTTGCTCATGCTTCATTGTGAATATTGCATATTTTAGCTTCTCTTGACATGGTTATTGTTTTGTTTTGCATTAGGCTCAAATTAGGGCCAATGGTATGCTTGATGATTGGGAGGACAATCTGGCAGTGATCACAGCCAATAGAACAAAAGATGATGAATTAGTGCTTATTCATCTTGGAGATTGTTTGTGGAAGGAAAGGAGTAATGTAAGTACCTGGTAAATGATCAGCTGAAGTTAGATGTAGTATCTTTGACTGATTTATGTTAAACGGGTCAGTTTAACCTAACTTCACCTCTAGAGGGTCTAGTGGGCAAACTTTTAGAAACTCTGCTAAAGAGCACGGTGAATGAGTTTAACATGTCAAAAGCCACCCAAAATGTAATCAAATGAGGGTTGTTGACCCTTGCATCATTGTGGGTGCAAGTTACACTTATTGACCTGACTTTTTCATGAATTTAAGTCAAGTACAATGAAGTTCAAGTATTGTTTGAAATCAATATACTACACTCGTAGAGTTGTAGACAAGTCAAAAGATATATATGGAAACACAAAAGCTTTTTTTCATTCATTAGACGAGCCTAATCAAAATTAAATTAAACTCACATAAAAAGAGAAGAAAATAATTTAATAAAATAATGGGATTTCAGTGAATAAGTATATTCTAGTTGAAACTACTTGAAACATTACCTGTGCACCCTCACATAAGAACTAAGGAATCTCATGCAATCTACAACATGTGTCATCAGTGTGCTTTAAACATTATTTTTTGCCTTTAATACGTGCATAATCTACTTACCTGTTTTGTTTCATTGTTTATATATCATCATTGTAGTGAATATAGTGTTGCATATTTGAACCTTAATAATATAATAGATAATAATATATATTTCCGAAAGAAAAATGTAAAAATGATTATTATTTTTTTATTATTATTTTTGCTAGTCGGCCCTCTCCTCCTGACCTGAACATAAAGTTACTCAATTTGACTATTGACCAATAGTCCGCTTATTTTGCTATTTATAGGCTAACCATACTTTCAGAAAATTTGTCACCTTTCACAATTTTTATTTGAATATTTAATATTTAATTTGTTGTAATTTTTTGATTTATCCAGATAATTGCGGCGCATATATGTTACTTAGTGGCAGAGGCAAACTTTGAGCAATATTCAGACACTTCCAGGCTGTGTCTCATTGGTGCAGACCACTGGAATCATCCACGAACATATGCTTCCCCTGAAGCTATACAGGTCTCACCTTATTTCTTCTAGCCTAATACTAATAAATGTTTGACGATCCAATATTTCCTAAATGAGTACTAATCTCATTAATAAACGAGATATGGTAAGCTTTTCAGATCGTAATCTAGGACACATCAATCTAGTATTTATTGTCATGACTAAAACTGCTGATTGGGGTCGAAAACTTTCAAAAAACAAAAATGTTACATCATGTTTGGACAACCTAGAAAGGAAAATACTACATCTGTCTTTTCTTTGATTAATATTATTCTTTTGTTTATCAACAAAAGACGGCCTTGTCATCTAGTAGCCTTGCAAACAGCTGCTCTTTATTTTTTTTATTGTTTATCCTTTTAAAGATCTTGAATGTATTTTTATAATGGACGTATAGATGTATGATTTTACATGTTTGTCAAAATAACAATACCTCGTAATTATTGATTAAAACAGAGGACAGAGGTGTACGAATATTCAAAGATGCTTGGAAACTCGCAATTCACGTTGCTACCATTTCAACCATATAAACTTATATACGCTCACATGTTGGCTGAAGTTGGAAGAGTGTCAGACTCACTGAAGTACGTGTAATCGTTTAGGAAACTTCTAGAAGTGGCAAAATGGGCAGGTTGGGAGGGTTTGACCCGAAACACTCATCTTCAAAATTTTGAAGTGTCTTCAATTAAGAGTGGGTTAATAAAATATTATTTCGAAAGTTATTAATATTGGTGATAAAAGTTCGAACAAACTGAGTTAGGAGCTTAACAATAAAAACTACACCCTGTGTTACGTTTTACCCATTTGACCTGTTTAACCCATATAACCCCATTCTTTCCTAGCTAGTACTTTTTCTTATCCTTTTTGTATTTTACTTGTTTGACTTTTTTGAGATAAAACCACTAAAATTACTCATTCATTAGTAAAAGGTCGAAATTGCCATCTCCAGAAATTATAATGCTTCCGAAGTTCATAAAATTTCTGGCTTTATGTTTTTCCATTGAAACAAGGTCGTCTTATTTCAGGTACTGTCAAGCGGTAACAAAATCGTTAAAAACTGGACGAATCCCAGAGGTAGAAACGTGGAGACAATTGGCTCAATCCTTAGAGGATAGAATTAAAACTCACCAACAGGTATCAGGTTTTTTTTTTAATGTCTTATTACTTTGTTGTTCTTATGTCTATTGTTTTTTTTTTCCTTCTTAGGGTGGCTTCTCTACAAACTTGGCTCCTGGTAAAATAGTTGGTAAATTGTTGAACCTTTTTGACAGCACTGCACACCGTGTTGTTGGCGGCTTACCGCCACCTGTTCCCTCTACATCTGGTGTCAGTATCGCTCAAAACGAATATCATCATCAACCACCAAAGGCCTCTAGAGTATTAACTAGTCAATCAACAATGGCGATGTCATCGCTGATGCCATCTGCATCTATGGAACCCATCAACCATAATGATGGAAACAACAGAATGATGATGCATAATCGAAGTGCTTCTGAACCTGATTTTGGCCGATCTCCCATGCAGGTTGTCACATAATATTCATGTTAATGTTAATAAGGGATTATGGATCTTCATTATATGATATTTATTGTGAAAAACTTCGTGTAGGACCATGACGAAACATCTAAGGAAAACTCTGCGGGTTCAAAAAGTAAAGTATCCGGGAATGGTTCAAGGTTGAGTCGGTTTAGTTTTGGGTCTGGGCTATTTCAAAAGACGGTGGGCATGGTTTTAAAGCCTCGCCAGGACAAACAGGTACCATTTGTCTTTCATTCAGGTTTAATAATGAACAGGTCAAATTGGGTCGGTTCTGTTGGATCATTCCAAATTGATCCAATAACACATATTTTAATACAGAAATGCTTTATGCATTTAAACACACATGAGATGACTTTTTACCCGTTGGACACACTTTCTTCTTTTTTTTTGCAGTTGAATCATTTAGCTCAACTCCTTTGACCCATTAAAGATACACCATGACCCACAAAATAAACTTTATCATATCTACATCTGAATCTCTAATCATACATATCCTGCTCAAATGTATATAGTTATCTTGATTTCAAATTATTTTTATTGTTTTTTGTAGTAAATAGTTTAGACAGTTCTAGAAAATGAACTTAAAGCTTTGATGGGCCGGCCCAACCTGACCTGTTATGACTTGCACATGAAGCCACCCCTTTCTGACCCGGCCCTCCCAATTTGCCACCTCTAAATTTGAATCATGTCTACATATTTAAGTTAGGCTGTGTTTGATCACTTCTTAATTGACTGGTTCAGCCAACGCTGAACCATTCAGCATTCAGTGCATGTGTTTCTTACCTCTGAATCACATATAATACTGATAGTTCAGCCAATCCAGGATTGAAATACTTTCGTAACCATTAAGCACCTAAATTTTATGTAATATCCTCTTAAAAATATATCAAGAACACTTATCAAACAACTATAGCAATACCCGATTGAATGTTTACTCAGAATTTCTAAAAGGTGATTGTGAAAATTCACGTTAATGTTTTCAGGCGAAATTGGGGGATCAGAATAAATTTTATTATGATGAGAAACTTAAGAGATGGGTGGAAGAAGGTGCTGATCCTCCTGCAGAGGAAGCAGCCCTTGCACCACCTCCAACAATGGCGGCATTCCAAAACGGATCACCAGATTATAGTTTAAACACAGCTTTAAGAACTGAATCTGTCAGCAGTGGGAGCTCGGACTTTTCTAGCCCAACTCCCCCGAGTCATGGTTCAGGGATTCCACCAATTCCAGCCACATCAAACCAGTTTTCTGCACGTGGAAGGATGGGGGTTCGAGCTAGGTACCTCATTTATCTCTTATTTATCTGTTTAGTATAAGATTTTATATATGTGTTTTAAGTCTGCATTTCGCATTTTGGATGTGGTGTGATACTAAGGGTGTTTGGCTTAGCGATTAGAAAACAAATATGTGATTGTTACGTTTTCAAATCGTAAATAATTAATGATTAATTAGCAGTGTTTGGCAAATTAAAATTTAATATCAATTAATTGCGATTTGAGACTCCAAACGTGAACATGAAAATGTAGGTCACCTATTTAGCAGCAAAACACTATTATTTGATTATCTGAGTCTTTCCTGTTCCGCCTATTTTTGTTCCTAATTGTTTGTTAAATTATCAAATAATCTGGTTTACCAAACACTTACAAAATTGATTAATATATTATTCGGTTATCAAACAGCATAAACAAATCCAAACGCTACGTATAACACGCTTTGCTACATCTTGTTATTTGATAACGATCTAATATGCATAATCAGTTTTCAAAACACCCCCTTAATACTGTAATACGAATACATAAGTAACTGTTACAGAGTATATAACTGGCTGTTGTAAATTGTGTTTCAATGTGCTTATGATGTTGAACTGAGTGCTTGTCAAATTTTAATTATGTAAGGAATATATTTATAAAATGATGGAAGAATAGTTTAAAGTTACGTTACAAAAAGGTCTATGGATAAGAATTTTGATGTGATGAGAATACTTTTAATCCAATAATAATATTGTTTTCGTAGAACGGGTTATAACAAATAGCAAATTGTTTAGTTTATGTTCATGTGTTCTAGTGTGTGACAACTTCTGTTATTGTAGGAATTAGTTCAGAGAATGACCAAAATTTGACATCGTTGTGAAAAATTAGAGAAATAATTAATATAAAACAATGTGAAGTGGAAGTAAAAGGCTCAAATTAGGTTATAAGAAGGAGGTAATATTATGAAGCTTGAGATAACTGAGGTGTTAATATATTTTTAACAGGTACGTAGATACATTCAACCAAGGAGGCGGAGGAAAGCCGACCAACTTATTCCAGTCACCAGCGGTCCCCACCATCCAACCACCTAAAACAAGTCCCAACCCCAAATTTTTTGTTCCTGCAGCTGCCCCTACGGTTGCGCCTGAAGCTGAACAACCGGCGGATGCTGTTCCTAGTTATTTGCAACCAAGTACCACATCCAGCGATCAAACGTCTTCATTATCTTTTCGGCCTAGCCCATTATCAGTGGGCATGCCAAAATTTCCATCCATGGATGATATGTCAAGAGGGGGAACATCAACATCCACATCCACATCATCATCATCCTCAACCAATCAGACAATGTCACGAAGAACACTTTCATGGAGTGGAAGTGCCAATCAAGATATTTCAGTTTCTGGTAACAACGAATTCAAACCATTTGGAGGATATACGGGCACGTTTATGCCAAACCAGACTGGTTTGGCACACTCGTCGAGTGACGATCTCCAAGAAGTTGAACTTTGATTGAAGCAAACAAGGAAGTTTTGCTTCTGTTTCCTCCTTTATTTTTATATTTATGTCACAGACACCTTGTATAATGGAAGGCAATTGAGGTTACTTAGTTGTTTGGGAGATAGATTATGTGAAATGTAAAAAGTTGTGGTTATGCAAAGATAGTGTTTTGACAAAATAGAGGAGATGGTTACTGTATTTTTTGTGTTTTTTTAGTTAAGTTATATATTATATATTTGAAGTCTCATGGTATAGGTCACTGCAAGTTTTAATCATTTTACATTTAGGAAAAGTAAATTCCTATATTTTTTAAGACAATATATGTTTGTACATTTTTAACCATTTTAATATTCTAAATCTGAGACTATTGTTATGAAAATTCTTAATTAACTTGCTGTGAATGTGAATATAAGTTAGAAGGTTTTGTTTTAGATCGATAACTATCAAATTTGATGAGTTAGAAAAATATTATAATCAGCTTAAACCTCAATTAAGAAATTAAACCCAATCAGTACAATAAGTTATAATCTGAATGTCTTAAAAAATCAAAAGAAGTTCAAACCCAAAACAAGACAAACAACTAAAAGCAGTAATTAGTAAGCATAAATAGTACTCGTAATTTATATATAAAGTTTTTAATCGAGTTTTTGACCAAACATATGTATTTTGGAAACATAATTCCCAAATCAGTGTACCTTTAAAGATATTTATAAAAATGATGTATTTCCTGTTTTCTAAGCACTTTAATGTATATTTTAAAATAACATACACTGTCTACTACTACCAATTGCATGTATCTAACATATTTTTTCAGGATTATATCCTGATAAAAACTAAAATTATTACATAAGTCAATCAATTAAATTTGTTAAAAAAATAATATGTTACTCCGTAGACATCAGCGAAAACAATATGAACACCAAATAGTAATTTGCATTAAACATCTATTTAGTCATAATTATTAGTAGCGGTCCCGTAAGTTAGTGGTTATGTAATTTGAATGACACGATATAGAAAATTCATCGAAAAATAAAGGTTGAGCGGGATGAATGTTCTCAATGAGATTCAATATCGGAGTCGATTGCAAAGCGATAAAAAAAATAAGTGGATCCAAATGGTTGAGTGGGACGAATGTTCTCAACGAGATTCAATATCGGAGTGGATCGCAAGCGATAAAGAAATAAGTGTATCCAATGGATCCAATAGTTATCTAATTAACCCAAGCGCATATGAACATATGGTTAGGAACAAAGCTTTCCTTTTTTGCATCGAGCGTAACAAGACCGTGACTTAGTTTTGCATAAAAGATGTCGATTAAAGAACTGCATGGTCCATGATTGTTTATATGCGTAAATATGTGGGTTCTCTGAGCACAATACTAGAAAAATGAGAACGTGTGACGAAAGTATTTGCGACGATGAAGTCTCGCCGCGTAACTATTTGCGACGATGAAATCTCGTCGCAAATGAGCACGCTACACGCCAAATTTTCAACCTTTTTGACCAACAACTGGGTCCACAAAGCAATTGCAGGGATACGTTTCGAGAACTCTCTGCAAAAGAAATAACGTATAGAAAATAGTTTTTAGTTACCATTATTTGAGGTGAAATGTGTCGCGAATACTCGTTGCAATGTTCACCTTTTACTTGGTCACCTTTAGACGGTGATGCTATGGAGTCGAAGTACTTGTGATAAGATCTGTAGGATCAAAACTTAAATAACACTAAATCTAAATTGATAAAATGATGATAATAAAGACAGGAGCTTTTGACGTTCGTAACAATATGTTAGAATGAAATTATAATTAACCACACACTTTTATTAATCATATTATGGCTTTATATAGCCTACAAGTAACTTGTCCCAAAAGAATAATATCTATTCCATTCTTATTTGATCTACCAAATCAGCTAAATATGGAATATCAATTTCTACTAAAACCACTAATTAATTTATTTAAACATAACAATTAATATATTAAAATTGTTATAACCGATTAAACCCAACAATCACCCCCTTAATCGGTTTATCACAATAACGCCGGTTCCTCCTCAATCAAGTTTGTTTGCTTCTCCCATGTAGGACACTCGTTGTTGAAATGGCCAAATTCACCACACTTGAAACATCTAACGCGGCTTTTGTCCCGGACACGTTCATTAACATCTCGACTTTTTACGGACCCACGACCTCTCCCCCGACCACGCCCAAAGTCTTCACGATTTGAACTGCCATGGCCACAATGTTTACACCCGTGTGTTTTTTCCTCACTAGCCAACAACAAACCACCTTGAATGCCCTCTATTTTCTCGGTTCCTTTGATACGCTCTTCATATGCCTTCAATCTTCCAACGGCTTCATCAAACAACATTTTATCCAACTCGAAACATTGCTCTATAGACGCCACAATTTGGAGAAACGACATAGGCATAGAATCAAGCAATCTTTTCACTAAGTCCACTTCTTTAAGCTCATAATCAAGAGTTCTAGCCTTTGATGCTAAACCGGTCAATTTTGTAGCAAAATCATCAACCGTTTCTCCCTCCTTCATGCGCAAACTTTCAAGCTCCTTTTTCAAAGTTGCAACCCGAGCCGATCTCACCCGATCCACCCCCAAGTAACGCGTTTTCAGACCGTCCTACACTTGTTTTGGATCGGCATAACTCGCCATTTGCAACACCATCTCTTCGGGTATTGCTTGAAACAAGAAAGCAAGTGCTTGCTTTGATTTCTTTGGATCTAGCTCCACACCTGTTTTTGGTTCCACCGCTTCCCATATTCCATAAGCATCCATAATCGCCTTCACTTTGACCGCCCATACCTGATAGTTTGTTGGGGTCAAAACTGGAACTTGATATGACATGGAGCTTCCTTCCTTAGCTTGTACCAACGCCATTTTTTTTAGACAGCTTCAACTTTTACGATCAATTTTGTTCCAAGAAACTCTTCACACCACCCAAGAAAACAAACCCTGGCCACGGGCTATATTGATTTCTTGTCCCCAGTTGTGACGATCGCTCCAAATCCATATGGACGAACACGTCATTCATTGATTTCATTGCGAGGTATTTGACCTCTATATGATACGTTTTATAAACATTGCATTCGTTTTGAAAAGGTATACCATAAATGAATATTTAAATTCAAAGTTTTCAACATTTGATGATTTCTACATATAGGCAGTCACCGTAAATAATGGTTTACAATAATACTTCTGCTGACAATGCAGTCAAATAGATACATGTTCATGATTTTGTGAATGCAACGTTTTCTTGAATAAAGCATGTATGACTCCATGCACATATCTTGTATAACATATAAGCAAACAGCGGAAGACTTCTAGGGAACCTGAGAATAAACATGCTAACAAGTGTCAACACAAAGGTTGGTGAGTTCATAGTTTTAGTGTTTCACATAATCTGTATATAAAAGTGGATCACAAGATTTTAGTTGTTTCATCCAGAAACGTTTATCAATAGATTCTACATAACAGAGCACCCTGGTAACTAAACTTAACGTATATATAATTTATACCCTTTGTATAATCATCTTAATAATACACGTAAACCAACGTGTACGCTTCTCAAATAGCATACGTCCGTTAAAAGGCTAGTGCTCCAGCTCGGACGGGGATATCAAGCCCTATGGATCCATATACTGCTACTCGCGCCCACCAGTTCTTATAACTGGCAGTTACTAGTTACCAAAGCTAAGGGATTTTCGGTTCAAACTCAGTGTAGAATTTAGTATGTACTTGTATCCATTGCGTTTAAAATAAAGTGCATGTATTCTCAGCCCAAAAATATATATTGCAAAATCATTTAAAAAGGGAGCAAATGAAACTCACCATACGATATTTTGTAGTAAAAATATGCGTACGACAGAACTGAACAATGCAGGGTTGGCCTCGGATTCACGAACCCTCATGTATCGTTTATTATGATCATTTTGCCATTACCATTATCATCGTTTCTTAAGCCTAACCATCGTCGTTATTAATATCGTAGCTAAACCCTCATCATAATCAACATCATAAAACCCTAATAGTCATCATTTTATTATGTATTTCATCACCATCATTTATACTCGTTCACTCATCGTCATCCTTTGGGCCCAACAGGAAATGCAAGCTATATCTCGGCCCAATCAGAAAATGGCTAAATCTCAGCCCAATAATGTGAACAATTTACGGCCCAATCACAAGCCAAACACTCACGTCCAAATTAAAATGCATGCAAACCTTTAAAGCTTTGTTTAATTGCAAGTGGTTTGTGTGTGTAATGGTTGTCAGCCATTATTATTTTTTTTTAACTTGTCCCACAATTCTTTTCATTAGCTGGAACAGAAGTCGAAGAGGAAAAAAAAAAATATAAACACGAAAATCATTTTTGTTTAAAAAAAAAAAAAGAAGTCGCGACAGAAGTAATCAGTTGGTTGTAGCTGGGTTTTTAAATGGTAACAAAAACAGTAATTAGCAGTCCATTATGGTGGTTTAATGGTGGTAGTCATGCTGGTTAAATGTCGGACTCATGGTGGTTAAATGGTTGGGGAGTATAAGGTGGTGATATGGGTTTGGTTTCGGTTTCAATAGAAAACAAGCGTGACAACGGGTGGTCTCACGGTGGTGACAAGGTGACTCGGTTTAGGGTGGTGGTTTACGATGACAAACAAAAACAAAAATAGCAGCCACAATTTCGATGGGTCTTATTGATTCTCGATATGGTTCGTGGTGTTGGTATTGTGATTACGGTTTGTTGTGTCACGGAGAGAGAGATGATGAGAGAAAAGTGGAGACTTGTACTCGTACGGTGGTTCATGAGGTGGAGTGAAGGTGGACGGAGGTGGTTGAATATATAATAAAAGAAGTATAACAGTATATATGTATATCGAATAGAACAAGTTTTGTTGTAGTTCTTGGTTAGAAAATAGAAGGTAAACAAGAAGTAGTAAGATGGATTGAAGTAGGTTGATCGATCAATGCATGAATCATATCATTATTATATATATGTCATATATATGTGCAACTTGAATAATATAATATAATACTAATAATAGTATAATAATAATGAAAGGAACGTGTTGAAATATTTAGCAACCATGAATTTGGATGTTAGTAGTCGACATCCTAATTATCCGGGTATTGTTTCGTGCTCCGTTAAAAATCAGTGGCGGATAAAAAGTACACAGAAAAATCACAAATTTTTATATTAATTATCTTTATTTATTTCGGTCATTATGGTATAAAATTCGATCATTAATTTATTAAATAAAAATTACATCAACTGTCCCGCTCAATTCTGGGTAAAATATAAAAAGTGTTAAAATTTAATATCTAGATCCTAAATACATTTTTAGTAAGCCTAAAATTTATAGAACTCATTTTCGGATCACCGTTTATTTTAAAATCATATAAGTTTGATTTTAACTTACTTAATATCGATCGAATGACAATTGAGCGTTATTGTCGCTTACAAATTAAATTCAAAACTATATATATACACACAATATACATAAACACGTTTTAAATACACGTTGCAAGTTATTTATATCTATCAACCAATATTCCAACTCACGTTATTTAAACAAAGACATTTTAAATAATCAAGTTCTATTATATTGAAAAGCGTTTTCGCACGTTTAAAAATAGATTAATCGAATATTATGAAATTCAATTCTCCATTAACATTTGTCTAACACTCGTTAAGTGACACTTTGTTCTCACTTGTAAATTACTTTACCATTTATTCCGAATACCGTTAAAAAAAATGAACGATTTCTCAAATCAACATGGACCTCACAACAGAGACCCGTAATAATATCATAATCCTTAAGGGACTAAATAAATATCTTTTAATTCAATTGTTTGGCATAATCTTTTAACTCTGTAGCTAAACATATCAATCAGATAATCAAACCAATCAGTTTAATGTATAGTATCATATACTCAACACTTTGTTACATTTTCAAGTTATAGTATATGTATCTATTTATATATAATTGTTCACGAATCGTTGAGAACAATCGAAGGATAATTGAATAGTTCAAAATTCTGAGATTCAACTTTATAGACTTTGCTTATCGTGTCATAAAAGTTAAAGATTAAGTTTAAATTTGTCAGAAATTTCCAGGTCATCACAGTACCTCCCCGTTAAAGAAATTTCGTCCCGAAATTTGAGTGAGGTCGTCATGGCTAACAATAAAAATGTTTTCATGACGAATATGAGTTGATAAATTGAATTTTATCACCGTTGAATAATATGGATAAAACAATCCAATTACTCGAAGCGTATGAGGGAAGTTATCGTAATAGAGTGAAATGGAGAATAGAGATGCGTCATATCTCTTGACGTAGTAACGATTGATTTCCGGAATTTAAGGAATAGAAAATCTTAATAATCTAAATAAGATTTGATTCTTCGAATTTTAAGGAAATTAAGATTTCCTTTGATTAAATGCGTAATCTGCCTCGATTGCTATGTCTAATATTTCGCTATAAATTGACCACTTCCGTTTTATTATTTTCATCACTCCTACATCTTCTTCCTTATTTCATACTTCCAAAAGATTGTGTAAATGCTTCATCCAGTTCTGATTCTTGATATTCTCCTAACTTTCATATCTATCGTTCTTCTTTTTCATCTGCTGCCGGAGGAATCTATTCACTTTTACTATACTCTTGGCTTTATAGTATTTTTAGTTCTCCCGTGTTTTTACGTTGCAATACTTATTGATATACACGGTTTGTAATATATGTGTTGTTGTCGGGCTTTTTATTTTCCCTTATATTTAGGAGCTCCATGCTTTCGTTTTTTTCTTCCCGACTTCAAGTCAAGCGAATAATGGTCCAGAATTCGTAGCTATACATATCGGAATGAACATAGTTAATATTCTAAGAAAGAAATTGTAATGGCACTATCTTGATTTGTCAAATTTCCAGAATATCAGGAAAAGATCGAATCATCAAGAAATATATTTTCTTGATATATTTAGAGATTATATAGAATGAAAGAGTTATGTAACATGGTTCATGATGAGGGTGGGATCCGTGAACCTTTATCACGTTCCATTAGAAACTCAGCATGACTTACTGTAATATAATCACGTTGATCAAGTGTCATTATATTATACTAATTCATGCTTCAGTTCCCAACACTACTTCAAAACATTCATTTTTCGATTTTTTTTTTCTTCAGATTTTAGAAACTAAAATAGTTTCTTTTATGATGTAACACAGATAGCGCGAAGAGATGAATGATTTCAGATAAGAATAGTTATGAAAATATCTTCAGAAATATGGAGGATATTTATAATGGAAGATACGATGATATCTTAGAATTTCTAATATCAGAGGATGATGCGAAAAATCTGTTTGTGAAGGTTTAGAATAAGAAGTAAGGTTCTTACTAATAGTTTCAGCAGACACTGAATCATTTGGATTCTTTAAAGGTAGATTTCGTACTTGTGATTTGTCTACAGCTTTCTTCATACTTTGCTCAACCCGTTTTCCAGTTCCAAACCTTCTCTTTTTCTGTGCTTTTCCAACACACTACTCTTTATCATCAAACTTTCGACTGTTAAAGTCGTTTACAGTTTTTGCTTCTTCATCAGCATTTTTCCAAAATTCGGAGAACTAGTTTCGTAGTTTGGGGTGTTTTTCAGAAACTTCTCACTCGAAGTATGTAAGTCTAGAAGATAGATGTTATCTATATATAACTGTTGTCGTAGAAAATGCTGCGAGATTCAAAATACTGATTGCTAATTCCCGGTGGTTGGTATGGCAATTATTGTTACAAGATGTGGATGAGTACATGATAGGGTTTCAATGAGTATAAGGATTTTTTGAAAGGTCAAGGATTAATAAAGTTGTTGGTAAATTTACTGCTAATGTGGTGGAACATGAAAGGTTCCCCAGTAACAAGAACGTATATGTCAAGGTTATAATAAGGCTAGTCTGAAAAGTCGAAGTTGACTAGTTGGAAGTGTGATAAAACTGGATACTTTGAAAAGGAATTGCAAGATTATTTTCGGTAATAATAATGCTAAAGGATCTTTCACAGTTTTGAAGTCAAAGTATAGCTTTGAAAGATGTAAAGATCTAAGAATGATATCACTTATTAAATCTTAACTTGGATTCTGATCCGTCAATATCAGAATATGTAATTGAATTTGTATGAAAACGATTGTATATTGTTGTGAGTATTGTTAATAATTTTTGAATCAGAGTTGAAGAATGTACAGTGTAACATATTAATTGCGAACTTAAATATTTCCCGGGTATTATCTACCCGTTAAAGATTTCACAATTAATACTTTGTACAAAAGAATTTTTATTACCGTCTTTATGAAAATATATGTATGTATATTTTCTTCAGATCTAATACAGATTTAATGAGTTAATATCATATTAAGCTCATTTGATTTTCAGCTTGACTTAGAAATGATTAATCTTTAAAACATTAAAGCTTACACAATCTTCGCGAAGTATTTCACTAATGAAATCAATACTTCGTTATTTATTCTTATTGATATTCCTTGGTGAAGGATGTTGGTGCTCGTGGAATTTTTGTGAACCTTACAAGGCATAGATGATGTTTTCTGAAAAGTTTCGAGTATATCGAAATTGAAAATGTAAAATCAATTATGTAATTGATTAATACACTTGGTTTATTATGAAATAGAATTTATTGGGTTGAAACAGAGATTGTAGTTAACAATGGTTAAGTTGTTAAGGAAGGATGTACATCATTGCATATTAGTAATATGAACTAACCGAGTAGTACCTACCAGTTAAGTTTCACACGTAATAGCTTAGTACGAAAAGATTTATTTTGATTTCAAAATTCATATATATTAAATATACATAAAATTTCTTCAGGGGAAATGAGTTAATACTTCATCGGTTATTGTTGCTGATATTTCTTGGTAACTACTGTGCGTATGATGTTGATGCCCGTGGAACGGATTGTGAAGTTGAGGTTTGCGATGCGGATGTTGTTGGTGGTGGTAATGGTACTGTTGGTGTTGTTGTCGGTGGTACTGTTGATGCCGGTGATGCTGCTGGTGCTTGTAACCTTTGCACCGTATTCTCCAAAGCCACTACCCGAGCGCGAAGCTCGTTGATTTCTTCTACTACACCGGGATGATTGGCGGTTCGGACGAGCGGATGAATAAGATCCAGAATTTGAGATAGTATATTATCGGGACGAGATACTCTGGAAATGAGAGAGAAAATGGTGTCTCGAACAGGTTCGCCGGTAAGTGCTTCAGGTTCTTCGCCAAGAGGGCAATGTGGTGGATGGAAGAGATCACCTTCTTCTTGTCTCCAATGATTAAGTAGACTACGAACCCATCACCAATTCATCCAGAATAGATGATGGCTAATTGGTTTATCCATTCCGGTTACACTGTCTTCGGAATTCAGGTGAATATCCATATCGGAATAGCTGTCGGAGTTTAAGGAATTTGAACTAGATACGGGATCCATCTTGTATAATTAGGGAGATGATTTTTGATATGAATTAGATTATAGAATTTAGTTTGGTATTCTTCAATACATAATTTACATATGTATATATAATACCAAATTCCATAAATCACGGAGAAATTTTCGGAAGATGTCAGGAAAAGTTTACAGTAATAGATACATTAAGATATGAATTTTTGTCTATACACTATTTATGCAATAAATTCAGGAAAACGTGTCTAGACTTAAGAATGATAAGCAGGTAATTTTCGACAATAAACGATAAGCAAAACTTTTAACATACAGACACGGTCGAAGTCCAGAATTACTAATGCATCCTAACAACTATCAGTTAGACACACTCATGCAAGACCTGGTTCACTAGGACCAACACTCTGATACCAACTGTGACGATCGCTCCAAATCCATATGGACGAACACGTCATTCATTGATTTCATTGCGAGGTATTTGACCTCTATATGATACGTTTTATAAACATTGCATTCGTTTTGAAAAGGTATACCATAAATGAATACTTAAATTCAAAGTTTTCAACATTTGATGATTTCTACATATAGACAGTCACCGTAAATAATGGTTTACAATAATACTTCTGCTGACAATGCAGTCAAATAGATACATGGTGATGATTTTGTGAATGCAACGTTTTCTTGAATAAAGCATGTATGACTCCATGCACATATCTTGTATAACATATAAGCAAACAGCGGAAGACTTCTAGGGAACCTGAGAATAAACATGCTAACAAGTGTCAACACAAAGGTTGGTGAGTTCATAGTTTTAGTGTTTCATATAATCTGTATATAAAAGTGGATCACAAGATTTCAGTTGTTTCATCCAGAAACGTTTATCAATAGATTCTACATAACAGAGCACCCTGGTAACTAAACTTAACGTATATATAATTTATACCCTTTGTATAATCATCTTAATAATACACGTAAACCAACGTGTACGCTTCTCAAATAGCATACGTCCGTTAAAAGGCTAGTGCTCCAGCTCGGACGGGGATATCAAGCCCTATGGATCCATATACTGCTACTCGCGCCCACCAGTTCTTATAACTGGCAGTTACTAGTTACCAAAGCTAAGGGATTTTCGGTTCAAACTCAGTGTAGAATTTAGTATGTACTTGTATCCATTGCGTTTAAAATAAAGTGCATGTATTCTCAGCCCAAAAATATATATTGCAAAATCATTTAAAAAGGGAGCAAATGAAACTCACCATACGATATTTTGTAGTAAAAATATGCGTACGACGGAACTGAACAATGCAGGGTTGGCCTCGGATTCACGAACCCTCATGTATCGTTTATTATGATCATTTTGCCATTACCATTATCATCGTTTCTTAAGCCTAACCATCGTCGTTATTAATATCGTAGCTAAACCCTCATCATAATCAACATCATAAAACCCTAATAGTCATCATTTTATTATGTATTTCATCACCATCATTTATACTCGTTCACTCATCGTCATCCTTTGGGCCCAACAGGAAATGCAAGCTATATCTCGGCCCAATCAGAAAATGGCTAAATCTTAGCCCAATAATGTGAACAATTTACGGCCCAATCACAAGCCAAACACTCACGTCCAAATTAAAATGCATGCAAACCTTTAAAGCTTTGTTTAATTGCAAGTGGTTTGTGTGTGTAATGGTTGTCAGCCATTATTATTTTTTTTAACTTGTCCCACAATTCTTTTCATTAGCTGGAACAGAAGTCGAAGAGGAAAAAAAAAATATAAACACGAAAATCATTTTTGTTTAAAAAAAAAAAAAAGAAGTCGCGACAGAAGTAATCAGTTGGTTGTAGCTGGGTTTTTAAATGGTAACAAAAACAGTAATTAGCAGTCCATTATGGTGGTTTAATGGTGGTAGTCATGCTGGTTAAATGTCGGACTCATGGTGGTTAAATGGTTGGGGAGTATAAGGTGGTGATATGGGTTTGGTTTCGGTTTCAATAGAAAACAAGCGTGACAACGGGTGGTCTCACGGTGGTGACAAGGTGACTCAGTTTAGGGTGGTGGTTTACGATGACAAACAAAAACAAAAATAGCAGCCACAATTTCGATGGGTCTTATTGATTCTCGATATGGTTCGTGGTGTTGGTATTGTGATTACGGTTTGTTGTGTCACGGAGAGAGAGATGATGAGAGAAAAGTGGAGACTTGTACTCGTACGGTGGTTCATGAGGTGGAGTGAAGGTGGACGGAGGTGGTTGAATATATAATAAAAGAAGTATAACAGTATATATGTATATCGAATAGAACAAGTTTTGTTGTAGTTCTTGGTTAGAAAATAGAAGGTAAACAAGAAGTAGTAAGATGGATTGAAGTAGGTTGATCGAGCAATGCATGAATCATATCATTATTATATATATGTCATATATATGTGCAACTTGAATAATATAATATAATACTAATAATAGTATAATAATAATGAAAGGAACGTGTTGAAATATTTAGCAACCATGAATTTGGATGTTAGTAGTCGACATCCTAATTATCCGGGTATTGTTTCGTGCTCCGTTAAAAATCAGTGGCGGATAAAAAGTACACAGAAAAATCTCAAATTTTTATATTAATTATCTTTATTTATTTCGGTCATTATGGTATAAAATTCGATCATCAATTTATTAAATAAAAATTACATCAGCTGTCCCGCTCAATTCTGGGTAAAATATAAAAAGTGTTAAAATTTAATATCTAGATCCTAAATACATTTTTAGTAAGCCTAAAATTTATAGAACTCATTTTCGGATCACCGTTTATTTTAAAATCATATAAGTTTGATTTTAACTTACTTAATATCGATCGAATGACAATTGAGCGTTATTGTCGCTTACAAATTAAATTCAAAACTATATATATACACACAATATACATAAACACGTTTTAAATACACGTTGCAAGTTATTTATATCTATCAACCAATATTCCAACTCACGTTATTTAAACAAAGACATTTTAAATAATCAAGTTCTATTATATTGAAAAGCGTTTTCGCACGTTTAAAAATAGATTAATCGAATATTATGAAATTCAATTCTCCATTAACATTTGTCTAACACTCGTTAAGTGACACTTTGTTCTCACTTGTAAATTACTTTACCATTTATTCCGAATACCGTTAAAAAAAATGAACGATTTCTCAAATCAACATGGACCTCACAACAGAGACCCGTAATAATATCATAATCCTTAAGGGACTAAATAAATATCTTTTAATTCAATTGTTTGGCATAATCTTTTAACTCTGTAGCTAAACATATCAATCAGATAATCAAACCAATCAGTTTAATGTATAGTATCATATACTCAACACTTTGTTACATTTTCAAGTTATAGTATATGTATCTATTTATATATAATTGTTCACGAATCGTTGAGAACAATCGAAGGATAATTGAATAGTTCAAAATTCTGAGATTCAACTTTATAGACTTTGCTTATCGTGTCATAAAAGTTAAAGATTAAGTTTAAATTTGTCATAAATTTCCAGGTCATCACACCAGTTTAGTTTCTTTTTACGAACAACACGATCTAGTTGAAGCTGCACCTAGCTCTTGATACCAAGTGTAGGATCAAAACTTAAATAACACTAAATCTAAATTGATAAAATGATGATAATAAAGACAGGAGCTTTTGACGTTCGTAACAATATGTTAGAATGAAATTATAATTAACCACACACTTTTATTAATCATATTATGGCTTTATATAGCCTACAAGTAACTTGTCCCAAAAGAATAATATCTATTCCATTCTTATTTGATCTACCAAATCAGCTAAATATGGAATATCAATTTCTACTAAAACCACTAATTAATTTATTTAAACATAACAATTAATATATTAAAATTGTTATAACCGATTAAACCCAACAAGATCTCGTCTCAAAAGATATTTGCTGCGATAAAAGTGTCCATTTGATGTGCTAAAGTTCGCCGTAAAAAGTCGTATTCCCTTTAGTGGCAATACCTATATGTAATGTACGTTTATATTATAGTACTCGTTATAAAGGTAATTGCTTTTAAAAGAATTAAAAAAGAAGAGACAAGTAATGAAGTAAATAAAATAAGTTATTGTAACACCGGCCATTTTTTTTTTTTTTTTAAATACACAGCGGAAGACTTTATTAACAAACACAATATAAGTCACGTCATTACGTTTAAGTTTACACAACGGTGTTACGTTATCACAAAACATTATTTATACAAAAGTCCACATCAGAGTTGGGTTGTCAAACATGTCTTCTGCAATAGCACCCTTCCCGACTAGCAGTACCTAAACCTGCAAGGGGAGAATATGTGGGGGATTAGCGCACCGCTAAGTGAATGGAATCTATCTAACAGATATAGCTTAAGTCACACACAAGCTATATACCAACAACAACACATGCTAACTATCAACTAGCATACAATAAGACAATACGAGGATCGGCGGCTTGTACGAGCACACGACTCCTAGCTGATCGGACTTGAGTCTACCGATAGTCCCTGCTACTCAATTCATAGTATAGTTATCCAGATGCAGGGGATGCATCATTCACACTATACTTTACAATCAGTAGCCTATGGACCCAACCTCCCCTAGGCACGGTTGACCTCATACGGACTTTAACCTCTCCTAGGCACGGTCTCGAGTCCCCAGTCTCCCTAGGCCCGACTGGTGCCATTCACACAGTGTACACAAAATTCACATACAACATCAGGCAACGATATTATTATTCTAACATGGCAATTTCTACACTATGCATGGTAAAAGAGTCAACCACAGTAGCATGATATGCTACTTAAACTCTATCCGTAGATAGACCCACTCACCAATTACCAGTAACCGCTCAGTTATTATTTCTGAGCTTCCTCCTTATCCTTATCTCCCGAGAACAGCAAAAACCAAGTTAGAATAGTGTTCCCATCAAGATTAGACACACTGACAGCGAATTATAGCAAATTAGTAAAAAAATGCGTCCGCTAAAATTTTCATGCTTAACACTTGTGCACTTTCAAAATTTACATCCTGAACACCAAAATATAAACGGGCAGCATAACGGCTAGAAAAGGCACTTTGGTAAATCATTCTGCCCTGGACACACAGTTGGTCGACTGACACTTACAGTCGGTCGAATGTCGACACAATCGGTCGACTGACCTGTCCAGTCGGTCGATTCATTGGGTAATACATCAATCGGCCGAAGGTAAATCTCAGTCGGTCGGTTCACTCGACAGTCGGTCGACTGTCGTCCGACAGTCGGCCGACTGTGTTCATCTTCCTCAGAAACTGAACAAAGGCTACGGACTTCACGATGAAATCCTCAAATCTCTATCTAGAGCTCGTCTTAAACACCAAAATCGACCACAACTTGTTCACTACTTGTTATAGACTCAAAACTCACAACAATTTGACCATAACAACACTTAAATCACTTGTTTTGACACCAATTCAAGCTTTTTACAAAACTCACACAAAACCAAGAATTTAACAACGAATTGAACACAAAAACACATGTTACTTACCTTGATAGACTCAGTAATCTGTAAGAAACAAGATGGTATGAACAATTTGAGCTCTAGAACACAATTTAGGAATTAGGGTTTGAAGAGGTGGAAGTTAGGTACGGGAGTGAAGAATGAATTTTCTAGAAATGGGAAGGAAATACAGTACACTAGTCTCTTAGTTGGGTTTAATTCCCACACTGAGCAACACACGGGTATTTACCAGTTATCTGATATCTTTCGCACAAGATTAGGTAACCCAAACGAGGTCCAAATAAAATAAACACACCTGTTCTGGGACCCTTGTCACAAACTGGTCACAACACAATTATAATAAAACACTAATAAAATAATTAAAATAAAAATCACTTAAGACTAAGCACAAACCCTAAGGGCAAAAATAGTCCACTTACAACTAGCCCGGGTTTCAGTCTGTTACAAATCCACCCCCCTTAAGGAGATTCCGTCCTCGGAATCTGGTCTTGGTCAAACAAATGAGGGTAGCGGTTTGTGACGATCGCTCCAAATCCATATGGACGAACACGTCATTCATTGATTTCATTGCGAGGTATTTGACCTCTATATGATACGTTTTATAAACATTGCATTCGTTTTGAAAAGGTATACCATAAATGAATATTTAAATTCAAAGTTTTCAACATTTGATGATTTCTACATATAGACAGTCACCGTAAATAATGGTTTACAATAATACTTCTGCTGACAATGCAGTCAAATAGATACATGGTGATGATTTTGTGAATGCAACGTTTTCTTGAATAAAGCATGTATGACTCCATGCACATATCTTGTATAACATATAAGCAAACAGCGGAAGACTTCTAAGGAACCTGAGAATAAACATGCTAACAAGTGTCAACACAAAGGTTGGTGAGTTCATAGTTTTAGTGTTTCACATAATCTGTATATAAAAGTGGATCACAAGATTTCAGTTGTTTCATCCAGAAACGTTTATCAATAGATTCTACATAACAGAGCACCCTGGTAACTAAACTTAACGTATATATAATTTATACCCTTTGTATAATCATCTTAATAATACACGTAAACCAACGTGTACGCTTCTCAAATAGCATACGTCCGTTAAAAGGCTAGTGTTCCAGCTCGGACGGGGATATCAAGCCCTATGGATCCATATACTGCTACTCGCGCCCACCAGTTCTTATAACTGGCAGTTACTAGTTACCAAAGCTAAGGGATTTTCGGTTCAAACTCAGTGTAGAATTTAGTATGTACTTGTATCCATTGCGTTTAAAATAAAGTGCATGTATTCTCAGCCCAAAAATATATATTGCAAAATCATTTAAAAAGGGAGCAAATGAAACTCACCATACGATATTTTGTAGTAAAAATATGCGTACGACGGAACTGAACAATGCAGGGTTGGCCTCGGATTCACGAACCCTCATGTATCGTTTATTATGATCATTTTGCCATTACCATTATCATCGTTTCTTAAGCCTAACCATCGTCATTATTAATATCGTAGCTAAACCCTCATCATAATCAACATCATAAAACCCTAATAGTCATCATTTTATTATGTATTTCATCACCATCATTTATACTCGTTCACTCATCGTCATCCTTTGGGCCCAACAGGAAATGCAAGCTATATCTCGGCCCAATCAGAAAATGGCTAAATCTCAGCCCAATAATGTGAACAATTTACGGCCCAATCACAAGCCAAACACTCACGTCCAAATTAAAATGCATGCAAACCTTTAAAGCTTTGTTTAATTGCAAGTGGTTTGTGTGTGTAATGGTTGTCAGCCATTATTATTTTTTTTAACTTGTCCCACAATTCTTTTCATTAGCTGGAACAGAAGTCGAAGAGGAAAAAAAAAAAATATAAACACGAAAATCATTTTTGTTTAAAAAAAAAAAAAGAAGTCGCGACAGAAGTAATCAGTTGGTTGTAGCTGGGTTTTTAAATGGTAACAAAAACAGTAATTAGCAGTCCATTATGGTGGTTTAATGGTGGTAGTCATGCTGGTTAAATGTCGGACTCATGGTGGTTAAATGGTTGGGGAGTATAAGGTGGTGATATGGGTTTGGTTTCGGTTTCAATAGAAAACAAGCGTGACAACGGGTGGTCTCACGGTGGTGACAAGGTGACTCGGTTTAGGGTGGTGGTTTACGATGACAAACAAAAACAAAAATAGCAGCCACAATTTCGATGGGTCTTATTGATTCTCGATATGGTTCGTGGTGTTGGTATTGTGATTACGGTTTGTTGTGTCACGGAGAGAGAGATGATGAGAGAAAAGTGGAGACTTGTACTCGTACGGTGGTTCATGAGGTGGAGTGAAGGTGGACGGAGGTGGTTGAATATATAATAAAAGAAGTATAACAGTATATATGTATATCGAATAGAACAAGTTTTGTTGTAGTTCTTGGTTAGAAAATAGAAGGTAAACAAGAAGTAGTAAGATGGATTGAAGTAGGTTGATCGAGCAATGCATGAATCATATCATTATTATATATATGTCATATATATGTGCAACTTGAATAATATAATATAATACTAATAATAGTATAACAATAATGAAAGGAACGTGTTGAAATATTTAGCAACCATGAATTTGGATGTTAGTAGTCGACATCCTAATTATCCGGGTATTGTTTCGTGCTCCGTTAAAAATCAGTGGCGGATAAAAAGTACACAGAAAAATCTCAAATTTTTATATTAATTATCTTTATTTATTTCGGTCATTATGGTATAAAATTCGATCATCAATTTATTAAATAAAAATTACATCAGCTGTCCCGCTCAATTCTGGGTAAAATATAAAAAGTGTTAAAATTTAATATCTAGATCCTAAATACATTTTTAGTAAGCCTAAAATTTATAGAACTCATTTTCGGATCACCGTTTATTTTAAAATCATATAAGTTTGATTTTAACTTACTTAATATCGATCGAATGACAATTGAGCGTTATTGTCGCTTACAAATTAAATTCAAAACTATATATATACACACAATATACATAAACACGTTTTAAATACACGTTGCAAGTTATTTATATCTATCAACCAATATTCCAACTCACGTTATTTAAACAAAGACATTTTAAATAATCAAGTTCTATTATATTGAAAAGCGTTTTCGCACGTTTAAAAATAGATTAATCGAATATTATGAAATTCAATTCTCCATTAACATTTGTCTAACACTCGTTAAGTGACACTTTGTTCTCACTTGTAAATTACTTTACCATTTATTCCGAATACCGTTAAAAAAAATGAACGATTTCTCAAATCAACATGGACCTCACAACAGAGACCCGTAATAATATCATAATCCTTAAGGGACTAAATAAATATCTTTTAATTCAATTGTTTGGCATAATCTTTTAACTCTGTAGCTAAACATATCAATCAGATAATCAAACCAATCAGTTTAATGTATAGTATCATATACTTAACACTTTGTTACATTTTCAAGTTATAGTATATGTATCTATTTATATATAATTGTTCACGAATCGTTGAGAACAATCGAAGGATAATTGAATAGTTCAAAATTCTGAGATTCAACTTTATAGACTTTGCTTATCGTGTCATAAAAGTTAAAGATTAAGTTTAAATTTGTCAGAAATTTCCAGGTCATCACACGGTTTCTCATCAACTCTTCCGTTTCCCACGTAAGATTAGAACCCAAACTGTGTTTCCACTCAATCAACACCATCGGTATCTCTTTATATCTCAACTTAGTCACCTTTCGGTCAACTACACGGACCGGCTCTTCTACCAATTTCTTATTCAAATCGACCCTTAAATCTTCTAAAGGAAGAAGTTGCGTTTCATCATCGACTTTACACTTACGAAGATAACACACGTTAAATGTATTATGAATACCGGCTAACTCTGGCGGAAGATCTAACACCACAGTCTGATCATTCAACACTTCACTGATCTGAAATGGACCAATAAATCTCGGTGCTAACTTACCACGTTTACCGAATCTGATAACCCCTTTCCACGGCGAAACTTTCAGATACACTCGTTCACCCACATTAAAGGTTACCGGACGTCTACGCAGATCAGCATACATTTTCTGCCTATCTCTAGCGGCTTTCAATTTTTCTCTCGCAATTGCAACTTTTTCGGCTGTCGTTTGAACAATTTCGGGACCTGCAAACTGTTTCTCCCCGGCTTCTAACCAACAAGTCGGAGTTCTGCAACGACGACCGTATAACATTTCATAGGGCGGCATCCCTATACTCGAATGATATGAATTATTATACGCGAATTCGACCAACGGTAAATGTGTATCCCACGAACCACCGTATTCTAACACACAAGCCCTTAACATATCCTCCAAAGTCTGTATCGTTCTTTCACTCTGACCATCTGTCTGAGGATGATAAGCTGTACTTAAATTCACACGTGTACCCAAATTCTGTTGAAGACTGTTCCAAAAATTCGACACAAATCTGGAATCTCTGTCTGAAACGATCGATAATGGCACGCCATGTCGACTAACTATTTCTTTAACATACAATTCGGCTAACTCACTTAACGAAGCTATTTCACGAGTAGCAAGAAAATGAGCACTTTTAGTTAGACGATCCACTATTACCCAAATCATATCGTGTCGTTTCTGAGTTCTTGGTAGTTTGGTCACAAAATCCATCGTTATATGTTCCCATTTCCACTCTGGAATCTGTAACTGACGTAGCGAACCATAAGGTTTCTGATGTTCTGCCTTCACTTGAGCACATATATGACACTTTTCAACATATTGAGCGATATCTGTTTTCATTGTCGGCCACCAATACACTGCTTTCAAATCATGATACATCTTATTACTACCCAGATGTACTGTCAATCTGGATTTGTGATCTTCCCTCATGATTAAATCCCTCAAATCTCCAAGCTTAGGCACCCAAACACGATTGTTTAAGGTCTTTAGTCCACGTGAGTCATCAATTAAGTCCACTTTTTGTTTGGTCATTTGTTCAGATTTAATATGTTCGTCCTCTAAAGCACAGGCCTGAATGGTTTTTAAGCTGTTAATCAAATCTGAAGTTATATTCAAACGAAGAAATTTCACATTTTCACTTGACTTTTTACGACTTAGCGCATCTGCAACCACATTTGCCTTACCCGGATGGTATTTAATTTCACAATCGTAATCTTTGATCAACTCTTGCCATCGTCTCTGACGCATATTCAATTCTTTCTGTGAGAAGATATACTGCAAACTCTTGTGATCTGTACATATAACACAATGGGTTCCATACAAATAATGTCTCCACAGTTTCAAAGCAAACACTACTGCAGCCATTTCAAGATCATGCACTGGATAATTCTTTTCATGAACTTTCAACTGTCGCGAGGCGTAGGCGATTACTTTATCTCTTTGCATTAATACACAACCCAACCCAGCATATGATGCATCACAGTATACCACGATGTTGTCTGAACCTTCTGGTAAAGCTAACACTGGTGCCTGACACAGTAGCTGTTTCAAAATCTGAAAAGCCTTTTCCTGTTCATCAGTCCATCGAAAGGCTACATCTTTACGAGTCAACTTAGTCAATGGACCCGCTATTTTGGAGAAATCTTTGATAAATCTGCGATAATAACCAGCCAATCCCAGAAAACTCTTAATCTCAGTCGGAGTCCTCGGAGAATTCCAATTCATTACCGCTTCTATCTTTGTCAGATCAACTTTTATACCCTCGGTACAAATCACATGACCCAAAAACTGCACTTCACGTAACCAAAATTCACACTTTGAAAATTTTGCAAATAGTTGCTCACGTTTTAACAAGTTTAAAACCAACCTCAGATGTTCAGCATGTTCACTCTCTGTTTTCGAATACACCAATATGTCATCAATAAACACAATCACAAACTTATCTAAGAATGGACGACACACTCTATTCATTAGATCCATGAAGACTGCTGGCGCATTCGTCAACCCAAAAGGCATGACAAGAAATTCATAATGACCATACCTTATTCTGAACGCTGTTTTCGGTATATCTGATTCAGCAACACGAACCTGATGATATCCGGATCGTAAGTCTATCTTAGAAAAGAATGAAGCACCCTGTAACTGATCGAACAAATCATCTATTCGAGGTAACGGATACTTATTCTTCACAGTTCTTTTGTTCAATTCACGATAATCAATACACATACGCATTGACCCATCTTTCTTTTTAACAAACAATACCGGAGCACCCCACGGTGAAGAACTCGGTCGGATAAACCCACGATCTAATAACTCTTGAATCTGTGACATCATTTCACGGATTTCAGGCGGCGCTAATCGGTATGGAGCTTTTGCAACTGGAGTTGTTCCAGGAACCAACTCAATCTTATATTCGACTTCCCTTACCGGCGGCAGACCTGGTAACTCATCTGGGAACACTTCGGGAAATTCTGATACTACTGGAATATCGGCCACAGTTCTCTTTTCTTTCTTCGCATCAATCACATACGCAAGAAACGAATCACAACCCTTTTCCATCGACTTTTTCGCTTTCATCATGGTTATCAACGGAAAATTATACCCTCCCCGCTCCCCTCGGGCCACAACACGGGTTCCATCAGTCGAACGAAAGGTAATCATTTTCCTATCACACTTAATATTAGCCCTAAGCGAGCTCAACCAATCCATTCCTAGTACTACATCAAAGCTAGGAATAGATAACACTAAACAAGTCACCGGGAAAGACTTCCCTTCGATCTCTATACAGACCCCAGTCACATAGGTTGTGACGGGTGTGGTCTTACCATCAGCTACTTCTACACTAACCGGCTTGGGTAACACAGTAGCTGGTAAATTCAACTTAGCACAGAAATCTAGAGACATAAAACACCTATTGGCACCACAATCAAACAATACACGAGCAGGTATTGAGTTGATTAGAAACATACCGGTGATCACTTCGTCGGTTGCCACAGCATTCTCAACTGACAT
This sequence comes from Rutidosis leptorrhynchoides, assembly GCF_046630445.1. Classification (NCBI taxonomy): domain Eukaryota; kingdom Viridiplantae; phylum Streptophyta; class Magnoliopsida; order Asterales; family Asteraceae; genus Rutidosis; species Rutidosis leptorrhynchoides. The sequence goes on along the minus strand of NC_092338.1, from coordinate 402,423,665 downwards.
CTGAAAAGCTCTAGCCTCTGCTGTTGGAGGGTTCTTCCTCTTCTGCCCACTCGAGGCAGTTGACCCTACGGCTGATGCTGAACGCGCCCCTGACCCTGCCTCGGAACTACCACTCTTCGACGGACAGCTAATTGCACGATGCCCTGGTTTGTGACAACTCCAACACACACTATTCGGATACGGGCATGCTGAAGACTCATGCCCAACAACACCACACTTTAAGCATCTTCTTGTAGCCTCAGAACACTGGCCACTGTGAGAAGATCGACACGTGTGACACCAATTCCCTTTACCTGATCCAGATCCAGTACTACTCTGACCACTTTTACCCTTCGATTTAAACCCACTAGACTTCTTAAATTTACATCCTGATTGACCAGATACTTGCCCACCTTGTTGTAGCACATTACCAAACATTCTGTTTCTGGCGGCCTGAACATCACTTTCTACCATCTTAGCCATCACAACCGCTTGAGACAACGACGTAGCCGTTCTAACAAAAGTTCGGTACTCTGGCAAAATGATATTAACAAAATGTTGTATACGAGACGCTTCGTCTGGCACCCACTGTTGTACAAACCTTAGTTTATCCATATACTTCTCTACTACCTCGTCGATCGCCATTTGAGGTGTCATCTTCATTTCAAGAAACTCAGTCTTGATTCGGTTCATATCAAACGGATTACAGTACTGTTCACACACCTTTCCATGAAACTGCTCCCAAGTGATCATACTCACTTGTTCTTTCGGTATACTAGAAATCAAGGAATCCCACCAAATCATAGCCCTATCCTTCAACATTCGACTAACATATGTCACTTTCAGCTCGGGTTCACACTGGCACGCTTCAAATACCCTTTCAATTTCTCGCAACCAATTGAGAGTTACAGTCGGATCAGTACTTCCAGAGAACTCAGAGGGTTTGCAATCACGGAAGTTCTTATAAGTACACTTTTTGGGTGGTTGCATGTAAGGTTGTTGGAACATTTGCATTTGGTATGGATTCATCATCATGGGATTTTGGTAAGTAAAAGTGTTTTGCGGTGGCATATAATATTGGTTAGGTATTTGATTCTGAAACTGGTTCTGGTGCACATTAGGTATCGTTTGAGATTGCGCGGTTGGGAATCCAGGTGGTGTATCATCATTTCCAGAATGCCTTGCCAATTCAAGCTCATTAATTTTGTCCTCGGCCTCTTTTAGCTTGCTTTCTAACTGAAGGATGTAACTACTCTGATCATCATCAGACTCAACACCCTCTTCTGGTGCTCTGAATGTTCCGGGGTTGGATGGGCCAGTTGCATTTCTATCAGACATACCTGTGCTAAAAAATAGCTCACACAAAAGCTTAGTGGATAACAGTTAGTTCAATCACAACTAACACACGTATATCCTATTTTCACTTAGCCCCCCACTCCCACAGACATGTTTGACTTGCCTCAGGGTTTGGGAACAAAGTACGCGTACACACTTGCTGCCAAACCATGCTCTGATACCAACTTGTAACACCGGCCATTTTTTTTTTTAAATACACAGCGGAAGACTTTATTAACAAACACAATATAAGCAGTGTTGTAAATCTCCCGAGATCTCCCCGAGATCTCCCCTGAGATCTCGTTTTTAGAAGGCAACCGAGACGAGATGTTCATCTCCCGAGATTTCTCGGTCAACGGGGTCAAACTTAGTCAAAGCAACGATTTTTTGGATTTTCTTGCTAATTTGTAAAATTTTCTTCTAAAAATCGTAATTTCTAAGATTTTCTCGCTCATATCTCGGATATTTTGTAAAATCTCTTAAAAACGTATATAAATATACATATATTTTTGTTTTTATGTATATTTTTATTAAAAAAACTATAAAGTCAACGTAAGTCAACGTCCGAAATCTCCCCGAGATTATTCCGAGATGCCAAGATCTCCCTAAAAAAGTCCAAACGAGATCTCCCCGAGATCCGAGTTCTCCAACCTTGAATATAAGTCACGTCATTACGTTTAAGTTTACACAACGGTGTTACGTTATCACAAAACATTATTTATACAAAAGTCCACATCAGAGTTGGGTTGTCAAACATGTCTTCTGCAATAGCACCCTTCCCGACTAGCAGTACCTAAACCTGCAAGGGGAGAATATGTGGGGGATTAGCGCACCGCTAAGTGAATGGAATCTATCTAACAGATATAGCTTAAGTCACACACAAGCTATATACCAACAACAACACATGCTAACTATCAACTAGCATACAATAAGACAATACGAGGATCGGCGGCTTGTACGAGCACACGACTCCTAGCTGATCGGACTTGAGTCTACCGATAGTCCCTGCTACTCAATTCATAGTATAGTTATCCAGATGCAGGGGATGCATCATTCACACTATACTCTACAATCAGTAGCCTATGGACCCAACCTCCCCTAGGCACGGTTGACCTCATACGGACTTTAACCTCTCCTAGGCACGGTCTCGAGTCCCCAGTCTCCCTAGGCCCGACTGGTGCCATTCACACAGTGTACACAAAATTCAGATACAACATCAGGCAACGATATTATTATTCTAACATGGCAATTTCTACACTATGCATGGTAAAAGAGTCAACCACAGTAGCATGATATGCTACTTAAACTCTATCCGTAGATAGACCCACTCACCAATTACCAGCAACCGCTCAGTTATTATTTCTGAGCTTCCTCCTTATCCTTATCTCCCGAGAACAGCAAAAACCAAGTTAGAATAGTGTTCCCATCAAGATTAGACACACTGACAGCGAATTATAGCAAATTAGTAAAAAAATGCGTCCGCTAAAATTTTCATGCTTAACACTTGTGCACTTTCAAAATTTACATCCTGAACACCAAAATATAAACGGGCAGCATAACGGCTAGAAAAGGCACTTTGGTAAATCATTCTGCCCTGGACACACAGTCGGTCGACTGACACTTACAGTCGGTCGACTGTCGACACAATCGGTCGACTGACCTGTCCAGTCGGTCGATTCATTGGGTAATACATCAATCGGCCGAAGGTAAATCTCAGTCGGTCGGTTCACTCGACAGTCGGTCGACTGTCATCCGACAGTCGGCCGACTGTGTTCATCTTCCTCAGAAACTGAACAAAGGCTACGGACTTCACGATGAAATCCTCAAATCTCGATCTAGAGCTCGTCTTAAACACCAAAATCGACCACAACTTGTTCACTACTTGTTATAGACTCAAAACTCACAACAATTTGACCATAACAACACTTAAATCACTTGTTTTGACACCAATTCAAGCTTTTTACAAAACTCACACAAAACCAAGAATTTAACAACGAATTGAACACAAAAACACATGTTACTTACCTTGATAGACTCAGTAATCTGTAAGAAACAAGATGGTATGAACAATTTGAGCTCTAGAACACAATTTAGGAATTAGGGTTTGAAGAGGTGGAAGTTAGGTACGGGAGTGAAGAATGAATTTTCTAGAAATGGGAAGGAAATACAGTACACTAGTCTCTTAGTTGGGTTTAATTCCCACACTGAGCAACACACGGGTATTTACCAGTTATCTGATATCTTTCGCACAAGATTAGGTAACCCAAACGAGGTCCAAATAAAATAAACAAACCTGTTCTGGGACCCTTGTCACAAACTGGTCACAACACAATTATAATAAAACACTAATAAAATAATTAAAATAAAAATCACTTAAGACTAAGCACAAACCCTAAGGGCAAAAATAGTCCACTTACAACTAGCCCGGGTTTCAGTCTGTTACAGTTATGTATTACTCCGTGTTAGACGAGAAGATGGAAAGGAGTAAAATGATACATACTTCAATACTTTCTTAATATATACACTCCATATTACGGAGTATATAAATTTATATGAGTTTGGCAAATGTCTTTTAAAATACATTGATTTGGGAATTATGTTTGCCTAAGACATGAGTTTGGTTAAAAACTCTGCTGATTAAAAATCAGCATGTTAAACAAAAACAAAAGTCAAGTTCCAAGCCAAAACAGGAGGGGATTGAATTGTTACAACCACTTAGTCAACCTGCCTTGATTAACATAAGGAAAACACAAAATTTCCCAAATAGTCCATGTGTTTTTCATATTTAGCTCAAACCATCCCTCCCACTCAAAATCTGCAAAAAGCATCCTTAAATTGGTTTTCATGTCCCAAACTAGTCCCTGTGTTCTTCTGTTATATTGTCTATTGTCTATAGGAATATGTAAAAAGTTACCGAAAACACTATTGAATCAAGCAAACGTCATCGGAAAACTAATGAGGGCGTCTGAGGCGGTGGTGGACTGGCAATGGAAGAACGCCGCTGCCGTATCCGCTGCCGGACTTGCTACCGTCACGTATTTTATAAATATATATATATATATATATATATATAACCCATAGAACTCATATATTGAACTTCAATCTATGTGGAGATTGAGCTTCAATCTATGGGAAAAAAAACAGTCAATCTGCACAGAAAAAAAAAGTCAGTCTGCAAAAAAAAAAAAAATTGCAAAAAACGTCAATTTGCACGTAGATTGACTCAATCTGCACAAAAAAAGTTAATCTGCACAGAAAAAAAGTCGATCTGCAAAAAAAATCGCAGATTGACTCAATCTGCACAAAAAAAGTCAATCTGCACAGAAAAAAGTCAATTTGAGAAAAAGAAAACTGCAAAAAAACGTCAATCTGCACTCAATCTGCACAAAAAAAAGTCAATCTGCACAGAAAAAAAAAAATCTGCATTGCATTTAATTTCAACTAATTATTAATTATCACATGTACATGATTGCTCGTAATTTGATGTGCTATCTAATTGAATACGGAGTATGTTACTTGATATCAGGTAATTAGTGGTTATTATAAGTTGTTTATTTTAATTTATAGCGTATCAGAGGGCTCTATGGTGGCTTTTATCCTGCTGTGCTCGGTTCGACAATCTCTTGGGGTTTATACTTTTACTTGTAAGTTAATTTACAGAAGCTATTATGACTTTATTGAACTCCTTAAATAATATGCTTAACTGTATACTGGACAGATCATCAGTTATACTGGATAGCAAGTCCGACAGCGGATCCGACGGCGGTGTTCTTCCATTGCCAGTCCGCCTCAGACGCCCTCATTAGTTTTACGACGATGGTTGCTTGATTCAGTAGTGTTTTCAGTAACTTTTTACATATTCCTATAAACAATGGACAATATAACAGAAAGAAGAACATAAGGACTAGTTTGGGACATGAAAACCAATTTAAGGATGGTTTTTACAGGTTTTGAATGGGAGGGATGGTTTGGGCTAAATACGAAAAACACAGGGACTATTTGGGCAGTTTTGTCTAAGAAAAATAATAATAATAACTTAGGGTTAAAACTTAAACCCCAAGCACTATAAGATTGGATTTAATTGTTCACGGTTTCACTGACTCGTCTGCAATCTGCAATACCAAACAACATCAAGCTATTTAACAAGGTTTTGTGTAAGGTAATAGGGTCTTGCTTTCTTAAGCTTATCATCATTCCTAATAACAAGACATTTATTTAAATAAATCAACATCCACAAGACATTCGAATTAGTAGGTCAAATAGAGTATTAAAAAACAATAACATTGTTATCTTATTGTGACAAATACTTTCATAAACTGAGTTTGAATATCATCATAACCATTCTATCATTTACCAGACCAGAATCACTTGTTATATACGTTTTCATGACCACTCTTCGCCATATACCATTTATACAATGGATTAAAAAAAATAACTGTCTAGTAAAACCAAATTTGACCAAAGGTTCCAAAATAGTTAACAATCAAAAATCTAAACCCAACCTGATAAAAGTGGATTAAGTTGTATACCTGACTTGATTCGCCAGTTTCCTTACGGTGGCGGTTGAGCACTGATGTTCCTAGCAATTCATAAGACATAATAAAAAAATAAAAAAGAAATAATAATAATAATAATAATAATAATAATAATAATAATAATAATAATAATAATAATAATAATAATAATAATAATAATATAAATATAAATATAAATATAAATAACAATAATAATAATAAATAATAAGTCAAATGTGATATACTGATATGTATGAAACAAAGGAGATATTATGAAAATCATGTAATCTCAAGTTAAGATTGAATTGAATGTTTACAAGAAGTTGTTGCCAAAACAGTTACTTGTTCCGCGCGGTAGGGCTGTTCCACGCGGTAGCGGTAGCGGTAGCGCTTAAACGCTTCATATGGCGTCAGCACATAAGGTATGTCTATAATATAATCAGACAAAAAAGCTTTATAAATGAAGAATGTAATGAGTGCTAAGTAAGGGTTTTAGGAATGATCATCTGAAAGTACAAATCTGCTTAAAAGTAAGTTTAGTTATGTTGGTAATTGTATGGTCAAAAGCTATACGGCCTTTTTTGAACACAATCTTTGTAAAAGTACTTATACAATATGCAAATCCACATAATTTTAATTAATAATTAGCAATAATTTTACATGATGTTATGTAGAGCTTAATAATTCAGCAAGTATAAAAATAAGCAAGTAACGGATGCATTTAACTTCACTTGTTATAAAAGGAATTTTTACCCAAACAGTCAAACACCCATTTAACCTTTGCAACTCTGCAAATTTCCGTTTCCCTTGTTACAAACATAAAATCAAATAATATAAGAAATTAAGAGTGGTTATTACGAATGTTTTGAGTTACTGGATCTTGCATGATATGCTTGGGATTCACTTTCAAGCATCAGGTAGGTGGATATTATACAACAACAACAACAACAACAAAACCCAATACCACATAAGTGGTGTATGGGGAGGTGAGATGTAGACAATCTTTCCCCTATCCGAGAATAAAGTCAAGTCATTTCTCCACCTAGAGTGAAAACAATCTCAAAAGTAGAGAAAGTCATCCCCTCTCTCTATTCGACGGATAGAGAGATTGCTTCCGAGTGGACCTCCGGCCAATAAGTAGGAAAAAGCTATTTAAAAAATAAAATAAAAAAAATAAAAAAAAAAATAAAAAAAAAATAAAAAAATAACACTATTTAACAACCAAAAAAATAAAAATTAGAAGAAAAATTAAAAATAATAATGCATAACACTATTTAACAACCAAACTACAATTTACAATAAAATTTTCAAACCAATCCTTCAAAAATTGAATACCTAGAAACAAATTTAGAGACTTTATTTAGAGTATTCAGACAACCAAATCCTAAATCCGAAAAACAAGATGAAGTATTCAACAACAATCATTCAATTCAATAAATTAATAGATAGATAAACATTAAAACAACAGCAACAGCAGCCAAAAAAACATTAAAACGTACTTCTGGCCTGTATAACCTCCTACACATTAATGTTAATTCAAAAAGCTTTACTTTATGCATATATACCAACACAACATGATATTTTTTTTTATCTCAAAACTAGACGGAAAAGAATACGATTATCATTAACATTATGAAATATTCAAAAACAAAAATCAATGAAATAATAGATAAAAAAATATATATATAAAAATATAAATAATATATATAAATTATAATAATCAACCTGTATACTTTACTTAGCAGATATACCGGGAGAGACAAATAAAAAAGTGTTGGTTCTTTATTTATTCCCGCGCTCTCGATTTGGAAGGAGAAAAGGATAAGGGTTCCTCCTGGGTTTGGCTTTAATAAATCGTTTGATGGGGCTGAAAGATAGCGCTGGGCTGCCTATTGTTGCTGTTGGATTATATGACGGTGAAGATGGATCGAATCTTCCTGTTTCTGCTGGACTGGATGAGGTTTTGGTTGGGCTGAATATCACTTTGCCTCCTATTGGGCCGGATGTGGTTATTTCTAAATCAAGGATATATATATATATATATATATATATATATATATATATATATATATATATATATATATATATATATATATATATATATATATATATATATATATATATATTTTATTTTATTTTTTTTGGCAAATCTTTTACCTACATAAATCACAAGCAAAAATCCGCCACGTGTCAACTGTGTATTCATCCTCACAAAATACAATTTTCTCAGAATTTTGAATTAAATAAATCACCAATTTTCTAGATCTGACACGCGTCCCAGTAGCAACACTGATTAAATCAAACCACGATTTTCCCTATCTTCAAACCGTTCTTCTCTTAAAAATTGAAACTACCTGTGATGACCCGGGAATTTCCGACCAAATTTAAACTTGAATCTTATTTGATTTCGATACGATAAGCAAAGTCTGTAATGTTGAAATCTTGAAAACTTTGAACCGTGTTTAATATATTCATTTGACCTTGACTGTTCCCAACGATTCACGAACAATTGTTGTAAATATGTATGTATATATAAATATAGGTAAATATAAATAATAGTATGTATATTATAATTTCAGATAATAAAATACAATTTAATTATTTGAATTGAAATATATATATTTAAATGGTATAGATATTATATGTTGATACTTATAATATTTAATTGTAAGATGAAATAAATAATACTTGATATATATATTTATATATATAAACATTTACATTTTCATATATACTTATATAATATAATTAATATTCAACCACATATTACATAATGAGGTATATTTATAGTAAATGTTAAGATAGTTAATATATGTTAAAATGTAATACATATATGATAATTGAAAATAATAAAATATAATTTTAAACACTATAATTAATTATGTAAAAATAAGATATAAAATAATTGAGTGTAATTTAAAATGAATTTATATATAATTGTAAATAATTTCCATGTATAATAATTATTATATGTATATTGTAATAAAAAAAATTTAAATAATAAATATTCAAGATAAGTTATTATAATGGATCATATGATTATTCAATATTACATAGATATATATATATATATATATATATATATATATATATATATATATATATATATATATATATATATATATATATATATATATATATATATATATATATATATATATATATAAAATGTAAGTTAAAAATAGATATGTTATGATATTACTACTTTCATCCTTAAAATAAATATTACTATCATGAATTATAATATTAAGAATCATTATTATTATTAAAATTATTAATTATCTTTATCATTGAAAAAAAAAAGAAATACAATATTTGTATTATTATTGTTTTAGTATTTGTTGTATAATATTAACAATATTATTATTATTATTATTATTAATGTTTATTAATAGGAATTAAATATAAAATATAATTACTGATAAAGGTACATAAAAGTCAGACTTATTTATATAGACTCTGTTATATATGTCGACATATACAGATACATTGGTGAATCTGTATCAATCTCTATCAACTTTATCTTTATTTTTTTTTGTAACACCCTAGGTAAAACGTTCCCCGTAGCATGATATTGCCCGCTTTGCAGAGATAGGGACATGCCCTTGTCTCCCCCGTAGGTTGCTCACGGATTTTTCTTGGCGACCAAACACGACGAGCACTTTCCCAGGAGGTCACCCATCCTGGTAGTGCTCTCGCCTGAGCACGCTTAACTGCAGAGTTCTCATGGAATCTGCTGCGCTTGTGGTCCCAAAACGCGTCATGCTAGGAAAGGTCTCCACACCCTTATAAGGCATGCTTCGTTCCCCTCTCCAACCGATGTGGGACGGATGTAACACGGATGTTACAATCTCTGTTGCAAAACACCCCGTCTCGAGCCGTCTCGACGCCCGTTGCGACGTTTTGGTGACTAGCCCGTCCCGTCTTGAAGAAAACCGTCTAATATGACAATCAACGGTCAAAATTCGGGTCAAAGTTGAAAAAAATTAGGTCAAAGTCTCTCAAAATTTGGAAAAGCCAGAAAGTCGGTAAAATCGGTCAAATTTGTCGTATTTTAGTTTAAATTTTCTGCATTATATTAACGGTGATAGCAATTATAAGTACAAATTAGTCAATAAAAGTTTTTGACTTTAAAATATGTACACATATATACATTTATATACTTATATATTTAAAAGTCAATTTTGATCAACGTCCGTCTCGACCCCCGTCTCGACCCCGTCTCGAACGTCTCGACCTTTTTAGAACCCGACCGTCTCGACCCCGTCTCACGTATTTTGCAACCTTGGTTACAATCCTCCCCCCTAATGGGACACAGCGTCCTCGCTGTGCACGTTTGGTCTGGGACCTGGCTCTGATACCATCTGTAACACCTCAGGTAAAACGTTCCCCATAGCATGATATTGTCCGCTTTGCAGAGATAGGGACATACCCTTGTCTCCCCCGTAGGTTGCTCACGGATTTTTCTTGGCGACCAAACATGACGAGCACTTTCCCAGGAGGTCACCCATCCTGGTAGTGCTCTCGCCTGAGCACGCTTAACTGCAGAGTTCTCATGGAATCTGCTGCGCTTGTGGTCCCAAAACGCGTCATGCTAGGAAAGGTCTCCACACCCTTATAAGGCCTGCTTCGTTCCCCTCTCCAACCGATGTGGGACGGATGTAACACGGATGTTACAATCCGTTGCACTCATACCTTCTGATGTGTGCAGCAGAGTATACGAAATACTATTATTTTTTATTACGAAATACGATACAATTTACACAATGTTTTATTTATTTATATGGATGGGATATACTTAAACCTTGCTACAACACTATAGGCAGTGTACCTAATCGTAGAGTAGTGTAGTTTTTAGTAAGTCCGGTTCATTCCACAGGGAGACAGCTTATTGCGTACACTATATTTTTAAACAATTATATTTGTATAATATATATATATATATATATATATATATATATATATATATATATATATATATATATATATATATTAGTAATATAGTAGTATTATTATTATTATAAAAGGGGGGTTTTACCATTTAATGACTGGTTTGTCGATTTTAAATAAAGCGTAAAGATAAATGACGATAATATAAATGACAGAATTTAAATTGCGATAAAGTAAATTGCAGTAATTAAAATGACAGTAAATAAAGGTACGATGAAATATGAAATAAAAGTATTATGCTTATTTAAACTTCCGTAATCACGATGTTTGACGTTTTGATTTTAATTAATTGTTACCCGGGTTAATTGTCCTTTGTCCTGGTTTATTTGATACCTATCTGGTTTTTGTCCATAATAGTCCATCGGTCATAATTATAAAATGCTCGTCAAATTAACCTTATTCCCGAAGTCAAATATTCCAAATAATTAGGGATTCGAACTGTAACAAGGTTTTAATACTTTGTTTAATTATTACACCAGGTTATCGACTGCTTGTAATCCAAGGTTTTAATACTTTGTTAACAATTACACCAATTATCCTTGTATGTAATCCACTCCTGTTTTAATGAGATATGAATATTAATTTACCCACTTGATCAGAATGAATAATCAATTACCCAACCCGAATAATTAATTAAATGATTGTAAAAGATGTCGTATAAACGTCACTAAATAGGACATACATAATCATTTTAATAATTATTAGATTAACTAATTTGAAGATAGGTTCGACAGATTTTAATGAGTTGTCATTCGATTAGACAATACCCCCATCTATTAATAGTCAATAGTCCAATGTCCACAAGTGTCGGTCTTTTGTCCAAACCCTAATTATGGTAAAAAATCCAATAACCTCGTCTTAATATTTAGTCCAACATCATGATTACTTCGACTTAAATAAGCATAATAATAACTTAGTTACGAGACATTAATTTAAAAAGGAAGAACATAGCTTACAGTGATTATTAATCGCGTAGCGTTACACGGACAGAGTTCCGACTTTAAAACCCGTAAAACATTTCTTACATTAACCCAATTATTATTAAACTTAAATTAAACTTAATATTATAAATATAAATATATATTTCTTACAGAGGAAGAAGAGTGAAAGAGTGAAAGAGTGTGTGAAACTCGTCCGAAAAATGCTGAATTTATAGACTTGGCCAGGATTATGAAGCCATGCGATCGCATGGGATTTGCTCCTCCAGGCCATGCGATCGCATGGCCAGCTGGATCAGACTAGATGCTTGCCAAAAACGTGGACGGCTCGATTTAAATAATATATATAATTATATATATATAATTATATATATATTATATTATATTCATATGCATAGTATACTTGTAATTTTAGCTCCGTTGAGTCGTACGTTTCTTCTTGGTTTATGTCTCGGTTCCGGATTTTCGAACGTCTTTTCGTACGATTTAATATCTTGTACTTTGCATTTTGCGACTTGTACTTTTGTAATTTTTAGACGTTTCTCATCAATAAATGGAACCACTTGGATTGTATCTTGTACATTTGGGCTTTTTGGTCATTTGCGTCTTCAAATCGTCGTTTTCTTCTTTTGTCTTCGCACTTATTTATTTAAACGAATATTACATAAAAATAGAACAATTGCAACTAAAAGCTTTACATATTGGAAGGATATTGATACTAAATATATGTTCATTTGGAGCACTATCACCTTCCTTCATCTTCTTATTGAACAATTATCGCATGAGAAAAACCTTATTCGCCGTCGTAGATTTCTCATACATGTTGGAGAGCGCCTTCAAACAATTAAACGTTGTCTTTTCGTTCATAATATTACCAACAACGTTCCTGGCGACTGCAAGACGAACCGCACCCAAAGCTTGATTATCCAAGTGCATCCAATCGGCATCGTTCATACCTTTGGGTTTGGTCCCTAACAAAGGCTGGTGAAGTTTCTTTTGATACAAGTAATCTTCTATTTGCATCTTCCAAAAGGCGAAGTCTTTGCCATCAAACCGCTCAATCTTCAATTTACCATCTTCCACCATCAATCCCAACTCGAACCTTGAGCTCTAGATACCAATTGTAAGGATTATAGGACTCAAACAATAGAGTAATTTCAGAGAATTATCCTTCCACAATCGATAGACGAATTATATCAATAAAATCTCTCTAGTTGGTCCGTAGATTAAAGTAATCGACATTCGATTACATATAATCATGTTAAATCTCGCGTTCTTTAATTTTTCATTATTGTTCTTTCGTTTGTCGATTTTGGAAGAGTAATTCTCTAGAATTACTCTATTGTTTGGGTCCTATAATCCTTACAAAATTTTCATCAAAGATTATATAACACAAAATACTAGATTTTTTGAAGTAAGAAAACTTTGAAAGTAAAAAAACAAAGAGACATATTTTGAGACGGAAGTGTGTATTTCATATAGACACTATTTTAATTCAATACTTCGTAGTAATTAAAGATTAAGGGTATGCTTGAGATTATTAGTTGGAGCTGCAGCTTATGACTAAAACTCTTAAGTGTAGCTTATTTTAAGAACTGAAAACTTGAGTATATATTTGGGTTAAAGCTATAAATAGGCCATATACTTTCAGTTTTGTCCCAATTTGGCTATTGATAATGCTAAAAACGAACATATATTTCATAGGATTATTCCTCAAGAAAGACAAGCTTTTAGTTGCAATTGTTCTATTTACAAGTGATAATCGTTTAAATAATAAAAGGTGAAGACAAAAGACAGATTCGACGAATTGAAGACGCAAACGACCAAAAAGCTCAAAAGAACAAAAGACAATCAAAAAGGTTCCAATTATTGATAAGAAACGTCTCGAAATTACAAGAGTACAAGATTCAAAACGCAAAGTACAAAATATAAAATTGTACGCAAGGACGTTCGAAAATCCGGAACTGGGACCAGAGTCAACTCTTAACGCTCGACGCAACGGACTAAAAATTACAAGTTAACTATGTATATAAATATAATATAATATATAATTAATTATATTAATTATATATATATTATATTTATATATAAAAAACCGTCGGCAGAGAAACTCCAAGGGTGTGAGCTGTAAATACATTCTCCGCGACTCGCGGAGTTTGAAGAGGCTTTTGCCGCGAGTCGCGGAGCCCCAAATTTCAACTCTGGCTATAAAGCAAACCGAATTCTGATCAAAATTTCATATTCTATTTCTCTCATCTCTCTATCTATACGATATATATATATATATATATATATATATAATTTATATTTTAATTTTAATTTTAATTATAATTCTAATAATAAGGGTATGTTAGCGAATGTTGTAAGGGTGAAAGTTGAAATTCTGTCCGTGTAACGCTACGCTATTTTTAATCATTGTAAGTTATGTTCAACCTTTTTATATTAATGTCTCGTAGCTAAGTTATTATTATGCTTATTTAAAACGAAGTAATCATGATGTTGGGCTAATTACTAAAATTGGGTAATTGGGCTTTGTACCATAATTGGGGTTTGGATAAAAGAACAACACTTGTGGAAATTAGACTATGGGCTATTAATGGGCTTTATATTTGTTTAACTAAATGAAAGTTTGTTAATGTTAATATAAAGATTTACAATTGGGCGTCCCTATAAATTACCATATACACTCGATCGGACACGATGGGCGGGGTATTTATATGTACGAATAATCGTTCATTTAACCGGACACGGGAATGGATTAATAGCCACTAGAATAATTAAAACAGGGGTGAAATTACATTCAAGGGTAATTGGTGTAATTGTTAACAAAGTAGTAAAACCTTGGTTTACACGCAGTCGATAACCTGGTGTATTCATTAAACAAAGTATTAAAACCTTGTTACAATTCGAATCCCCAATTAGTTGGAATATTTAACTTCGGGTATAAGAATAATTTGATGAGGACACTCGCACTTTATATTTATGACTGATGGACTGTTATGGACAAAAACCAGACGGACATATTAAATAATCCAGGACAAAGGACAATTAACCCATGGGCATAAAACTAAAATCAACACGTCAAACATCATGATTACGGAAGTTTAAATAAGCATAATTCTTTTATTTCATATTTAATTTCCTTTATTTTATATTTAATTGCACTTCTAATTATCGCACTTTTATTTATTGTTATTTAATCGCACTTTTAATTATCGTACTTTTTAATTATCGCAAGTTTATTTTATCGCACTTTTATTATTCGCAATTTCATTATCATTATTTACTTTACGCTTTAAATTAAGTCTTTTATTTATTTAATATTTTACATTAGGTTTTAACTGCGACTAAAGTCTTAAAATCGACAAACCGGTCATTAAACGGTAAAAACCCCCCTTTATAATAATAATATTACTTATATATATATTTGTATTTTTAATAAAAGTAAACTAATATAGCGTTGAGCTTTGTTTAAAGATTTCCCTGTGGAACGAACCGGACTTACTAAAAACTACACTACTGTACGATTAGGTACACTGCCTATAAGTGTTGTAGCAAGGTTTAAGTATATCCATTCTATAAATAAATAAATATCTTGTGTAAAATTGTATCGTATTTAATAGTTTTTCCTAGTAAAATATAAACTATTTTATATACACCTCGCATAACATCAAGTATTTTTGGCGCCGCTGCCGGGGACTATCTTAAAAGCCGGAAGCGCAACGCTAATATAAAAAAAAAAAAGATTTTTAGTTTACTTTTATTAAAAATTCGTTTTTGTAAAAATACGTTTTAAAAATTCAAAAATATAAAAAGAAAAAACAAAAATATAAGTATTTTTTTTAAGATTTTGTTAAATATTTAAGTTTTATAAGTTTCTTTATTTTTATTTTAGTTTATAAAAATATAAGTTTAATTTTAATATCTTTTATTTATATAAAAATTAAAAACAGAAAATAAAATAAATAAATAAATAAAGAAAAACGCGTTTAAGATAAAACCTGTCAGCTGAATTCTGGAACCCCGCGACTCGCGGGGTTTGATGCAATAAATACCGCGACTCGCGGAGCCTTTCTGACACGCGAACAGATGCCCTAATTCAGCATTTATTACGGATTTTTAATTATTATTATTATTATTAACCCTAATTAATATTATAATTAAGTTTTATTTTAATTTAAGTTTTATTTAATTTATATTTTAGTTTAATTAAATTATAAAATTAGTAGTTTTATTAAATAAATAATATAAAAATAATATTTTTATAAAAATTGTAATTTTTACAACTTTTTGTATATTTTTATATTTTGTACCTTTTTAATCGTTGTAGCGTAATATTTGTATTTTTTTAGCTCATATTTAATTTTAAACTTAGTTTTTGCTATAGTTATTTTTACTCCTAGATTTTTAGGCTTTGCCGTAGAATTCCTTAAGTGCTTTTTCTTTAGACTAAGATTTAGGTGCTTTAGAATTTTGCGACGCCTTTTTAAGTTTTAGTTTTTTTTTTAAGTTATTTTCATTTGGGATTTAGTTTTTCCTGTAAGCTTTAATATTTTTAGACACCTTTTACTATGTACCAATTATCATTCCAATTAGTAATTTCAATTTGCGATTATAATTTTAAGTTAGTTGTAGTAATAAGGTTAGGTTAGTCAAGTATTTTTAAGTTTTTATAAGTTTCTTTTATTTTTCCGTCACCTTTTATTTTTTCAACCATTTTTCTTTTTCTACCTTTTTCGACGAACTCTTTTTCTTTCTTATTTCTCGCTATTCTAGTTTTAGGACTTAGAATTTTTTTCTACTTCTTATCTAAATTTCTTAAAATTATGAAAATTTATTTTAAGTGGTTAAATTGATAGACATCAAAATTTTCTGGTTCGTAGTAATAGTTGGATTTGTACGTGGACCGGGTTATTGGAGCCAAACAGTCCTCAATTATATTGAGACCAAACGAATCCTGCCCCTCTGCTGCATCTTTTGGCTATTCGAAACGTGGGCAAAATCAGAAAAGTCTATTGATTGGATAACTTATTATAATTTTTCTTTCCTTTTTAAAACTAATAGGATATTCAGTGAATGCACCGAGTAAGACGTTCATCACCTTTTGTACGTTCACCACCTGTAACTAGATCAAGACATTTAGCAAATATAACCGCCGTTGATTTTTCTTTAGAATCGTCATCCAGTAGACCAAGTACTTCAGTTCAAATTTCCGATAATCCATTTTTTGAACCCAACCTCACAATTGAGAATCCGGAGAATATTCAGGAACGGTTCGTAGATCCTGAACCATTAAACTTTCCTCCGGAACCACCAATCATTCAAACAGAGATTGTTGAATAACGAACCATTAAATCAGAATCATCTAGTGATACCGATTCAACAAATTCAATTATGGAGAATCTGGAACCTTTAAGTATGGAAGACCGAATGAGAGCTAAACACACTGGCCAAGGTCACGCAATTACTCATCCAGACATTAATGCGCCAGATTATGAAATCAAAGGACAAATTCTACACATGGTGACTAATCAATGCCAATTTAGTGGTGCGCCGAAGGAAGATCCAAATGAACATCTACGTACCTTTAATAGGATCTGCACACTATTTAAAATCCGAGAAGTGGAGGATGAACAGATATATCTCATGTTATTTCCCTGGACTTTAAAGGGAGAAGCCAAAGATTGGTTGGAATCGTTACCTGAAGGGGCGATTGATACATGGGACGTTTTAATTGACAAATTTCTTAAACAATTCTTTCCTGCATCTAAAGCCGTAAGACTTCAAGCAGAAATTGTTACGTTCACACAAAAGCCAAATGAAACTCTATATGAGGCGTGGACAAGATATGGAAAGTTATTAAGAGGATGTCCGCAACATGGTTTAGACACCGGTCAAATAGTACAAATATTCTACCAAGGATGCGACATCACTACAAGGAAAGACATAGATATAGCAGCTGGTGGTTCTATTATGAAGAAAACCGAAACTGATGCTTACAAAATTATTGATAACACTGCTTCCCACTCGCATGAGTGGCACCAAGAAAAAGATATCATTAGATCATCTAAAGCAGCTAGAGCCGATTCTAGCCATGACTTAGATTCCATTTCCGCAAAGATAGATGCTGTGGAGAGACGAATGGAAAAGATGACTAAAGATATTCACTCAATACGAATTAGTTGTGAGCAGTGTGGAGGATCACATTTGACAAAAGATTGTCTTAGTATTGAATTAACAATGGAACAAAGAGAGAATATTTCATACATAAACCAAAGGCCTGGAAATAATTATCAGAATAATTATCAACCGCCAAGACCAATTTACAATCAAAACCAGAATTATAACCGAAATATTCCATACAACAACCAACAAGGTCCTAGCAATCAACAAGTATCCAATAATACTTACAATCAGCAAAGACCTAATTTTCAAAACAAACCACCACAACAAATCGATGATAAAAAGCCGAATTTAGAAGATATGATGACGAAGCTAGTTGAAACTCAAACACAGTTTTTCACATCTCAAAAACAAACTAATGAACAAAATGCTCAAGCATTTAGAAATCAACAAGCTTCTATTCAAAATCTGGAACAAGAAGTGAGTAACCTAGCAAGGTTAATAGGTGAAAGAAAACCGGGAAGTCTACCTAGTGATACAAATGCTAACCCCCGGAATGAAACAGCTAAAGCTATTACCACAAGAAGTGGTACAACACTTAAACCACCTGAAATACCTGTAACTTCTGATGAAACTATTCCTACTCCACAAGAACCACAACCTGATCAAGATAAGGAAAAAGAACCGGTAGTTGAAAAGGTTAATGAAGATAACACAGTTAAGGATAAACCTTATGTTAAACCATACCAACCACCACTTCCTTATCCGAGTAAAATGAAGAAAGAGAAACTTGAATCCGAGCAATCCAAATTTTTGGATATGTTTAAACAGATAAATGTAAATCTTCCTTTCATTGATGTGATTTCAGGAATGCCAAGATATGCTAAATTCTTGAAAGATCTAATCTCAAATAGAAAGAAAATGGAAGAACTCTCGGCTGTTACTATGAATGCTAATTGTTCAGCAGTGCTGTTGAATAAGATACCAGAAAAATTATCTGATCCAGGAAGTTTCACAATTCCATGTTTTCTGGGTAGTCTTAGTTCAATAGAAGCATTGGCAGACTTAGGTGCTAGTATAAATCTAATGCCGTATTCACTATACACTAAACTAGACCTTGGAGAATTGAAACCAACCAGAATAAGCATACAACTAGCCGATAGATCAATAAAATATCCTAGAGGGATAATGGAGAACATGCTAGTTAAAGTTGGTACTTTAGTATTTCCAGTAGATTTTGTTGTTTTGGACATGGAAGAAGATTCTCAAGTTCCTCTCATATTAGGAAGACCATTCTTAAACACGGCTAAAGCAATGATAGACGTGTTCGGTAAGAAACTGACCCTAAGTATAGAGGATGAGAGTGTTACCTTTTCAGTTGATAGAGCAATGCAACAACCACAATCTGCAGATGATACATGTTATTATATTCAAACTATAGATGCACATGCAGAATTATTAAAAGAATTTCCAGAATTACAAGGAACAGGAGAATGTTCTTTAGGAGAAGGTAATGAACCAATTGATGAAGCTGAAATGTTAGCTACACTTATAGCTAATGGATATGAACCAACAACAGAAGAAATTCAAATGCTAAAAGAAGAAGACAGATATCGATATAAATCATCGATAGAAGAACCTCCGAAATTAGAGTTAAAGCCACTTCCAAACCATTTGGAATACGCTTATTTACATGGTGAATCTGAATTACCTGTAATAATATCGTCTTCTCTTACTGAAAATGAGAAATCATAACTCATTTCTGTGTTGAAAGCTCATAAACCAGCCATTGCATGGAAGATTCATGATATTAAAGGAATAAGTCCTTCGTATTGCACACATAAAATCCTTATGGAAGAAGGTCATAAAACGTATGTGCAACGCCAATGAAGACTAAATCCTAATATGCAAGATATAGTTAAGAAAGAGATTATTAAACTGCTAGATGCAGGTTTGATATATCCAATTTCTGATAGCCCATGGGTAAGCCCAGTTCAATGCGTGCCTAAGAAGGGTGGCATGACTGTCATTACAAATGAGAAAAATGAGCTTATTCCTACTAGGACTGTAACAGGATGGCGTGTATGTATTGATTATAGAAAATT
Source organism: Rutidosis leptorrhynchoides (assembly GCF_046630445.1). Lineage (NCBI taxonomy): Eukaryota > Viridiplantae > Streptophyta > Magnoliopsida > Asterales > Asteraceae > Rutidosis > Rutidosis leptorrhynchoides. The sequence continues at coordinate 402,403,721 of NC_092338.1, read as the reverse complement.
AAATGACGCCACCAGAAAAGATCACTTTCCCTTACCTTTCATAGATCAAATGTTGGAAAGATTAGCCGGAAATAGTTACTATTGTTTTCTAGATGGATTTTCCGGATATTTTCAAATTCCAATAGCACCCGAAGATCAAGAGAAAACCACATTCACGTGCCCTTATGGTACTTTTGCTTACAAACGCATGCCATTTGGACTTTGCAACGCCCCTGCAACCTTTCAAAGGTGTATGATGGCGATTTTTCATGACATGATAGAAGAATGCATGGAAGTATTCATGGATGACTTTTCAGTCTTCAGTGATACATTTAAATCATGTCTAGTTAATCTAGAACGAATGCTAATTAGATGCGAAAAATCAAATCTAATACTTAATTGGGAGAAATGCCATTTCATGGTTAAAGAAGGCATCGTTCTTGGACATAAAATTTCAAAAGAAGGAATTGAAGTGGATAGAGCTAAAGTAGATGTAATTGCTAAACTTCCACATCCCACCAATGTTAGAGGAGTTAGGAGTTTTCTAGGGCATGCCGGTTTTTACCGACGTTTCATAAAAGATTTTTCTAAAATTGCCACTCCTATGAATAAACTCCTAGAAAAGGATGCGCCATTCATCTTTTCAGATGAATGTATCAAATCTTTTAATATTCTTAAAGAAAAACTCACTAATGCACCGATCATGATAACACCAAATTGGAATCTACCATTTGAACTAATGTGCGATGCAAGTGATTTTGCAATGGGAGCCGTTTTAGGACAAAGGATTGAAAAACGATTTCAACCTATATATTATGCTAGTAAGACGTTACAAGGAGCACAAACAAACTATACAACTACTGAAAAAGAACTCCTTGCTATTGTCTTTGCTTTTGACAAATTTCGATCATATCTCGTTCTAGCAAAAACGGTGGTCTATACCGACCATTCGGCTCTTAGATACCTATTTTCAAAACAAGATGCTAAACCAAGATTAATCCGTTGGATCTTACTCTTACAAGAGTTTGATATTGAAATCCGAGATAAAAGAGGAGCAGAAAATCTCGCCGCTGATCATCTTTCTCGTCTTGAAAATCCCGAATTAGAAATTCTAAATGAATCAGCCATACAAGACAACTTTCCTGATGAATATCTATTGAAGATAGATTATAAAGAAATCCCATGGTTTGCAGACTATGCAAACTACTTAGTTTGTGGATTCCTTGAAAAAGGATTAACGTGGAAAACTAAATCCGCGGTACGTTGGTCCTTTCGAAATCTTAGAGCGTGTTGGAACCGTTGCGTATCGTTTGGATCTTCCGCCTCAACTAAGCTCCGTCCATCCTACTTTTCATGTATCTAATTTGAAGAAATGTCTTGCCGAGCCCGATATCGTCGTTCCTCTCGAGGAACTTACTATTAATGACAAACTCCATTTTGTGGAGGAACCGGTTGAAATTGTGGACTACGTCGAGAAGGAATTGAAACAAAGCCGGATCCCGATTGTTAAGGTCCGATGGAACGCCAAAAGAGGACCCGAGTTTACTTGGGAAAGGGAAGATCAAATGCGAAAGAAACACCCTCATCTATTCCCGGTTCCGGAATCGTCGGATTCCGAGGAGGAAACAACGATTACTACGCCTGCTTAAATTTCGGGACGAAATTTCTTTTAAGGTGTAGGTAATGTAACATCCCGCCTTTTTCCGTTTACTTTTCCGTTTAACTATTTAAGTTCCGTTATATGTTTATAACATCTCCCGTTAATACGCGTTACAATTATCTTGTTTTAGGTAATTTAACGCACCCGATTGCAACTTGAGGGACTAGTTTCGCCAATACACTAAAGAGGTGACTAGCATGTGACTAGTCAACCCCACCTCTTCTCATTTTCATTTTCATTTTATCTTTTCTTTCTTTACTTTCTCATTTTCCTTCAATTATCCAATTCAAGAATTCATCATCCATATTAAATCGATCAAGCTTCGGGCCAAACAAATTACATATTTGAACTCCTCGTGATCTCCTCTTCGATTCCATACCGATCTCATCAAATTTGGGTAACTTTCTAAAATCACTAATTTTATGTGTTCTTGAGTTTTTGAGTTAAAAAGGTTGTTAATTAGTGTCTATGGCTCAAGTCTAGTATGATTATGTGTTTTGTATGCTTGTTCTTGCTAGTTTGGTGTAACTAATTCATATTGAAAGAATGCTTGCTTAATCTTGAGTTTTAGGTGTTCATATGTTGTTTAAAGATGAAAGATCATGTTTTAATTGTGTTCCTAACATCACTAGCTTCAAATTGGTATGTAGGTTGACATGGATTAGTTCATAAACTTGATTATGAAATTTGGTGAATATGGGTTAGGGTTTCATGAACTTGAAATGGTTTTGTAATGCTTTGAATGACATGTAATGTTGTTTGTAAGTGTTTAGATACATTGTATGCGTGATTATCTACACAACGGCGTATTAAATGGGTGTATTAAATTTCCGAATCATTAAATTGCATTTATGAACTTGGAAGTAATAAATGTGAGCATTAATGGTGATTTTGATATGAGTTTGTTTGGTTTTGATTGAGTAAATGCATTTAGTTATCTTCCTTGTCAAATTACCTTTCTAATGATATATGATATGCGTTTTAAATGTTTTCGGTGCATGAAATGTGTTAAATTGTGTTTTGGGTCGTGACTTAGACCAATTTTCTGCAAACAACATGTTTCCCAGGTAGTGCGCGCCGCGCACATACCTGCGCGCCGCGCATAATCAAAAATCCCAGATGTCTGCCTTCTTGGTTAATTTCTGACCAGGATTTACACTTGGGTGCGCGCCGCGCAACCCACAGCGCGCCGCGCATTTGGTCCAGCTCATTTTTGTCTTTGTTTTTCATATCACAAAATGTTCCCGCTTAACTATAATCCTGTTTACCATGAGACTTGACTATTATGCTCATATATGATTTCTCATCATGAGAAAATTGTCGGACACCCGACCCGACCCCGTTGACTTTGACTTTGACCAAGTTTGACTTTAGTCAAACTTAACCAAACAATTATACAATCGTTCTAACATGTTTAACTACTTGTAACGTGCATGAAACTTGACAATTTGCTTCACATGCTATATTAATCGAGTCGTATTGAGCCATAGGACTAATTGAACATCTTTGACCTTTCGTGACTATCGATATTGATACAACCTAATTGTTTAGGTCAAGACTAGCATTGTTCTTTGCACACGTTACTTGTCGAAGTACTTTTTGTTCGTGCATACAAGGTGAGATCATAGTCCCACTTTTACTCTTTTTGAACTTACTTTTGGGATGAGAAAAGATAAACGTTCTTTTAAACTACGTGAACACAAGTACAGGGAAAACAAACATTCTACATACGAGTTTGAACACAAATCCTCAATTCGATTATCATTAGTTACATCAGATGATGTAAGCGAGAACTTATGTTATATGGCCATATAGGTTTGACAAACCCTCACTTCGGACGGTTCGCTACCGTCTACGGGTGAAATATATTTTCGGGAAACAGTGTATGTTCTAACACTATTATTACGGGGTTCAACGGACGGAATGTTAAGCTTTGATAATTGAGTGCTCGTGAATATTAACTTTTAGAATGTACTATGACTTTATCGATGTTGCAAATCTTGTGGTTCAACTTACTTTTACTCACTTACTTATTTAAACCTGTGATTTCACCAACGTTTTCGTTGACAGATTCTCTATGTTTTTCTCAGGTCCTTGAACTTAGGTGATATATGCTTCCGCTCATACTTTTGATACTTGCATTGGATGTCGAGTATACTTGCATACGTGAAGCGTCTTTTTGACTACTTTTAATCGTGTCGCACGTGTTTCATACAAACTTTAAACATTGTTATGTACTTGTTATGGAAACTACTTTTGTAAACTTTGAAACACCCTTATTTATGAAATGAATGCGACATACTTTTCGGTCAAACTTTGTTATAAAGACTTACGACCATGTAATGGGACCATACGTAGATGACGCCGTCATTTGACGATTTGTCGGGGTCGCTACAAGTGGTATCAGAGCTTTGGTTGTAGGGATTTAGAGTTCATTGGTGTCAACCCCGAGTCTTAGGGTACATTGGTGAGTCTAGACTACAACCGGCATATAGACTTGACATAGGAATTACTTGACTATTTGTGCATTTATACTCGAACTCTCTTACTCATATCTACTCTTATTCTATCTTACTCTTGCGTTGTATAATTTAATTGACACGCCACCTTGACTATATGTGGTGATGTCGAATGCACATATGAATTAGGGTAATATAATTCCCGGAAATTATATTACGGTGACTCATATGAACATACCGACATTATGACATAAAGAATTTAAGGCGAGTCAAGGATAATTTCCTCTTTATCTTTATTCCATATCACGGTTAGTATTATTTAGAATACTAACCAACGGTATTCTTGTGTTTTGAAGGAACAATGGCTCGTCGACGCGCCCCTCCCGAAACTCCCGAACAAGCTTTGCAACGCATGATAGCCACCGCCGTGGATGCGGCCATGGCCGGTCACTCGTCCAACAACAACAATAATAACAACAACAACAACCAAGGAGCCGGTAACTCTAGCGAAGGGTGCTCCTACAAAGCTTTCATGGGGTGCAAACCTCACACCTATGATGGAACCGGGGGACCGGTTGTGCTTACTCGTTGGTTTGAACAAACCGAGGCCGTCTTTAGCATAAGCGGTTGTCGGGATCAAGACAAGGTCAAATACTCCACGCACACTTTCTCCGAAATTGCTCTAACATGGTGGAACACCTATGTTCAATCGGTGGGTACCGATGAAGCTCATGCCCTCTCTTGGGCCGATCTAAGGGAAAAGATGATTGTTGAATATTTTCCGCGCGAAGAAACCCGAAAGCTTGAGGAAGAACTAAGAGCTTTGAAAGCGGTCGGAAACGATCTTAAAGCTTATAATCAACGCTTCGCCGAACTATCCTTGATGTGTCCTAATCTTGTTAACCCCGAATCTCAAAGGATTGAGCTCTACATGCTCGGTCTTCCAAAAAGCATCAAACAAGGGGTGATGTCATCCAAACCCACTACTCATCAAGCCGCTATGAACATGGCTCGCCAACTAATTGAAACGGTTGACGAAATCGTAGTGCCGGCTCCTAAGGCCGAGGACAAGTCGGGTGGCAACAAAAGGAAATGGGAAGCCACTCCATCAACTAACTACAACAACAACACCTTCACCAAAAAGCCTTTCAACAACGACGGCAAGAAGGGTTATGTCGGAAACTTACCTTCTTGCAACAAATGCCACAAGCATCATCACGGCGAATGTAACAAGCTAGTTTGTCACCGTTGCCAAGGTGTTGGTCATAGGGCCAACAATTGCACAAGCGCCGCCCCCGTTGCTCGAAAGGGGCCCAATCCTCCAAAAACGGTCACTTGTTACGAATGTGGCCAAACGGGCCATTATAAGAATGAATGCCCGAAAAAGAAAGCCAACCCCAACAACCGAGGCCGAGCCTTTAACATCAACACCGAGGAAGCCCGAGATGACAATGAACTAGTCACGGGTACGTTTCTTCTCAACAACACTTATGTTACTTGCTTATTCGATTCGGGTGCCGATAAATGTTTTGTGTCTAAGACTTTGGCTCCTACTCTTTGCACTCCACCACACCCTTTAGATACTACTTATTCCATCGAAGTGGCCGACGGAAAACTTTTAAGTGCCGACACATACTACCGGGGGTGTACTTTGAACATTTTGGGTAATGAATTTGAAATTGACTTAATACCCATGGAACTAGGAAGTTTTGATGTAATAATCGGTATGAATTGGATGGTCAAAAATAAATCTCACATTCTTTGCGATCTTCACGCAATCCGAATTCCTATCGAGAACGGTGAACCATTTATTGTCTATGGCGACAAAAATTGCACCGGACTCAATCTCGTTTCGTGCCTTAAAGTTCGAAAGCTACTCCGTAAGGGTTGTTTCGCGATTCTTGCTCACGTTAAGAAAGTCGAGGCCGACGAAAAGCTCATCGATGATGTGCCAATTGTTAGTGACTTTTCCGATGTATTTCCCGACGAATTACCGGGTCATCCACCTCATCGACCGGTTGAATTTCAAATCGATCTTATTCCGGGAGCCGCACCCGTAGCGCGTGCACCATATAGACTCGCTCCACCCGAGTTGCAAGAATTGCAAAGTCAACTCCAAGAACTACTTGACCGTGGTTTTATCCAACCTAGCCATTCACCATGGGGCGCTCCGATTTTGTTCGTCAAGAAGAAAGACGGATCCCTACGAATGTGCATTGATTATCGTGAACTAAACAAATTGACGGTTAAGAACCGATATCCTCTTCCTCGCATCGATGACCTCTTTGATCAACTACAAGGGTCTTGTGTATATTCAAAAATCGATCTCCGTTCGGGTTATCATCAACTAAGGGTTAAGGGGGAAGATGTCTCCAAAACCGCTTTCCGGACTCGTTACGGTAGTTACGAATTCCTTGTCATGCCTTTTGGTCTCACTAACGCACCGGCGGTGTTCATGGATCTCATGAACCGCGTTTGCAAACCTTACCTCGACAAATTCGTTATCGTGTTCATTGACGATATTTTGGTCTATTCTAAAAGCGAAGAGGAACACAAAGAACATCTCCGATTCGTGCTTGAACTCTTGAGGAAAGAACAACTCTATGCCAAGTTCTCCAAGTGTGAATTTTGGTTGAAGGAAGTTCAATTCCTCGGTCACGTTGTAAGTGATCAAGGCATTAAAGTCGATCCCGCAAAAATCGAAGCCATTAGTAAATGGGAGACTCCTACTACTCCTACTCAAATTCGTCAATTCTTGGGTCTCGCCGGATACTATCGTAAATTCATCAAGGATTTCTCCCTAATCGCTCGTCCTTTAACCGCTTTAACTCACAAGGAACGAAAATTCGTTTGGACATCCGAACAAGAAACCGCTTTCCAAATCTTGAAAACTAAACTAACCACCGCTCCTATCTTGTCACTTCCTGAAGGCAATGATGATTTTGTTGTATATTGTGATGCCTCGAAAAACGGTTATGGATGCGTATTAATGCAACGAAAGAAAGTCATTGCTTATGCCTCTCGACAACTCAAAGTTCACGAACGAAACTACACGACACATGATCTTGAACTCGGTGCCGTCATCTTTGCACTTAAGTTATGGAGACATCATCTTCTTGGTACCAAAAGTACTATCTTTACGGATCACAAAAGTCTCCAACACATCTTCGATCAAAAGCAACTAAACATGAGACAACGAAGGTGGATTGAAACCTTGAACGATTATAATTGCGAGCTTCGTTACCACCCCGGGAAGGCAAATGTAGTGGCCGATGCCTTAAGTAGAAAGGAAAGAGCGGTACCTCTTCGTGTCCGAGCTTTAAACATCACCATCCACTCCAACCTTAATAGCCAAATTCGCGTAGCCCAAGAGGAGGCTCTTAAGGACAATCACATCGGACGTGAACTTTTAAACATCCTTGTCTCTCGATTCGAAGTTAAGGAGAACGGACTTCGATATTACGCCGGAAGAATTTGGGTGCCTAGATATGGCGACTTACGAAACCTCATCCTAGACGAAGCCCACAAATCACGATACTCGATTCATCCCGGCGCCAATAAGATGTACCATGACCTTAAGGAACAATATTGGTGGCCGAACATCAAAAAGGAAGTTGCTAGATACGTCGCCAAATGTTTGACTTGCGCTAAAGTCAAAGCCGAACACCAAAGACCGTCTGGGTTACTCCAACAACCCGAGATCCCGCAATGGAAGTGGGAAAGGATCACGATGGATTTTATCACCAAATTACCGAAAACGTCGGGCGGTTATGATACTATTTGGGTCATTGTCGATCGCCTCACCAAATCCGCGCACTTTCTCGCCATGAAAGAAACCGACAAAATGGAGAAACTTGCACGACTTTACATTAAGGAGATTGTAGCCCGACATGGCGTACCTTTATCGATTATCTCCGACCGAGATGGCCGTTTCGTTTCTAGATTTTGGCGTACGTTGCAAGAAGCGTTGGGAACGCGTTTAGACATGAGTACCGCATATCATCCTCAAACCGATGGGCAAAGTGAACGTACGATACAAACCTTGGAGGATATGTTACGAGTTTGCGTTGTTGATTTTGGAAAAGCTTGGGACAAGCACTTACCTCTCGCCGAGTTCTCATATAACAATAGTTATCACGCGAGTATTAAGGCCGCACCTTTTGAAGCATTATATGGCCGAAAATGTCGCTCTCCTCTTTGTTGGGCCGAAGTGGGTGACGTGCAAATTTTCGGGCCCGAACTCATTCACGAAACAACCGAGAAGATTCTTCAAATCCGAGATAAGCTTCGGACGGCCCGGAGTCGTCAAAAATGCTATACCGACAAAAGACACAAGGACCTCGAATTTCAAGTCGGTGACCGCGTCATGTTAAAAGTCGCACCTTGGAAAGGTGTCATCCGTTTTGGGAAACGTGGAAAACTAAATCCGCGGTACGTTGGTCCTTTCGAAATCTTAGAGCGTGTTGGAACCGTTGCGTATCGTTTGGATCTTCCGCCTCAACTAAGCTCCGTCCATCCTACTTTTCATGTATCTAATTTGAAGAAATGTCTTGCCGAGCCCGATATCGTCGTTCCTCTCGAGGAACTTACTATTAATGACAAACTCCATTTTGTGGAGGAACCGGTTGAAATTGTGGACTACGTCGAGAAGGAATTGAAACAAAGCCGGATCCCGATTGTTAAGGTCCGATGGAACGCCAAAAGAGGACCCGAGTTTACTTGGGAAAGGGAAGATCAAATGCGAAAGAAACACCCTCATCTATTCCCGGTTCCGGAATCGTCGGATTCCGAGGAGGAAACAACGATTACTACGCCTGCTTAAATTTCGGGACGAAATTTCTTTTAAGGTGTAGGTAATGTAACATCCCGCCTTTTTCCGTTTACTTTTCCGTTTAACTATTTAAGTTCCGTTATATGTTTATAACATCTCCCGTTAATACGCGTTACAATTATCTTGTTTTAGGTAATTTAACGCACCCGATTGCAACTTGAGGGACTAGTTTCGCCAATACACTAAAGAGGTGACTAGCATGTGACTAGTCAACCCCACCTCTTCTCATTTTCATTTTCATTTTATCTTTTCTTTCTTTACTTTCTCATTTTCCTTCAATTATCCAATTCAAGAATTCATCATCCATATTAAATCGATCAAGCTTCGGGCCAAACAAATTACATATTTGAACTCCTCGTGATCTCCTCTTCGATTCCATACCGATCTCATCAAATTTGGGTAACTTTCTAAAATCACTAATTTTATGTGTTCTTGAGTTTTTGAGTTAAAAAGGTTGTTAATTAGTGTCTATGGCTCAAGTCTAGTATGATTATGTGTTTTGTATGCTTGTTCTTGCTAGTTTGGTGTAACTAATTCATATTGAAAGAATGCTTGCTTAATCTTGAGTTTTAGGTGTTCATATGTTGTTTAAAGATGAAAGATCATGTTTTAATTGTGTTCCTAACATCACTAGCTTCAAATTGGTATGTAGGTTGACATGGATTAGTTCATAAACTTGATTATGAAATTTGGTGAATATGGGTTAGGGTTTCATGAACTTGAAATGGTTTTGTAATGCTTTGAATGACATGTAATGTTGTTTGTAAGTGTTTAGATACATTGTATGCGTGATTATCTACACAACGGCGTATTAAATGGGTGTATTAAATTTTCGAATCATTAAATTGCATTTATGAACTTGGAAGTAATAAATGTGAGCATTAATGGTGATTTTGATATGAGTTTGTTTGGTTTTGATTGAGTAAATGCATTTAGTTATCTTCCTTGTCAAATTACCTTTCTAATGATATATGATATGCGTTTTAAATGTTTTCGGTGCATGAAATGTGTTAAATTGTGTTTTGGGTCGTGACTTAGACCAATTTTCTGCAAACAACATGTTTCCCAGGTAGTGCGCGCCGCGCACATACCTGCGCGCCGCGCATAATCAAAAATCCCAGATGTCTGCCTTCTTGGTTAATTTCTGACCAGGATTTACACTTGGGTGCGCGCCGCGCAACCCACAGCGCGCCGCGCATTTGGTCCAGCTCATTTTTGTCTTTGTTTTTCATATCACAAAATGTTCCCGCTTAACTATAATCCTGTTTACCATGAGACTTGACTATTATGCTCATATATGATTTCTCATCATGAGAAAATTGTCGGACACCCGACCCGACCCCGTTGACTTTGACTTTGACCAAGTTTGACTTTAGTCAAACTTAACCAAACAATTATACAATCGTTCTAACATGTTTAACTACTTGTAACGTGCATGAAACTTGACAATTTGCTTCACATGCTATATTAATCGAGTCGTATTGAGCCATAGGACTAATTGAACATCTTTGACCTTTCGTGACTATCGATATTGATACAACCTAATTGTTTAGGTCAAGACTAGCATTGTTCTTTGCACACGTTACTTGTCGAAGTACTTTTTGTTCGTGCATACAAGGTGAGATCATAGTCCCACTTTTACTCTTTTTGAACTTACTTTTGGGATGAGAAAACATAAACGTTCTTTTAAACTACGTGAACACAAGTACAGGGAAAACAAACATTCTACATACGAGTTTGAACACAAATCCTCAATTCGATTATCATTAGTTACATCAGATGGTGTAAGCGAGAACTTATGTTATATGGCCATATGGGTTTGACAAACCCTCACTTCGGACGGTTCGCTACCGTCTACGGGTGAAATATATTTTCGGGAAACAGTGTATGTTCTAACACTATTATTACGGGGTTCAACGGATGGAATGTTAAGCTTTGATAATTGAGTGCTCGTGAATATTAACTTTTAGAATGTACTATGACTTTATCGATGTTGCAAATCTTGTGGTTCAACTTACTTTTACTCACTTACTTATTTAAACCTGTGATTTCACCAACGTTTTCGTTGACAGATTCTCTATGTTTTTCTCAGGTCCTTGAACTTAGGTGATATATGCTTCCGCTCATACTTTTGATACTTGCATTGGATGTCGAGTATACTTGCATACGTGGAGCGTCTTTTTGACTACTTTTAATCGTGTCGCACGTGTTTCATACAAACTTTAAACATTGTTATGTACTTGTTATGGAAACTACTTTTGTAAACTTTGAAACACCCTTATTTATGAAATGAATGCGACATACTTTTCGGTCAAACTTTGTTATAAAGACTTACGACCATGTAATGGGACCATACGTAGATGACGCCGTCATTTGACGATTTGTCGGGGTCGCTACACTATTGGCCTACAATTTACAAAGACGCACACCTTCTTTGCAAATCCTGTGATGCATGTCAAAGGGCCGGAAAAATAAGTCAACGTGATGAAATGCCACAAAATGTCATCCAAGTATGTGAAGTATTTGACATTTGGGGTATTGACTTTATGGGTCCATTTCCAAAATCTCATAATAATCTATATATACTCGTAGCCATTGATTATGTATCTAAATGGGCGGAAGCACAAGCTCTCCCAACTAACGATGCACGAGTTGTAGTCAACTTTTTAAAACGTCTTTTTGCAAGGTTTGGAACACCGAAAGCTTTAATAAGTGATCGGGGTACTCATTTCTGTAATAATCAACTTGAGAAAGTTCTTAAAAGATATGGAGTAACTCATAAAATCTCCACCGCATATCATCCACAAACAAGTGGACAAGTTGAAAATACCAACCGAGCTTTAAAACGTATTCTAGAGAAAACCGTAGGATCAAATCCGAAGGAATGGTCCATTAAATTGGAGGATGCACTCTGGGCTTTTAGAACAGCCTACAAAACTCCAATTGGAACCACACCTTTTAGACTTGTTTATGGAAAAGCATGTCATCTTCCAGTAGAAATTGAACACAAAGCATTTTGGGCTTTGAAGACATGTAATCTTGATTTACATGAAGCCGGACGTCTACGATTAAGTCAACTAAACGAATTAGAAGAATTAAGACATGAAGCATACGAAAATTCGTTAATCTATAAAGAAAGAACGAAGAAATGGCATGATAAAAGAATCAGAAGTTCAAAAGAATTTAAAGAAGGAGACAGAGTTCTTCTTTTCAATTCACGATTCAAGCTATTTCCTGGAAAATTGAAATCAAGATGGTCTGGACCATTCATAGTCAAAAGAGTTTTCCCATACGGAACGATAGAATTGATAAATTCAAATGGGATTGAATTTAAAGTTAATGGTCACAGAGTTAAACATTACATACATGGTCCGATGGAAGTCGACAACGAAGTTAATCACAATTTCGACACCACAGCTAACTAAGTGTGGGGAGAATCAAGTCTTTAAAGAATAATATGTATTTCTGTTAGAATTAGATTGTCTGTTTTCGTGTAGTTCTCGAAAATGGAACCCGAATGGTCTTTCCCTAGCAGACCCTAAAGAACTAGTCTTCTCCCCCCATTCTGAATTTTTATTTTTTTTTAGGTTTTTACGAAATGAAGACTGCCTGTGAACTAAACCATGGTCTAATGCTACACGCTTTGATCACTAAACGTAATAATGACATACTACCGAGCGAATTAGTATCAGTAATCAGAAAAAGAATGGACGGAGTTAGAAAAGAATCCAGATGCGAAGATAATAAGTTACAATTTGGTAAAGGAAAATCAAAATCCGCATCGAAAAGAAGAGCACGACACCTAGAAAGATGTCACAAATGCGGAAAATGGTCACATGGAGGTAAATGTTCAAATAATCAAACCTATTCAAATACCGAATTTGTTACTTTATGCAGAGACGGACCGTTCATATGTTTAGAAGAAAAGACACTGAATGCTCGAGGTTACGCCTATGTAGCCATGGAAAACCAATTAAACCGACTATCTTATGAATGGAATAGATCATATAACTAAGAAATATATTTCACAGGTATGTCTGTACAGTTTTTATTTTTATTTTTAACCTTTTGATAATAAACGCTAATTTGTTCGCTAAAAAGTATTAAATTGGTATTGAATAAAATTAGGTTTGGCGACCGAAATTATTGATATCATTCAAAAATTTATTACATCACTGCGAAATTTAACGTTTATTCTTAAGGTATAAATATCTTTAATCAATCAACCCAAAATATTTCAAAAATTCGTCATGAGTCAAATTAGGTCTTGGAACCGAAATTACTTTACCGAAAAGAGGGGCGCATATTTTTGATAATATTTGATTAATTAAAGTGGGATAAAAAGACAAAAAGATTTTTAAATTTATTTTTTACCATGTTTTTAAAATTAATATTTAAATCTTAAATTAATATATTTAAAATTGTAAATATTTGAAAAATTAATATAAGTTTGATATGAATTTATAAATTTTTAAATTAAGTTTGGTGTGAATTTTTAATTTTTAAAATATTAATTTTTAATTTTATGCATTTCAAATTTTAAGTTTGGTATGAATTTTTAATATTAATTTTGAATTTTATATTTAAGTTGTGTGAATTTAAAAACAAAAATTTACTTTATCTCATTAAGTTAAGAATATGATTTTTAAAATTCGTCGTAAGTTGAAGACTAGGTCTTTGAACCGAAATTGCTTTACCCGAGGGAGGGACGAGAACTTTTATTATCATTATTTTTAATCTTATTGAATTAGAGTATGCCAAAAACATTGAAAAAACCCAAAAATCTTAGCTTTTAAAACAATCGCTACAAAAAGATAAATTTTAAAATTTTGTCGAAGGACGGACTAGGACATCGATCCGAAACGACCTCGTCCTAAATAACAAGGGAAACAAAATTTTAAAATTAATTACTTAATTGTTTTAATAAGTTAATGATTATAAAAAAAAAAAAAAAAAAAAAAATTACCAAACTCCGCGACTCGCGGAGTTTGGTGCTTAAATCTCCGCGACTCGCGGAGGGACCGAAAATCAGAAAAAAATATAAAGAGCTGAACGATCAGTTCACTCCCCCCACACAAAAACACCCGAAAACTGCTGCGAAAAACCCCGAAAAACCACCCAAAAACACCCCAAAAATACCAATTTTTAACCGTTAATCACCAAATTTTTTGCTAAAATCATGTTGAGAAGGATGCTATCTAAGAATTACTCAAGAAAAACGGTAAATTTCTACACCTAAACACCATTTAATTCGAAATTAAGTGTTATTGAGCTATTTTTTTTCCCAATTTGATTTTGATGCTTTTTAGTGTAATTAGACTTAAATTGTTTATGTATTATGCTTGTATAACCTAGATTGATACTGTTTAACATGATTAGAAGCCTTAAACTTCAAATTTTGAATAATCTAGGGTTTGTGTTCTTGAGCAATTTGGGGCTTTTTGATATAAACAGGTTATGGCCGATTTTTGTCATGAATTGTTGCTAAATTGAGTAGTGTAACATGTCTAGGTAGTTAAATGATCCAAACTTTGAGCCTAAACATGATTTTGAGAATTAAAGTGGACTTTTTCAAGTCTAAAATTCATGAACTTGATTTTTGAAAGATAATGCCATTTGAGACTTGTTTAATTGCTAGTAATGATTATTTTGACATGTTATTTGAGTTGAATGCTTATGAACTTGGCGAACATTTTCGTATATGCTTATTTGAAAAAGTGTAGATTTGATAAAAATGTGAAAATGAGCTTAAGTTTGATATAAATTGATAATGTCATTGTAATTATTTTGATTAATGATTTTGCTGACACTAATGCATATTTGGATGCACAAAAATTGTGTTTGATGTGTTTTGCAGAATGAAAGGGGTGAATCTTCATCCCAAGCCCGCAATGCTCCTGCTGAGAATTTGGAACAACAGGAGGTGGATAACTACTACAAGCAGGATGTACCTCATCCAGTCATGACCTTTTCCGATATGCATTTGGAAGAGTTGCACCCGAACCTGAGATTTGACAGACTTTGGATAGATTATCCAAAATATCAACGGGGTTTGCATACTCTTCATTCCAAGGTTGTTGAGGTACCGAGGGTCATAGAATGGGGACCCTTAGAAGCTGTAGAATTGGCCGGGCCAATTAGGGAATTACTTGTACAGAGGTATGGTAATTCTTCTTTTAATGACTGGATATGTTTATTCACCATACGCAGACCTGTATATAAAGTATGGTGTGAAGAGTTGTTATGTAGTATAGAGTTGAATGATCGGGTAGCTAGTTTAACCGATCATTCTTTTATTAGATTTTTGTTAGGCGGTTCGATGCGCCACATGTCTTTACTGGACATGGCTCAGGCTTTACGTATATATACGCCTGAGGAGTTAGCGTCTGCCGATTGTAGAGGATTGATACTAAACGGTAGAAAGATAGATGAGAATTTTGATACACACGGTGTGTGGAGTCAAATGACAAGCCATCACCGTTTCAAAGGGGGAAATTACTCTTATTTGGATATAGATAGAGCCGAATTAAGAGTGATACATAGGTTTTTAGCTAATTCGATTACACAAAGGGGTAAAAACAAGGAAAAAGTAAATGAACAGGATTTGTTTTACCATATGTGTATTCGAGACCCACAGAGCGCTGTAAGTATACCATATTGTGTGGGTTATTATTTATCAGCTATGGTTCGGGGGATGCGACCACATAGCATAATAGGAGGTGGTATTTTTATTACTTTGATTGGTGAATATCTCGGTGTGGATATAAGTCGGGGGGGATTATTACTAGAAGAGCCGGAACCCCGCGATACTATAGGTTTAAATGTATACCATGGTGCGAAAGTTTTGAAGAGGCGAAATAACGCCGCAGTACGATACCATGGTAGACATCCACAGGTGGAGAGAAACCAGCAGCAAGGTAATGTAGGAGGGGGGAATGAGATGCAAGAAATGCATAGGTTTATAGCTTCTCAGGAATACGAAAATGCTAGACAGAGAGCATTTGAAGATTGGCAAGTTCATCAGAACCAGATCATAGCTCATTGCCAACATATAGGTAGAAACTATATTCCTACACCGAAACCCATCTTCCCTCCTTGGTCGATAGAGATGCAGCCACCATATCCTACGTATGACCCTGCCGAAGCATTCTATAGCACTTATGGTTATGCCTGGAACCCCTATTGGTACCAATATCATCCTTAGTTTACTTATTATTTTTTTTTTATTTTGTAATTTGTAATTATTGATATGTTTAATACTTTTGTTAATATTGTAATCATTTTTATAATTATCTAACTTTTATTCTTAGACTTTAATAATTTTTGAATGTGGGGTAATATACCAAACTTCAAAAATATGTATATATGTTTGCAGTTTATCTTATGTACACAACAGGGTAAAACAACGCATTTTCAAAGACTGGCATTAAGTTCAGCAAAAGCAACTAATTTTGACGACAAGATGCAAAATATATGTGAAATAACAACAAGACGGAATGAACAAATGATGTGCACCATTTATCATTCAGCAAACAAACGCCAATATATTTGGAAACTTTGGTAAAATTTAATCATTTTCACACAAATCACCCTCAATAATTTAAATTGTTACTGATTTCTTGCAAATGAGGGCATTGCAAGATCTTAAGTGTGGGAAGGGGTTAAATTCTTTCGGATTTTAAAATTTTTTACTTTATACACTTGGTTACCATTAAAAATACTAGTAAAGCAGTAGTTGTATTAGAATCTAGTGCTCTCTGATAAAAAAGAACAGCCCTAGTCTTATATACTGACTACCCAATTCTAGTAAAATTTTTGAAAATTTTCAATTAAATGAATTCAAATCATGTTTATACATATTTATGAACGATAAAACTAGATTTTAACACCGAAATTATTGTTACCTCGGAAAGGACATAAATTGAGAAACAAACTAAAATGTTAAAATTCATTTAAAATGGAATAGAGGACGATAAAAAGGAAAATAAAAGCCAAGTGTGGGAAAATTTACCAAGTTATTTTAAACATATGCCACATATATCTGTAACAAATAACTGAAAATACTTTTGCTTTGAACTAAACTAAACTGTTTTACCCAATGAAAGAAAAGAAGAGATGGATCTACACGATGAATCAATTCCATCATTAAAAGGAAGTAAAGTCTTCCGAAAAAGAAACGCGCTTCTTGATTTAGGTCATGAAGTTGTCGTTCAGACCAGCTGTAGGTTGACGAAAAATCTAGAAAAGTCATCACTAAAATCAGCAGGAAATCCACGGACCTCAGCATTAAACAGGGTCGCCAAGTGGTCAGATTTATCCTAACCATGAGAAGGATTTATCTCGTACAATGGGGGGGCACCATGCAAATTAGCTGGATAAGACTAATGAATCAGATCCCCAGAAAGGATAATCTCCTTAAAGATTAAAAATCAGCTTTTAAGACTGATATCACTCAATCCTTGAGATTGACCTTAAAGATTGAGAATTACAAACTCATGGAATTCAATGATATCTAAACTCGAGCTTGAACGAGAAAATATTTTGATCAAAATTACAAACCGATTTGTTTTCTGAAAACCCTACTTTTAATGCGTTCATTACCATTGAACGTAAAATCCTAGGAATTCACCTGGAATTCATTAGGTCACCTGAATCAAATCGGGTGTCAACCGTAAGAACGGTGGTTGCATAGTGGTCAAAGACAGGACCTTGTGCCAGACCGAAAAATTATAAGGGTGAGCTTTACTATTGCTCCTACCAAGGATAGTAATTGCGTCCGACACGTTATAGACCATAATTAAAAGCATGTCAGGGGACATTGCCTTAACAGTTGCTTGTTCAACACTTTCCTTTACAACCGGACGGTAGTTTACCGAAAGGTAATATACGGGACAAGTAAACTGGACGTGTTGCTTTCCAAATACAAGGTTAGCAAGTGGGTGACACAAAACCGCAAGTTTTGAGCTAAAATTTTCAAATCTGAAACCCACCAAACCCACAAAAATATTTTGCAAACACCGGTAAAGGGTTATCCCGGAAAACTTATCTAGGGTAAAAAACTAGATTTAATTTTCAAAAGATCAAATGTTTTCATAAAGATCCAATTTCCTTAATGGATCTAAATTTTAGTCATGTGGGACTGTAAACCATATCGTTACTACCATTGTTTATACCGCCGTATAGAAATCACTGATGTACAAAGTGTGAAGAATAAAGAAGTGATTCTAGTATTTCAAGACAATATTGCTTGAGGACAAGCAACGCTCAAGTGTGGGAATATTTGATAATGCTAAAAACGAACATATATTTCATAGCATTATTCCTCAAGAAAGACAAGCTTTTAGTTGCAATTGTTCTATTTACAAGTGATAATCGTTTAAATAATAAAAGGTGAAGACAAAAGACAGATTCGACGAATTGAAGACGCAAACGACCAAAAAGCTCAAAAGAACAAAAGACAATCAAAAAGGTTCCAATTATTGATAAGAAACGTCTCGAAATTACAAGAGTACAAGATTCAAAACGCAAAGTACAAAATATAAAATTGTACGCAAGGACGTTCGAAAATCCGGAACTGGGACCAGAGTCAACTCTTAACGCTCGACGCAACGGACTAAAAATTACAAGTTAACTATGTATATAAATATAATATAATATATAATTAATTATATTAATTATATATATATTATATTTATATATAAAAAACCGTCGGCAGAGAAACTCCAAGGGTGTGAGCTGTAAATACATTCTCCGCGACTCGCGGAGTTTGAAGAGGCTTTTGCCGCGAGTCGCGGAGCCCCAAATTTCAACTCTGGCTATAAAGCAAACCGAATTCTGATCAAAATTTCATATTCTATTTCTCTCATCTCTCTATCTATACGATATATATATATATATATATATATATATATATATATATATAATTTATATTTTAATTTTAATTTTAATTATAATTCTAATAATAAGGGTATGTTAGCGAATGTTGTAAGGGTGTAAGTCGAAATTCTGTCCGTGTAACGCTACGCTATTTTTAATCATTGTAAGTTATGTTCAACCTTTTTATATTAATGTCTCGTAGCTAAGTTATTATTATGCTTATTTAAAACGAAGTAATCATGATGTTGGGCTAATTACTAAAATTGGGTAATTGGGCTTTGTACCATAATTGGGGTTTGGATAAAAGAACGACACTTGTGGAAATTAGACTATGGGCTATTAATGGGCTTTATATTTGTTTAACTAAATGAAAGTTTGTTAATGTTAATATAAAGATTTACAATTGGGCGTCCCTATAAATTACCATATACACTCGATCGGACACGATGGGCGGGGTATTTATATGTACGAATAATCGTTCATTTAACCGGACAAGGGAATGGATTAATAGCCACTAGAATAATTAAAACAGGGGTGAAATTACATTCAAGGGTAATTGGTGTAATTGTTAACAAAGTAGTAAAACCTTGGTTTACACGCAGTCGATAACCTGGTGTATTCATTAAACAAAGTATTAAAACCTTGTTACAATTCGAATCCCCAATTAGTTGGAATATTTAACTTCGGGTATAAGAATAATTTGATGAGGACACTCGCACTTTATATTTATGACTGATGGACTGTTATGGACAAAAACCAGACGGACATATTAAATAATCCAGGACAAAGGACAATTAACCCATGGGCATAAAACTAAAATCAACACGTCAAACATCATGATTACGGAAGTTTAAATAAGCATAATTCTTTTATTTCATATTTAATTTCCTTTATTTTATATTTAATTGCACTTCTAATTATCGCACTTTTATTTATTGTTATTTAATCGCACTTTTAATTATCGTACTTTTTAATTATCGCAAGTTTATTTTATCGCACTTTTATTATTCGCAATTTCATTATCATTATTTACTTTACGCTTTAAATTAAGTCTTTTATTTATTTAATATTTTACATTAGGTTTTAACTGCGACTAAAGTCTTAAAATCGAAAACCGGTCATTAAACGGTAAAAACCCCCCTTTATAATAATAATATTACTTATATATATATTTGTATTTTTAATAAAAGTAAACTAATATAGCGTTGAGCTTTGTTTAAAGATTTCCCTGTGGAACGAACCGGACTTACTAAAAACTACACTACTGTACGATTAGGTACACTGCCTATAAGTGTTGTAGCAAGGTTTAAGTATATCCATTCTATAAATAAATAAATATCTTGTGTAAAATTGTATCGTATTTAATAGTTTTTCCTAGTAAAATATAAACTATTTTATATACACCTCGCATAACATCAGCTATATACCCTAAAAAATATCAATGTAGGTTATATACTCTTAAAAGTTGTATCGATGTACACAAGTTTAACAAGTTACCTGCTGAACCGATAAAGTTAATTATTTAAAATTCTTTTTGCATTTTATATGGCTACAAATAGGTCATATACTTTCAGTTTTGTTCTGATGTAGGCTAGATACTTTCAGTTGTGTTCCGATGTAGGCTGTATACTTTCAGTTTTGTTCCAATGTATCACCAACGTTATGTTTCACGTAGGATGGCACGTCATCGTTTATTTGTTTATCCGGTTAATAAGTATTGTTCGTTCATATTAGTTTAGTATACTTTATGAAAGTATATAGCCTACATTGGTATTTTTCGGGGTATATAGCCTACATTGGGACAAAAATGAAAGTATATGATCTATTTATGACTTTAACCCAAACTATATATTTTTCTAAGTGTCTAATCAAAACTAACTAAAGTTTATAATTGTAAATGGATAAAAAAAAACATTAAAATTAAAATCTATGATATATAATCATATACAATTGTTTACGAGAGCTTATGAAACGGGGTATTATAATAAGCATCATTAATCATTAATCATTAATCATTAATCATCATTAATCATTAATCATCGATCATCATTATCATTAATCATCATTAATCATATTAATGTTAATAATTAATATTAATAATAATCATTATAATAATAATCATTATTAATCACCATACTAAATCGGACACTTGGCACAACCATACTTTTTTTCTCATAATTTTGAATTAAAAAAATCACTAATTATTTACAAGTGACGCGTGTCACTTTCCAACCTCTCGATCCGTTTAAAATTTTCAATTTAGGGCTCCAAACATAATTTTTTCTTCAGTCTATTTCATACTGATTTTCTCCATCCATCCATCCGTTCCAAGAATTGTTTTCATCATCAATCGACCGACTTTCCTAAATTCATCTACTTCGTTATCAGGTTAATTACATCCGTAGTATGTAAATAATTATTCCAAGGATGCTAGAATAACGGTACGTTCTGCCTATATTCATCTTCTTCTTTATCAGCTTAAATTGAATTATACGTTCTTTTCTGCCTAATCTGCTAAATTAGGGTTACCAGATTCATCATCATCTTTCAATACGATACAATTTGCAAAGCAACCAAACGACAGAATCATCATCATCATCATCATCATCATCTTCATCATACAATCTATGGATCCTACGATTCTCGATTGACATCCGTCAAAATCATCATCATCATATTCATAATATCGTCAATGGATTAAGAGATATGGAATCGAATATGAAGGCGCCGTTGGTGGTAGCTCCTCATATTGATCATATTCATCGTCCTCAACCGCCGTAGTGATTATTCGACTTCGCCAGAACTTATATGAAGGCGCAGTTGGTGGTGGTTTTTAATTGTCTTCGATTTTGATTTAATTATTATTTTTCTTTGACTTTGATTTTTGATTGTATTTGATTTTGGTTTTGATTTTGATTCCAAATTCTATGATTTTTTTTGTTTCTTATTCCAAACTCATTTACTTTGTTATCTATACAAAAAATAGAAGCGTTATGAAGTGAAGACATGAAGTTAAGACATAAAGTGAAGTATACTACTGTAGATTGAATGGTTATATGGTTAGTGGTAGTTGATTTTAAGTTTCATTTTTTGCTGTATTCACTTTATTATGTCTCACTCATTTGGCTTCAGTTATTTACAACTGCACAAACTTCAGTTTAATAGGATCATGTGCTCAACAGTTTAAGCTCTTTCTTTCAAACGTAGTCAAAATGTTTTTGCCATGTGCTTCAGCTGTTGCTTCTGATCACAACTTATCGTTAGAACATTTGCATCGATGATATGATGAACGAAGCTTAGTCGCAGACCCACTCAGGTCAGTACAAATTTGTAAGGTAATATGATCCATTAAGATTTTCAACGCTTTATATATATGTTTGTGTGTGATAATTTTTGAGAGACCAATATTACTATTTGTTGCTTTCGCAACGAGGTGACAGACACACAATTTTCGAGTTCATTCAGGTTTGGCGCAAAATAATGATAAAGTTGTGAGTATGTACTTTCTATGTTAATTGTTGCTGAACTAATTACTTTGAATAACCTTTTTTCACTCTTCAAAATACCGTTACTGCTTAGTTTGCGTCTTAAGCTATAAGGTATATTCAGTCTCCAATATCAGGTGTATTTTACTCTTTTTGATATTTAAAGAAGCTATGCATTTATAGCACTTACGGATCAATATGTCACATATATCCCAGGTAAAATGCATTCTTAAACATATCTTTTTGGTTGTATTATTTGTCAGAAGCAACGTTATTTTCTACAATTGTAATATTAACGAGACTATTTTGTTAATTAACATATCTTTTTCGTCTCATTTATTTTACTATTTTGTTTCATTAGTATTGGTACTTCCATTTTAATTATCTGAGTTACTCACAACTAATAGTTGCAGATCAACGGGTCTAGATAATTTGGAACTCATAGTTGCAGATCAGCAGCTACCATCCAATACCCATTTGTTTATATTTATATTTCATTTGTGGAATCATTTTACTTTATTCTACTTTATTAACTAACAATATTAGTTCATCATATCTATTAACACACACATTTTCCAATTTCATTATTCTTGTGTCACTTAAGCTGCATATGTACAGTTACAATTTGGTTAATTGCTCATTAATCATTATGTTGTTATTTAATAATGATTCCAGACTTGGGAGATATGCTTTGATTTGTGACTGATCTAGGTTAACATCCTTTAGTTCGCATATTGACCCGTTTCATCAAAGGCATGTATTTTAGCTTATACATATGATCTGTTAGACGTTAAGCATAGCCCAGCTTGACCCAAATACAAGAAAATGGGTGGAAATTCCCTCGAAGTGTGTTTAGATTTAATTTCAAACTTATCCTGAAATGTGGGATTGTATGATTCAGTTGATATAAACTATGCTTCATATAATTATAATACTTTATAGTGGTTTATGGGACAAAGAACTTAACATTCATGAAACACTCTACTCTAATACTTTTATGGTTGTAGGTTTTTTACATTCATTTATTTACTTGGTTAATATGTGATACAGAGCAATATCAAATTCGTCTTATAAAAGTGAAATCTTGTGGATGTTTGATAAAAAATGTTCTCTTTATTTGATATGTTATCAAGAATAGGGGTATCTGCTATACCCATTTCAAGTATCATAATTTCTAAATATTCAAGGCCTTGATTTGAATGCTTGCATCTTTACTGCTATTATTTTTTTGGGCCAAATTTCTGTTTTCAGACGTATAATGTGTGCTCGAGAACATCTTTGATCAGTTGGAGGTCTCTGCTAATCGATTTTAGTCACAAATCTTTGCCTACTTGAAAGATTTGATTCACATCAAAACGACACAATCAGGAAGCTGTTAAGAAGATCATTACTTCAGGTTGTGCACAAGGTAAATCTGTAGTTAGGTGCGCATTTAATTAGCTTTTTAGAACTAATGTATGCTGACTGTTCGCACTCATTAAGAATCATATCATAAAAAAACTAAAAAATTTACTAATAAAAATATTAGTTACTCAGGTGTGGATAATGGGTTATGGTAAACACAGTTAATTTGTAGTTATATTGTTGGTTATTGCATACCAAGTGTTTGATAATACTTTTCAATGTCTTCCATGTAGGAGCAGCTCGGAAACTGCTGAATTTGGAAGGACATATGTTCTAAGGCCAAATGTGAAACATCAAGCAACCATTGTTTGATTGTGTGATATTGCCGATAATGGTTCGAGGTATAGTCATGATTTTTCATGTTACATTTATGTTATATATGCTTATGAGTATGTTGTAACGACTTCATTTTGAATCATATTTGTGTATATATGTTTCTGGCTGCCAGTACAGAAGGCTGTGAAAGATGCGGCTATATTTTGAAGTTTCTACCTTCATTGTTGGCATTTTGTTGTGATGGTTGTGGCTAATTGTGATCATGGTTTGGTGTTGCACAACGACCTTTACTTGTATACTAGTTTTCGTTGCTCACTTGCTGTTTGGGGCAGAGTTTGTTGCCGTCGTTATTAAGTAAGTATTTCTCATGCTTATTGTTTTTTTTTCAGTTTGTTTAGTTACTTATGTAAAGCTATTTTGGCAATGTGATATGTGATGCCATCAAGTTAGTTATTTTGTGTGTTTTAGTGGTATTTAGCATAGATAAGTCACGTTGTTTTAGTTAACTCTAATAGTTGTTTTAGTGGGATGAACTGATGAACTTGAATGTTAATTTGTTTATGTATTTATATTAGGGGTGTTTTTTTAATGGATACGCCCGAGAGAATCGAGGAATCGACATTATATCTAGATTCAAATCGACTGCTTGGACAACAGATATCAATTCAGATGGGAGTCGTGCAGTGATTGGTAGGTTCATTTACAACACAATTTTGATTGAAAAAAATTCCTTTTTATTTGATGAACTGATGTACTTGAATGTTAATTTGTTTATGTATTTATATTAGGGTTGTTCTATTAACGGATAAAACCGAGAGAATCGAGGAATCGATGGAAACTGATCCCAAAATGACCCAAACATGCAATATTTTGGTTTTATGCTCTGTCCTCGGTCCTTCGTGTGCATTTGAATCGGGTTTCGACTTAATAGTATGTAGTGTAATTTTTTAAATGCATTGCGACTTTCGATGACTAAAAGAAAAAATTCGTGCATTCTGGTTGTTGAAAATAAAAGTATAGATTATAGATATTATACCTGATCATCTGTTTTTCATGTATTGTTAATGTTACTGATGCAAGGTTTTAGTAGTATTTACTTTCATCTAGCACTAAAAAGTCTACTCCTATTCTGTTTTTTTGTTACAAGTGGTTGTTTAATACTTCTATCTATTTACCTATCTATAATTAGTTTTATTACAAGTGGTTGTTGGTTGTTTAATAATTCTAACTACTTACCTATCTATGATTAGTTTGTCATATATGAATGCAGAAGGTTTGTTTTCAATTTGTTATTGAATTTGTTTTCAATTTGTTATTGAATTACTTAGTCGTGTTCGTTTCTTATGTAATATGTAGACTCGTGCTATTTAATTGGTTTTGTTTGTTTTATTTCTAATTTAATTTGTTGCTTATAGAGTGTTTTTTTGTAGGTTACGGTAGTTTGGTATAAGGTGGTCAATTGGTTGGAGGGTGTTGGATACTCCTGAGATGTCGGTTTCCAATGGGTGAACAATCCAATCATAGTGGATGTAGTAATCTGGCGGGTCCAAATGGGTAAATTATTGAGTGGATGTTTCACTAAGGGATTTTCTGCTCGAGCTACGGATGGGTTTAGAGTGAATTTGGTTACTACACTTTTAAATTGTAACCAAGAATACAAGAAGTTGTTGTGACTGGCATGGTGGAGCACAATATGAGCATAATGGTATGTGGCTAAACTAGGATGTAAATATAGAACATGAATGTAGTAGAGTCTCAATGCTAGGTATACATATCTACATGCTATATGTTATAAAGACAAGAAGCGATTCTAAGCAGTATGACTCACTCAGAATTGTAGATTGAGCTTCATACTTATTAAATAAAACTTGAAGTGAAGTGATAATGCTTGTGAAAAAAAATGATACGTAGTAGTGTTTACAATATGACTGTTAGGTTTTACAAAATGGTGGTATTTACTTTATTAGCTGTAAAAGAAGTTTAAACATTTCTATGTTTTGTTAGTGATTATAATGACTTAAAAAATCAAAACTTGATTCTGGTTTTACTTGGCCGTGCCATTGGATCGGTTTCAAGGTTTCCTCCCGGGCAGCGATGGGAGCGGGGTTATTATCGCTGCATCGGCATAGTCGAAACGGGAGATGATCGCAACGGGTGGTTTAGTCCCCCTCGGGTGATCCCAATCGCTGTTAAAAAAAGAATAACAAGTTTTAGGACTTTAGCTTAATTGGTTGATTTGTTCATGGTAAGAAAATGATCACCATTGAGAATTAATGAAACTATATTCTAATACTTCTGTGTAATTTATTTTGACCTTTTTGTTCTTCTTACTTTAAGGTACACACCAAATTCATGTTGACCAGGTACATCATAAAACTTTGAGTTGCTAATTGGAGATATGGGGGAGTCAATTGTATGTCATGTAGAATCAGTTAAACACCTTCGTCCCGATGGTGATGTGGCATCCCTATGATGTGCTGGGTGGTGGACTTGATGGTATGCTGTTGGTGGTGCCAAAATGAGCAGGTAAAAAAGTTTTGGTTTATTTATTTATTTATGTTTCAATTTTATTTTGTTTTAATTTTTTTCATACTTATTGGCCGGAGGTCCACTCGGAAGCAATCTCTCTATCCGTCGAATAGTCGAATAGAGAGTGAGATGACTTTCTCTACTTTTGAGAGTGTTTTCACTTTGGGTGGAGAAATGACTTGTCTTTATCCTCGGATAGGAGAATGATTGTCTACATCTCACCTCCTCCATTCACTAGTGTGGTATTGGGTTTTGTTGTTGTATTAATCTCTCAATTACATTCTTTGTCTTTGACTAATATCATATATACATGTAGATCAATATATAAAAGTGGGTATTAAACGTTTGTCTAATGTTAAATGTGTTCGAATGCCTGTGTATGTGGACAGAGTATATTAAAAAAAGTATTGTGAAATTGATGCGGTTCATCAAAATTTCACGTAGGATTATGAATCATTAATATGATATATTAACCCAGCTGACCCATTTAATTTCAATTGATATTTAGTGATAGAAGATCATATGAATTATAACACACTTACTCGAGATCAACTGCTCATATTAAGATAAAAGTCCATATCCGTTTTTTATTACTTCTGTTTAGCTCTTTCATAAGCATTGTCCTTTTTCTCTCGTGCCTACTAAGACTTATCTTAAATACTGTTGTATTCACTAGCTTAACTACCTTCGTGATATGGATTTCAGACTTCTTCCATTGTATGTAATCGTTGTAACTAAACTTGGCTACACGTGAAAAATGTAAACCAACTTATGTACACTATAAGATAAGTTTCACATGTAGTTTTATTTAAACTATATTCGGTTTTTGTTTTTTTGTTTTTTTTTTTTTGGTCATGGAGCAAGTACATGAAACTTGGTGAAAACGACTATAAACAATTGATTGTTGCATTGTAATTCTATTCATTAATAGTGTTCACGATACTAATTTTTTCAATAAATTTGTTTTCAATACAAATATTATTAATAATGAAGGGTTTCTTAGATGTAAATATATCATACATTTAATCAGTCTTAATATTAACGTTTTCGAATACTATTTTATAGAGCTGTCGTGCAACGCACGAGTTCTTAAACAACCTAAACAAAATATAACAAAATAGGGTTGTTTTCGACAACAAAATTGTATAAAGCCTGGCGAAGAATGTTCATTCACCTAATGTTTTAAAGAACATGCTTTTATCTGTATCGTGTTTTTAACAATTCATAAGTTTGAGTTGTGTATTGGATAAATTTATTCAAACTACAACTATGTTTCAAATTTCATAATAGTACTAATGAATACATTACACAAATTTTATTGGCACACAGATGATCTTTGATGACAACTATAATGTTTTCAATAATTAACATTTATAAACTTTTGATAGTGTCATTATTATTCTGTAACATGATATAACCTTTGACATTTTAGATTTACTAAACTGAGGAGTACCCGTGCAACGCATGGGCTCTTAAATCTAGTTTTAAACTATATGAACAACTTATTTCCTCCGTCAAAAATTTCCTGTTTCATAGCTATCACTTTATTATTTATCGTTATATTTAGGTTAAGTTAGACAAAATTTATTTGAAAAGAAATGATAAAGACTAATAATAAATGGGAGTAAATTTATGAATTCAAATCTTAATTCTTTAATGTGTTACATTGCCTAATAGGTTACATTCTATCAAAAGTATTTTACTTTCTATCAAAAATATTCCTAAATCAATTCGCCTTGCCACTTGATTGTGTGTGTGTGTGTGTATTTTATGAGGTCATTCTCAATGATGACATATTTGTCACTAGAACTAACTGTCGCATCAGCACTCTTCAGTCTTCACCATGACTAACACAGGTCTAAAAACTCTCAACCATAACATATCTCCTCCTCATGTATACAATTTATCTGTCCTCAAATGTGTTGAAAAAAAGGACTTGATATTAGTAGCCTTCGTGCATTTAATCTTGATCTCAAGTACAAATGGGTTTGGCGATTTGTTGATGCACCAAGTTCTTTGTGGGTCACGGTTGTTAAGGCGTTACATGGGGACACCTCTCTTTTCTGCAGCACTTCTGTTTCTATCAATGGAATATGGAACAATGTGGTGACTGGTTCTTACAAAAGCTTGAACAATAATTGGTTGCCAAACGATGCATTACTTTTGAAAGTAGAGAATGGTCGTAATATGCGTTTTTGGAAAGATAATTGGATCGGAAGAGACATAACGATGATGAACGGGTTCCGAAGGTTATATCATCTCGATTCGAACCGAGATTGCACAGTAGTTAATTGATAAGTAGAGGGTTCATGGGCTTGGTCATTGATAAGTAGAGGGTTCATGGGCTTGGTCATGGATTCGAGATGATATTGGGCCAAAAAGCATTGAAAATCTTCAACAATTAACGGAAGTCATTGTGCCAAGAAACATTGAAAATCTTCAACAATTAACTGAAGTCATTGGGCCTTTAGTACCAATGGTGTAGATGATAGGTAGCAATGGAAACTTGCAGATATTGGTGAGTATTCGGTTTGCAATACCGGGAAGTGTATTGATGATTCAACGTTACCTTCCTTGGGTCCTTGTACTTTTTGGTTGAAGATTCTTCCACGAAAGATAAGCATTTTTATTTGGAGAGAGGCTCTTGACAGACTTCCAACGTGACTAGACTTATCACATAGAGGTTTGGAGCAAAAAACGTATCAACTGTGTGTCGTGTAGTTGTGGTGTTGAGTCATTGCAACATGTTTTATTTGATTGTTCGATAGCTAAGGAGGTACGGTGCAGAGTAATTCGTTGGATAGACATTGATTTACCGTTGTTTTCAGACTGGAATGCGTGGATCAGTTGGTTCCAATGTTGACGATCAGTTAGAGAGGTAAAAGAGACTTTATTTGTTATTATGTGTGACGATCGCTCTAAATCCATATGGACGAACACGTCATTCATCGATTTCATTGCGAGGTATTTGACCTCTATATGATACGTTTTGTAAACATTGCATTCTTTTGAAAAGGCATACCATAAATGAATATTTAAATCAAAAGTTTTCGATATCTGATGATTTCTACATATAGACAATCACTGTAAATAATAGTTTACAATAGTACTTCTGTTGACAATGCAGTCAAAATAAGATACATGGTGATGATTTGGTGAATGCAACGTTTCCTTGAAAAATATGCCATGTACGACTCCATGCACATAGCTTGTCTAACATATAAGCAAACAGCGGAAGACTTCTAGGAAACCTGAGAATAAACATGCTAACAAGTGTCAACACAAAGGTTGGTGAGTTCATAGTTTTAGTGTTTCGCATAATCTGTATATAAAAGTGGATCACAAGATTTCAGTTGTTTCATCCAGAAACATTTATCAAAAGTTTGTCAATAGATTCTACGTAACAGAGCACCCTGGTAACTAAGCTTTAACGTTATAATGATAAATACCCCATTCGTTTTAATACACGCAAACCAACGTGTCCTAAACTCAAATAACACACATCCGTTAAAAGGCTAGCGCTCTAGCTCGGATGGGGATGTCAAGCCCTATGGATCCATATACTGTTATTCGCGCCCACCAGTCCATATCCTATGTACTGGCAGCTACTAGTTACCAAAGCTAAGGGATTTTCGGTTCAAACTCAGTGTAGAATTAAGTATGTACTTGTATCCATTGCGTTTAAAATAAATTGCATGTATTCTCAGCCCAAAAATATATATTGCAAAAGCAATTAAAAAGGGAGCAATGAAACTCACCTTAGCATCATATATAGTCGTTCACCAAAATGTGACCGAAACTCGGATTACCAAATAACCGTAGATCTCAACGTATCAGTATTGAGATTCAATATTGTAGGAAAGTACGTAGACGTAACGGAGATGATAAACACTAGGTTTGATTCACAAATATATCCCCGAACATTACCCATAACCTCCTTGGCAATAACCCATAATTTTCTTAGCTTTATCCCGCTCGAAAACTCATTTTGAAAGTGACACGCTCATAACCTCGTCGTAGTATTTTATGTATAATACTACTAATAATAATAAGATTAATAATATTATTAATCTTAATAATAATAATAATAATAATAATAATAATAATAATAATAATAATAATAATAATAATAATAATAATAATAATAATAATAATAATAATAATAATAATAATAATAATAATAATAAATATAACTAATAATACGGAGGAAGAATGAAGAATGAATAAAAAAAAATCAGAGAAACGCTCGAATTTATAGATGTGGCCTGTCCCCCATAGCCATGCGATCGCATGACTTTGATGGGTTATTCCCATGCGATCGCATAGGACCAATTTCCAGCTCACATATGTTTTGTACACTAGTTCGTCGACATATTATTATATTAATATAATATATTTAATTTATATAATTAATTATATATTATATTAAATTCACGTGCACAGTTGATTTGTAAATGTTGTTCCGATAAGTCGTACGTCATCACGCGACTTATGTCCCGGTTCCGATTTTTCGAGTGTCCCTTCATACGCTGAGAAAACTTGTAATTTACATTTTGGGACACGTACCTTTGTCAAAATATAGCCTTAAATTATCTCTAAATTATATCACTCAAAGTATATCTTAAACTTTCGAGTGTTTTGGTCATTTACTTCTATAAATTATCGCCTCGTTATATATACATATACATGTATACATTTTCATTTTAAATAGTGTTTTACTGTAGCAAAGTCAATTTTTACTGTAACAATTCACTGTAGCAAATAGTGATTTTTGAAAACACTGTAGCATTTTGGGTACTGTAGCAATTTGAAAATACTGCAGCAAATTAGTGTTTTACTGGTTCATCTTAAACGCTTTAGTTAACTTATCTAAATATCAATCGAATCAATAAATGAATGTTACTATCGTTTACTAAATAACTTGAAATTATATATATGTATATATCTTTTTAATATACATAAATCAGTTTTTAAATACACATTGAAAGTTATTTATAAATAAATTTTAATAATAAATATTTCAACTTATCATATATATTCAAATAGATATTTAAACCAATAAGTTTAATGTACGGTATCAGATAATTAATACATTGTTACCTTTTCAAGTTATTGTATATATGTATCTATTTACATATAATTGTTCGCGAATCGTCGAAAACAACTGAAGGGTATTTAAATATATAAAAGTAGTTCAAAAATTTTGAGATTCAGTTTTACAGACTTTGCTTATCGTATCGGAAATGTTAATCATACAAAGATTAAGTTTAAATTTGGTCAGAAATTTCCGGGTCATCACATTATGGCATCGACCGTTTGGCACAACTGGAGAGGAATGACGTGTTGTTCAACTCCCGGGCTTTGAAGATATGTGTTCTTTTTTATTCCATTTGTTTGTTTGCTTTTAGTTGGTTAAATTCTAGAGGCAACAATATTGTAAATTGGAACATTGGCGCTTTAAGTCGTTGTAATTGTTGAGGCTATCCTAGCGAGCCTCAACAATTAAAAAAAAAAAACTAACATACAAGTCAACAAAGCCTTCATTAACAGGTCACACATGATATACATAGTAGGGTAAGAAAAGGAATAAGCACTATAAGTCAACACAGCCTTCACTAACATAGTTAGGAAACATAACTGCAACAAAAGACACCATACATACCTTTTTTAAGTAACATATGGATTATGGAAATTAAGATAAGTCGTTATCCCTTAATCTGAGCACAACATGTAGTGTGGATTCCTTTCGGATATTGTAGTCGGAAACCGTAAGCGTATCCTGGAGCTCCCTATCATTATTATATATCAACCTCTGTTTTTCTATGGGGATTCCTTCCTTGTCCATGATCTTGGCTTTCACGTTGCTAATAGTATCTGACAGTCTGACTTCCAGAGTATGAGTCTTTCCAGTTAGGGTCTTGACATATATCTGCATTAATCCTGTTGATTTACACATAACAGTGAGGGTAGATCCCTTTTTGATTTGGAAGTCTTCAAGGGTACCACTGTCGTCCAGAACCATTTCATTGAACACCAGCACCTGCTTGTCGGGGGACATTTGTATCGTACACTGGATTTTGTCTTTAACATTACTGATTGTGTATGTGGGTTTCACCATCAGAGATATAGTCTCTCCGGTGGTCAACATCTTAACAGATATTGGCATCCACCCTCCTGATTTAGTCAAAATTGTGAGGGTAGAATTATTAGAAATGTGGAAGTCAGCAACAGTACTGCTTTCCACGAGGATAACTTCGTCAAACATTATCGTCGAATAGTCATCAGAAAAACCAGGGATCATGTTTTTAACCTTCTCAATGGTGTCTGATTGTTTGACTTCCAGAGGGTGGACCGTTCCATCGGGGGTCTTAATGAATATTTTTAACCTGGTTCTTGATTTACGCAGAAGTGTAAGGGTAGAGTCGTTTTTAATTTGATAGTTGTCAAGCGTATCGATATCCTCAAGAACCCATTCGTCAAAGATCAGGGCCTGTTCGTCATGAGGAATACCTGCCCTACTCTGGATCTTGACTTTGATGTTTCCAATGGTGTCTGACCCTTTGACTTTCAGAGAGATGGTCTTTCTGGCAAAAGTCGTAATGAATATCTCTGTATAATGAAATTAATATTGATTATCATAATAATTCAAACATGAAAATAATATGTGATGTAGCAACAAATTTTCATTTGCAAATATCTACTCAAACCATCAGAACCAATAAAACAAGTTGAGCTAAACATTCAATCAGCAATCTTCAATTCATCAATAGCAGACAATTCAACAAACTAAACAGTCTAAAAATGTCAATATATGTTAACAAATAAACACTGACATGCATATATTCAATTAAACTGATCAATTATATGAAATCACTCCAGCAACAAAAAACAGAACCTGAAAAAACGGACCAGTGCGTGACCAAGAACTAATAGGGTGACATGAATGATAGTACGGTTTTGTGAAAGCTAAGGTTGATTTATTTCTTAGTTATTGGTGTTAGGAAGAGAGGATCGCCTGGACGTAGGGAGATATAAATTTGAGAGAAAATAACTCTATTACTCACAAGAATAGATTAC
This sequence comes from Rutidosis leptorrhynchoides, assembly GCF_046630445.1. Taxonomy (NCBI): domain Eukaryota; kingdom Viridiplantae; phylum Streptophyta; class Magnoliopsida; order Asterales; family Asteraceae; genus Rutidosis; species Rutidosis leptorrhynchoides. Next base: position 402,370,145 of record NC_092338.1, on the reverse strand, counting down.
ACGAGTATTTACAGAACTCTAATAAAAAACTTTCAAACTCACACACACTCTCAAGGTTGTGATTACACTTCTCTGAGTGATTTGGGATGATTTACAATGAAAGTTTGCATCTCTATTTATAGCAAAAATTCTATGGCGGTGAATGGTGTGAATGAGGAAGGTTGGTGGAAGTTGGCGGCCGTCATCGTGTTCAAGTTTGCCACTTCCATACGTGTTGTCAACGTCCGCAGCTTTGAACATCTAGATGACGGCTGGAACAGAGCCATCTAGATGAAGGCTGGAAACCACTGGAAACCATCAATTCTCCCCCTCCAGCCGAATCAACGAACATTCCAGTTATGTCTCTGCATAACTCCAACTTCTCTCGAGTCACCACCTTTGTTAACATATCCGCAGGATTCTCCTTTGTATGGATCTTCACTAGTCTCAACAGTTGTCAATAAATTACCTCGCGTATCCAATGATAGCGAATATCAATATGTTTTGTACGGGAATGGTACATGGAGTTCTTGCTCAAATCTAGAGCACTCTGACTGTTACAATATACCTTGTACTCCTTTTGCTTGATTCCAAATTCTTGAAGATAACGCTTTAACCACAACATTTCTTTTCCAGCTTCTGCAGCAGCAATATACTCTGCTTCAGTTGTGGATAATGCAACACACTTCTGTAGTCTTGACTGCCATAAAACAGCTCCTCCTGCAAAAGTGTAAATGAATCTTGAAGTAGATTTCCTACTATCAGGATCTCCGGCCATATCCGCATCTGTATAGCCTTTCAAGATTGGATCAGCTCCCCCGTAACAAAGACATAGATTCGTTGTACCTTTAAGATATCTGAGAATCCATTTTACTGCATTCCAATGCTCTTTCCCGGGGTTGAAGAGAAAACGACTCACTGTTCCCACTGCATGAGCAATATTGGGCCTTGTACACACCATCGCATACATCAAACTTCCAACTGCTGAAGAATATGGTACTGACGACATCTCCCCGATCTCTTCCTTGGATGAGGGACAAGAACTCTTGCTTAACTTGAAATGGTTGGCTAATGGAATGCTAACAGGTTTGGCATTGTTCATATTGAAACGTGAAAGCACTCGTTCAATATACTTCTCCTGAGATAGCCATAACCTTTTATTCTTCCTGTCTCGGGTTATCTGCATTCCCAAAATCTGTTGAGCCTGTCCTAAGTCTTTCATGTCAAAAGACTTCGAGAGTTCCTTCTTCAGCTGGTTGATCTTCGTTGCGTCTTTCCCTACGATCAAAATATCATCTACATATAGTAGAAGAGCAACGAAATTTCCTTCAGAAAACTTCTGAATGTAGACACACTCATCTGCTGCAGTTTTCTTGTACCCTTGACTTACCATGCAAGAGTCAAACTTTTTGTACCACTGCCTAGGTGCCTGCTTCAAACCATACAAACTTTTCTTCAGCTTGCATACGAGGTTATCTCCTGAAACCTCAAAACCTTCCGACTGCTCCATGTAAATTTCTTCATGTAAATCTCCATGAAGAAAAACTGTCTTTACATCCATCTGTTCAAGCTCCAAGTTCATACTTGCGACCAATCCAAGTATGACTCTAATTGAAGTCATCTTAACTACTGGTGAAAATATCTCGTCAAAATCAACCCCTTTCTTCTGTTGGAATCCTTTGACTACAAGTCGTGCTTTGTATTTCACCACTTTTCCACTACCATCCTTTTTCAGCTTGAACACCCATTTGTTTTTCAGTGCCTTCTTCCCGCGTGGAAGTTCTACAATCTCATAAGTTTAATTTTCTGCAGAGAATCCATCTTATCCTGCATTGCGAGAAACCATTTTTCTTTGTCCTTATGAGATACTGCTTCGTGAAAACTCTCTGGTTCTCCATCTTCAGTAAGTAGAAGGTACTCGGATTCCGGATATCTACTCGATGGAATCCGTCCTCGTTCAGATCTACGAACTTCTGGAATATACTGAGGAGATCCACTATCATCTTTGCCTTGTGATGGTTCTGGAACGTCTGGCAGATGGGGTTGTGGCTCCCCCTGCTCAGCACCGTCATTTTCCTCATTATCTTCTACTTTTGGTATTTCGTCTTGCACTGTATGTTCATTTCTCATAAATGATTCAGTTGTTGCCTCTGGCACCTGAGCAGCAACATTTGACTTCTGAGATATTGTGGACTTTTCAATATCTTCTATTGTCTGGCTTTCATGGAACACTACGTCCCTACTTCTGATCACCTTCTTCTCCTTTGGATCCCATAATCTGTATCCAAATTCTTCATCTCCATAGCCTATGAATATGCATGGAGTGGTCCTTTCATCCAGCTTCTGCCTGAGCTCCTTGGATACATGTGTGTACGCCAAACATCCAAATACTCTTAAGTGAGAGTATGATGGATCCTTTCCAGACCAAAGTTTCTCCGGAACTTCAAAATTCAGTGGTACTGATGGAGATCGGTTGATCAAGTAACATGCGTCTCTGACTGCTTCTCCCCAGAATGGCTTTGACAGCTTAGCCATACTGAGCATGCTCCGAACACGTTCCATGATTGTTCGGTTCATTCTTTCTGCTATACCATTATGTTGAGGGGTACGTGGAACTGTCTTCTCAAGTCGGATGCAGTATGATCTGCAATAGGCATTGAACTGCCTGGAAGAGTATTCACCGCCGTTGTCGGATCGAAGACACTTTAACTTCTTTCCTGTCTCACGTTCTACCATGACATGGAACTGTTTGAAGTAATCGAACACCTGGTCCTTCGTCCGCAAGAAATATACCCACACCTTTCGAGAAGCATCATCGATAAACGTTAGAAAGTATCGGTTGCCGCCAATTGATTCAACCTCCAAGGGACCGCAAACATCAGAGTGTACCAGACTGAGTAACTCTGATCTTCTCGTTGAAGAGGAATTAAACGAGACTCTATGTTGCTTACCAAACAGACAATGATTGCAAGGATCTAGTGCAGCGTCCTTGTCTACATTGATAAGCTTCTTCTTTATTAGGGTAGACAACCCTTTCTCACTCATGTGACCGAGTCTCTGGTGCCATAAATTTTGTGAAGCCTCCTTTTCTGCAACATTAATGCTGTCTGTGCAGATCTTCACATGAGTCTTGTATAGTGTGCCACAAATGTGTCCTCGAGCGACTATCATAGCGCCTCTTGACAATTTCCATGTGCCTCTACTGAAATGACTATCATAGCCCTGTTTATCGAGAGCTACCCCAGAAAGTAAATTCAATCGAAGATCTGGCACATGGCAGACATCCTTCAAAGTGATTGTGCTCCCGGAACTTGTCTTTATCTTGACATCACCAATTCTGACAATCTCAGCGGAACTGGAATTTCCCATCTTCACAGCTCCAAAGTCTCCAGCTTTGTATGTTGTGAAGTATTCCTTGTATGGAGTCACGTGGTAGGAAGCTGCAGTATCTACAACCCATTCCGCGTCTTCTCGTGAGACGTGAAGGCATGTCTCATCATGGGTTGAACAATAAGCTACATCACCAGAGATAGTCACTAATGTTTCTCCACCCTTGTTCTTTGACTGTGAACTGCTTTGATCTTGTTCATCTTTCAATCTATAGCAGTTCTTTTTCATATGTCCTAATCCACAATGATGGCATTTATATGTTGGTTTTCTGCCATCAGCTGACCTGCCCCTGCTCTTGCTTCTGCCTTTCCATTTATTTTTGCTATTCATTCGCTGTCTCCCCTGATTCTCTGTGGCAAAGGCATGGGTCTGATCTGTGCCCATGTCTTTTCTCCTTGCCTCTTCACTGAATAGGGCATCCTTGACCATTGACATGGTAAGTTTGCCATTCGGAGCTGAGTTGCTGAGTGTTACTACCAGCGTTTCCCAACTATCAGGAAGGGAACTAAGTAGCAGTAGCGCCTGAACTTCATCGCCAAGCGGCATCTCTACAGACGATAACTCGTTAACCAAGCTCTGGAATTCACTGGTATGTTCGGCAACTGAAGTTCCACTTTTAAGCTTCATGTTGACTAAACGCCTCATCAGCAGAGCTTTATTCCGAGCAGTCTTGGCTTGGTACATGTCCTCCAACTTTTTTCAGAGGACATATGCGTCTGTCTCTTGTGCAACATGGTGGAAGATACTATGATCAATCCGTTGACGGATCTGACCAATAGTTTTTCGGTTTGATTTCTTCCACTCTTTCTCTTTGGCAGAATCAGGGTTTATACCCTTCAATTCAATAGGATCAAACAAATCCTTACAGCTGAGGAGATCTTCCATCCAAGGTTTCCACAACGTGTAGTTTGTGGCTGTGAGCATAATCATAGCTCCCGAAGATGATGTTGACTCTTCTATGGACATTATCACCTTACAAATAATTTTTTTAACACAAACGGGGTTGAATTGTAGAAAACAGAGATCACTGTTACGTCCGGAACGGTTGAAAATGGTGGAATAGACACTTCGCGGCTTAAATTCCACTTACGGGGCAAAATTATAATTTTTATAAACTTCAGGGACCAAAAATGAAATTCTGAAAATTTCAGGGACCAAATTGTAAAATTTCAGAATTGCTACAGTACTGCTACAGTACTGCTACATGAACTTGCTACAGTACTGCTACATGAACTTGCTACAGTACCGCCAGCTGCTACAGGGCTTCTACAGTGAATTGCTACAGGACTTTCTTCTCCAGCGAAAATTCCGGCACCGGACGTGTTCTCCGGCGAGATTTCGGCGAGTTGACCAAACTTTGACCGCGTTTTCTGGGCTCGTTATAACTCCGTTTAAGTCACCATTTTTTGCGTTGGACTCGGTTCGACGAGACGAATTCAATGGTACATTCAAAATTGAATTTTGAGAAAACTTCAGAAAACCCAAAACTCGACCAACGTCTCTAACCAAGCTCTTGATACCACTTGTTAGGAAGAGAGGATCGCCTGGACGTTGGGAGATATAAATTTGAGAGAAAATAACTCTATTACTCACAAGAATAGATTACACGAGTATTTACAAAACTCTAATAAAAAACTCTCAAACTCACACACACTCTCAAGGTTGTGATTACACTTCTTTGAGTGATTTGGGATGATTTACAATGAAAGTTTGCATCTCTATTTATAGCAAAAATTCTATGGCGGTGAATGGTGTGAACGAGGAAGGTTGGCGGAAGTTGGCGGCTGTTATCGTGTTCAAGTTCGTCACTTCCATACGCGTTGTCAACGTCGGCAGCTTTGAACATCTAGATGACGGCTGGAACAGAGCCATCTAGATGACGGCTGGAAACCACCGGAAACCATCAATTGGTTAATAGTCATTTGCAATGTGTATCACTCACACCAAAATATGGATAGTAAATAGGTCCCCCAGCATGCCAGCATGGGTTAAAAACAGAGTAAAAGGAACTAGGAATATTAGGTTTCAGAGGCGGAGCCAGGAATTTTTTCCAATGGTGGCACAAAATAATAAACTTACTTAATATATTCAAAGTAAAATCACCGTTAATTAAAAAGATTTTTAGAGTGAATTTGTACATTAAATAGTGGTACATATAAATGTACAATGTACGTAATGAAATCTAATTTAAATTATAAAAATTTAGTTGTCTTTTTATATTTTAATGATTAAATGGTGTTATCAAAATTTGAGTGTTACATCTTCATTTTACATCTTAAAAACACATTAAAACTAAAAAACATAAAACAAGTGTTAGAAAGATGTTAATAGGGGTGATTACTGTAATAGTCATATTTCAAATACATATATATGTTAACAGTTTACTTAAAAATAAAGGGATGAAAAGTTCAACGATTAAATTATAGGGGGTGTAAGAGGAGAAGAGTTAACAATTATAATAGGTGTGCAATTGTGATTGGCTACTGGGGATGGGGACACTGGGTCTTCTTCCCCAAAAAAATCAGATCTACTATTTCCAACCATTGAAAACTTAAATTCTAAATTTTCTTTTCTGTAACTTGCATTTGAAATCTACGAATTACTTTTCAGAATCATAAAATCGTTAATTTATTTTCCATTTTCAGTGGTGTCACGTGCACAACTACTATGTGGCTCCGCCTCTGCACATAACATTATGGCGAAAGGTCAAGTTGCTGATGTTTCACCGTCGGAGAAACGTAAACACGTCGGAGACGATGAGTCCGTTAACCGGAAAAAATTAAACCTCACTAACTCTTTCAGTACGCAATTTAGCTTCCTGTCTCTATGCATTTTACTACTTTTTTTATTTTTATAATTTAGGGTATTAGGATCTATTAGGACTCAATTATTTTAATTTATGGTTTCCTTGATGACAATACACCTTCCCACTGATATACGATGTATCTTTGAAGCAGCATTTGTTGATCGAGTTCAAATATTTAGTAAAGTTTACCCCCTAGGGTTTTATACTTATATTATTCATTATCATTATACTACTGAGTAATAATAGGGTTATAAATTTTGATCATTCAACCATAGATAGCCCACTACGTCTTTCCAGGAGGTCTTAGGTTCGAATCTTGTGGTGGGAAGGTTGGGCTGGAAACCGCCACGTATTAATCCGGCTACCTTATAACCTTTTCTTTTATATATTATAGATAGATATAGATAGTGGTTAAAACATGATGAATGGTTTCGAGTCGTATATTTCGACACTCTGGCTTGTTTATTCGACTACAACTGGTTATGCGAATTTGCTCTTGAGTGGTTATGAAAGTAGTTTTTCTATAAGAGTATCATTAAGGAAAATATGTGGACACTTGCGTGACATATATACCATATCTATATGTACTTCCCCTTACAAAAATAGTACCATTAATTTTGTGTTAACAGATAACACACGATTAAATGTTATCTAGGATTGCATAATAAAAATTAACCTTCTTTTAGTTCTTTGGTCTTGTACTGGTTCGTTTTCTGCAGGTTCTATTTTTTTGCTGCTAGAGCGATTTCATATAAGTGATCTGTTAATTTGAATATATGCATCTCAGTGATTATTTGTTAACATATATCGATGCTTTTAGATTGTTTAAATGTTGAATTGTGTGTTGTTGATGAATTGAAGATTGTTGATTGATTGTTTAACTCAACTTGTTTTATTGGTTCTGCACCTTTGATTATATATTTACAATTGAGTATCTGATGCTACATTTGTTATGTTTTTATCACTTTCATTCTTATTCTCTTCATGCAGAATTGCAAAGCAATACATAGTAGTACTTTCATGCATGAATTTTCATAATATACATTATTTTCATTGTGCAGATATATTCATTATGACCTTTGCCAGAAAGATCATTCCTCTGGAAGTCAAAGGGTCAGACACCATTGGAGTAATCAAATTCAAGCTCCAGACTAAGGGAGGTATTCCTCATGACGAACAGGTGCTGATCTTTGGTGAATGGGTTCTTGAGGACATCGATACCCTTGATAAATTTCAAATTAATAAGGACTCTACCCTTACACTTCTGCGTAAATCAACTACAAAGTTGAAAATATTCATCAAGACTCCTAAGCGAAGGGTCCACTCTCTGGAAGTCAAACCCTCGGACACCATTGGTAAGGTTATAAACATGATCCCTGGTTTTTCCGATGACGATTCAATTCTAATGCTAAACGAAGTGATCCTCGTGGATAGTAGTACCGTTGCTGACTATCACATCAATGATAACTCTACCCTCACACTTTTGCCTAAATCAAAAAGGTGGATGCAATTATTTGTCAAGATCTTTACCGGAGAGACTATACCTCTGACGGTCAAACCTACACACACAATCAGTAATGTTAAAGACAAAATCAAGTTTAAGGTACATATGTCCCCCGACAAGCAGGTGTTGGTGTTCAACGAAATGGTTCTGGATGACAGTTGTACCCTTGCTGACTTCCAAATCAACGGGTCATCTACCCTCACACTTATGCGTAAATCAATGGGATTAATGCAGATATTTGTGAAGAACCTCACTGGAAAGACTATTACATTGGAAGTTAAACTGTCAGATACCATCAGTGATGTGAAAGCCAAGATCAGGGACAAGGAAAGAATACCCATAGAAGAACAGAGGCTGATATTTGCGGGTAAGCAGCTCCAAGACATGTGTACAGTTTCCGACTACAAAATCCAAAAAGAATCCACACTACATCTTGTGCTCAGATTAGGGGGATAACGACTTATCTTGAATTCCATAATCCATTTGATACTTAAAAAAAGGTATGTATGGTGTCTTTTGATGCAACCGTGTTTCCTAACTATGTTAATGAAGGCTTTGTTGACTTTTTGTGGTTATTCCTTTTCTTACCCCGACTACATAAATCAACCGTGTGATGTGTTATTGTGTTAATGAAGGTTGTATTACTTGTATGTTAGGTTGTTCGTCTTTTTATTCACTTTAGCTGATACTCGTTTAAATTTAATTCTTAAAAAGGAATGTAAATAAGAAATAGTAACTGATCAAACCTATTTCCGAGGATAATAAGTTTGAATGCAAAATTGAGGGGGGAAAAGGTTGGATTAAGTTGTATATTTTCGGACAATCGTGCAAACCTGATTAGAATCTAGATTCGCGAAGATGTTAAACAATTGGAGGATTAATCTACTCGATACACGAGTGACGAGTAGTTAATATCCAAATGATGAGGCAATCAAAATTTGATCAGAAGTCGTAAACTTAGATCATTGAATGAATTTCTGCAAAGTAAGCTTAGAGTGAGTGGAGATGATGAAATGAATGACCCAAGGGACTATTTATAGGTGGGGAAGTTTGTTACATGGGCGTAGCTGACGAGTCACACGTACCACCTATGTGCGTAACATATTTTTCGAGATAAGGGGGCTGTGACACACATGCTCTCCATGTGTGCGCACTACCTGATATTTTAGGACTTACGTAACACGTTTATCGGATATCATGTTGAATGCCCAAGATAAAGTGCATACGTAGAATACTTTGTGATAGTTCCCAAGTTTTCCTATCCGGCCAATCATGAAGCAGTTCAGATGACGGAAGACGACTCTTCAAGAAAAGTTTGGTGGTAACATATTTGTTCGAATGAACTAACTTAACTCCGGCTTCCAGATAGAGTTTTCTCTTATTTCTTTATCCCTTGGGTGTATAGTAACTACAGTGAGAACATGAAAACCACTTCAAAATTCACATTAGTAAACGTGAAACTTAAACTTCATGTAAGTGTATGAACCTTAGAATAGGTTTCCTTCAAACTGGTCAACAAAAGACATAGAAATCAGATTCCTAGACTATGGAGTATGTAAGATGATTCCATATTACTACAATTAATACCAGTTGTAGTTAAAACAATAAGCTAAGTGACTTGAAACCATTCACCACAATCAACATTTTAACTACTATAGATAGATACTACAATAATAATAATAATAATAATAATAATAATAATAATAATAATAATAATAATAATAATAATAATAATAATAATAATAATAATAATAATAATAATAATAATAATAATAATAATAATAATAATAATAATAATAATAATAATAATAATAATAATAATAATAATAATAATAATAATAATAATAATAATAATAATAATAATAATAATAATAATAATAATAATAATAATAATAATAATAATAATAATAATAATAATAATAATAATAATAATAATAATAATAATAATAATAATAATAATAATAATAATAATAATAATAATAATAATAATAATAATAATAATAATAATAATAATAATAATAATAATAATAATAATAATAATAATAATAATAATAATAATAATAATAATAATAATAATAATAATAATAATAATAATAATAATAATAATAATAATAATAATAATAATAATAATAATAATAATAATAATAATAATAATAATAATAATAATAATAATAATAATAATAATAATAATAATAATAATAATAATAATAATAATAATAATAATAATAATAATAATAATAATAATAATAATAATAATAATAATAATAATAATAATAATAATAATAATAATAATAATAATAATAATAATAATAATAATAATAATAATAATAATAATAATAATAATAATAATAATAATAATAATAATAATAATAATAATAATAATAATAATAATAATAATAATAATAATAATAATAATAATAATAATAATAATAATAATAATAATAATAATAATAATAATAATAATAATAATAATAATAATAATAATAATAATAATAATAATAATAATAATAATAATAATAATAATAATAATAATAATAATAATAATAATAATAATAATAATAATAATAATAATAATAATAATAATAATAATAATAATAATAATAATAATAATAATAATAATAATAATAATAATAATAATAATAATAATAATAATAATAATAATAATAATAATAATAATAATAATAATAATAATAATAATAATAATAATAATAATAATAATAATAATAATAATAATAATAATAATAATAATAATAATAATAATAATAATAATAATAATAATAATAATAATAATAATAATAATAATAATAATAATAATAATAATAATAATAATAATAATAATAATAATAATAATAATAATAATAATAATAATAATAAAAAATAATTATAATAAGATGATCAATAATAATCCTTTCTGAGTATTATGAATTAGAAAACCCCAGGGAGCAAACTTTACCAAACATTTGAACTCGATTAACCATTGCTGGTACATCATATAACATTGGGAAGGTGTATTGTCATCGATTTAGCCCTAAAACCAACATGAATTACTACCAAGGTTGGAGATCTCGGATCTCGGGGAGATCTCGTTTGAACATTTTTTGGGAGATCTCGGCATCTCGGAAAAATCTCGGGGAGATCTCGGATGTTGACTTACGTTGACTTTTTAGTATTTATAATATAAATATATATAAATAAATAAATATATGTACATTTAGATACATTTTTACGAGATTTTACAAGTAAATTGAAGAAATGAGCGAGAGAATTCGAAAAATTACGAGATTTTATAAGAAAATTAGGGAAATGAGGGAGGAAATTCGAGAAATCGTGAATTTGACCAAGTTTGACCCGTTGACCGAGAAATCTCGGGAGATGGACATCTCGTCTCGGCGGCCTTCCAAAAACGAGATCTCGAGGAGATATCGGGGAGAAATAAGAAGATTTACAACACTGATTACTACTATATGATAAAAACTTTAAAAACCTTATTATAGAAGATGATATAAATAAAAGAAGCCCTAATAACTTCTCTTCCTTAATAATAAAAAATAGTCATATACATAGAGAAAGAAAGCTAAATTGCTTACTGTAAAAGTCAGTGAGGTTTGAATTTTTCCGGTTAACGGACTCATCGTCTCCGACGTGTTTACGTTTCTCCGACGATGAATCATCAGGAATTTGTCCTTTAGCCATAACTAGTTGTGGAGCCCGCGCTTCGCGCCGCGGACTCCGTTTTGAATGCGAGTTAAAAACAAAGTCTTGATCTATTTTGTAAAAAAAGAATTTTTTTTGACATCTAACATTGAAGGGTTGATCCTTTTATGAAAGTTGCTTCTTTTAGCGTTCGATTTTTTTTTTTTTTAAGTTAGTTGATCTATTTTGTAAAAAAGAATGTTTTTCCACATCTTTTGGTAACATTGAAGGGTTGTTCCTTTTATGAAAGTTGCCTCTTTTATCGTTGAGGGAGAAAAAAAAACGTTAGTTGATTTTTTTGTAAAAAAGGATTTTTTTCGACATCTACTATTGATGAATAGTGTTACAGGGTTTTGTCTATTAGATATATAGATAATGAGTGTAGCTTATCACATACTTCCTCCCTCTCGTATATATTGTGATGCCAACACAACTTTTAACCAAAAAGCCTTTTTTTAACCAACTAAAAACTTTTTGCAAAAATGTTGTGGCAAATCGCAATTTGTTGCTAATTGCGATTTGTAATGTTTTGTGATTTGCGAATGGCTTTGCGATTTGCAATGTTTTTGTGATTTGCGAATGCAATTTGGATTTCTCTACTGTGACCGAAAAAATCTAGCCATTAGTAAATGGCAAAAAAAAAATAAAAAAAATTTACGATTTACCTGTTGACTTGCGATTGCATATATATGATTTTTAGTTAGTTTCTTGAAACTTGGCCTCACTCACTTTCAATTTTGAAGGTTTTTTTTTTTTATTGATTTTGACCTTTGAATGTACTTTGACCACTAATAACTTGTAATACAAAATTCAAATTTTAAAGGTTTTCGGTTTAAAAGGCTAAAACGTCGTCTTTCGGGGGAGGTTAACCGTTATCAAATCGATTCTCACAAGGTTACCTTTGTACTACTTCTCGATCTTTCGTGCGCCTTCGCGGGTCATCAAATTGCTTGAACAATTGCGTTGTAAGTTCTTTTGGGGCGGGGTCATGAACAACTCTAGAGTACATTGGGTCAAGTGGGGAGACATTCTTAAAAGCTATGAGTTGGGCGGGTTAAACATTGGGTCTCTTAAAGCTATAAATTGGGCTTTTAATTTGTAAATGGTGGTCGAGATTTTATCCGAAAAGATTCATTTTGGGTCAAAATAATCCAAAGCATTTACGGAAGGGATGGCGGGTTGGGTATTTTATCTCATAACTCGTGCAGTATTCAGGGTACTCTTTGAAATTCGATAGTGAAGACGGGAGCTGAGCTAACTCGCTTCAATGTGGACCTTCGGCTATCTTTTGAAAAAGTGATCGGTTATAGTGAAGATACCAAGTTTTGGAAAGAAAGCTGGGGCAGTTCTCGGTGTTTCATGTATAAATTTCCCCATTTATTCAGCTTGGAAGCATGTCGTGATTGCAGTGTTAGTGATCGCATTAGCTGGAATGGTGCTAGATGGACATTCAATTGGAGCTGGACTCGAAATCCAACGGGTACATGTATCGATGAGCTTGCCAATTTAATCAGAGAGCTGCCGGCCACTGGATTCTCAATCATATTGTCTGATGATGAAAGAACAACTGTTAAAGAGTGGAAATCATTGGAACTTCCACAACGTTCATATGCTGATAACGAAGCCATTTTAGTCCATTATGGGATGAGTGACAACTGGTGTGCTGGATTTGTACCAGTGCTGCACTAGAAAGGCTGTGGTAGGCAATTTATAAATATGCTATATTTGTTTTATGTCATTGTAAAATGTGTTCTTATGTGCTTTGTATTCAATGTGTTCATCTTTTGCAGAAGAAGAAATGCAGGTCTTTAAAGTGTTTAAGAAGGCCAATTTGGATTCCCTCACTGTTACTGAACGACCAAAAACTGCTGCAGAACTTGAGGCTGACAAAATTAAGGATACTGAATTTGAGGAGCAGTTAAAAAGTCCTAAACGGCCTACGAAAGGCGGTAATGATGATGCTGCACAACCTTCCTCATCAGATGTGAAAATTACTGAGGCTAATCTAAAACCGCCTACTGCCAAGAAGACTGGGAAACGCACAAAGCGTATGTGGAAACGTTCAGCTGCTAAAGCTCCCCAACTTTAATCTTTGCGATGATTTCCCTCATCAATGACTTACAGTTATCAGTGTCATTTCCATATGCTTCGTGGAAATCACACCACTTGTCACTCTGTGGTCCCTGACGCTCTTCCATTGGTGGTGGAGGGTGAAAGGTTTCCTCAACAAGTTCTGTGAACAAGATTTCTTTTGGAGTTTTAGTTAAATCCATGATAAGTGGGTGCCTGTCTAATGGCTTTCGCTGGTGATAGTTATCATTTGGATGATTATTTCCCTTCCAACCGTGTTGCTGCTTCTGATAATTGTTTTCATACCCACGCTGTCTATGATAGTTGTCATTCCTGTTCCGCTCTCCGCCTTGCTGCCTGAAGTTCCTTTGATAATTATCCATTCTTGGATATCCCATTTTCCCTGCTCTCAAGTGCTTCTGAGCAATAACCAATGCCTGATGCAATGTTTTTGGTGCATAATAACGTAACGCGTGAACTAATCTGGCAAAACGTCGCTGATCAAGACAAAATATAAACCCTGAAACAAGCTGAGATTTTGGTATGTCTGGTATCTTTTGACACTCAATGGTATAACGCTTCATGAAATCACTCAGTAATTCATTCTGGTGCATTGTTATCTCATGTGCATCAAGGTGTGACAACGTACAACTTCGTAAGCTTTGATATTGCATCACAACTTTTGCCCTTAAATCAAGGAAACTGGTAATACTCCTTGGTGGCAAACTAGCAAACCATTCTCTCGCCATTTTCTGTAGCACCATTGGAAACATATGACACGCAGTTTCATCTTCCCAATGTTGTAATCGCATGACACCTTCAAACATAGTGAGAAAGTCTTCTGGATCTGTTGTGCCATCATAAACACCGATAGATGGAATTACCAAATTTCTTGGTAATGGATACTCTGCAATTTGAGGTATAAAACACTGTGTTGATTCTGCCATTGCTGGTGGTTTGATAGCTTCATCTCCATTAATTAAAGCAAACAAATTATCTACAGCCGTTGCACGGATGGTGGGCTGTGCTAATTTCTGTTTATATCTTGATGGTGTCGTCTTGGTCAAAATTCCGTCTAGTAACTTTCCTGCCATCTCCTCAGTCATAAAGAACTGTTCATCTTCTTCCCCAAAATTCCAATCATCTTCCACAAAACATTCATCACTTTGTTGGTTTTTAGTTTCATCAACGAGAGTATTCAATTGATTGAATAGCTTGAACAATTGTGATTTTGTAATTGTCTTTCCTCTGTTGTTGTGCTTAACATTCACATCAGATGTCTTCTTAAAAGAAACATTGTGTGTTCCTCGTCTGGCTTTCCACAGTTGTGACAACCCGGAAATTTCCAACCAAATTTAAACTTTATCTTTATATTATTCTGACACGATAAGCAAAGTTTGTTAAGTTAAATCTCAAGAATTTTAAATTGTGTTCATACATTCATTATAACCTTGACCAAATTCCGACGATTCACGAACCATTATATATAAATAAATATGTATATATATGTATATATATATATATTATAACTTAAAAATATTAATAAAGTATTAAACGTATAATACTTTACATGAACGTATTTGTTTCAATATGTTTATCGATGGAATTAGAAGATAATATCAAATGATTGATTTATCAGATACATTGTGATATGATTACGGGTCTATGTTATGAGGTCCACTGTGATTTAAGAAATCTATTCTTTTTGACGACATTCGGAAAATGGTAAAGTGATTTATAAGTAAGAACGCGGAGTGTAAATAACTTAGATGTTGGATATCGACAAGTTAAGTAACTCGAAATTTTTCATTAAGATGATTTCATACGTTTATTTAACCTTTGAACTTTATCGCATGCTTCACCAACAGACTGTAATTTAAAAACTTGAAACCTATTATGAATATATATGATTTTACTTTTCTAAAACGTTTTATGATATAACGATTTCCATTATTTTAACCTTTAAACAAAATGATTCTTAAATATATTTAGTTTTGGAAAACAAAATTATCATATTTATTTGATTTAGTTTCAAACGTACAAAAATGTTTTCAGTTTAAAAAGAACTTTATTATTAAAACGTATATAACTTTTATAAATATCTAGAACCACTTTTAACAACTCATTACTTAACCAGTATGATAAAGATAACGATATTAATATTTTATTTTATTAAATATATATAACGATTTAAATTAATATTATATATATTTATACGCGTATTATACGTACATAGTTTTATACTTTTACTATACTTAAACTTTACCTTTATTTTATTTTTACTTTACCTTAACTTTAATAATTCATTTTAATAATTCATACTTTAATAATTCACTTTAATAATTCATACTTTAATAATTCACTTTAATAATTCATACTTTAATAATTCACTTTAATAATTTAAAAATCTATTATAAATACAATTCAATAAGTTTCATTATTTCATAGAAACTTGAAAATATTTTCTCTAAACTCTCTCAATCGATTTACATATATATATATTTACTCCGTATTATTTCAAGATATTATCAGTATACATAAAATATTACGACGGAGTGCTGTCCGAGTGATTTCGAAATTGTTTTTCGAGCGGGATAGAGCTAAGGAAATTATGGGTTAAAGCTATGGAGGTTATGAGTATGGTTCGGGAGTATTGCTCGTGAGTTAAACTAGTGTTTATCATCTCCGTTGCGTCTACGTACTTTTCCTGCAATATTGAATCTCAATATTGATACGTTCGTGAATCCAAGGCCAACATTGCACTTGTTCAATGACGTCATATGTATTTTTACTACAAAATACAGTATTGTGAGTTTCATTACTCCCTTTTTATATATATTTTTGGGCTGAGAATACATGCGTTGTTTTATAAATGTTTTACGAAATAGGCACAAGTACTAAAACTAATTCTATGTGGGTTTAAACCAGAAATATACCCTTAGCTTGGTAACATTAAACTACTTGTCTATGTACGGTAGGCGCGAATCCTAAAGATAGATCTATTGGGCCTGACAAACCCCATCCTGACTATGGGATGCTTTAGTACTTCGAGGTTATTTTAAACACACCTGATCTGGTGTACTTCAGAGGGTAAAACATGAACGTTAAGGCTTGTTACCGGGTGCCTACAACTTATACAATACTTTTATACACTTGCGAGTGTATATATATTTATAGACGGAAATCTTGTGGTCTATTAAAATAATGGAAATGATTGTTTATGATAAACTAATGAACTCACCAATATTTTGGTTGACACTTTAAAGCATGTTTATTCTCAGGTATTAAAGAAATCTTCCGCTGTGCATTTGCTCATTTTAAAGATATTACTTGGAGTCTTTCATGGCATATTTCAAAGAACGTTGCATTCGAGTCAATGAGTTCATCAAAGATTATTATTAAGTCAATTTATAGTTGGATAGTGGATATTATGAAATGGTATGCATGCCTGTCAATTTTCGATGTAAAGAAAGTTTGTCTTTTAAGACCGAATGCAATGTTTGTAAAATGTATCATATAGAGGTCAAATACCTCGCGATGTAATCAACTATTGTGAATCGTTTATAATGTATATGAACGGGTCCTTTCATTTGGTATCAGAGCGGTGGTCTTAGCGAACCAGGTCTGCATTAGTGTGTCTAACTGATAGTCGTTAGGATGCATTAGTGAGTCTGGACTTCGACCGTGTCTGCATTGTCAAAAGTTTTGCTTATCATTTATGTCGGAAATTGCCTGCTTATCATTCTTAGTCTAGACACGTCTTACTGCATTGATTGCATGAATAGTGTATAGACAAAATTCATATCTTAGCGTATCTGTTACTGTAAACTTTGCCTTACATATCCTGTAAATTCCTCCGTAATCTACGAAATCTTTTGCGCTATATATATAGATATTCTATGTAATTAGAATACCACCCGATAGCCGAAAAATCATTTATATCGAAAAATCCTTTATTCAATCGAACGAAATGGAATTCGTCATTAGTTCAAGTCCCTCGAATTCCGATATGGAATCCCATGCAAGCTCCGAAAGCAGTGTGACCGGAATGGACTAACCAATCAGCCATCATCTATTCTGGATGAATTGGGGATGGGTTCGTAGCCTCCTTAATCATTTGAGACAAGAAGAAGGCGATCCTTTCCATCCACCACATTGCCCTCTTGGTGATGAACCCGAAGCACTTACCAGCGAACCTGTCCGAAACACCATTTTCTCTCTCATTTCCAGAGTATCTCGTCACGATTATATACTACATCAAATTCTAGATTTTATTTATCCGCTCGTCCGAACCGACAATCACTCCGGTGTAATAGAAGAAGTCAACGAGCTTCGCGCTCGGGTAGTGGCTTTGGAGAATATGGTGCAAAGGTTACAAACACCAGCAGCATAATCAGTACCACCAAGATCAACATCAACAGTACCATTATCACCTCCAACCACAACCGCGTCGTAAACCTCAACTTCACAATCTGTCCCACGAGCATCAACGTCATACGTCCTATAGATAGCAAGGAAGACCAACAACAACAAACGATGAAGTATTAATTCATAACTTCATCGGAGAAATATTTTACGGTGATTATGTAATCTCTAAAATTTTAGAGATTACTTATTCTAGATCTAACCATAAATCAGATGAGTGGACCGAAATGATAAAAGAAACCCTGACCAGAATGGTGCACGATTTACAAGCTAGACTTGTTTTACCAACAGCATCAACAGTACCGCCAGCATCACCAGCATCGTCAGTGTAGTCAGCATCAGCATTAACAGCACCTATAACATCACAAGCTCCGTCAGTTCAAGAATCACCGCGGACATCATTACAAATCAACAACAAGTATATTGTATCAACGAGTTATGAAGAATTAACTCATTTCCACTGAAGGATTTATATGTATATCTTATATATATATAAATCTTTAAACCATAATAAATCTTTCCGTACTAAGCTATTATGTGTGAATCTTAACAACTCGGTTAATTCATATTACTAATATGCAATAATGCACGTCCTTCGTGTAGTGACCCGAACTTTTCCATGTTTATATATATTAATTGAGATTGATATTTACATGATTAAATGTTTCCAACATGTTAAGCAATCAAACTTGTTAAGACTTGATTAATTGAAATATGTTTCATATAGACAATTGACCACCCAAGTTGACCGGTGATTCACGAACGTTAAAACTTGTAAAAACTATATGATGACATATATATGGATATATATATAGTTAACATGATACTATGATAAGTAAACATATCATTAAGTATATTAACAATGAACTACATATGTAAAAACAAGACTACTAACTTAATGATTTTTAAACGAGACATATATGTAACGATTATCGTTGTAAAGACATTTAATGTATATATATCATATTAAGAGATATTCATACATGATAATATCATGATAATATAATAATTTAAAATCTCATTTGATATTATAAACATTGGGTTAACAACATTTAACAAGATCGTTAACCTAAAGGTTTCAAAACAACACTTACATGTAACGACTAACGATGACTTAACGACTCAGTTAAAATGTATATACATGTAGTGTTTTAATATGTATTTATACACTTTTGAAAGACTTCAATACACTTATCAAAATACTTCTACTTAACAAAAATGCTTACAATTACATCCTCGTTCAGTTTCATCAACAATTCTACTCGTATGCACCCGTATTCGTACTCGTACAATACACAGCTTTTAGATGTATGTACTATTGGTATATACACTCCAATGATCAGATCTTAGCAGCCCATGTGAGTCACCTAACACATGTGGGAACCATCATTTGGCAACTAGCATGAAATATCTCATAAAATTACAAAAATATGAGTAATCATTCATGACTTATTTACATGAAAACAAAATTACATATCCTTTATATCTAATCCATACACCAATGACCAAAAACACCTACAAACACTTTCATTCTTCAATTTTATTTATCTAATTGATCTCTCTCAAGTTCTATCTTCAAGTTCTAAGTGTTCTTCATATATTCTACAAGTTCTAGTTACATAAAATCAAGAATACTTTCAAGTTTGCTAGCTCACTTCCAATCTTGTAAGGTGATCATCCAACCTCAAGAAATATTTGTTTCTTACAGTAGGTTATCATTCTAATACAAGGTAATAATCATATTCAAACTTTGGTTCAATTTCTATAACTATAACAATCTTATTTCAAGTGATGATCTTACTTGAACTTGTTTTCGTGTCATGATTCTGCTTCAAGAACTTCGAGCCATCCAAGGATCCGTTAAAGCTAGATCCATTTTTCTCTTTTCCAATATCTTTATCCAAGGAACTTAAGGTAGTAATGATGTTCATAACATCATTCGATTCATACATATAAAGCTATCTTATTCGAAGGTTTAAACTTGTAATCACTAGAACATAGTTTAGTTAATTCTAAACTTGTTCGCAAAAAAAAGTTAATCCTTTTAACTTGAATTTTAAAATCAACTAAACACATGTTCTATATCTATATGATATTCTAACTTAATGATTTAAAACCTGGAAACACGAAAAACACCGTAAAACCGGATTTACGCCGTCGTAGTAACACCGCGGGCTGTTTTGGGTTAGTTAATTAAAAACTATGATAAACTTTGATTTAAAAGTTGTTATTCTGAGAAAATGATTTTTATTATGAACATGAAACTATATCCAAAAATTATGGTTAAACTCAAAGTGGAAGTATGTTTTCTAAAATGGTCATCTAGACGTCGTTCTTTCGACTGAAATGACTACCTTTACAAAAATGACTTGTAACTTATTTTTCCGACTATAAACCTATACTTTTTCTGTTTAGATTCATAAAATAGAGTTCAATATGAAACCATAGCAATTTTATTCACTCAAAACGGATTTAAAATGAAGAAGTTATGGGTAAAACAAGATTGGATAATTTTTCTCATTTTAGCTACGTGAAAATTGGTAACAAATCTATTCCAACCATAACTTAATCAACTTGTATTGTATATTATGTAATCTTGAGATACCATAGACACGTATACAATGTTTCGACCTATCATGTCGACACATCTATATATATTTCGGAACAACCATAGACACTCTATATGTGAATGTTGGAGTTAGCTATACAGGGTTGAGATTGATTCCAACATATATATAGTTTGAGTTGTGATCAATAATGAGATACGTATACACTGGGTCGTGGATTAATTCAAGATAATATTTATCAATTTATTTCTGTACATCTGACTGTGGACAACTAGTTGTAGGTTACTAACGAGGACAGCTGACTTAATAAACTTAAAACATCAAAATATATTAAAAGTGTTGTAAACATATTTTGAACATACTTTGATATATATGTATATATTGTTATAGGTTCGTGAATCAACCAATGGCCAAGTCTTACTTCCCGACGAAGTAAAAATCTGTGAAAGTGAGTTATAGTCCCACTTTTAAAATCTAATATTTTTGGGATGAGAATACATGCAGGTTTTATAAATGATTTACAAAATAGACACAAGTACGTGAAACTACATTCTATGGTTGAATTATCGAAATCGAATATGCCCCTTTTTATTAAGTCTGGTAATCTAAGAATTAGGGAACAGACACCCTAATTGACGCGAATCCTAAAGATAGATCTATTGGGCCTAACAAACCCCATCCAAAGTACCGGATGCTTTAGTACTTCGAAATTTATATCATATCCGAAGGGTGTCCCGGAATGATGGGAATATTCTTATATATGCATCTTGTTAATGTCGGTTACCAGGTGTTCACCATATGAATGATTTTTATCTCTATGTATGGGATGTGTATTGAAATATGAAATCTTGTGGTCTATTATTATGATTTGATATATATAGGTTAAACCTATAACTCACCAACATTTTTGTTGACGTTTTAAGCATGTTTATTCTCAGGTGATTATTAAGAGCTTCCGCTGTCGCATACTTAAATAAGGACGAGATTTGGAGTCCATGCTTGTATGATATTGTGTAAAAACTGCATTCAAGAAACTTATTTTGTTGTAACATATTTGTATTGTAAACCATTATGTAATGGTCGTGTGTAAACAGGATATTTTAGATTATCATTATTTGATAATCTACGTAAAGCGTTTTAAACCTTTATTGATGAAATAAAGGTTATGGTTTGTTTTAAAATGAATGCAGTCTTTGAAAAACGTCTCATATAGAGGTCAAAACCTTGCAACGAAATCAATTAATATGGAACGCTTTTTAATCAATAAGAACGGGACATTTCAGTTGGTATTCGAGCGTTGGTCTTAGAGAACCAGAATTTTGCATTAGTGTGTCTTATCGAGTTTGTTAGGATGCATTAGTGAGTCTGGACTTCGACCGTGTTTACTTGAAAAATGATTGCTTAACAAATTTTGTTGGAAACTATATATTTTTAACATGTGAATATTATGTGATATATTAATCTCTTAACTCGTTTGATATTATGTGATAGATGTCTACCTCTAGAACAAGTCTCATTGACTCACCTAATAATAATGAAGAGTCAAATGTAAATTGGAATGATTCGTGGACTGATTCACAAGTTCCCGAAGAGAAACCGGAAGAAGAGTCGGAACCGGAAGAAGAATCGGAACCGGAAGAAGAATCGGAACCGGATGAAGAAATAGAACCGGTGGGGGAAATAATAAAACGGTTAAGTAAAAGAAAATCCTCAACCAACCGACCAAGGTTAATTATGGTCAATGGTGTTTCCGCCAAGGAAGCAAAATATTGGGAGGATTACCAATTCTCCGATGAATCGGATTCCGACGAGAATTCCGATGATGTTATAGAAATTACCCCAACTGAATTTAAAAAGGCAAAAGAAAATAATAAGGGAAAGGGCATAAAAATAGAGAAATCTAATTCCAACCCCGATGAACTTTATATGTATCGTCAACCCCCGAAGTCCTTAAGTTGTAACAATGACCCGGGAACCTCTAAACCACCAGGTTTTTCTAAACCAATGTGGAAAACGACGGCTCGTATTAGGGAAACATCATATATCCCTAGAAACTTGGCAAAACGAACCAAAACCGAAGAAGAAGAAACAAGCGAGTCGGAATAAGATAGTTGTATTCGTGTGGTGTAATATATGTAATATAGTGTGCTTATGCTTTATGATATATGTAAAAATTGCTTGTATTAATAAGTATTTTTTTTTATGAATCTAACTCTTGTCTATTTTACAGTATAAAAACACAAAATGGATAGACAACCCAATATTTTAAGAGACCTACCCGGAGACATGATTGATGAAATCTTGTCTAGAGTCGGTCAGAATTCTTCGGCACAACTATTTAAGGCGAGATCAGTTTGTAAGACATTCGAAGAACGTTCCAAGAATGCCTTGGTTTATAAAAGGCTTTCGTTCGAAAGATGGGGGATATCACATTGGGAAATCCATAAGTTACGATGTGTTTACTTTGACGCATATATTGCGGGGAACCCAAATGCTATTTTACGCAATGGGTTAAGAAATTATTTTGACTCAATATATCCGAATATTGGACTTCGTGATTTAGAAAAAGCGGCTAACATGCAACATAAAGAAGCATGTTATGCTTACGGATTAGTAATGTTCGCTTCTCACCAAAGTGAGAACAAGAACATCGGGCTACAACTATTAAACAAAACGTTCCCACAAGTGACGGAGTCGGTAATTGGGGTAAGAAATGAGGTTTTTAGATTGTTACGGGACTGTTGGACATTACGTAACCCTCTTCCCTTTGACGACGTTACAACACGCTGTCTTATCAACGGCCATAACGGTTATGTTCCACAAGACCAAGGATGGGAAGTAATCCTAGTAAAACCAGAATGCATGACTTGTTTCTGGACGTATGAATTACGTGTCTTTATTGCCTTTGCTGAACGACTTGTGTACTAGATAGAATTATCTTCACAACCATCTTGTATCAAATTTATTGTGTGCTATATTTCATGCTATATGTAAAATAAGCGGTATTGTAAGTTTGTAAAATATTGTGTAAAAGTTTGAACGCGAAATATTATTATAATCAGTTTTTCATATAGAATTGTAGTAGTTGAATTGTATATTAGCTACTAAGTATGAACTTAATGGGTAGGTACTACCCGAATTTAAACTTATAAAACGCTAATATGAAGAAAAAGCTTTTATAAATGAGTTCATATTATGCTACGAAATACTATTAACTACTCTTAATATTCTGTATGATTAACTTGTTCCATTTGACTATTTTGAAGGAAATGGCACCGACTACTCGACACACCGTGAATATGAATGAAGAGGAATTCCGTACTTTTCTAGCTTCAAACATAGCCGCAGTACAGGCTGCGCTACATACCAACAATAACCTTGGATCTAGCAGTACAGGAAATCGTGTAGGATGCACCTACAAAGAATTCACTGCCTGCAAACCTTTGGAATTTGATGGAACCGAAGGACCGATCGGATTGAAACGGTGGACCGAGAAGGTCGAATCGGTGTTTGCCATAAGCAAGTGTACTGAAGAGGACAAAGTGAAGTACGCTACGCATACCTTCACAGGTTCTGCGTTAACATGGTGGAATACCTATCTAGAGCAAGTGGGACAAGACGATGCGTACGCACTACCGTGGTCAGCATTCAATCACTTGATGAACGAGAAGTACCGTCCCAGAACCGAGGTCAATAAGCTCAAGACAGAACTTAGAGGGTTACGAACCCAAGGATTTGATATTACCACGTACGAAAGACGATTCACAGAATTGTGCCTATTGTGTCCGGGAGCATTCGAAGATGAGGAAGAGAAGATTGACGCGTTTGTGAAAGGATTACCGGAAAGAATCCAAGAAGATATAAGTTCACACGAGCCCGCCTCCATACAACAGGCATGTAGAATGGCTCACAAACTAGTGAACCAGATTGAAGAAAGAATTAAAGAACAGACTGCTGAAGAGGCCAATGTGAAGCAAGTCAAAAGAAAGTGGGAGGAAAACGGTGATAAGAATCACCAATACACCAACAACAGCAATTACAACAATAATCGCAACAATTATCCCAACAATCGCAACATCAATCGCAACTACAACAAACGGCCCAACAACAACAACAACAACAACAACAACAACAACTACAATAATCATCCCAACAACAATAATAACCGCAACAACAACAACAATCAGAAGCAGCTATGCCAAAGGTGTGAAAAGTATCACTCGGGGTTCTGCACCAAATTTTGCAACAAGTGTAAAAGAAATGGTTATAGCGCGGCGAAGTGTGAGGTCTATGGACCAGGGGTTAATAGAACGAAAGGAACAAATGGTGTCGGAACGAGTAATGGTGGAGCAAGTAGTGTCGGAGCAAGTTATGCCAATGTAGTTTGTTATAAATGTAGAAAACCGGGCCACATTATTAGAAATTGCCCGAACCAGGAGAACATGAATGGACAAGGCCGCGGAAGAGTTTTCAATATTAATGCGGCAGAGGCACAGGAAGACCCGGAGCTTGTTACGGGTACGTTTCTTATTGATAATAAATCTGCTTACGTTTTATTTGATTCGGGTGCGGATAGAAGCTATATGAGTAGAGATTTTTGTGCTAAATTAAGTTGTCCATTGACGCCTTTGGATAGTAAATTTTTACTCGAATTAGCAAATGGTAAATTAATTTCAGCAGATAATATATGTCGGAATCGAGAAATTAAACTGGTTAGCGAAACATTTAAGTTTGATTTGATACCAGTAGAGTTAGGGAGTTTTGATGTGATAATCGGTATGGACTGGTTGAAAGAAGTGAAAGCAGAGATCGTTTGTTACAAAAATGCAATTCGCATTATACGAGAAAAAGGAAAACCCTTAATGGTGTACGGAGAAAAGGGCAACACGAAGCTACATCTTATTAGTAATTTGAAGGCACAAAAACTAATAAGAAAAGGTTGCTATGCTGTTCTAGCACACGTCGAGAAAGTACAAACTGAAGAAAAGAGCATCAATGATGTTCCCGTTGCAAAAGAATTTCCCGATGTATTTCCGAAAGAATTACCGGGATTACCCCCACATCGATCCGTTGAATTTCAAATAGATCTTATACCAGGAGCTGCACCAATAGCTCGTGCTCCTTACAGACTCGCACCCAGCGAGATGAAAGAACTGCAAAGCCAATTACAAGAACTTTTAGAGCGTGGTTTCATTCGACCAAGCACATCACCGTGGGGAGCTCCTGTTTTGTTTGTCAAGAAGAAAGATGGTACATTCAGGTTGTGTATCGACTACCGAGAGTTGAACAAACTTACCATTAAGAACCGCTACCCACTACCGAGAATCGACGACTTATTTGATCAACTACAAGGCTCGTCTATTTATTCAAAGATTGACTTACGTTCCGGGTGTAGTGACCCGAACTTTTCCATGTTTATATATATTAATTGAGATTGATATTTACATGATTAAATGTTTCCAACATGTTAAGCAATCAAACTTGTTAAGACTTGATTAATTGAAATATGTTTCATATAGACAATTGACCACCCAAGTTGACCGGTGATTCACGAACGTTAAAACTTGTAAAAACTATATGATGACATATATATGGATATATATATAGTTAACATGATACTATGATAAGTAAACATATCATTAAGTATATTAACAATGAACTACATATGTAAAAACAAGACTACTAACTTAATGATTTTTAAACGAGACATATATGTAACGATTATCGTTGTAAAGACATTTAATGTATATATATCATATTAAGAGATATTCATACATGATAATATCATGATAATATAATAATTTAAAATCTCATTTGATATTATAAACATTGGGTTAACAACATTTAACAAGATCGTTAACCTAAAGGTTTCAAAACAACACTTACATGTAACGACTAACGATGACTTAACGACTCAGTTAAAATGTATATACATGTAGTGTTTTAATATGTATTTATACACTTTTGAAAGACTTCAATACACTTATCAAAATACTTCTACTTAACAAAAATGCTTACAATTACATCCTCGTTCAGTTTCATCAACAATTCTACTCGTATGCACCCGTATTCGTACTCGTACAATACACAGCTTTTAGATGTATGTACTATTGGTATATACACTCCAATGATCAGCTCTTAGAAGCCCATGTGAGTCACCTAACACATGTGGGAACCATCATTTGGCAACTAGCATGAAATATCTCATAAAATTACAAAAATATGAGTAATCATTCATGACTTATTTACATGAAAACAAAATTACATATCCTTTATATCTAATCCATACACCAACGACCAAAAACACCTACAAACACTTTCATTCTTCAATTTTCTTCATCTAATTGATCTCTCTCAAGTTCTATCTTCAAGTTCTAAGTGTTCTTCATAAATTCCAAAAGTTCTAGTTTCATAAAATCAAGAATACTTTCAAGTTTGCTAGCTCACTTCCAATCTTGTAAGGTGATCATCCAACCTCAAGAAATCTTTGTTTATTACAGTAGGTTATCATTCTAATACAAGGTAATAATCATATTCAAACTTTGGTTCAATTTCTATAACTATAACAATCTTATTTCAAGTGATGATCTTACTTGAACTTGTTTTCGTGTCATGATTCTGCTTCAAGAACTTCGAGCCATCCAAGGATCCATTGAAGCTAGATCCATTTTTCTCTTTTCCAGTAGGTTTATCCAAGGAACTTAAGGTAGTAATGATGTTCATAACATCATTCGATTCATACATATAAAGCTATCTTATTCGAAGGTTTAAACTTGTAATCACTAGAACATAGTTTAGTTAATTCTAAACTTGTTCGCAAACAAAAGTTAATCTGAAAGGATCCGAAACTAATCATCCGGACATCGTCCATATAGATTAAAAACGAATTACAATAGTTGATAACATCGCGAGGTACTTGACCTCTATATGATACATTTTACAAACGTTGCATTTATTTCTTAAAGGCAATCTATTATTACATCGAGAGTTGACATATTAGCCTAACATTTTATAACAACCAAATGATCTAATCTGCCATTTTCATAACAATAGTCTTTAATGAACTTCAATGACTCGAATGCAACGTCCTTGTATCATAGCTTAAATGGTCCCAAGTAGTATCCTTAACATGAGCTAATGCACAGCGGAAGACTTAATTCGTACCTGAGAATAACATGCTTTAAAACGTCAACATAAAGTTGGTGAGATATATAGGTTTGATGCTAGCAGCGTTATAACAATGGACCACAAGATTTCGTATATAATCATTTCAATAAAAATATTCTAAGTGGTTGAGCACTTGGTAACCATACTTAACATTTAATCACGTCGCATATTCCCTTTAATATGAAATCTTACTACACCGTACCAAGGTGTAGTCGCAAAACGAAGTACTGTGCAACCGTTGAATACTGGTCGTCCAGTCCGGTTGGGGTTGTCAGGCCCGATAGATCTATCAACAGGATTCGCGTTTACAATACCGCTGTAAATAACAGTTACCAAGCTACAGGGAAGTATGCCAGTGGTACAACTCAACGTAGAATATATTTTTCAGTTACTTGTGTCCATAACGTAAAACATAAAATACATGTATTCTCATCCCGAAATATTTAGAGTTTAAAAGTGGGACTATATACTCACTGTTGTCTCGAAGATATATATATTTTTGACTTGGTCTTCCGGTTGATATCACGAACCTATCCATATATAATATATCAATATATTTTCATTTTAAACAAACATCTCGTATATATATTTATAATACTTTTAATACTTTGAATAATTCCTTAGTCCGTAGTTAGCGTTTCGATGTTAGTAATTCAATTTTAATGGTTCATTTTTAGATGTTTAATATACCCGCAATAAATAAACCCCCAACGAAATAAATAAAACTCCCATAAAACCCCATCGTATATGTGTTGGTCGAGATTAATCTTGACCCATGGTACCGGTGTTGTCAAATGACGTGTTGCGTACATAAAGTACCGGTGTTGTCAAATGACGTGTTGCGTACAATCATGGGATCTTATGATTAATCTTCTCGTGTTGTTTACGGGTGATCCTGAACCATATGAAATTGAATTATGAGTACATATATATAAAATATCATGTTATCTTAGAAATATGTGATTTATATCTTTTTTTTCCAATTGATCCCGTAGTTGAAATGATCTAGGATAACCAATTTTGTTTCGGTCATAGTTTCTTCGTTACAAGTCCGTTTTCGTTGATTCAAATTGCCATCTTCTTGGATCGAGTTCTTCTTTAAGACTATGAACTGTAAATACCTTGGTTTTTATTCAAAATCATACGGCATAAGTGAAACATTAGTGAAACATATGAAGTTAAACATTTTGTTACAAAAAAAATCATTTAATGACCATTTTTCTAAAAATACTTATACTTTGAAAAACCAAGTTTTACCTTATTAAATTAGCATATATTTAAGTTATATTACAGGTCTTGAAGTATTTTAAAAGTTAAGTTAGAAGGATCTATTTAGTTTGCAAACAAGTTTGAAAACATTCAAACTATGTTCTTGTTGTTAAACTTTTGTACCACAAAATAAGATAGCTATATATATATGAATCGAACAAGGTTATGAACATAGATTCTACCTCAAGTTCCTTGGATAAGTTTGCTGTATAAGAGGAGTAAGAAGCTAGAATCAAAAGGGTGATAGAAGTGGATGAAAGATTGGAAGTAAGTTGGTGTTCTTGGAAGGTTTTCTTGAAGTGTTTTTGTATGGTTTTCTTATGGTGTTTATGTAAGGTTTTTGAAGCTAGATCTTCTTAGAACTTTACTGAATTGTTGAAGGTGTTTAAGGGTTATAAGTGTGTGTGTTTTAGCTAGGAGATTGAAGTAGTAAATGAATCAAAATGATGATACATATATACTCCTAAAAATGTGATCTTTAAGGATAACATGACAAAATTTTAGTTTGTAATCTTATGTATTTGTCAAACAATAATACAAAAGCAATTACCTTATACCTAGGGTAGTAACAAGGGCTGGTTAGGTGGTGATTTGATGTGTATATACCAATAGTAAATACGTATAGAAGCTAGGTATGATACGAGTACAAATACTCTAGATATACGTATAGAAATTTTGTGAAAAATGGAATGAGGATTCAAATATAGCTATCTTTTGTGAATACACTTATATGATTTTATGTATTTAAGTCTTAAAAGTGAGTAAATACATTACTTATACGATATATGTATAAACATTATAAGTCTTAAGTATTTATGTCAAATAACGTTACGTATAGTTATCGTTTTGAAAACTTAAGTTAGTAGTTTCAAAATATACTTATAACTTATAGTTTTTGATACAAAATAAGATATTAAAACATTCATTAATCATGTTAAATATGTATATATACATATATATACGCAAACGTATAATTATCATATATTGTATAGTTCGTGATATCGTCGGTCAAACTAGACGGTCAAACGTTGTGTAAAACTCTTTTCGAAATATAAATCTCGACAATTTGGATTACTTATCATGTTGGTAAGTTTTAATTTATGTAAATATTAATCTTATAAGTATAGAACGATCGAAAAAAAATGCGGGTCAACTTTAGGGTTTTTGCTTATCGTGTCGGAACCATATAGAGATTAGAGTTTAAATTTGGTCGGAAATTTCCGGGTCGTTACAGTACCCATCCGTTAAAGAAATTTCGTCCTCGAAATTTGGTAGAGGTTGTCATAAATAACCATAGGAATGTTTTCATGACGAATATGAGGTAATAATGAAATTTTATCATTATTGAAAGATTTAGATAAAACGATTTGGTTATGTGAGACGCACGAGCGAAGCTATCACAAAAAAAAAATGAAATGAGTAAATATGGAATCGTTTTTAATCGATGACGTGGTTTAGAATTGATTTCCGGGATTTAAGGGATTTAGGAAAAATCTTACGTAATAAGATTTGGTTATTCGGCGATCAGAATCTTCTTTGATTTAATGCGGTAATCTGTTTCGATTTCTCTGTCGGATATTTCACTATAAATCCACCCCTTCGTTTCCTTATTTTTCACAACTCGCATCTTCTACTCTTTCTCCTTAATTCCTACTTTAAGGTATCCTTTGAAATGCTTCATCCCGTTCTGATTTTTGTTATACTTCTAACTTTTATATCTTTCATTCTTCTCTTCCATCTACCGCCAGAAGAATCTATTCACTTTTATGATTTTCTTGGAATTATAATGTTTCTAATTCTCCCGTGTCTTTACGTCGCCATACGTATTGATATACATGGTTTGTAGTTTCTGGGTGGTTGTTGGGTTTGATATCTTTCCTTATACTTCGATGTCCTTGCTTTTGTTTTCTATAATCATTATCATCCACAGTTAATACTCTCTTCCATTTACTGCAATTTATACCCCAATTTCTATTTCGGAGCTTCATTCTTTTTCTTTTCCTCCTTTTCAACTAAGCATCTTTTGTAATGGTCCGGAATTCGTAGGTATGAAATTCGAAATGAATATAGTTAATGTCCTAAGAGAGAATTGGTAATGGCACGATTTTAATTTGTCAAATTACCAGAATATCTTGGAAAAGATAGAACTATCAAGATGATATGTTCCTAATATGTTTGGTGATTGGATAGAATGTAAGAGCCGTGTAACATGGCACATGATGACGGTACTGTGAATCATCATATTCCATTAGAAACTTAACATGGCTTACTATAATATAATGAAGTTGATCAAGTTTCATTATATTATACTAATTCATGTATCAGTTCCCAACACTACTTCAAAACATTCCTATTTTAAACTTGAAGGTTTTAGAACTTAGAAACTAACACAGTTTCTTTTATATTGTAACGCAGATATTACGGAGAAATACATGATTTTGGATAAGAACAGTTGTGAGAATATCTCCAGAAATATGGAGGATATGTATAACAAAAGATATGAAGATATCTTATAATATCTAAGATAAGATGATGATGAAGAATATCATCGGGAAAGGTTTAGGATAAGGGGTAGGTTTTTTTTTTTTTTACTAATGGTTTCAGCAAGCACTGAATCGTTTGAATCCTTTGAAAGCAGATTCAGTTCTTGTGATTTATCTACATCCTCCTTCATACTTTGCTCAATCCGTTTTCCAGTTCCAACTCTCCTCTTTTCTAAGCTTTACCAATACAATGTACTTCATCATTAAACTTTTGACTGTTAAAGTCGTTTACAGTTTTTTTTTTTTTTTTTTTTTTTTTTTTTTTTTTTTTTTTTTTTTCTGCTTCTTCAGCATTTCAAGAACTACTTCATAGTCCAGGATGTTTTTCAGAACTTCACATTCGAAAAATGTAATTCTTAGGGATAGTCGTTCTCGGTATAACTGGGAGAATTTCTACGAGATTTTCAAAATACTGATTGCGGGTTTCGCCAAAGAAATAACGAGTTGCTGGTACGTCTGCTGATGATGTTGTGAAAAAGGTTCTCCGGTAACAACGTCGAAAGGACAAAGTATAAATATCGAGATTATAATAGGAGTAGTCTCACTGAGAAGTCGAAGTGGAGCTGTGACAAAATTAGCTTCTTGAAAAGGAATCGTATGATTGTTTTTGATAATGAATGATAAGGAATTCGACGCGGATACGTTTTAACTATAACTTCGGTTTCGAAAATTTTTCAGGTGCATCACTGTATGCATAAATCTTTCTTCCGTAAACGAGGTGCGGCTGGTTCAACTTCTCGATCGAGGTGTTTTCAAGAATCATGAAAAGATTTGAATGAGGATTATAATTGTCGAAGTACAAATGAGGTTTAGGATGAAATCAAGTGGCAAAATTGAAGAATTGTTTAGTTTCATATGTTATAATCAACGTTTTATTTCATTTTAATTGTCCAATGTTTCTTTTTTATGCCAC
Source organism: Rutidosis leptorrhynchoides (assembly GCF_046630445.1). Taxonomy (NCBI): domain Eukaryota; kingdom Viridiplantae; phylum Streptophyta; class Magnoliopsida; order Asterales; family Asteraceae; genus Rutidosis; species Rutidosis leptorrhynchoides. The sequence goes on along the minus strand of NC_092338.1, from coordinate 402,337,819 downwards.
TTGTTGGATTTGGATAGGTAAAAAAAAAAAAAATTCAAATATGAAATTTAAATGGAAATGGTTATTCTGGGGTGAACGGATACGTATATCGATGGTTGTAAGTAAAATAACAAATGACCGTTGAATCAGATTCAAGAATGTACAATATAACTTATTAATGTGAATTCTAAATATTCCTCGGGTACTACCCACCCGTTAAAATATTTTCATCATTATTAGTTTGTACGAAGGAATTTTTAATTACTATCTTTATGAAAATATACTTGCATATATATTTTCTTCAGAGATAATCATAGATTTAATGAGTCAATAAGATAATAAACTCATTTGATTTATCGTTAATTCTAGATTACATAATCTCTAAGACTTTAGAAATTACATAATCGTCATACGATACGTAAAGCGAAGATAATCGATGTAGAACGATATATAGAACGAAGATCATACTCGAAGTACAGATATTGAGTCGTGTGATGTTGATATTCGAGATACAGATTGTGATGTTGAGATTTTGGGGGTGACAAGAGTACTGTCGGCGTTGATGATGGTGGTATAGATTATGCTGCTGGTGCTGCTGCTGGTGTTTGTAACCTTCGCACCGTATTTTCTAAAGCCACTACCCGAGCGCGAAGCTCGTTGACTTCTTCTATTATACCGGGATGATTGACGGTTGGAACGAGCGAATGAACAAGATTCGAAATATGGGATAGTATGTAATCATGACGAGATACTCTAGAAATGAGCGAGAAAATGGTGTTTCGAATAGGTTCACCGGTAAGTGCTTCAGGTTCATCGTTAAGAGGACAATTTGGTGGATGGAATGGATCACCTTCTTCTTGCCTCCAGAGATTTAGTATATTACGAACCCATCCCCAATTCATCCAAAATAGATGATGGGAAATTGGTTGATCCATTCCGGTGACGCTGTTCTCGGAGCTCGAATGGAAATCCATATCGGCGTAGCTATCGAAGTCGGAGGAATTCGAACTGGATGAAGAATCCATCTTGTATAGTCGGAGAAGTGAATTTTTGGTTTGGAATAGATTATAGGAGTTGGGTTTGGTACTCTTCAATACATAATTTACATATGTATATATAATATCAAAATCCCATGAATTACGGAGAATCTTTGAAATACGTCAGGCAATGTCTATAGTAACAGATACGCTAAGATATGAATTTTGTCTATACACTATCGATGCACTAAATGCAGTAAGACGTGTCTAGACTTAAGAATGATAAGCAGGCAGTTCCCTAAGGATGATAAGCAGATGATTTCCGACTAGGATTGATAAGCAAAACTTTTGACAGGCAGACACGGTCAAAGTCCAGACTCACTTAATGTATCCTAACAACTACTAGTTAGACACACTAATGCAAGGCCTGGTTCGCTAAGACCAACGCTCTGATACCAACTGAAAGGATCCGAAACTAATCATCCGGACATCGTCCATATAGATTAAAAACGAATTACAATAGTTGATAACATCGCGAGGTACTTGACCTCTATATGATACATTTTACAAACGTTGCATTTATTTCTTAAAGGCAATCTATTATTACATTGAGAGTTGACATATTAGCCTAACATTTTATAACAACCAAATGATCTAATCTGCCATTTTCATAACAATAGTCTTTAATGAACTTCAATGACTCGAATGCAACGTCCTTGTATCATAGCTTAAATGGTCCCAAGTAGTATCCTTAACATGAGCTAATGCACAGCGGAAGACTTAATTCGTACCTGAGAATAACATGCTTTAAAACGTCAACATAAAGTTGGTGAGATATATAGGTTTGATGCTAGCAGCGTTATAACAATGGACCACAAGATTTCGTATATAATCATTTCAATAAAAATATTCTAAGTGGTTGAGCACTTGGTAACCATACTTAACATTTAATCACGTCGCATATTCCCTTTAATATGAAATCTTACTACACCGTACCAAGGTGTAGTCGCAAAACGAAGTACTGTGCAACCGTTGAATACTGGTCGTCCAGTCCGGTTGGGGTTGTCAGGCCCGATAGATCTATCAACAGGATTCGCGTTTACAATACCGCTGTAAATAACAGTTACCAAGCTACAGGGAAGTATGCCAGTGGTACAACTCAACGTAGAATATATTTTTCAGTTACTTGTGTCCATAACGTAAAACATAAAATACATGTATTCTCATCCCGAAATATTTAGAGTTTAAAAGTGGGACTATATACTCACTGTTGTCTCGAAGATATATATATTTTTGACTTGGTCTTCCGGTTGATATCACGAACCTATCCATATATAATATATCAATATATTTTCATTTTAAACAAACATCTCGTATATATATTTATAATACTTTTAATACTTTGAATAATTCCTTAGTCCGTAGTTAGCGTTTCGATGTTAGTAATTCAATTTTAATGGTTCATTTTTAGATGTTTAATATACCCGCAATAAATAAACCCCCAACGAAATAAATAAAACTCCCATAAAACCCCATCGTATATGTGTTGGTCGAGATTAATCTTGACCCATGGTACCGGTGTTGTCAAATGACGTGTTGCGTACATAAAGTACCGGTGTTGTCAAATGACGTGTTGCGTACAATCATGGGATCTTATGATTAATCTTCTCGTGTTGTTTACGGGTGATCCTGAACCATATGAAATTGAATTATGAGTACATATATATAAAATATCATGTTATCTTAGAAATATGTGATTTATATCTTTTTTTTCCAATTGATCCCGTAGTTGAAATGATCTAGGATAACCAATTTTGTTTCGGTCATAGTTTCTTCGTTACAAGTCCGTTTTCGTTGATTCAAATTGCCATCTTCTTGGATCGAGTTCTTCTTTAAGACTATGAACTGTAAATACCTTGGTTTTTATTCAAAATCATACGGCATAAGTGAAACATTAGTGAAACATATGAAGTTAAACATTTTGTTACAAAAAAAATCATTTAATGACCATTTTTCTAAAAATACTTATACTTTGAAAAACCAAGTTTTACCTTATTAAATTAGCATATATTTAAGTTATATTACAGGTCTTGAAGTATTTTAAAAGTTAAGTTAGAAGGATCTATTTAGTTTGCAAACAAGTTTGAAAACATTCAAACTATGTTCTTGTTGTTAAACTTTTGTACCACAAAATAAGATAGCTATATATATATGAATCGAACAAGGTTATGAACATAGATTCTACCTCAAGTTCCTTGGATAAGTTTGCTGTATAAGAGGAGTAAGAAGCTAGAATCAAAAGGGTGATAGAAGTGGATGAAAGATTGGAAGTAAGTTGGTGTTCTTGGAAGGTTTTCTTGAAGTGTTTTTGTATGGTTTTCTTATGGTGTTTATGTAAGGTTTTTGAAGCTAGATCTTCTTAGAACTTTACTGAATTGTTGAAGGTGTTTAAGGGTTATAAGTGTGTGTGTTTTAGCTAGGAGATTGAAGTAGTAAATGAATCAAAATGATGATACATATATACTCCTAAAAATGTGATCTTTAAGGATAACATGACAAAATTTTAGTTTGTAATCTTATGTATTTGTCAAACAATAATACAAAAGCAATTACCTTATACCTAGGGTAGTAACAAGGGCTGGTTAGGTGGTGATTTGATGTGTATATACCAATAGTAAATACGTATAGAAGCTAGGTATGATACGAGTACAAATACTCTAGATATACGTATAGAAATTTTGTGAAAAATGGAATGAGGATTCAAATATAGCTATCTTTTGTGAATACACTTATATGATTTTATGTATTTAAGTCTTAAAAGTGAGTAAATACATTACTTATACGATATATGTATAAACATTATAAGTCTTAAGTATTTATGTCAAATAACGTTACGTATAGTTATCGTTTTGAAAACTTAAGTTAGTAGTTTCAAAATATACTTATAACTTATAGTTTTTGATACAAAATAAGATATTAAAACATTCATTAATCATGTTAAATATGTATATATACATATATATACGCAAACGTATAATTATCATATATTGTATAGTTCGTGATATCGTCGGTCAAACTAGACGGTCAAACGTTGTGTAAAACTCTTTTCGAAATATAAATCTCGACAATTTGGATTACTTATCATGTTGGTAAGTTTTAATTTATGTAAATATTAATCTTATAAGTATAGAACGATCGAAAAAAAATGCGGGTCAACTTTAGGGTTTTTGCTTATCGTGTCGGAACCATATAGAGATTAGAGTTTAAATTTGGTCGGAAATTTCCGGGTCGTTACATAATCCTTCTAACTTGACTTTTAAAATCAACTAAACACATGTTCTATATCTATATGATATGCTAACTTAATGATTTAAAACCTGGAAACACGAAAAACACCGTAAAACCGGATTTACGCCGTCGTAGTAACACCGCGGGCTGTTTTGGGTTAGTTAATTAAAAACTATGATAAACTTTGATTTTAAAGTTGTTATTCTGAGAAAATGATTTTTATTATGAACATGAAACTATATCCAAAAATTATGATTAAACTCAAAGTGGAAGTATGTTTTCTAAAATTGTCATCTAGACGTCGTTCTTTCGACTGAAATGACTACCTTTACAAAAATGACTTGTAACTTATTTTTCCGACTATAAACCTATAATTTTCTGTTTAGATTCATAAAATAGAGTTCAATATGAAACCATAGCAAGTTGATTCACTCAAAATGGATTTAAAATGAAGAAGTTATGGGTAAAACAAGATTGGATAATTTTTCTCATTTTAGCTACGTGAAAATTGGTAACAAATCTATTCCAACCATAACTTAACCAACTTGTATTGTATATTATGTAATCTTGAGATACCATAGACACGTATACAATGTTTCGACCTATCATGTCGACACATCTATATATATTTCGGAACAACCATAGACACTCTATATGTGAATGTTGGAGTTAGCTATACAGGGTTGAGGTTAATTCCAAAATATATATAGTTTGAGTTGTGATCAATACTGAGATACATATACACTGGGTCGTGGATTGATTCAAGATAATATTTATCGATTTATTTCTGTACATCTAACTGTGGACAACTAGTTGTAGGTTACTAACGAGGACAGCTGACTTAATAAACTTAAAACATCAAAATATATTAAAAGTGTTGTAAATATATTTTGAACATACTTTGATATATATGTATATATTGTTATAGGTTCGTGAATCAACCAGTGGCCAAGTCTTACTTCCCGACGAAGTAAAAATCTGTGAAAGTGAGTTATAGTCCCACTTTTAAAATCTAATATTTTTGGGATGAGAATACATGCAGGTTTTATAAATGATTTACAAAATAGACACAAGTACGTGAAACTACATTCTATGGTTGAATTATCGAAATCGAATATGCCCCTTTTTATTAAGTCTGGTAATCTAAGAATTAGGGAACAGACACCCTAATTGACGCGAATCCTAAAGATAGATCTATTGGGCCTAACAAACCCCATCCAAAGTACCGGATGCTTTAGTACTTCGAAATTTATATCATATCCGAAGGGTGTCCCGGAATGATGGGGATATTCTTATATATGCATCTTGTTAATGTCGGTTACCAGGTGTTCACCATATGAATGATTTTTATCTCTATGTATGGGATGTGTATTGAAATATGAAATCTTGTGGTCTATTGTTACGATTTGATATATATAGGTTAAACCTATAACTCACCAACATTTTTGTTGACGTTTAAAGCATTTTTATTCTCAGGTGAATATTAAGAGCTTCCGCTGTTGCATACTAAAATAAGGACAAGATTTGGAGTCCATGTTTGTATGATATTGTGTAAAAACTGCATTCAAGAAACTGATTTCGATGTAACATATTTGTATTGTAAACCATTATGTAATGGTCGTGTGTAAACAGGATATTTTAGATTATCATTATTTGATAATCTACGTAAAGCTTTTTAAACCTTTATTTATGAAATAAAGGTTATGGTTTGTTTTAAAAATGAATGCAGTCTTTGAAAAACGTCTCATATAGAGGTCAAAACCTCGCAACGAAATCAATTAATATGGAACGTTTTTAATCAATAAGAACGGGACATTTCAGTTGGTATTCGAGCGTTGGTCTTAGAGAACCAGAATTTTTCATTAGTGTGTCTTATCGAGTTTGTTAGGATGCATTAGTGAGTCTGGACTTCGACCGTGTTTACTTGAAAAATGATTGCTTAACAAATTTTGTTGGAAACTATATATTTTTAACATGTGAATATTATGTGATATATTAATCTCTTAACGCGTTTGATATTATGTGATAGATGTCTACCTCTAGAACAAGTCCCATTGACTCACCTAATAATAATGAAGAGTCAAATGTAAATTGGAATGATTCGTGGACTGATTCACAAGTTCCCGAAGAGGAACCGGAAGAAGAGTCGGAACCGGAAGAATAATCGGAACCGGAAGAAGAATCGGAACCGGATGAAGAAATAGAACCGGTGGGGGAAATAATAAAACGGTTAAGTAAAAGAAAATCCTCAACCAACCGACCAAGGTTAATTATGGTCAATGGTGTTTCCGCCAAGGAAGCAAAATATTGGGAGGATTACCAATTCTCCGATGAATCGGATTCCGACGAGAATTCCGATGATGTTATAGAAATTACCCCAACTGAATTTAAAAAGGCAAAAGAAAATAATAAGGGAAAGGGCATAAAAATAGAGAAATCTAATTCCAACCCCGATGAACTTTATATGTATCGTCAATGCCCGAAGTCCTTAAGTTGTAACAATGACCCGGGAACCTCTAAACCACCAGGTTTTTCTAAACCAATGTGGACAACGACGGCTCGTATTAGGGTAACATCATATATCCCTAGAAACTTGGCAAAACGAACCAAAACCGAAGAAGAAGAAACGAGCGAGTCAGAATAAGATAGTTGTATTCGTGTGGTGTAATATATGTAATATAGTGTTCTTATGCTTTATGATATATGTAAAAATTGCTTGTATTAATAAGTATTTTTTTATGAATCTAACTCTTGTCTATTTTACAGTTTAAAAACACAAAATGGATAGACAACCCAATATTTTAAGAGACCTACCCGGAGACATGATTGATGAAATCTTGTCTAGAGTCGGCCAGAATTCCTCGGCACAACTATTTAAGGCGAGATCAGTTTGTAAGACATTCGAAGAACGTTCCAAGAATGTCTTGGTTTATAAGAGACTTTCGTTTGAAAGATGGGGGATATCACATTGGGAAACCCATAAGTTACGATGTGTTTACTTTGACGCATATATTGCGGGGAAACCAAATGCTATTTTACGCAACGGGTTAAGAAATTATTTTGACTCAATATATCCGAATATTGGACTTCGTAATTTAGAAAAAGCGGCTAACATGCAACATAAAGAAGCATGTTATGCTTACGGATTAGTAATGTTCGCTTCTCACCAAAGTGAGAACAAGAACATCGGGCTACAACTATTAAACAAAACGTTTCCACAAGTGACGGAGTCGGTAATTGGGGTAAGAAATGAGGTTTTTAGATTATTACGGGACTGTTGGACATTACGTAACCCTCGTCCCTTTGATGACGTTACAACACGCTGTCTTATCAACGGCCATAACGGTTATGTTGCACAAGACCAAGGATGGGAAGTAGTCCTAGTAAAACCAGAATGCATGACTTGTTTTTGGACGTATGAATTACGTGTCTTTATTGCCTTTGCTGAACGACTTGTGTACTAGCTAGAATTATCTTCACAACTATCTTGTATCAAAGTTATTGTGTGCTATATTTCATGCTTTATGTAAAATAAGCGGTATTGTAAGTTTGTAAAATATTGTATAAAAGTTTGAACGCGAAATATTATTATAATCAGTTTTTCATATAGAATTGTAGTAGTTGAATTGTATATTAGCTACTAAGTATGAACTTAACGGGTAGGTACTACCCGAATTTAAACTTATAAAACGCTAATATGAAGAAAAAGCTTTTATAAATGAGTTCATATTATGCTACGAAATACTATTAACTACTCTTAATATTCTGTATGATTAACTTGTTCCATTTAACTATTTTGAAGGAAATGGCACCGACTACTCGACACACCGTGAATATGAATGAAGAGGAATTCCGTACTTTTCTAGCTTCAAACATAGCCGCAGTACAGGCTGCGCTACATACCAACAATAACCTTGGATCTAGCAGTACAGGAAATCGTGTAGGATGCACCTACAAAGAATTCACTGCCTGCAAACCTTTGGAATTTGATGGAACCGAAGGACCGATCGGATTGAAACGGTGGACCGAGAAGGTCGAATCGGTGTTTGCCATAAGTAAGTGTACTGAAGAGGACAAAGTAAAGTACGCTACGCATACCTTCACAGGTTCTGCGTTAACATGGTGGAATACCTATCTAGAGCAAGTGGGACAAGACGATGCGTACGCACTACCGTGGTCAGCATTCAAGCACTTGATGAACGAGAAGTACCGTCCCAGAACCGAGGTCAATAAGCTCAAGACAGAACTTAGAGGGTTACGAACCCAAGGATTTGATATTACCACGTACGAAAGACGATTCACAGAATTGTGCTTATTGTGTCCGGGAGCATTCGAAGATGAGGAAGAGAAGATCGACGCGTTTGTGAAAGGATTACCGGAAAGAATCCAAGAAGATATAAGTTCACACGAGCCCGCCTCCATACAACAGGCATGTAGAATGGCTCACAAACTCGTGAACCAAATTGAAGAAAGAATTAAAGAACAGACTGCTGAAGAGGCCAATGTGAAGCAAGTCAAAAGAAAGTGGGAGGAAAACGGTGATAAGAATCACCAATACAACAACAACAGCAATTACAACAATAATCGCAACAATTATCCCAACAATCGCAACATCAATCGCAACTACAACAAACGGCCCAACAACAACAACAGCTACCATTCAAGCATTGAGATGGCGCCGTTTGAAGCACTTTATGGTAGAAAGTGCAGGTCTCCGATTTGTTGGAGTGAAGTGGGGGATAGACAGATTACGGGTCCGGAGATTATACAAGAAACTACCGAGAAGATCATTCAAATTCAACAACGGTTGAAAACCGCCTAAAGTCGACAAAAGAGCTACGCTGACATTAAAAGAAAAGATATAGAATTTGAAATTGGAGAGATGGTCATGCTTAAAGTTGCACCTTGGAAAGGCGTTGTTCGATTTGGTAAACGAGGGAAATTAAATCCAAGGTATATTGGACCATTCAAGATTATTAATCGTATCGGACCAGTAGCTTACCGACTAGAGTTACCTCAACAACTCGTAGCTGTACATAACACTTTCCACGTCTCGAATTTAAAGAAATGTTTTGCTAAAGAAGATCTCACTATTCCGTTAGATGAAATCCAAATCAACGAAAAACTTCAATTCATCGAAGAACCCGTCGAAATAATGGATCGTGAGGTTAAAAGACTTAAGCAAAACAAGATACCAATTGTTAAGGTTCGATGGAATGCTCGTAGAGGACCCGAGTTCACCTGGGAGCGTGAAGATCAGATGAAGAAGAAATACCCGCATCAATTTCCAGAAGATTCGTCAACACCTTCAACAGCTTAAAATTTCGGGACGAAATTTATTTAACGGGTAGGTACTGTAGTGACCCGAACTTTTCCATGTTTATATATATTAATTGAGATTGATATTTACATGATTAAATGTTTCCAACATGTTAAGCAATCAAACTTGTTAAGACTTGATTAATTGAAATATGTTTCATATAGACAATTGACCACCCAAGTTGACCGGTGATTCACGAACGTTAAAACTTGTAAAAACTATATGATGACATATATATGGATATATATATAGTTAACATGATACTATGATAAGTAAACATATCATTAAGTATATTAACAATGAACTGCATATGTAAAAACAAGACTACTAACTTAATGATTTTTAAACGAGACATATATGTAACGATTATCGTTGTAAAGACATTTAATGTATATATATCATATTAAGAGATATTCATACATGATAATATCATGATAATATAATAATTTAAAATCTCATTTGATATTATAAACATTGGGTTAACAACATTTAACAAGATCGTTAACCTAAAGGTTTCAAAACAACACTTACATGTAACGACTAACGATGACTTAACGACTCAGTTAAAATGTATATACATGTAGTGTTTTAATATGTATTTATACACTTTTGAAAGACTTCAATACACTTATCAAAATACTTCTACTTAACAAAAATGCTTACAATTACATCCTCGTTCAGTTTCATCAACAATTCTACTCGTATGCACCCGTATTCGTACTCGTACAATACACAGCTTTTAGATGTATGTACTATTGGTATATACACTCCAATGATCAGCTCTTAGCAGCCCATGTGAGTCACCTAACACATGTGGGAACCATCATTTGGCAACTAGCATGAAATATCTCATAAAATTACAAAAATATGAGTAATCATTCATGACTTATTTACATGAAAACAAAATTACATATCCTTTATATCTAATCCATACACCAACGACCAAAAACACCTACAAACACTTTCATTCTTCAATTTTCTTCATCTAATTGATCTCTCTCAAGTTCTATCTTCAAGTTCTAAGTGTTCTTCATAAATTCCAAAAGTTCTAGTTTCATAAAATCAAGAATACTTTCAAGTTTGCTAGCTCACTTCCAATCTTGTAAGGTGATCATCCAACCTCAAGAAATCTTTGTTTCTTACAGTAGGTTATCATTCTAATACAAGGTAATAATCATATTCAAACTTTGGTTCAATTTCTATAACTATAACAATCTTATTTCAAGTGATGATCTTACTTGAACTTGTTTTCGTGTCATGATTCTGCTTCAAGAACTTCGAGCCATCCAAGGATCCATTGAAGCTAGATCCATTTTTCTCTTTTCCAGTAGGTTTATCCAAGGAACTTAAGGTAGTAATGATGTTCATAACATCATTCGATTCATACATATAAAGCTATCTTATTCGAAGGTTTAAACTTGTAATCACTAGAACATAGTTTAGTTAATTCTAAACTTGTTCGCAAACAAAAGTTAATCCTTCTAACTTGACTTTTAAAATCAACTAAACACATGTTCTATATCTATATGATATGCTAACTTAATGATTTAAAACCTGGAAACACAAAAAACACCGTAAAACCGGATTTACGCCGTCGTAGTAACACCGCGGGCTGTTTTGGGTTAGTTAATTAAAAACTATGATAAACTTTGATTTTAAAGTTGTTATTCTGAGAAAATGATTTTTATTATGAACATGAAACTATATCCAAAAATTATGATTAAACTCAAAGTGGAAGTATGTTTTCTAAAATGGTCATCTAGACGTCGTTCTTTCGACTGAAATGACTACCTTTACAAAAAAAGACTTGTAACTTATTTTTCCGACTATAAACCTATACTTTTATGTTTAGATTCATAAAATATAGTTCAATATGAAACCATATCAAGTTGATTCACTCAAAATGGATTTAAAATGAAGAAGTTATGGGTAAAACAAGATTGGATAATTTTTCTCATTTTAGCTACGTGAAAATTGGTAACAAATCTATTCCAACCATAATTTAACCAACTTGTATTGTATATTATGTAATCTTGAGATACCATAGACACGTATACAATGTTTTGACCTATCATGTCGACACATCTATATATATTTCGGAACAACCATAGACACTCTATATGTGAATGTTGGAGTTAGCTATACAGGGTTGAGGTTGATTCCAACATATATATAGTTTGAGTTGTGATCAATACTGAGATACGTATACACTAGGTCGTGGATTGATTCAAGATAATATTTATCGATTTATTTCTGTACATCTAACTGTGGACAACTAGTTGTAGGTTACTAACGAGGACAGCTGACTTAATAAACTTAAAACATCAAAATATATTAAAAGTGTTGTAAATATATTTTGAACATACTTTGATATATATGTATATATTGTTATAGGTTCGTGAATCAACCAGTGGCCAAGTCTTACTTCCCGACGAAGTAAAAATCTGTGAAAGTGAGTTATAGTCCCACTTTTAAAATCTAATATTTTTGGGATGAGAATACATGCAGGTTTTATAAATGATTTACAAAATAGACACAAGTACGTGAAACTACATTCTATGGTTGAATTATCGAAATCGAATATGCCCCTTTTTATTAAGTCTGGTAATCTAAGAATTAGGGAACAGACACCCTAATTGACGCGAATCCTAAAGATAGATCTATTGGGCCTAACAAACCCCATCCAAAGTACCGGATGCTTTAGTACTTCGAAATTTATATCATATCCGAAGGGTGTCCCGGAATGATGGGGATATTCTTATATATGCATCTTGTTAATGTCGGTTACCAGGTGTTCACCATATGAATGATTTTTATCTCTATGTATGGGATGTGTATTGAAATATGAAATCTTGTGGTCTATTGTTACGATTTGATATATATAGGTTAAACCTATAACTCACCAACATTTTTGTTGACGTTTAAAGCATGTTTATTCTCAGGTGAATATTAAGAGCTTCCGCTGTTGCATACTAAAATAAGGACAAGATTTGGAGTCCATGTTTGTATGATATTGTGTAAAAACTGCATTCAAGAAACTGATTTCGATGTAACATATTTGTATTGTAAACCATTATGTAATGGTCGTGTGTAAACAGGATATTTTAGATTATCATTATTTGATAATCTACGTAAAGCTTTTTAAACCTTTATTTATGAAATAAAGGTTATGGTTTGTTTTAAAAATGAATGCAGTCTTTGAAAAACGTCTCATATAGAGGTCAAAACCTCGCAACGAAATCAATTAATATGGAACGTTTTTAATTAATAAGAACGGGACATTTCACCGGGTATCATCAAATGCGGGTGAAAGAAGATGATATTCCAAAGACTGCTTTTAGAACACGTTACGATCATTACGAGTTTATGGTCATGCTGTTTGGTTTAACTAATGCACCAGCTGTGTTCATGGACCTTATGAACCGAGTGTGTGGACCATACCTTGACAAGTTTGTCATTGTTTTCATTGATGACATACTTATTTACTCAAAGAATGACCAAGAACACGGTGAACATTTGAGAAAGGTGTTAGAAGTATTGAGGAAGGAAGAATTGTACGCTAAGTTTTCAAAGTGTGCATTTTGGTTGGAAGAAGTTCAATTCCTCGGTCACATAGTGAACAAAGAAGGTATTAAGGTGGATCCGGCAAAGATAGAAACTGTTGAAAAGTGGGAAACCCCGAAAACTCCGAAACACATACGCCAGTTTTTAGGACTAGCTGGTTACTACAGAAGGTTCATCCAAGACTTTTCCAGAATAGCAAAACCCTTGACTGCATTAACGCATAAAGGGAAGAAATTTGAATGGAATGATGAACAAGAGAAAGCGTTTCAGTTATTGAAGAAAAAGCTAACTACGGCACCTATATTGTCATTGCCTGAAGGGAATGATGATTTTGTGATTTATTGTGACGCATCAAAGCAAGGTCTCGGTTGTGTATTAATGCAACGAACGAAGGTGATTGCTTATGCGTCTAGACAATTGAAGATTCACGAACAAAATTATACAACGCATGATTTGGAATTAGGCGCGGTTGTTTTTGCATTAAAGACTTAGAGGCACTACTTATATGGGGTCAAAAGTATTATATATACCGACCATAAAAGTCTTCAACACATATTTTATCAGAAACAACTGAATATGAGGCAGCGTAGGTGGATTGAATTATTGAATGATTACGACTTTGAGATTCGTTACCACCCGGGGAAGGCAAATGTGGTAGCCGATGCCTTGAGCAGGAAGGACAGAGAACCCATTCGAGTAAAATCTATGAATATAATGATTCATAATAACCTTACTACTCAAATAAAGGAGGCGCAACAAGGAGTTTTAAAAGAGGGAAATTTAAAGGATGAAATACCCAAAGGATCGGAGAAACATCTTAATATTCGAGAAGACGGAACCCGGTATAGGGCTGAAAGGATTTGGGTACCAAAATTTGGAGATATGAGAGAAATGGTACTTAGAGAAGCTCATAAAACCAGATACTCAATACATCCTGGAACGGGGAAGATGTACAAGGATCTCAGGAAATATTTTTGGTGGCCGGGTATGAAAGCCGATGTTGCTAAATACGTAGGAGAATGTTTGACGTGTTCTAAGGTCAAAGCTGAGCATCAGAAACCATCAGGTCTACTTCAACAACCCGAAATCCCGGAATGAAAATGGGAAAACATTACCATGGATTTCATCACTAAATTGCCAAGGACTGCAAGTGGTTTTGATACTATTTGGGTAATAGTTGATCGTCTCACCAAATCAACACATTTCCTGCCAATAAGAGAAGATGACAAGATGGAGAAGTTAGCACGACTGTATTTGAAGGAAGTCGTCTCCAGACATGGAATACCAATCTCTATTATCTCTGATAGGGATGGCAGATTTATTTCAAGATTCTGGCAGACATTACAGCAAGCATTAGGAACTCGTCTAGACATGAGTACTGCCTATCATCCACAAACTGATGGGCAGAGCGAAAGGATGATACAAACGCTTGAAGACATGCTACGAGCATGTGTTATTGATTTCGGAAACAGTTGGGATCGACATCTACCGTTAGCAGAATTTTCCTACAACAACAGCTACCATTCAAGCATTGAGATGACGCCGTTAGAAGCACTTTATGGTAGAAAGTGCAAGTCTCCGATTTGTTGGAGTGAAGTGGGGGATAGACAGATTACGGGTCTGGAGATTATACAAGAAACTACCGAGAAGATCATCCAGATTCAACAACGGTTGCAAACCGCCCAAAGTCGACAAAAGAGCTACGCTGACATTAAAAGAAAATATATAGAATTTGAAATTGGAGAGATGGTCATGCTTAAAGTTGCACCTTGGAAAGGCATTGTTCGATTTGGTAAACGAGGGAAATTAAATCCAAGGTATATTGGACCATTCAAGATTATTGATCGTGTCGGACCAGTAGCTTACCGACTTGAGTTACCTCAACAACTCGCGGCTGTACATAACACTTTCCACGTCTCGAATTTGAAGAAATGTTTTGCTAAAGAAGATCTCACTATTCCGTTAGATGAAATCCAAATCAACGAAAAACTCCAATTCATCGAAGAACCCGTCGAAATAATGGATCGTGAGGTTAAAAGACTTAAGCAAAACAAGATACCAATTGTTAAGGTTCGATGGAATGCTCGTAGAGGACCCGAGTTCACCTGGGAATGTGAAGATCAGATGAAGAAGAAATACCCGCATCTATTTCCAGAAGATTCGTCAACACCTTCAACCGCTTAAAATTTCGGGACGAAATTTATTTAACGGGTAGGTACTGTAGTGACCCGAACTTTTCCATGTTTATATATATTAATTGAGATTGATATTTACATGATTAAATGTTTCCAACATGTTAAGCAATCAAACTTGTTAAGACTTGATTAATTGAAATATGTTTCATATAGACAATTGACCACCCAAGTTGACCGGTGATTCACGAACGTTAAAACTTGTAAAAACTATATGATGACATATATATGGATATATATATAGTTAACATGATACTATGATAAGTAAACATATCATTAAGTATATTAACAATGAACTACATATGTAAAAACAAGACTACTAACTTAATGATTTTTAAACGAGACATATATGTAACGATTATCGTTGTAAAGACATTTAATGTATATATATCATATTAAGAGATAAGATATTCATACATGATAATATCATGATAATATAATAATTTAAAATCTCATTTGATATTATAAACATTGGGTTAACAACATTTAACAAGATCGTTAACCTAAAGGTTTCAAAACAACACTTACATGTAACGACTAATGATGACTTAACGACTCAGTTAAAATGTATATACATGTAGTGTTTTAATATGTATTTATACACTTTTGAAAGACTTTAATATACTTATCAAAATACTTCTACTTAACAAAAATGCTTACAATTACATCCTCTTTCAGTTTCATCAACAATTCTACTCGTATGCACCCGTATTCGTACTCGTACAATACACAACTTTTAGATGTATGTACTATTGGTATATACACTCCAATGATCAGCTCTTAGCAGCCCATGTGAGTCACCTAACACATGTGGGAACCATCATTTGGCAACTAGCATGAAATATCTCATAAAATTACAAAAATATGAGTAATCATTCATGACTTATTTACATGAAAACAAAATTACATATCCTTTATATCTAATCCATACACCAATGACCAAAAACACCTACAAACACTTTCATTCTTCAATTTTCTTCATCTAATTGATCTCTCTCAAGTTCTATCTTCAAGTTCTAAGTGTTCTTCATATATTCTACAAGTTCTAGTTACATAAAATCAAGAATACTTTCAAGTTTGCTAGCTCACTTCCAATCTTGTAAGGTGATCATCCAACCTCAAGAAATCTTTGTTTCTTACAGTAGGTTATCATTCTAATACAAGGTAATAATCATATTCAAACTTTGGTTCAATTTCTATAACTATAACAATCTTATTTCAAGTGATGATCTTACTTGAACTTGTTTTCGTGTCATGATTCTGCTTCAAGAACTTCGAGCCATCCAAGGATCCGTTAAAGCTAGATCCATTTTTCTCTTTTCCAATATCTTTATCCAAGGAACTTAAGGTAGTAATGATGTTCATAACATCATTCGATTCATACATATAAAGCTATCTTATTCGAAGATTTAAACTTGTAATCACTAGAACATAGTTTAGTTAATTCTAAACTTGTTCGCAAACAAAAGTTAATCCTTCTAACTTGACTTTTAAAATCAACTAAACACATGTTCTATATCTATATGATATTCTAACTTAATGATTTAAAACCTGGAAACACGAAAAACACCGTAAAACCGGATTTACGCCGTCGTAGTAACACCGCGGGCTGTTTTGGGTTAGTTAATTAAAAACTATGATAAACTTTGATTTAAAAGTTGTTATTCTGAGAAAATGATTTTTATTATGAACATGAAACTATATCCAAAAATTATGGTTAAACTCAAAGTGGAAGTATGTTTTCTAAAATGGTCATCTAGACGTCGTTCTTTCGACTGAAATGACTACCTTTACAAAAACGACTTGTAACTTATTTTTCCGACTATAAACCTATACTTTTTATGTTTAGATTCATAAAATAGAGTTCAATATGAAACCATAGCAATTTGATTCACTCAAAACGGATTTAAAATGAAGAAGTTATGGGTAAAACAAGATTGGATAATTTTTCTCATTTTAGCTACGTGAAAATTGGTAACAAATCTATTCCAACCATAACTTAATCAACTTGTATTGTATATTATGTAATCTTGAGATACCATAGACACGTATACAATGTTTCGACCTATCATGTCGACACATCTATATATATTTCGGAACAACCATAGACACTCTATATGTGAATGTTGGAGTTAGCTATACAGGGTTGAGGTTGATTCCAACATATATATAGTTTGAGTTGTGATCAATACTGAGATACGTATACACTGGGTCGTGGATTGATTCAAGATAATATTTATCGATTTATTTCTGTACATCTGACTGTGAACAACTAGTTGTAGGTTACTAACGAGGACAGCTGACTTAATAAACTTAAAACATCAAAATATATTAAAAGTGTTGTAAATATATTTTGAACATACTTTGATATATATGTATATATTGTTATAGGTTCGTGAATCAACCAGTGGCCAAGTCTTACTTCCCGACGAAGTAAAAATCTGTGAAAGTGAGTTATAGTCCCACTTTTAAAATCTAATATTTTTGGGATGAGAATACATGCAGGTTTTATAAATGATTTACAAAATAGACACAAGTACGTGAAACTACATTCTATGGCATATTCGATTTCGATAATTCAACCATAGAATGTAGTTTCACGTACTTGTGTCTATTTTGTAAATCATTTATAAAACCTGCATGTATTCTCATCCCAAAAATATTAGATTTTAAAAGTGGGACTATAACTCACTTTCACAGATTTTTACTTCGTCGGGAAGTAAGACTTGGCCACTGGTTGATTCACGAACCTATAACAATATATACATATATATCAAAGTATGTTCAAAATATATTTACAACACTTTTAATATATTTTGATGTTTTAAGTTTATTAAGTCAGCTGTCCTCGTTAGTAACCTACAACTAGTTGTTCACAGTCAGATGTACAGAAATAAATCGATAAATATTATCTTGAATCAATCCACGACCCAGTGTATACGTATCTCAGTATTGATCACAACTCAAACTATATATATGTTGGAATCAACCTCAACCCTGTATAGCTAACTCCAACATTCACATATAGAGTGTCTATGGTTGTTCCGAAATATATATAGATGTGTCGACATGATAGGTCGAAACATTGTATACGTGTCTATGGTATCTCAAGATTACATAATATACAATACAAGTTGATTAAGTTATGGTTGGAATAGATTTGTTACCAATTTTCACGTAGCTAAAATGAGAAAAATTATCCAATCTTGTTTTACCCATAACTTCTTCATTTTAAATCCGTTTTGAGTGAATCAAATTGCTATGGTTTCATATTGAACTCTATTTTATGAATCTAAACAGAAAAAGTATAGGTTTATAGTCGGAAAAATAAGTTACAAGTCGTTTTTGTAAAGGTAGTCATTTCAGTCGAAAGAACGACGTCTAGATGACCATTTTAGAAAACATACTTCCACTTTGAGTTTAACCATAATTTTTGGATATAGTTTCATGTTCATAATAAAAATCATTTTCTCAGAATAACAACTTTTAAATCAAATTTTATCATAGTTTTTAATTAACTAACCCAAAACAGCCCGCGGTGTTACTACGACGGTGTAAATCCGGTTTTACGGTGTTTTTCGTGTTTCCAGGTTTTAAATCATTAAGTTAGCATATCATATAGATATAGAACATGTGTTTAGTTAATTTTAAAAGTCAAGTTAGAAGGATTAACTTTTGTTTGCGAACAAGTTTAGAATTAACTAAACTATGTTCTAGTGATTACGAGTTTAAACCTTCGAATAAGATAGTTTTATATATATGAATCGAATGATGTTATGAACATCATTACTACCTCAAGTTTAGTAGGTAAACCTACTGGAAGTGACAAGAAATGATCTAGCTTCAAAGGATCTTGGATGGCTTGAAAGTTCTTGAAGTATGATCATGACACAAAAACAAGTTCAAGTAAGATTTTTTTACTCGAATTAAGATAGTTTATAGTTATAGAAATTGAATCAAAGTTTGAATATAAATATTACCTTGAATAAGA
The DNA here is from genome assembly GCF_046630445.1 of Rutidosis leptorrhynchoides. NCBI lineage: Eukaryota > Viridiplantae > Streptophyta > Magnoliopsida > Asterales > Asteraceae > Rutidosis > Rutidosis leptorrhynchoides. The sequence goes on along the minus strand of NC_092338.1, from coordinate 402,318,508 downwards.
AAGATAACCTACTGTATATAAGAAAGGTTTCTTGATCTTAGATGATTACTTGGAATGGATTAGAAAGCTTGGAAGTAAATTAGTAAACTTGAAGGGATTTTTGAAGTGTTCTTGAAGTGTTCTTCCTATGATGATTATAGCTTGATTCTTGAAGTGATTTTTGATGAAGATGATGATTAACTACTGGAAAAATACGTTCATAATAGTGTGTGTGTGTGTGTGTGTGTTGAGAGAGAATTAGAAAGAGAATTGGAAGTGAAATGGAGTGAATGATGAGTGGTAATTGGTGAGTGGTTAGTGGGGTTAAAAGGAGTTCTAGTTAGTTGACTAGCTCATGGTAGAAGTTAAAATTGATTAGTCATACATGACATAATCAAGAGTGGAATCCCATGCTAGTTCCTATTGGTATATACCCATAGTAAGTACGTTTTGAAGCTGTGTATAATACGGGTAAGAATACGACTAGAATTCTTGATGAAAGAAAAGAATGGGAAAGTAACTGTAACCATTTTCGTTAAGTATGAGTGTTTTGATATATGTCTTGAAGTATTCCAAAAGTATTTTAATACATCTAAATACACTACATGTATATACATTTTAACTGAGTCGTTAAGTCATCGTTAGTCGTTACATGTAAGTGTTGTTTTGAAACCTTTAAGTTAACGATCTCAATTAATGTTGTTAATCCATTGTTTATTATATCTAATGAGATGTTAAATTATTATATTATCATGATATTATGTTATATTAATATATTTAATATGATATATATACATTTAAATGTCGTTACAACGATAATCGTTACATATATGTCTCGTTTCGAAATCCTTAAGTTAGTAGTCTTGTTTATATGTATATAACTCATTGTTAATATACTTATGGAGATACTTACTTATCATAATCTCATGTTAACCATATGTATATCCATATATATATATCGTCATGTCGTTTTTACAAGTTTTAACGTTCGTGAATCGCCGGTCAACTTGGGTGGTCAATTGTCTATATGAAACATATTTCAATTAATCAAGTCTTAACAAGTTTGATCGCTTAACATGTTGGAAACATTTAATCATGTAAATATCAATCTCAATTAATATATATAAACATGGAAAAGTTCGGGTCACTACAGTACCTATCCGTTAAATAAATTTCGTCCCGAAATTTTAAGCTGTTGAAGGTGATGACGAATCTTCTGGAAATAGATGCGGGTATTTCTTCTTCATCTGATCTTCACGCTCCCAGGTGAACTCGGGTCCTCTACGAGCATTCCATCGAACCTTAATAATTGGTATCTTGTTTTGCTTAAGTCTTTTAACCTCGCGATCCATTATTTCGACGGGTTCTTCGATGAATTGGAGTTTTTCGTTGATTTGGATTTCATCTAACGGAATAGTGAGATCTTCTTTAGCAAAACATTTCTTCAAATTCGAGACGTAGAAAGTGTTATGTACAGCCGCGAGTTGTTGAGGTAACTCAAGTCGGTAAGCTACTGGTCCGACACGATCAATAATCTTGAATGGTCCAATATACCTTGGATTTAATTTCCCTCGTTTACCAAATCGAACAACGCCTTTCCAAGGTGCAACTTTAAGCATGACCATCTCTCCAATTTCAAATTCTATATCTTTTCTTTTAATGTCAGCGTAGCTCTTTTGTCGACTTTGGGCGGTTTTCAACCGTTGTTGAATTTGGATGATCTTCTCGGTAGTTTCTTGTATAATCTCCGAACCCGTAATCTTTCTATCCCCCACTTCACTCCAACAAATCGGAGACCTGCACTTTCTACCATAAAGTGCTTCAAACGGCGCCATCTCAATGCTTGAATGGTAGCTGTTGTTGTAGAAAAATTCTACTAACGGTAGATGTTGATCCCAACTGTTTCCGAAATCAATAACACATGCTCGTAGCATGTCTTCAAGCGTTTGTATCGTCCTTTCGCTCTGCCCATCAGTTTGTGGATGATAGGCAGTACTCATGTCTAGACGAGTTCCTAATGCTTGCTGTAATGTCTGCCAGAATCTTGAAATAAATCTGCCATCCCTATCAGAGATAATAGAGATTGGTATTCCATGTCTGGAGATGACTTCCTTCAAATACAGTCGTGCTAACTTCTCCATCTTGTCATCTTCTCTTATTGGCAGGAAATGTACTGATTTGGTGAGACGATCAACTATTACCCAAATAGTATCAAAACCACTTGCAGTCCTTGGCAATTTAGTGATGAAATCCATGGTAATGTTTTCCCATTTCCATTCCGGGATTTCGGGTTGTTGAAGTAGACCTGATGGTTTCTGATGCTCAGCTTTGACCTTAGAACACGTTAAACATTCTCCTACGTATTTAGCAAAATCGGCTTTCATACCCGGCCACCAAAAATGTTTCTTGAGATCCTTGTACATCTTCCCCGTTCCAGGATGTATTGAGTATCTAGTTTTATGAGCTTCTCTAAGTACCATTTCTCTCATATCTCCAAATTTTGGTACCCAAATCCTTTCAGCCCTATACCGGGTTCCGTCTTCTCGAATATTAAGATGCTTCTCCGATCCTTTGGGTATTTCATCCTTTAAATTTCCCTATTTTAAAACTCCTTGTTGCGCCTCCTTTATTTGAGTAGTAAGGTTATTATGAATCATTATATTCATAGATTTTACTTGAATGGGTTCTCTGTCCTTCCTGCTCAAGGCATCGGCTACCACATTTGCCTTCCCCGGGTGGTAACGAATCTCAAAGTCGTAATCATTCAACAATTCAATCCACCTACGCTGCCTCATATTCAGTTGTTTCTGATTAAATATGTGTTGAAGACTTTTGTGGTCGGTATATATAATAATTTTGACCCCATATAAGTAGTGCCTCCAAGTCTTTAATGCAAAAAAAACCGCGCCTAATTCCAAATCATGCGTCGTATAATTTTGCTCGTGAATCTTCAATTGTCTAGACGCATAAGCAATCACCTTCGTTCGTTGCATTAATACACAACCGAGACCTTGCTTTGATGCGTCACAATAAATCACAAAATCATCATTCCCTTCAGGCAATGACAATATAGGTGCCGTAGTTAGCTTTTTCTTCAATAACTGAAACGCTTTCTCTTGTTCATCCTTCCATTCAAATTTCTTCCCTTTATGCGTTAATGCAGTCAAGGGTTTTGCTATTCTGAAAAAGTCTTGGATGAACCTTCTGTAGTAACCAGCTAGTCCTAAAAACTGGTGTATGTGTTTCGGAGTTTTCGGGGTTTCCCATTTTTCAACAGTTTCTATCTTTGCCGGATCCACCTTAATACCTTTTTTGTTCACTATGTGACCAAGAAATTGAACTTCTTCCAACCAAAATGCACACTTTGAAAATTTAGCGTACAATTCTTCCTTCCTCAATACTTCTAACACCTTTCTCAAATGTTCACCGTGTTCTTGGTCATTCTTTGAGTAAATAAGTATGTCATCAATGAAAACAATGACAAACTTGTCAAGGTATGGTCCACACACTCGGTTCATAAGGTCCATGAACACAGCTGGTGCATTAGCTAAACCAAACGGCATGACCATAAACTCGTAATGACCGTAACGTGTTCTGAAAGCAGTCTTTGGAATATCATCTTCTTTCACCCGCATTTGATGATACCCGGAACGTAAGTCAATCTTTGAATAAACAGACGAGCCTTGTAGTTGATCAAATAAGTCGTCGATTCTCGGTAGTGGGTAGCGGTTCTTGATGGTAAGTTTGTCCAAGTCTCGGTAGTCGATACACAACCTGAATGTACCATCTTTCTTCTTGACAAACAAAACAGGAGCTCCCCACGGTGATGTGCTTGGTCGAATGAAACCACGCTCTAAAAGTTCTTGTAATTGGCTTTGCAGTTCTTTCATCTCGCTGGGTGCGAGTCTGTAAGGAGCACGAGCTATTGGTGCAGCTCCAGGTATAAGATCTATTTGAAATTCAACGGATCGATGTGGGGGTAATCCCGGTAATTCTTTCGGAAATACATCGGGAAATTCTTTTGCAATGGGAACATCATTGATGCTCTTTTCTTCAGTTTGTACTTTCTCGACGTGTGCTAGAACAGCATAGCAACCTTTTCTTATTAGTTTTTGTGCCTTCAAATTACTAATAAGATGTAGCTTCGTGTTGCCCTTTTCTCCGTACACCATTAAGGGTTTTCCTTTTTCTCGTATAATGTGAATTGCATTTTTGTAACAAACGATCTCTGCTTTCACTTCTTTCAACCAGTCCATACCGATTATCACATCAAAACTCCCTAACTCTACTGGTATCAAATCAAACTTAAATGTTTCGCTAACCAGTTTAATTTCTCGATTCCGACATATATTATCTGCTGAAATTAATTTACCATTTGCTAATTCGAGTAAAAATTTACTATCCAAAGGCGTCAATAGACAACTTAATTTAGCACAAAAATCTCTACTCATATAGCTTCTATCCGCACCCGAATCAAATAAAACGTAAGCAGATTTATTGTCAATAAGAAACGTACCCGTAACAAGCTCCGGGTCTTCCTGTGCCTCTGCCGCATTAATATTGAAAACTCTTCCGCGGCCTTGTCCATTCGTGTTCTCCTGGTTCGGGCAATTTCTAATAATGTGGCCCGGTTTTCCACATTTATAACAAACTACATTGGCATAACTTGCTCCGACACTACTTGCTCCGCCATTACTCATTCCGACACCATTTGTTCCTTTCGTTCTATTAACCCCTGGTCCGTAGACCTCACACTTCGCCGCGCTATGACCATTTCTTTTACACTTGTTGCAAAATTTGGTGCAGAACCCCGAGTGATACTTTTCACACCTTTGGCATAGCTGCTTCTGATTGTTGTTGTTGTTGTTGCGGTTATTATTGTTGTTGGGATGATTGTTGTAGTTGCTGTTGTTGTTGTTGTTGTTGTTGGGCCGTTTGTTGTAGTTGCGATTGATGTTGCGATTGTTGGGATAATTGTTGCGATTATTGTTGTAATTGCTGTTGTTGTTGTATTGATGATTCTTATCACCGTTTTCCTCCCACTTTCTTTTGACTTGCTTCACATTGGCCTCTTCAGCAGTCTGTTCTTTAATTCTTTCTTCAATCTGGTTCACTAGTTTGTGAGCCATTCTACATGCCTGTTGTATGGAGGTGGGCTCGTGTGAACTTATATCTTCTTGGATTCTTTCCGATAATCCTTTCACAAACGAGTCAATCTTCTCTTCCTCATCTTCGAATGCTCCCGAACACAATAGGCACAATTCTGTGAATCGTCTTTCGTACGTGGTAATATCAAATCCTTGGGTTCGTAACCCTCTAAGTTCTGTCTTGAGCTTATTGACCTCGGTTCTGGGACGGTACTTCTCGTTCATCAAGTGCTTGAATGCTGACCACGGTAGTGCGTACGCATCGTCTTGTCCCACTTGCTCTAGATAGGTATTCCACCATGTTAACGCAGAACCTGTGAAGGTATGCGTAGCGTACTTCACTTTGTCCTCTTCAGTACACTTACTTATGGCAAACACCGATTCGACGTTCTCGGTCCACCGTTTCAATCCGATCGGTCCTTCGGTTCCATCAAATTCCAAAGGTTTGCAGGCAGTGAATTCTTTGTAGGTGCATCCTACACGATTTCCTGTACTGCTAGATCCAAGGTTATTGTTGGTATGTAGCGCAGCCTGTACTGCGGCTATGTTTGAAGCTAGAAAAGTACGGAATTCCTCTTCATTCATATTCACGGTGTGTCGAGTAGTCGGTGCCATTTCCTTTAAAATAGTCAAATGGAACAAGTTAATCATACAGAATATTAAGAGTAGTTAATAGTATTTCGTAGCATAATATGAACTCATTTATAAAAGCTTTTTCTTCATATTAGCGTTTTATAAGTTTAAATTCGGGTAGTACCTACCCGTTAAGTTCATACTTAGTAGCTAATATACAATTCAACTACTACAATTCTATATGAAAAACTGATTATAATAATATTTCGCGTTCAAACTTTTACACAATATTTTACAAACTTACAATACCGCTTATTTTACATAAAGCATGAAATATAGCACACAATAACTTTGATACAAGATAGTTGTGAAGATAATTCTAGCTAGTACACAAGTCGTTCAGCAAAGGCAATAAAGACACGTAATTCATACGTCCAGAAACAAGTCATGCATTCTGGTTTTACTAGGACTACTTCCCATCCTTGGTCTTGTGGAACATAACCGTTATGGCCGTTGATAAGACAGCGTGTTGTAACGTCGTCAAAGGGACGAGGGTTACATAATGTCCAACAGTCCCGTAACAATCTAAAAACCTCATTTCTTACCCCAATTACCGACTCCGTCACTTGTGGGAACGTTTTGTTTAATAGTTGTAGGCCGATGTTCTTGTTCTCACTTTGGTGAGAAGCGAACATTACTAATCCGTAAGCATAACATGCTTCTTTATGTTGCATGTTAGCCGCTTTTTCTAAATCACGAAGTCCAATATTCGGATATATTGAGTCAAAATAATTTCTTAACCCATTGCGTAAAATAGCATTTGGGTTCCCCGCAATATATGCGTCAAAGTAAACACATCGTAACTTATGGATTTCCCAATGTGATATCCCCCATCTTTCGAACATAAGCCTTTTATAAACCAAGGCATTCTTGGAACGTTCTTCGAATGTCTTACAAACTGATCTCGCCTTAAATAGTTGTGCCGAAGAATTCTGACCGACTCTAGACAAGATTTCATCAATCATGTCTCCGGGTAGGTCTCTTAAAATATTAGGTTGTCTATCCATTTTGTGTTTTTATACTGTAAAATAGACAAGAGTTAGATTCATAAAAAAAATACTTATTAATACAAGCAATTTTTACATATATCATAAAGCATAAGCGCACTATATTACATATATTACACCACACGAATACAACTATCTTATTCCGACTCGCTTATTTCTTCTTCTTCGGTTTTGGTTCGTTTTGCCAAGTTTCTAGGGATATATGATGTTCCCCTAATACGAGCCGTCGTTTTCCACATTGGTTTAGAAAAACCTGGTGGTTTAGAGGTTCCCGAGTCATTGTTACAACTTAAGGACTTCGGGGGTTACGATACATATAAAGTTCATCGGGGTTGGAATTAGATTTCTCTATTTTTATGCCCTTTCCCTTATTATTTTCTTTTGCCTTTTTAAATTCAGTTGGGGTAATTTCTATAACATCATCGGAATTCTCGTCAGAATCCGATTCATCGGAGAATTGGTAATCCTCCCAATATTTTGCTTCCTTAGCGGAAACACCATTGACCATAATTAACCTTGGTCGGTTGGTTGAGGATTTTCTTTTACTTAACCGTTTTATTATTTCCCCCACCGGTTCTATTTCTTCATCCGGTTCCGATTCTTCTTCCGGTTCCGATTCTTCTTCCGGTTCCGACTCTTCTTCCGGTTCTTCTTCGGGAACTTGTGAATCAGTCCACGAATCATTCAAATTTACATTTAGCTCTTCATTATTATTAGGTGAGTCAATGGGACTTATTCTAGAGGTAGACATCTATCACATAATATCAAACGCGTTAAGAGATTAATATATCACATAATATTCACATGTTAAAAATATATAGTTTCCAACAAAATTTGTTAAGCAATCATTTTTCAAGTAAACACGGTCGAAGTCCAGACTCACTAATGCATCCTAACAAACTCGATAAGACACACTAATGCAAAATTCTGGTTCTCTAAGACCAACGCTCGGATACCAACTGAAATGTCCCGTTCTTATTGATTAAAAACGTTCCATATTAATTGATTTCGTTGCGAGGTTTTGACCTCTATATGAGACGTTTTTCAAAGACTGCATTCATTTTAAAACAAACCATAACCTTTATTTCATCAATAAAGGTTTAAAAAGCTTTACGTAGATTATCAAATAATGATAATCTAAAATATCCTGTTTACACACGACCATTACATAATGGTTTACAATACAAATATGTTACAACATAATAAGTTTCTTGAATGCAGTTTTTACACAATATCATACAAGCATGGACTCCAAATCTCGTCCTTATTTAAGTATGCGACAGCGGAAGCTCTTAATAATCACCTGAGAATAAACATGCTTAAAACGTCAATAAAAAATGTTGGTGAGTTATAGGTTTAACCTATATATATCAAATCGTAACAATAGACCACAAGATTTCATATTTCAATACACATCCCATACATAGAGATAAAAATCATTCATATGGTGAACACCTGGTAACCGACATTAACAAGATGCATATATAAGAATATCCCCATCATTCCGGGACACCCTTCGGATATGATATAAATTTCGAAGTACTAAAGCATCCGGTACTTTGAATGGGGTTTGTTAGGCCCAATAGATCTATCTTTAGAATTCGCGTCAATTAGGGTGTCTGTTCCCTAATTCTTAGATTACCAGACTTAATAAAAAGGGGCATATTCGATTTTGATAATTCAACCATAGAATGTAGTTTCACGTACTTGTGTCTATTTTGTAAATCATTTATAAAACCTGCATGTATTCTCATCCCAAAATATTAGATTTTAAAAGTGAGACTATAACTCACTTTCACAAATTTTTACTTCGTCGAGAAGTAAGACTTGGCCACTGTTGATTCACGAACCTATAACAATATATACATATATATTAAAGTATGTTCAAAATATATTTACAACACTTTTAATATATTTTGATGTTTTAAGTTTATTAAGTCAGATGTCCTCGTTAGTAACCTACAACTAGTTGTCCACAGTTAGATGTACAGAAATAAATCGATAAATATTATCTTGAATCAATCCACGACCCAGTGTATACGTACCTCAGTATTGATCACAACTCAAACTATATATATTTTGGAATCAACCTCAACCCTGTATAGCTAACTCCAACATTCACATATAGAGTGTCTATGGTTGTTCCGAAATATATATAGATGTGTCGACATGATAGGTCGAAACATTGTATACGTGTCTATGGTATCTCAAGATTACATAATATACAATACAAGTTGATTAAGTTATGGTTGGAATAGATCTGTTACCAATTTTCACGTAGCTAAAATGAGAAAAATTATCCAATCTTGTTTTACCCATAACTTCTTCATTTTAAATCCGTTTTGAGTGAATCAAATTGCTATGGTTTCATATTGAACTCTATTTTATGAATCTAAACAGAAAAAGTATAGGTTTATAGTCGGAAAAATAAGTTACAAGTCGTTTTTGTAAAGGTAGTCATTTCAGTCGAAAGAACGACGTCTAGATGACCATTTTAGAAAACATACTTCCACTTTGAGTTTAACCATAATTTTTGGATATAGTTTCATGTTCATAATAATCATTTTCTCAGAATAACAACTTTTAAATCAAAGTTTATCATAGTTTTTAATTAACTAACCCAAAACAGCCCGCGGTGTTACTACGACGGCGTAAATCCGGTTTTACGGTGTTTTTCGTGTTTCCAGGTTTTAAATCATTAAGTTAGCATATCATATAGATATAGAACATGTGTTTAGTTAATTTTCAAAGTCAAGTTAGAAGGATTAACTTTTGTTTGCGATCAAGTTTAGAATTAACTAAACTATGTTCTAGTGATTACGAGTTTAAACCTTCGAATAAGATAGTTTTATATATATGAATCGAATGATGTTATGAACATCATTACTACCTCAAGTTTAGTAGGTAAACCTACTGGAAGTGACAAGAAATGATCTAGCTTCAAAGGATCTTGGATGGCTTGAAAGTTCTTGAAGTATGATCATGACACAAAAACAAGTTCAAGTAAGATTTTTTTACTCGAATTAAGATAGTTTATAGTTATAGAAATTGAATCAAAGTTTGAATATAAATATTACCTTGAATAAGAAAGATAACCTACTGTATATAAGAAAGGTTTCTTGATCTTAGATGATTACTTGGAATGGATTAGAAAGCTTGGAAGTAAATTAGTAAACTTGAAGGGATTTTTGAAGTGTTCTTGAAGTGTTCTTCCTATGATGATTATAGCTTGATTCTTGAAGTGATTTTTGATGAAGATGATGATTAACTACTGAAAAAATACGTTCATAATAGTGTGTGTGTGTGTGTGTGTGTTGAGAGAGAATTAGAAAGAGAATTGGAAGTGAAATGGAGTGAATGATGAGTGGTTAGTGGGGTTAAAAGGAGTTCTAGTTAGTTGACTAGCTCATGGTAGAAGTTAAAATTGATTAGTCATACATGACATAATCAAGAGTGGAATCCCATGCTAGTTCCTATTGGTATATACCCATAGTAAGTACGTTTTGAAGCTGTGTATAATACGGGTAAGAATACGACTAGAATTCTTGATGAAAGAAAAGAATGGGAAAGTAACTGTAACCATTTTCGTTAAGTATGAGTGTTTTGATATATGTCTTGAAGTCTTCCAAAAGTATTTTAATACATCTAAATACACTACATGTATATACATTTTAACTGAGTCGTTAAGTCATCGTTAGTCGTTACATGTAAGTGTTGTTTTGAAACCTTTAAGTTAACGATCTCAATTAATGTTGTTAACCCATTGTTTATTATATCTAATGAGATGTTAAATTATTATATTATCATGATATTATGATATATTAATATATCTTAATATGATATATATACATTTAAATGTCGTTACAACGATAATCGTTACATATATGTCTCGTTTCGAAATCCTTAAGTTAGTAGTCTTGTTTATATGTATATAACTCATTGTTAATATACTTATGGAGATACTTACTTATCATAATCTCATGTTAACCATATGTATATCCATATATATATCGTCATGTCGTTTTTACAAGTTTTAACGTTCGTGAATCGCCGGTCAACTTGGGTGGTCAATTGTCTATATGAAACATATTTCAATTAATCAAGTCTTAACAAATTTGATCGCTTAACATGTTGGAAACATTTAATCATGTAAATATCAATCTCAATTAATATATATAAACATGGAAACGTTCGGGTCACTACACTTTAGTACTTCGAAGTTATTTTAAACACACCTGATCTGGTGTACTTCAGAGGGTAAAACATGAACGTTAAGGCTTGTTACCGGGTGCCTACAACTTATACAATACTTTTATACACTTGCGAGTGTATATATATTTATAGACGGAAATCTTGTGGTCTATTAAAATAATGGAAATGATTGTTTATGATAAACTAATGAACTCACCAACATTTTGGTTGACACTTTAAAGCATGTTTATTCTCAGGTATTAAAGAAATCTTCCGCTGTGCATTTGCTCATTTTAAAGATATTACTTGGAGTCTTTCATGGCATATTTCGAAGAACGTTGCATTCGAGTCAATGAGTTCATCAAAGATTATTATTAAGTCAATTTATAGTTGGATAGTGGATATTATGAAATGGTATGCATGCCTGTCAATTTTCGATGTAAAGAAAGTTTGTCTTTTAAAACCGAATGCAATGTTTGTAAAATGTATCATATAGAGGTCAAATACCTCGCGATGTAATCAACTATTGTGAATCGTTTATAATGTATATGAACGGGTCCTTTCAACAGTCCTCCACTAGAACTTCCCATCAACGGTTTCCGCAATCGTGGTATGGTTTCATGCACTTGATCATCTGTGTTACGAGTGTGCAATTGGTCCTCTTCTTCAATTGAAGTTTCTTCAAGAGTTAGCTGATCCACTGGTATATTCTCAATGATGTTTTCATCGACTGGTTCGATTGCTGCTTTGGTTGAAGTTGTTTCAGTTGCCTTCATGCTCTTGGTATTTTTGCTGGTCTTTGAAACGGATGGCACCATTTGTTGGTACGATTTTCCGTATAGCGGCTGTAAGGTACCAGTATAAGACAATAGCTGCTCAGCGTGTGGCGTATACTGTTGATTGTTGTTTGCCCATGAGAAATAATCTCTGCAGACCTGGAACACGGATGGATGATCCGTGGGGTGGCCTCAATCAATCCGAGGATCAATCTGAAATTGATCCGTATAGTGTAATGCTGCTAAGCGGCTAATGTGCATTTAGAGTGAGAAAGAACTGTGTGAGAGAGAAATTGTACTTCTCTCTGACTGAAGTTCAGATCAGAATGATCATGTGAAATGTGGTGACCCATGGGGTCTATTTATAGGCGTAGAATATCCGAAATTCTCGGGATACACTTGTCAATTACTGAGTGGTTCTGTTACACGAAATATCCGGAAGGTCGGTGGCGTGTGCTGACATGGCTGTGTGCCGTTCACGCGCTGAGTTAAAGGGCTTAAGCATAGAAGCTGCCTGCAGGGCTTACACTTGACGCTGGGCGGCCTGCTGAACGCTGGGCGACAAATAATAAAAACCGCCAAATTTTGTTATCTTTTATGTTGTTTGATCCATTTTTCTGTATAAAAATGGTGTTTTTATGCGTGTATCCCCTATGATACACCATTAGTAACTTAGGTAAATCGGGAGCAGACATCTTTAGCGATATTCAAGTTAAGAGTTTTAAGTGGATCTCAAAGAGAGCCAAAAGGTTAGCGGTCAAGTGGCATCAATGGCTCATTAACCCAAGTTTCTACGGTGGCCAAAATTTAAGTAGAACGGGTGTTGGATAATTTATGGCTTATAGTGTTTCGGTATAAATCTTGTCGAGTCGTGTTCCTTGTAAATGCTCAAATGGGTCATGAGGAGCTCTGAATAATCTGTACAAATGGGTCAATAAGTGCCCTGGGTCGTGTATGTTTGATGCATGGCATCATTCTATTTCTATATGTACTCTCTGTATTTTATTTGTATATCTATACACCGTTGGCTTTTCAAACAAAAAACAAAAAAAAAAAATCAACAAATTTAAGTTTACACAAATTCCCTCAACTTATCCCTCTTCTTATTAAAAGAGAAGCTAAATTGAGTAATAATTTTTTCACATACTCAATCTTGACCATTCATTTTTTCTTAATATTTAATAACAAGCGTTGGATTAAAAATCGAAAACATTATTACCTAATTGATTTTTCAGTGACCAGAACAATTACACTAATACCCTCAATTTTAAACTACAAATTACAATAACTACTACTGAATAAAATCAAATTTCAAAAATTAAAAACAGATCTATAATAACTGTAATCCTTTAGTCAACCATTAAATACGGAATGTATTCAATTTATTAAATGTTAACTTAAATAAAAATTAAGTAACAACAATTAAAACTAATCCATTTAATCAATTAAAAGATTTTATAGCAGGAATGTAGCTAATGAATCGCACATTAATCGGCCCTATTTACCAAATCAGTTCTGAAATTAACTTTCATAATTATCGGGCAGTTACGTTGATGAAAATTAATTCATCTCTTTAATTACTTATTCAAACTTTGAAGTCATAAATACCGAATTTTCTATTTCTTATTATGGTGATTGTGCGGTGCACGTTTTAATTCTCATTGTTTTATACATATTAATCTTGATCTTGATGTATGTAAACTGACATGTCTTGGTATATGTGGTTATTAATTTAACTTACGACATTGTCTCCCATAATTGTATGCAGATGAAGGTCGAAGCTTCTTAAAAACTATATTCAAGAGACGCAATTTTAATAGGGAGTATAGAGACGTGACGGGTAAAAAAATGCAAACGAGAACAACAATTATCATCTTTTGTTTGGATTTAGTACGATTTTGATTGGAAGGTAACCATTAATCTATATATAAAGCATTCATGTATTATTTAGTGTTCTGATTATGTTTTAAAATCATCAGAGTATAGTCGCTACGATTAGGCTATTTCAAAGTCAATCATTATAAGCAAAAGATTTTAATCAAAAACTAAGTTGTTAAAGATAAATAAAGGCTATCAATTTGTAATGGTATCTTGAATCTCATCGAGTTTTACAATTAAGGGCAAGTCGGATTGTGGCACACAAAAGCAAAAAACCTACCGTTTTTTTAATTTTTTTTTTTTGAAACAGATGCAATGTAAGCAATAATATCTTCACTTTAGTTAGAACAACTTTTTCAAGGATTGTTTTGAAATATATGTAGCTAATTAAGGCTTTCAAAACTCAATTGTTTGAGGTTCTTGAAGACTAGGCCATGATTAATACTATAGATTTAAATCGGAGACAATGTACAAATAAGTGGCTACCGGGAGATCGGATCAAACTGCTTACTTGTGGTTAAGGAAACTTGGCGAGAGTAACCTCGAGCCTCTTAAGCTTATTACTCGTGACAAAGCTGTACATTCTAATTGCTCCTAGAGGATGCCTTCGTGCTACAACAAGGTACAATAAATCATATTTGAAGTACATAATTTATTGATGATAATTAAATATGTGGGTTTGATTTATTATTTTTTCATTTAACTTACAACTAGATTTGTGGTCCGCGCGCTGCTGCGGATTTTGTAAACATTTTGTTAGGTGAAAGTATGAAACTGTAGTATACACTTGCGTAGTTCAAAATGTTGCAGACTCAATACATACAATACGATGTTCAAAAGACTGCATAATGCAGTGTACACTTGCGTAACTTCGATGATGTTGTATCCAAAATCAAGATCCGGTAAGTAGTATAGTTGGCAGAGGTAACATAATATTGGTGTTACTACTTTGACAGAGGCAGAGGAACGGAAGGTAGGTACAATCCCCATTACAATTTGTTGATTGTTAAGGACCTGCAGGAAAAATAATGGAAAGAAAACTTTGCACATGATTATTGAACAATAAATGTACAATCTAAGGCAGAGGGAATGATAGGTTATGTTTCTTACAAATAGATGTTAGAAATTCCATTTGTTCCAATACAATTTGGGTCACCCATTTTGCTAATGTGTCTGTATCGTAAAAAGCTGTCAAAATTTTTGCTCAATAAATAGTCAAAAGTAAATTTTAAATATGCTGGCAGATCTTATTCGCCTAATAGTAGTATGGAAAAAAGAATGTATCGGTAATGACAAAACTTTGTTCATCTGCCGGTGGTACACAAATAGTTCCAGCGACATTATCCATGTATTTTGTGTATTAATTGGTAGTAGTTGTTAGACGTAACAACTATATTGAATTAAGTTAGTATACCTCTGTATGAAATTAACTTACTTTTTGTTGTCTCATCATTCATCACACATTGATCACCAAATCTGCTATACCAACTTTGTTTCTTATAACTCAGGTTTGCCATTCCAAAAGCATGTATAAGGTCAGACAATTTGAAACAAATCACTCTATGTGCACTTCTGCGCGCATAAGGAAAAACAGGATCAAGTAAAATGGGCACAAAGAAAAAACCCAAATGCCCCGGTTATTATGGCCACGGTGGTTAGAGGGTGGAGATGGGGTACTAATAAACCTACTCTTTGTTTTTATATTGGACCAAGCAACATGTATGCTCTTCATTTTTAGGATCATGTGATCCAATAATGAACACCTAGTCTCCTATGCAAATGCAACTGCTCTTCCTAATACAATTTACTACCCATTAGCAACTACTGTTAATCAATAAAACCTCATATATCAATTTATAAATGAATTAAATCTCCTATATCAAATTATAAATGTAACGGATCATGTTTCTAATGAATGCAATTTCAATAATAAGAAGAGCCACATTTTCGTCCATATCTTAACTATTTTCATAAACCGAACCAAGTAATTTAGAAAAAATATGCGTACCTATAACTGATCCCGACACGAACAGAAACTGCCACTCTTACTAACCCACTGTTCTTTGCCCCAAATAATCCATACTTTCAGCAAGTAAATAAATAAGTAAACTACCTAACAGTAAGCATCAAAAGCACCGTTTTCTCTAGCAAATGCCTAGAGGTGAATGGGTCCATTTGGTTGCTGTTTTCATAGTTTTTAGCACCATTTTCTTTAGCAAACGGCTACTTGATTATGCTGCAGACCAATTTACAACAAAATAAAATGGAATGCCTAAAGAATGAGTAACAATAAAGATAGTAATACTTGTATAAAACAGCTACGTAAAGAAAAAATCAAACATAAACTCAGAAAAACCACAACAAAAAATATCCAAATCGCAAATACAAACCTTCGGGTTGATGCTGAACAGGAGAATCAGATAGCAGCAAACATTGAACACGTGTGTTAGAAACAGAAGTAGATACCAATGGAATAGACGGAAGCAAAAACTTAACGGATTAAGAGCTACAAACCTGAAAAAATAACCACAAACAGCTACTCAAATAAAATTCAAAGAAACTTTAATAGTAAGGCACAACAGAAAGAACCATTCAACAATCGGGTGATTCTCGAAAGTATGATAATCCAAACCGAGTAAAATTGATCATACAACATGAAGCAAACAATTGATCATTTAATATGAAGCAAACAATTACAAAGAAAAAGTACCAAAATCAACCAGTCAAAACTGTAATCATATACCTTAAGGCTGAAAAGTGAGTGATGGATCAGAAGACGAATGCGAATAGCCACTACAACTGCCAAATAATATATGGTCATGGTAACTATATTCACTACATCGATCACCAAACGCGTTCGTAAACACAAAATACAACAAATCCAATTGACAATAAGTATTATGAACGTACCCAAAAAAAAAAAAAAAAAAAAAAAAACAAACCGAAGTATAGAAATTTTTTTCCTTTCTAAATTCAGAGTGTGCCATAATATCTCAAATGGTAAAGAAATGGCAACAACAGAAAACAAACAGTAAGCAACCAACAGCACAAATACATAACTTACTTGATTTGAAAGTCCAAATTGTCAATTCTATAATGGACTCTTTAGCATCATCATCATCTGCACATAAAAAAAAAACCATAAAAAACCTTACTTTTACTTAAATTTCGTAAACGAAATCAGGAAAGGAAACCAAAATTAGTGGAATAAAAGATTCACCTTCAACTGAATTCATCAATTAATCCATGGAGAACGCGATTTCAATTGGAGAAACCCTAAAGGCGGAAACGAACGATTATAACCCTAAATCGACCTTTTAAACGCTTTAGGATACCAGGTTGTCATGGAAAAGGCTTCAATCGTTTGTGAGCGACATTCGGCCGAAAAGCTTTGGCCGTTCACGATTAACTCATGGAGATGATATTGATGAATTAGGTTTTTGTTTTCTCCCCGACAATCTACTGATTGTAATCGTTGACGAAGGTGTGATGAATGAGTAGATGAAGATGATTCAGTTATTTGAGTTGGGGAATATAGAGAAGGTTCAAGATAAATGTGGAGAGAATGTAAAGCAGGACGGTTAAAAAAAAAAAAAAAAAAAAAAAAAAAACTACAGTAAGTTGATACAGTGCTACAGTGTAACAGTGTTTTTGGGTATGGGGCGGCTCATCGTTGGTGGACATTGTCCATATTTAGTATATAGTTGCTACAGTGTAACAGTGTTTTTGGGTATGTGGCGGCTCGTTATTGATGGACATTGTCCATATTTAGTATATAGTATTGTCCA
Source organism: Rutidosis leptorrhynchoides (assembly GCF_046630445.1). Classification (NCBI taxonomy): domain Eukaryota; kingdom Viridiplantae; phylum Streptophyta; class Magnoliopsida; order Asterales; family Asteraceae; genus Rutidosis; species Rutidosis leptorrhynchoides. The sequence continues at coordinate 402,301,109 of NC_092338.1, read as the reverse complement.
TATGTAGTATATAGTATATAATAATATAATAAATTTGTGGATATGGTGTTAGTTAGGCTACTTAATGTCACAACCCAATAAGTTTGTGGCCCAACCCACTAAGATTATGACCCAATTAAGGGTTTTAACCCAAGAACTTCATGGAAGGCCCAAGAACATCATGGAAGCTCCCTAGAACTTTTCCATGAGTTCTTCCATGGAATGGTATGGAATGTTCATGGAAATATCTATCTCCATGTATATACTTGAAGTTTCTAGTACTTAGATCCTAACCATTGATTTAGATTAATCTTAGCCATCCATTTTGTGTTAGAAGTAGTATAAATAGGGGTGGTCTCATTTGGCACACCACACCTCAAATCTCAAACATTCTCTCTTGTAAAGCATTCTCAAGCAATATAAGTATTTTCTTCAATTCCACTTGTTCTATAATATTTTCTCTTTTGGTTACTTGAATCATTATAAGGTCCGAGTAAGGCTGACTTAGTAGAGACTAAGTGCCGCACGTGAGCTTATTGAGATAAGTCCGTGACATTTGGTATCAGAGCCAGGTCGATTCAAGGAGATGGCAACCGAGACCGAGAAGAATGTGAGCGCAACAAGTGGTGTGATGGGTGATGAGACTCGTGGTCGGGTAGAGACTCGCCAAGGAGCCAAGAAGAACCGAGGTACGTCCAAAGACTTTGTCGCAAACTTGGATAAGAGGATCATGGATGTAGAGACATCCATGGACGGCGTGAAAGCAAAGGTCGAAGACGTCCACCAACGTTTGGATGGTTTGGACGGGGACTTTGACGAATTGAAAGATGATTGCAAGAGTGCAATCAACGTGCTAGACGTTGACATGCGACGTGAGATCCATGACTTAAGGGGTATGCTCATGGGTGAGATTACGAAGTTGCGAGGCGAAATGGAGGGGGAGGTCTCCACTATTCACCAACGCCTCGTGGATTTACAAACCAACATGAACTCTTGTTTGAGATTCATGGCTAGTGGGGGTAGCAACACTGGATGCAATGATCCGAAGGTGGACGTTCCCAAGCCGTCACCGTTCGTGGGGAAGCGGGAAGCTCGAGCGGTTGATGATTTTATATGGGAGATGGAACAATACTTGGAGGGAGTCAACATAGTGGATGATGCAATGAAGATCAAGACGGCAACCCGTTACCTGAAGGATACCGCAGCGTTATGGTGGCGTCGTCGATATGGAGATATCGAGAAAGGTACGGTTACTATTGATACTTGGGATGATTTCCTTACTGAACTTAAGAATCAATTCTACCCCAAGAATGCTCAAAAGGATGCGATGAGTCGTCTACGTAAATTACATCATTCCGGGACGATTCGGGAGTATATTAAAGAATTCACGAACCTTAGCCTGGAGGTCCCAAATATTCCCGATGATATTCTCCTCTTCTATTTTCTCGATGGTTTGCAACCTTGGGCTAAAACGGAGTTGGAGAGACGAGGAGTCCAAGACCTTGCCACCGCAATTGCTCAAGCGGAGGCACTAGTCGACCATGCTAATAGGAAAGATTCGTTCAAGTCAAAAGATAAGAAGGTGAGCCATGAGAAAGGTGGGGGAGATAAGCCCGCCCAATCAAGGAATGATAATACACGTAAGCCACCAACCGGGAATAACAAGAGCATAAAAACTTCTTACAAGAATGATGGATGTTTCATATGTGATGGACCGCATAGAGCCCGAGATTGTCCGAAGAAAGCTAGCCTTCATGCTATGGAAGCTCAAAAGGCGGGTTGTCAGGATGAGGAGCGGTGCATAGGATCAATGCATATCCTCAACGCAATCAAGGCCAAGACGGAGATACCCAAGGTAGTGGCTAAAGGACTCCAATTCGTAGATATTAACATTTGTGGAGATCGGGTACGAGCTTTGGTGGATACGGGAGCAACTCATAACTTTATCTCCACCGATGAAGCCAAAAGGCTAGGACTTAAGGAAACAAAAGAGAGTGGCATGATGAAGACGGTGAACACGAGTGCCAGACCGATTAGTGGGGTGGCTAAAGACGTATATGTGAAGATTGGAGAATGGGAAGGAATGATTGATCTCTCAGTCGTGCCTATGGACGACTTCAAGTTAGTACTTGGGATGGAGTTCCTAGATAAGGTACGCGGTTTCCCTATACCGTTTGCTAATTCACTGTGTATCTTGGATGGTGAGAAGACTTGTATGGTGTCAACCGAACGTGGAAGCAAGAGTGCATCCAAGTCACTTTCGGCCATGCAATTCAAGAAGGGGTACAACAAGAATGAGACATGCTATTTAGCGGTAGCAAAGCAAGAGACGGTCGAAGATAAGGGAAAACTAGAGGTACCCAAGGAGATTGAGAAGGTCCTTGATGAGTTCAAGGATGTCATGCCCAAGGAGTTACCAAAGAAGTTACCACCTAGGAGGGAGGTTGACCATGCGATCGAGTTGGAGCCGGGATCAAAACCACCTTCCAAAGCCCCATACCGAATGCCACCACCCGAGTTAGAGGAGTTGCGAAGACAACTCAAGGAGTTGCTGGATGCGGGATACATCCGACCGTCAAAATCCCCGTATGGTGCTCCGGTGCTATTTCAAAGAAAGAAGGATGGGTCCTTGCGGATGTGTATAGATTACCGGGCACTCAACAAGGTAACTATCAAGAACAAATACCCAATCCCACTTATTGCTGATTTGTTCGATCAACTTGGGAAGGCGAGATACTTCTCCAAGTTAGACTTGAGATCGGGATATTCTCAAGTCCGAATTGCCGAAGGAGATGAGGCTAAGACCACATGCGTGACGAGGTATGGCGCTTATGAATTCCTAGTCATGCCCTTTGGTTTAACCAATGCCCCTGCCACATTTTGTACTTTGATGAACAAATTATTCCACCCGTTCCTCGACAAGTTTGTCGTGGTGTACCTGGATGACATAGTCGTGTATAGCGATACCATGAAAGATCATGTGAGGCACTTGAAGCAAGTATTCCAAGTACTAAGGGACAACGAGTTGTATGTGAAGCTAGAGAAATGTTCATTCGGATTAGAGGAGGTGGATTTTCTTGGACATCGAATTAAAAATGGGAAGTTACTCATGGACGGGGCTAAGGTCAAGGCAATTCAAGAGTGGGAGGCACCAATGAAGGTGACTGATTTACGATCTTTTCTTGGTTTAGTAAACTACTATCGTCGTTTTATCAAGGGATACTCGGCGAAAGCGGCTCCATTGACAGAATTGTTAAAGAAGAACAAAGCTTGGTTGTGGGATGAGAAATGTCAAGCAGCATTCGAAGAGTTGAAAGGAGCGGTCATGGAAGAACCGGTGTTGAGACTTCCGGATGTGACCATTCCGTTCGAGTTACACACAGACGCATCGGACTTTGCTATTGGAGGAGTTCTAATGCAAGAGGGTCACCCAATCGCGTTCGAAAGCCGAAAACTTAACGAGGCGGAAAGGAAGTACACTGTGCAGGAGAAGGAGATGACGGCAGTGGTTCATTGTCTGAGGACATGGAGGCATTATCTTTTGGGATTAAGGTTCGTGATTAAGACGGATAATGTGGCAACGAGTTATTTTCAAACCCAAAAGAAGTTGAGTCCCAAACAAGCTCGTTGGCAAGACTTCCTAGCCGAATTTGACTATGTGTTGGAGTATAAGCCTGGGAAAGCCAATGTGGTAGCTGATGCCCTAAGTCGTAAGGCGGAGTTTGCAGCGATCACAAAACCACAATTCTTCCTTCAAGAGCGTATAAAGGAGGGATTAGAGCATGATTCTATAGCCAAAAACCTTGTTGGATTGGCTCGAGATGGGAAAACGCGAAGGTTTTGGCTCAAGGGTGATCTATTATTCACCAAAGGAGACCGGTTATATGTGCCTAAGTGGGGTGATTTTAGACGGACAATCTTGAAGGAGTGTCATGATTCAAAGTGGGCTGGTCATCCAGGTATCAAGAGGACACTGGCATTAGTAGAAGGCACTTATTATTGGCCAAGGATGGAAGACGACGTAGAGACGTACGTGCGAACATGCCTAATATGCCAACAAGATAAGATAGAGCAACGCCAACCAGGAGGACTATTACAGCCGCTACCTACACCGAAAGGACCATGGGAGAGTGTTTCCATGGACTTCATTATTTGCTTACCTAAGTCGGAAGGGTGTGGGAGTATTATAGTCGTGGTAGACCGGTTTTCTAAGTATGGTACCTTCATAGCCGCATCATCCGAAGTTACCGCGGATGAAACCGTAAAACTATTTTTCAAGAATGTGGTGAAGTATTGGGGGATACCGCATGTGATAGTAAGTGATCGAGATCCGAGGTTCACAGGGCGTTTTTGGACGGAGTTGTTCAAGATCATGGGGACGGACTTGAATTTCTCCACGAGTTTTCATCCCCAAACAGACGGACAGAAGGAAAGGGTGAATGCACTATTGGAGCTCTATCTTCGACACTATGTAAGTGCAAATCAACATGATTGGGCTAAGCTTCTTGATATTGCTCAGTTCTCTTATAACATGCAAAGGAGTGAGTCCACGGGGAAGAGTCCTTTTGAGTTGGTGACAGGACGCCAACCATTGACCCTGAATGCTTTGGCCGCTTCATATGATGGAAGCAGCCCAGCCGCTTATAGAACGATGAAGGAGTGGCACGAACAAGCCGACTTGGCGCGAGCATCACTAGATAAGGCGGCCAAGAAAATGAAGAAATGGGCGGATGAGAAAAGACGACATGTTGAGTTCAAAGTTGGGGACCAAGTGATGGTGAAGCTTTTACCTCAACAATTCAAAACATTTAGGAAGGTGCACAAAGGATTGATCCGGAGATATGAAGGCCCATTCCCGGTAATTGGACGTGTTGGGAACGTATCTTATCGAGTTCAACTACCGCCCAAGTTAAAGATTCATCCAGTCTTCCACGTAAGTTTTCTAAAACCTTATCATGGGGACGAGGAAGACCCAGAACGAGGAGTTTCCAAACGAGCACCAATGGCAGTTGCGACTTCGTTCGATCGTGAAGTGGAAGATATCTTGTTGCATCGAACGGTACGGAGACGAGGTGTGCCGAGCTATAGAGAATACCTGGTTAAGTGGCGTAACTTGCCCGATAGTGAAGCAAGCTGGGAAGCCGAAGACTTATTGTGGCAGTTCACAGACAAAATCAAGAAGTATCACGAGGATCACACGACGAGGACGTCGCGAGCTTAGGTGGGGGAGAATGTCACAAACCAATAAGTTTGTGGCCCAACCCACTAAGATTATGACCCAATTAAGGGTTTTAACCCAAGAACTTCATGGAAGGCCCAAGAACATCATGGAAGCTCCCTAGAACTTTCCCATGAGTTCTTCCATGGAATGGTATGGAATGTTCATGGAAATATCTATCTCCATGTATATACTTGAAGTTTCTAGTACTTAGATCCTAACCATTGATTTAGATTAATCTTAGCCATCCATTTTGTGTTAGAAGTAGTATAAATAGGGGTGGTCTCATTTGGCACACCACACCTCAAATCTCAAACATTCTCTCTTGTAAAGCATTCTCAAGCAATATAAGTATTTTCTTCAATTCCACTTGTTCTATAATATTTTCTCTTTTGGTTACTTGAATCATTATAAGGTCCGAGTAAGGCTGACTTAGTAGAGACTAAGTGCCGCACGTGAGCTTATTGAGATAAGTCCGTGACATTAAGCTTCAACCATGGTTAGGATTTAGTTTATTTATACTATACGGTGGGTAGCCCATATTATACAAAACATGGTCATGGTTATCTTAGTTCAAATATAAGTTTAGCTTAAATCAAAAATTGAGCCATCAAGTTTCATTGTTTGATACATTAATTCATTAAAATAAGAAGAGCTTATGAGAAATAAATTTATTAATATACCATTTATTATATTAGTTTACATTTTATATATGAGTCCCTTTAAAAGTTCAACTATATTATCAAACACTTAAAAAATTAAAACAATAAGCTCCACCTCTAGTCAAGCCATAAACTCTAGCTCCAGCTACAACCATGTTGTTTTTTCTAAGTGTTTGTTAAAGTGGCTGGAACTAGAGATTACACTTGTGAAATAACTTAAAAGGACTCATATATAAAATGTAAACTAATATAATAAATGATATATTAGTAAATTATTTCTCATAAGTTCTTTTTTAAGAAACTAGTTTCAAGAGTTTATTTTTCTAGAACTTACTTTTTATATAAGCTCTACTTTTTGTTGTATATGTCGAACAAAGTTTATGACGTGTAGCTTATTGAAGCCAGAAGCCTAAGCTCCTATTAATTTTCATAAGCTCTCGTAAGCTTGTCAATCAAACACACTCAATGCTTGTTGGTGGGTTCATAAATAACTGTTAAGAAGGAACTTAAATATGGAATCTAACACTAAAATGGTTATATAATCTGGATATTATCTATTCAATATACTAACATTATTTTTAGCTAAAATAATAATAATAATAATAATAATAATAATAATAATAATAATAATAATAATAATAATAATAATAATAATAATAATCTATAGTTTCTATTAAAGTTCTATAATGATGATGTGATTATTAGGCTAATTCTTTTGTTAAAAAAAATCAAAAAATAAAAGGAAAAAAAAATCTAACATGGTGGGTGATGTCATTAATCTAAATAATTTTGAATTAAAATTAAATCTTATTAATTAATTATTATTATTAAATCTTATTAATACTTATTTTAATTATTAAAAGTAAATAATTTTGAATTATTTTAATTCATTATTTTGAATTGAATACGAAAAGGTATAAAAGCTAAGCAGAAGGAAATCAATTTTAAATTTATATTTTAATTTGCAGTTTTAAAATAAAATAATAACCAATATCATCTTTTATGATTGGATGTAGACTGTTTAATACTCTTTGAGTGGCAGAATATGTGAGGGGGAGTGAAGAGATGAAGGGTAATTACTCCACAAAATGAAGGGCAATTTTAACATTTTATATTTTTGGATCATACATGTATAACTTCAATTGGCTAAAATTAAAAGATAAAAAATTAAAAAATGTCAAATGACATGTAATTTATTATTGTTATTTATTTAATAATTATAATTATAATTATTATTTTTATTATTATATCATTAATATTCATATATGAATTCTTTTTATGGAATTAATTACGTTAATATGTATGCGAAAATACATATCTCAACATGTTTATAAAAACAACGATAAATTTCTTAGTCGGAATCCGTGATTCCACGGGTAATTAAACTAAGGGTCTGTTTGATTGTCTCTGAATGGAACCATTCAGCGCTGATTGCTGAATCGGTCAGCATTCAGAGTGTTTGATTCATACCTCTGAATGAAGCTTGCTGCTGAACGAGGAAACAAAAGGTGCTGAACCATTCACCTTCAAAACTCTCCCTTAACCATTCAGTGCTTTCAATTTCCCCAAATTGCCCCCAATTTCTATAACCTAACATAGCAATAGTATACAATACGATTCTTTCTTTAGGTGATACAAAGTGACTGACGAAATTAATCTGTAAACAACAGTAGGAAAATACGATTCGAATCCTGCTACCTACTGCTCGTGAAGTGTGTTCTGTAATTGTGCGAAGGGTTGCAAGTCTATGGGTTGATTTGTTTGTGTAACCCATATTGACACTGTAATATTTTTGTTCATAATATAATTTTTGCTTTTCAAAAGAAAAGAATAAAATGAATAAATTAACGAGGGAATTAGATGGTGGAAAGAAGATAAACAGTGTTTGGTGTCTGCAACTTTTTGGTGGAATGGAGGTTCTATCTAATATGAAAGTCAAAAGTTGGATCAAGTATATACGGAGTATGATTTTTTATTACTCCGTAGTTATCTATTTTAATTTCATTTTATGTATATAATAGTATATGAATATATGAATATGAATATTGATGATTTTTTTTATATATATAAATGATATATGAATATGAATGATGCATATTATTTTGTTACCTGTTTTGGAATTATAAACATAACAGGTTAAAATAATTACCCAAAATGTGTGTATAGTTTCAAATAAAATTTAAGTATATAGAAGGTTAATATAGTAATTTTAATTATTCAGATTCTCCATTCAAAATGATTATCAAACATTGCTTTTTAATTCAGAATCAAATTCATTCAGAGTCTCTGAATGATTCAGAATATGAATCATTCAGCGCTAAATCGTTCAGTTTTTATTAAACGCACCCTAAATGACTTTAGCATTTACATTCACCTAATAACTAAAACATATCATTAAACTATTTTGTTTAAACAAACCCGTGGTTCCACGGGTCATTTCACTAGTTATATATGCTATACAGATATTTACTGTAAAGTGTACGAAAGACTATCTCAAATGTATGTTACAGGTCCGCCGTTCGTGTGAACGTGCTAGCTTGCTCTCTAAGTCTTAATGATGATACAATTCAAACTCGCTCTTGCACCAAAAAAATTTGGTTAGAAATGATTATGATTCATCGTAACATTGATTTATATATGTATAAGATTGAATGAGTTGAGCTAAGTGAAACATATCAAGCTCAAAACGAGCTCTTTGAATTTTAAACGTGTTGATTTAAAGCGTAAATTCAGCTCATCTACACTCCTACTTGCACGGTAGTATAGCATTAAATATATTCAAGAGAATTATATATTACTTCCACCGTCTCATAATAAGTGTCATGTTTTGACTTTTTAAAGTCTTTATTTAACAACTTTGACCTTAAATATATTTGTTTGTATTATATAATATTTGATGAAACTAATAGGAATGAATTGCGTTTCAAATGTACTTTTTGTTGGTATGAGTTTCATCAACCGTTATATAACACAAATAAATATTGGAAGTCAAAGTCGAAAAGAAAAGACTTTCAAAAGTCAAAACAGAACACTTATTATGAGACGGATGGAGTACTTACAATAAACTCTGTTGTGAAATTCACCGTTAAAAGGGAAAATACACTTAGATTAGCAACATTTTCAGAAATTTTGATCATAATTTATAGACCACATAACTCGGAGTTGCACATCAAATGGACAACAAAAGTACGAAAACTCTATAATTAAATTTTTCCCCTTTAAATGATATTCGAGGGTCATTGAATTTCCATCTGATTAGCTCACTGATCAAGCCAAAATTTATCGGTTAAGGATATTCCGGCTTAAGTGCACTGAGGTAGTAGTTGTTACTGAAAGACCCTACGATGGTGATTATTCGATCTTTAATCTGAACATATCATCAATTGCCATGTCCGATCATTGAACATCCTTTAGATGCTCCAATGATCCGTATTCAAACAACATATTCTCATTCACGATCCACTATAGCTACCTCTTTCGAGAGTAGCAGGGATACCGTGATATTAGTTGTAATCTCTCCAAATCCAATAACCACTAAAATGATGGTTTTTATCCTCTATTTATAGGAGTCTGTTTATGTGCGGATATGACCTTACTCGTACCTTCTGCATCGCAAGTATAACGCGCAACATAAGTCTTATTATTGTCCATTGCATCTTATATGAGCATAATTCATAAATTCTTATGTGCAAACAATTAGATTGTGTCCTGTTTATTAAATCTTAAGATTTATTTCACAATAATCATTATTAGTTAATATTTATATTTATAAATAAATACCCGGAATTTGAGCTTCAAATTCAAAATTAAAGTATAATTAACCAATTAAATTTGGTTTTTAATATTTTAGATCAAATAAATACTTATTATTTATTTTTATCAATATACAATATACAACGACATTAAATAGATAGCTTAATATTTACAACTATTTTTGATAATTTCATCATTTGTAATTCTTAAATCATGTTATCTACCTAGGATATAACTATTATTATTATATATATTCATCAAATGTCCGTGTGTATAAACGGGTCAAGAAGCTAGTATATATATAGGAAGCAATACCTTAAAGTGCGACCATTGAAAGAGTACGAAATGTAGGTCTCATCCTCGGTCACACGAGCTACTGTTTGTTGGGCGACAACAATCCTTTCATGAACTAACCGGACAATTCAGGCAAATCTTGTTCCACTTGGAGCATCAGAAGTAATTATACGGCCCAACTGGAAGAGCAAAAGGTTCGAATCGTGCATAATACTTTGAACAATGTCTTTTATAGGTCTCAAAGTAAGTAGTACTTTGAAACAAAATGGCCAAATTAAGGTGGCAAGAATTGGAGTAGCTGTAAATGAGTGAAACTGTGAAAGCCCCACTAGGTTCACCTTTGCTAAAACCATATGCAAAGGCATTGCTCAAATTAGAAAGATGGAATAAGTTAGAATATTGGTTGATAGATTTGTGCGATTGGTTGTGTTTAAATAAACCTACTCTCAAGTTCAAATATCACTTTCGATACATTTAGAAAAGAGTCGAAATCGGTCACCAAATAACTCAGTTAAATCACGTACTTATAATAAGTAAAAATATTCATCATCTCCAAACACACCATCAGTTTAATTATATGCATTTATTTATCATCACTATGAATGTTATAATGTGTGGTTTGAAATTCAAATTTTTATTTATAGAAAATGTGAAGTTAGATTGTGTGGGCCTTGATTCTTAATTTAGGAAACTTCCTTGCAGTTCCTAGGAATGTCATTATGTAACATTTGTGTTCCAATGTAGAAAACATACAAGCTACAATACAAACAACTTATCATTATCATTATTCATGACCCCATCAGAGCAGTGGGAGTGGAGGTCAGTCATGAAATGTCCCGTTCTTATTGATTAAAAACGTTCCATATTAATTGATTTCGTTGCGAGATTTTGACCTTTATATGAGACATTTTTCAAATACTGCATTCATTTTTAAAACAAACCATAACCTTTATTTCATAAATAAAGGTTTAAAAAGCTTTACGTAGATTATCAAATAATGATAATCTAAAATATCCTGTTTACACACGACCATTACATAATGGTTTACAATACAAATATGTTACATCGAAATCAGTTTCTTGAATGCAGTTTTTACACAATATCATACAAACATGGACTCCAAATCTTGTCCTTATTTTAGTATGCAACAGCGGAAGCTCTTAGTATTCACCTGAGAATAAACATGCTTTAAACGTCAACAAAAATGTTGGTGAGTTATAGGTTTAACCTATATATATATATCAAATCGTAACAATAGACCACAAGATTTCATATTCCAATACACATCCCATACATAGAGATAAAAATCATTCATATGGTGAACACCTGATAACCGACATTAACAAGATGCATATATAAGAATATCCCCATCATTCCGGGACACCCTTCGGATATGATATAAATTTCGAAGTACTAAAGCATCTGGTACTTTGGATGGGGTTTGTTAGGCCCAATAGATCTATCTTTAGGATTCGCGTCAATTAGGGTGTCTGTTCCCTAATTCTTAGATTACCAGACTTAATAAAAAGGGGCATATTCGATTTCGATAATTCAACCATAGAATGTAGTTTCACGTACTTGTGTCTATTTTGTAAATCATTTATAAAACCTGCATGTATTCTCATCCCAAAAATATTAGATTTTAAAAGTGGGACTATAACTCACTTTCACAGATTTTTACTTCGTCGGGAAGTAAGACTTGGCCACTGGTTGATTCACGAACCTATAACAATATATACATATATATCAAAGTATGTTCAAAATATATTTACAACACTTTTAATATATTTTGATGTTTTAAGTTTATTAAGTCAGCTGTCCTCGTTAGTAACCTACAACTAGTTGTCCACAGTTAGATGTACAGAAATAAATCGATAAATATTATCTTGAATCAATCCACGACCTAGTGTATACGTATCTCAGTATTGATCACAACTCAAACTATATATATTTTGGAATCAACCTCAACCCTGTATAGCTAACTCCAACATTCACATATAGAGTGTCTATGGTTGTTCCGAAATATATATAGATGTGTCGACATGATAGGTCGAAACATTGTATACGTGTCTATGGTATCTCAAGATTACATAATATACAATAGAAGTTGATTAAGTTATGGTTGGAATAGATTTGTTACCAATTTTCACGTAGCTAAAATGAGAAAAATTATCCAATCTTGTTTTACCCATAACTTCTTCATTTTAAATCCGTTTTGAGTGAATCAAATTGATATGGTTTCATATTGAACTCTATTTTATGAATTTAAACAGAAAAATTATAGGTTTATAGTCGGAAAAATAAGTTACAAGTCGTTTTTGTAAAGGTAGTCATTTCAGTCGAAATAACGACGTCTAGATGACCATTTTAGAAAACATACTTCCACTTTGAGTTTAACCATAATTTTTGGATATAGTTTCATGTTCATAATAAAAATTATTTTCCCAGAATAACAACTTTTAAATCAAAGTTTATCATAGTTTTTAATTAACTAACCCAAAACAGCCCGCGGTGTTACTACGACGGCGTAAATCCGGTTTTACGGTGTTTTTCGTGTTTCCAGGTTTTAAATCATTAAGTTAGCATATCATATAGATATAAAACATGTGTTTAGTTGATTTTAAAAGTCAAGTTAGAATGATTAACTTTTATTTGCGAACAAGTTTAGAATTAACTAAACTATGTTCTAGTGAGTACAAGTTTAAACCTTCGAATAAGATAGCTTTATATGTATGAATCGAATGATGTTATTAACATCATTACTACCTCAAGTTCCTTGGATAAACCTACTGGAAATAAGAAAAATAGATCTAGCTTAAAAGGATCCTTGGATGGCTTGAAAGTTCTTGAAGCAGAATCATGACACGAAAACAATTTCAAGTAAGATTTCCACTCGAAATAAGATTGTTATAGTTATAGAAATTGAATTAAAGTTTGAATATGATTATTACCTTGTATTAGAAAGATAACCTACTGTAAGTAACAAAGGTTTCTTGATCTTGGATGATTACTTGGAATGGATTTAGAAAACTTGGAAGTAAACTTTCAATCTTGGAAGTATTCTTGATTTTATGAAACTAGAACTTTTAGAATTTATGAAGAACACTTAGAACTTGAAGATAGAACTTGAGAGAGATCAATTAGATGAAGAAAATTGAAGAATGAAAGTGTTTGTAGGTATTTTTGGTCGTTGGTGTATGGATTAGATATAAAGGATATGTAATTTTGTTTTCATGTAAATAAGTCATGAATGATTACTCATATTTTTGTAATTTTATGAGATATTTCATGCTAGTTGCCAAATGATGGTTCTCACATGTATTAGGTGACTCACATGGGCTGCTAAGAGCTGATCATTGGAGTGTATATACTAATAGTACATACATCTAAAAGCTGTGTATTGTACGAGTACGAATACGGGTGCATACGAGTAGAATTGTTGATGAAACTGAACGAGGATATAATTGTAAGCATTTTTGTTAAGTAGAAGTATTTTGATAAGTGTCTTGAAGTCTTTCAAAAGTGTATGAATACATATTAAAACACTACATGTATATACATTTTAACTGAGTCGTTAAGTCATCGTTAGTCGTTACATGTAAATGTTGTTTTGAAACCTTTAGGTTAACGATCTTGTTGAATGTTGTTAACCCATTGTTTATTATAACAAATGAGATGCTAAATTGTTATATTATCATGATATTATGATATATAATATATCTTAGTATGATATATATACAGTTAAATGTCGTTACAACGATAATCGTTACATATTTGTCTCGTTTCGAAATCATTAAGTTAGTAGTCTTATTTTTACATATGTATTTCATTGTTAATACACTTAATAATATATTTACTTATCATTTAACATAATTAACCAAGTGTATCAATATCTTAATATGATTCATATGTACCTAGTAAGACGTTGTTATAACGATAATCGTTATATATATCGTTTTCGAGTTTCTTAAATTAATAGTCTCATTTTTATGTATATAACTCATTGTTAAAATACCTAATGAGATACATACTTATAATAAAATCATGTTAACTATATATATAACCATATATATGTCATCGTATAGTTTTTACAAGTTTTAACATTCGTGAATCACCGGTCAACTTGAGTGGTCAATTGTCTATATGAAACCTATTTCAATTAATCAAGTCTTAACAAGTTTGATTGCTTAACATGTTGGAAACACTTAATCATATAAATAAAAATTTCATTTAATATATATATAAACATGGAAAAGTTCGGGTCACTACAAGTCACCCCCACGTTGCACGCTTCGTCGCTAGTCGCCCCACTCCCCACTCCCGTCGCCTGAGCTCGTTTCGGTCCAGTCAGTCTAGGCTGCGACGCATGCAACGGCCTTTTTTTTATCCCCACTTTTATTATATATACTACTCCTCAATTTAAAAAAAAAACACACATTCTTCTCCCTTCTCCATTTAAACACACGAGTATACTTAAAAAAATATGAATTTTTCCATTGTTTCATTGAATGTTTACCACAGTGGAGAGCTCAGCGAGGATTGGAAATCGTATTCCAACTCGCAATGTACTCCGTTCAAGTCCCTCGATGTTAATGGGTTGTCACACCCCCAAATAGGGTCTGGGGTATTTGTGACTAATTATATCAAATCACAGTTGTATAAACGAGAACGACTCTAAATGAGACGTTATATTGAGTTTTGCAGCGGAAGATAAATAGATTACATTGTATATAATGAACAATGCATTAAATGTCTTTAATTGATATGATATGTAATGAAGACTCCAAACATGGCAAGCAATCATCATCAAATTAGCAAATGCAAGTCCTTCAAATTATCCATGAATGACTCGTTGAAATGTTGCTTTCAATTAGCAAATACACAGCGGAAGCATCATGTAGAACCTGAGAATAAACATGCTAAAGAGTGTCAATCAAAAGGTTGGTGAGTTCATAGATTTATCATAAATATGATTTCAATAATAGTGTTAGACCACAAGATTTAATAAAGTTGATATAGAAATATCAATATAAAGTGTTGATTGATATAGAAATACCAATCTAAAAGTAATGCTGAGTTTGTAATATCGCGACTAAACAAAAGTTACCCCGTGACACTTGTTATTCGTGTCGTTGAATCATTATTATGTAGTCAAAGACCAACGGTTAACTGACTAGAGACGTCACTCTCGGTAGCGCTACTCACGATAACTAAGTTTGCATCTTATACCTTAGCAATTAACGATATTACGGTGGGGATTTAGCATGACAAAGCATGTATATAGCATAAAAGTTTGAGTACTTGTGTCTAAATGTAAAACAGTTATAAAAGTTGCGCATGTATTCTCAGCCCAAAAATATATATAAAAAGGGAGCTATGAAAACTCACGATACTGTATTTCGTATTTTACGAGTATGATGGCACTGAACAAGTGCAGAGTTGTCCTCGGATTCACGAACCTATATCAAGTATATATATTAACACATATACTTATAATCGAATAAGTTTATATATAATATTTCAATTGTTATATATATTTCTGTATATATATACTTATATATATTTATTCCATATATAAGTATTTGTTTGATGAAATAATGATAATGAATAATGAGTTGTATTATTTTGTAATAACAATAATAATACTAGTAGTAAAATGATAATAATTATAATAAGATGTAAAATTAATAATAATAATTATAACAATAGTAAAAGTGAAAGTTCTTATAATAATTAAAATGTTATATGTTTACAGTAGTAATGATATTAATAATTTTGTAATATCCATAACAAAAATTATAGTAGTAGTAATAATAATAATACTAAGGAATGATGATTTTTATTTAATATGATAGTTTCAATGAAAACGTAAATTTTTATAATCATGATACTACTAATAATATTCTTAATGATAATATTAGATAAATCGATTGATTTAAAAATAATGATACGTTTAGTATTACTGTTGTCGATAATAATACTAATAATAATAAAAACTACAAAAATAATCATTTCATTATTAATGATAAAAATAATAATAATAATAATGTTAATTCCATTAAAATGATAGTTTTATTAATAATGAACATAATACTACTAATAATAATTATACTTATGTCAATTTTGATAATAATACTAGTAATGATAATAATATTTAGTAATAACAAATAATAATAATAACATTAATTATGATATATGATAACGAATACTTTTTCAATAATAATAATTATAATACTTTGTAATATTAACAATAACTAATAATCAATAATAATAATAATAATAATAATAATAATAATAATAATAATAATAATAATAATAATAATAATAAATGAATAAATAAATAATTAACTACCTTAGAAAGCTTTTTCCAAAAAAATTGCCCAAGACGGGACTTGAACCCATGACCTCTCGCACACCCAACACTCACTAAACCATTCCTCTGCTTCGACTTTTCTGAAATTATATCTAATCTATCTGTATATATATGTATCTGCTTATCCTTCTTCTTCCTTATTCATTAATCGACCAAGATCAAGACCGAAACCAATCCAATCATACAACGAATAATTTTTTGGGTTTAGGAATTAAAATGGAAACAGATACCTCCGTTATTGTTTTGGATCAAAAGAAAGAAAAAAAAAATTAAAACATAACAGCTGCTGCTGTGTTCATCGCGAAAGAAAAAAAAAATATTTGATTTTGAAATTGGAATGTTTTGAGACCTCACTTCCTTCAAAAAAATATCTTTCAAATCGACATTAGAATGCATTAGAATCATCAATTGATCCAGAACTTTTGACACTAACTCGAATTTCGCTTAGAACACATCATTTGACTTTTTTTGAAAATAAGGTTTGACTCCAAAATTCACAATCAATAAGAGGAATTGGAACTCGAAATTTTGCAGAAAGTTTAATTAGATGAATCCTAATATAAATGTATTTTTAGATTTTGAAGATTGATGCTAAATCGAGCTTTTGATAAAAAGTTATGCAACAGAGGTTTCGAGCTGTTTTAATGGGTTTTTTTTTTTTTTCCAATTAGCATCGATCATCAGAAGCTATATAAACTATTATGATTAGGTTAAACGAATAATTTATGCAACATAATTTGCTGTTATTGAGTCACGATCCAAAACAAACAAAAAAAAAAGGCAGTTATGATCAAAAAGAAAATAAAAAAAATAAAAAGGCAGATAAAAAAAAATGGGAAGCAGATCACGTTTTAATAAAATAATCAAAAGCAGATATATATAATTGGAATTGCAGTTCACGATATATATAAAAAAATATGAACTGTTTTATATAATCAGTACATTGAATTTGACTTTTTAATTGATATAAATATATTAATAATACTAATTAATAATAATTATATTAATAATAATAATATTATTATTAATGATAAATAAGAATAATTAATATGACAATATTAATAAATAAGAAAATGATAATTTTAATTATAATAATAATAATAATAATAATAATCATTATAGAATGTTAATAACACTTTTAATTAATAAATGTATTAAGAGTAAAGATATTTATAATAATCTTAATAATAATCTTATCACTTTTTAGTAAAAGTGATAATACTAATAATATTAATGTTTTTTTTAATAATTATTAACAATAACAATAATGATAACATTAGTAATAGTTGTAATACTTTGTAAATGATGATAAATAATAATAGTAATATAACAAATTAATATTAATACTTAATCATTTATAAATAATGGCTCGTGAATCGTCGGAAACAGTCGAAGTTAAGTTTAAATTTAATTGGAAATTTTCCGGGTTGTCATATGGGTGGGACACAGGGCGTTTGTTCGACTACATACGAAAGCATGTCGACTTCGAGGCCTCGGATTTTATGTACATCGTTCCAGAAACTCAAACCTTTGAGTTTCTCACGACTGAACAAGAATGGGAAGAACTAGTCGGGAAAGCAAAACTCAACGACGAGTCTATAAACTTGTATTGTATCCACATATGGTCCCGAGAATTCATCCGCTGCCCACATCCTCACTACCCGCACAACGAGAGTGATGAGGGATACAATAGTCCTAAAACCCCGTGAAAGGCTCGATCGGACGAGTTAATTTTTAGAAAATTTCGGTTTTTTTTTATTTTTAGGACTTGTAATGTTTTTATTTTTAATTTTAGGTTGGTAATGTTTTTCTTTTTTTTAGGAATCGTAATGTTTTTTTTTTTAATTTTTAGGAATCGTATGTTTTTTTTTATTTTCTTATGAAATGTATTTTTTTTTATTTTTAATGAAATTTATTTTTATTAATTTATGTTATATTTAAAATCATTAAAAATAATAAAAATAAAAACTGACATGCCCCAATGACATAGGTCACTACTCCCCATTTTTTCTAGACTCACCAAGTCACGCCTGACATGCCAACTGACCTCAGTCATCACTCCCGGTACTCTCACTTACCATGCCAGATTTCAAAACAACTTATATTTAGATTATCCTCGGTATCGAACCTCGCTTTGCAATCGACTAATTTCAAGGCGACAATCCGCTTTCTAGATAGCGCAAAGTCATCACAGTTAAACCTCTGTAACCACCGGCGACAAAATAAATTGAACAGATGTATTTTAATTCCCAGGGCGTATTTACATTATGCTCAATTTAAAAGATGGAGTAATATTTTTTATGTTTTATACTCAAAAACTTACATAAATACACACTGTTACCATATAGTTACACTTAAGTTAGATGTAGGCATGCAGTTAGCAGCATACCCAATTTTCCCAGTTATAAGACCACAGATAACGTGGCGTGATTTTCCCCAATGTCGCCTAGGTGTCTTGAGAAACACTCCACAAACGCCCGGAATGGGGCGTTTGTGAGCGTTTGTGCATGGGCCTTTGTCAAAAGAAGACGGAAGACTTTAGGTGCGTTTGTGTTTTTTTTTGTTTTTTTAATTCTTTTCCTACCATTTTAACCACTTTTTAACTCAACCTCTACTTATATTTTGCCACATCACCCACAAACACTCCAACAACCTTTGACAAAAGCCCCTCATTACAAGTTACAACTCCCCACTTTCCCTGTCATGGTCCAATCACTGACTTGCCCCAATCACCATTATCCATGGTCTAACATAGTGTTATGCATATGTTGCTTATAAAAAGGCATACCATGGTATATCTTGGATAAACTGATTAAATGTATTTTATAAATTGGTTACAAAATATTTATATTTATATAAATTATAAATGAAATTAAAAATAATACAGTATTAAACAAGCTACCTACATAAGGTTCTCTTCTAACCCCACAATACTGTAAATAATTGTAGAACGTCAAGATCATAAATTTCTTATCTTATCTACATTAACTTGACAAAATATAAAGGAAGATATGGTATTTGAGGCTCAGTTAGTTTTTCATCAGGTACCCCAAAAGTAGCCCAATTAGACCAATGGCTATAACAATGATGATTGAGACACCACCCCCTTGACTTTTGTTGGTTCCACTTGTCAAGAGTTCCTGAACATTGTATCAAGTAGGAAAACAAAAAATGAACATGAACATGACCATGACCATAATAAGACCTTCGAACAGGAAGATGAACATCACAAAATGAGTAGTAGAGGTGACATAATTTTGATACATTTGCCTAAATACGAGTCTGCATCGGTTCTACTTTATATCCAACAGGTTAAACATATAAAATCTTAAACTTTAGCTAATAGAGAAATGGGTCAAATGGTCAAAGTCAGCCCAAATCTGAATTAACTTTCTTGAAACTTAAGGTGTTGTTTGTTTTTGAGTCTGGGGATCTTATTATGTCTTATGTCTGCGACTGTAGGCAGTTTGTTTTTCTAGAGAATTAGATAAAATAATGTGTTATACTGTCTACAAACTCGCAGACTTAGAAATATGCTTCTAAGTGTTGCAGACAAGATTAAGTTAATTTGCAGACATAAAAACAAACAGTCGTCACTAATCAGACTTTTAGGCCACATCTTCTTTACAGATGTGGTTCACAGATTTTCAAACAAAAACATCTTAAAAACAAACAACATCTAAATTAGAGTAAGATGAACACATGTTTTGACGAGTCAACCCAACCCGACCAAATCGTATTTTAAAAAACCTATTTTGACCAGAACCGAGAGTGACATGTTAAACAATCCGCCTGTTTTATAACTACTATAAAGGGCTTAAAAGCTTGCACAAGGGAGGAAGTATACAGGATAAATCATGTCTTACCATTTCTTGTCGAACTTTGCTGCATTGTTGAAGAGCAGCATTTTTTTCCTCGACCAACTTTGAAATGAGAGATCTTGCCTGCAAATACATGAGAGTCAATATAAAAACTTTAAGCAATCCCGGTACCAAAAGTAATAACGAACATGGGATCGTTTTTCTTATTAGAGTCGTTACTGATGAGTACGAGGGTGCTCATTAAGTCATGACAGTTAATATGATGATGTCAGATTAATTCTTTTGATGTCATATGAATCAACAATACAAAATTTGAAGATGAGACAAAAAATGTCTGAAATTCATGAAAAATCTGTAACAAACAATTCGCTCATAAATGTCAACTAACCTCTGAGGATTTATCATCAGAATCGGCATACTGTTTTGAAAACTGAAAGTGTTCAGCAAGAAGCAATATGTTAGCTGACCAAAGCAATAAACAGATTGAAAATTGGAAAAGTTTTCATGGTAAAAGGTAACCTCGGTTACATTCAGATTTGCAGTATCGAAGGTAACCTTTGGTGACACCCCTTCATCGGGTTCCTCGAGAACCGGTGAGGGTGGTTGAGGTGGAGGAAGATATATCACTCTCAATCTGCACTCTTCAACAACACGACCCGGCTGCTTACTGAACTGTAAATCCATGGTATCAGAAGGTAACGATCTTTAAGTGATAAAAAAAATGTCAAAAAAAGGGCTGTGTTAAGCTATGCCATCAAGGTTACAATGTTGAACCATTTGCCCAGGGGTCAATTTTGTTTTTATATACCTTATATGGGTCAAATAAGTAATCTCTGGAGCTTAGTCACAATTTTTTTAAATGCTTATAATCTGCTAAAATTATTATATATTATTATTAATAAATGAGGACCGCTGCACTAAGAAAAAAAAAACTAAACTTGCGGCCATACATATAAATAGAAAATTTTATGTGGAATGCTTAAGATCTGCTAAATCTTAATCTATTAGTATTAAAAAATTTGGAACTTTACATTTCAAAATAATAATACTAAACTTCTGCGACAGAATAATGTGGCATATAACATGAGTCCTATACATTAATATAGAATTACTACTATATAACCGTATGGTCCAACTTGTGAGTTGTACAAGTCACCTCATTTTTTTTTTGAACGGCGATTATTTTGGCATCAGTAGATCATTTCTTTCAACGACCCTCATCAATTGCACATAACACACACGTTCGGGCGGAAACCCGAACCCGATCGACGGTACCTTGGAACACATCCATTCGGTCAGTGGTTCCGGGTAGGGGTCCGTGAACGAATCTGGTAAAACCTCCCTATAGGGTCAATATATACCACCATTATTGGTGTTCAATTGGTTTAAAGAAAATCATGTTATCCCTAAGGATCGAACCCATGACCTCTCCCTATCCCATGACACAAAGTACATGGGGAGAACCGTTGGGCTATGCCCGCAAGTTCTGTAAGTCACCTCATTTTGTACATAGAATTGTGAACTTTTGGTAATATAGACTTCAAATTACCAAGTTAGAGTAAATTGTTATCATATGAGTTTGTAAATATTAAAAAAAAAAAAAAACAGACATAATGTTAGACGGGTCGAAAACCCATACTAAAACTTTTCATGTCCATGTTACCCAATCTGCCCATATTGCCACCTCTAGATAAATTGGAGCACGTTATTACCATTTCTGGGGTGATGTCCTTGGGGGCTACTCCTGCGGTTGCAACGACACTTTGAAGCAGAAACTTGTCCTTGCATTGCATGTCAGGAGGGGCTTCCTTCTGAGCTTGCATTGTCACTGTAGTAAAACTATAAATTTAACTTGGATGCAACACATGCAGAACATTTGCCTTTTAATTAATTTAAAATTCTAGAATACGTCTCCCTAGTTATAAAATATAATTATATATTCTAACCAGTTTAAAGCTAGCAAAGGCCATATAATTTCATATGCTTTACACAATAGTTACTACCTCTGCTATAAATAAACATAAGATAAAAAAAAAACAACATTCCATGTTAAAACTGTTCGTATAAACACTTCCTACGAACATGTAAAAGTTACAAGTGCATAATAAACCTCCAATGGAAACCATCATGTATCTTCTTTCATTGCAAATATATCAAACATCAAACATTCTATTTAAAATGTAAAACATAAAAAAAAAAATATCATGAACGGTTCTTTATGACAAACATCGGTAAGTACTACGATACTATTTTTATTCTGTATTTCCATTTTCAAGATATGTTAACACATCAACATTCTTATGATACTGTATGTCTTTAAAATAAGCAATTTAGGACAAAACTCAAGTACGTTAACTGTTATTTAGTTTACAGTTCCAAGATTCGTTCAACATTGTCATTCTTTTCAAAAACATGTAAATTAAATATGTAAACAAACAATGCAGTATGCAGCAAGATACCAAACACAATGCCTAAAATGCTAATTTCACAAAAAGCTTACTATTGATCCCACATTGTTCTTTCTTACACGTTAGACACCTATATCATCAATTTTACCCTAAAATTTAAAGAAAATTGTGATATCATTATAAAAGCCGTTGACAGTCTCGATTATTTGATGTACCAGATCACATTCACATTCTGATTCAAATAGAAGTTCGTCAACAACAATGCAAATGAAAATAAATTAAATAACAAAATGCCATAGGACAATGTACCTGTAACATCACATGTTGATCCAGGCAAAACGACACCAGTATTTGGACGAACACAATACTTCTTTGGATTGGTAGTTTTCACCTAAAAATTTTCAATTTCCAATCAAAATTTCAAACCAAAAAATAGACATCAAATTCTCAAAATTTCGATCACAATCAAAATCGCACAATCCCTATTTCAAATTCCATTAAACAAACCACACAGTGTGTCAGATTCCTATTCCAATTTCAACAAAACAAATCGCAAATCAAAATCCCTAATTTCAATCATGATAACCTAAAACTCAAAAAATATATTACCTTGAAAGCTACATGATTCTCGGTTTTATTCAATAACTGAAGCGAGCAAGAGATCTGTTTCTTCAATTCAACTAATAATATCAACAAAATCAAAACAATTAATTAACATAAACACAATGCCATTAAATTATATCTATAATATATACATATACATACGTACAAAAAATAATTCTATATCGGTGATTGAGATCGGAAACTTACAAGCGAATTTGAGTTCTACAGGTTCAACATTGAGAAGCTCTCCTGTACTCATTTTAGAATTTCGATTTGTAATAAAAAAAAAATTAAAGAATAAAAAATGATTATGATTTTGGAAACGATGGGGGATATAAATATGATCCGATAATTTTGAAGAGAGAAACAAGGAGATGATTTTGGTTTTGTTCTGCTTTTGTTTTCAAATTTCAATTCAAATTTGAGGGGTGAAAACGGAAACGAATTATGTTGGACTTTTGTTTGAAACTGTTATTTGACCATTTACAGAATAAATATACTTTTTTTTTTTTTCTGGTTGTTTCCCGCATGGCAAAATGACCCGTACCCGATAGAAAAAACCGAAACCCCTTATAATTGAATCGGGTCTGATTCGAGTCCGCCGGGTCATGGTCCGGGTATGGAGATAGTTAGAAAAAAAAAATCCGGATTCGGGTTCGGGTATGGTTTTGTATCCAAACCCGTATACCCGAACCGCATACTCGTATACCCGGCCGAGGAATTTTAATAATAATTTTTATGTAAAATTTTAGTATTAGTATTATATTGTTAATGTATGAAAGATTTATCTTATTTCTTTTTAAACGAGTATAATTTTATTCAATATAATCATATACAACAAGTTTTCGAGATGTGATATTTTATATACTTTATTTATTTGAGTATTTTAGTATAAACTTTTCAATCAACTTTTTGTATGTGATATTTTATAATACTTTAAACATGAAGTGATTAAGTTATTTTTCGATATTATGATTTGGTAACTTATTGAAAAATAAATACTGAATGACTAATCGGGCATACCCGTTTACCCGTGAGAAAACCCGAAACCCGATAGTGTGTAAGTAAATGGGGACCCGACGGGTTTCGGGCCGGGTTTGGGGCGGGGTTTTTTAATCGGGTTCGGGTCCGGGATTACCCAAACCCGACCCGATGCCAAGAAAGATGTAACGGCGTTAGATTTGTCCAGATAACAGCGTTAAATTTGTCTTTTCTTTCAGTTTTATCCCCTGTTGTAAAACACCCTGTCTCGAGCCGTTGCGACCAGTTGCGCCGGTTTAGTGACTAGCTCGTCTCGTCTCGAAGAAAACTGTCTAATATGACAGTCAACGGTCAAAATTCGGGTCAAAGTTGAAAAAAATCAGGTCAAAGTCTCAAAATTCGGAAAAGCCAGAAAATCGGTAAAATTTGTCGTATTTTAATTTGAATTTTATGTATTATATTAACGGTGATAGCGATTATGGGTACAAATTACCCAATTAAAGTTTTTGGCTTTAATATATGTACACATATATACATTTATATACTTATATATTTAAAAGTAAACTTTGGTCAACGTCCATCTCGACCCCGTCTCGAACGTCTTGACCTTTCTAGGACCCGACCATCTCGACCCCGTCTCACGTCTTTTGCAACCTTCGTTTTATTTAAAAAAACGTGAATTTAAAACTTTATGATTTTTATTTTTGACTTTGATCATCTTAACGGCGTCAAAATTGTCCAAGTAACGACGTTAGATTTGTCGTTGCGTAACACACGTTAACGGCGTCAAATTTTTCCAGTAATCGTCAATTTTTTTACGCTTGATGACAGGTGGTCTAAGAATTTTCTAATTGGGAATGCTGTTAAGATATGAGTTTGGTGAGTGTGAATGAAAAGGGGTCATATGTTGATCGATTTGTACTGGAGAAACATGCGGGTTGATATGGGTTGAGGTTAAAGGGTATGTTATGACTTATGTGTGGTGAGTGGTGGTATTAGAAGCGCTAGACAAGTGTTTGATGAAATGCCTAAACGAAACTTTGTATCTAGTTGTAAGGATATTAGTGCGTTTGACTTTGGTAGATAATTACATGGGTGTGTTAGTAAGGTAGTTGATTTTGTTGGTGAAATTTCAGTGAAGAATGCTTTGATAGATATGTAGTCTAAAAGTCTGAGTGTTGAATTAGCAAGAAAAGTGTTAAGCGAAATGCCTTAAAAAGACATTTTTCTTTTCGAGACTGATATCAGGCTTGGCATTGGACGATGAAGGTAGATCGACAGTTAAAGTGTTTGGCCAGTGCGGTGTCAAGTGGGATGATTCCAAACGATTTTCTATTTTTGTCTGTTATATCAGCTTGTGGTCATGGATGACTAACTAAAGAAGGGAAAGTTTTATTTGAAGAAGTGATTTATATCGTGTTGAAGTAAATATCAAACACTATGATTCTATGGTAGATCTTTTTGCAGGGCCGGACATGTAGATGAAGCGGTGGAGTTGGATTGAGATCAATGGTCTTTCTCATGAAATCACTACAAAAAACACAATGCATCAGCCTGCTACTGATATGCATATTATTTTAGAAGTTTTATATGAGTAGTCGAGATCTATTCATGTACTTTGATTTACATATATGTCAGCATAAACATATTTAACATGGTTGATATTGATATTTTACATGTAGAGACATTATATTTCAATGAACTTTTTTTTTGCCCAAAAAAAACAGAATTGCAATATGTGATGGTCCGTCAAGTACCCTTAACGGCTCCGTCACTTGGTCCCACAGCTTGATCATAACTCTATATGAATTTTCATAAATAACATTGCATTCATTTAATAAAATTGACTTCCTCAAAAGGAAAATCTAAATCATTTGTAAGTTTAGAAAACCAAACCAAATGTATAAAAAGGGTTGACCAAAACAAGTCAACAACCATCCACAATGTAAAAGTTTTTAAAGTAGAATGCAATGTTTAATGTTTAAATCAAAATCTGCGACAGACAATGCAGACTCTCTAAGCACAGTAGAAGCAATCAATGTAACATCCCGCGTTTTTTCGTTAAATTTATTTTAACACCGTCTTTTTTTTAGATAATATCTTCCGTTATCTAAATTCGTACCTTTCATTGACTAACGTTCTAAATAATTCCGTTATTTGGTTATAACATCTCCCGGTTACTCTAGCGTTTTTAAAATATTCGTTCGGTTAATTCACGCACCCGCTTTGAAACTTGAGGAACCGAAGTTGCCAAGTGGGCAAACTAGTTGACTAGGTCAACTAGTCAACCCACTCTTTCCACCATTCATTTCATTTTCACCTTCTCATCTCTTTCTCTCTTTTCTCTACTTCCATTTTTGAACTCAAACACCTAAATCATTCATTCATCATCTAAATTCGATCTAGGAGGCTTACAACAAAACAAATTACATATTCGTGATCCTCTCATCATCCTCTACATTTTGGTACCAATTTCATCTCGTTTGGGTAACATTTCTAAAACTCTAGATTTCTCTAATTCTTGTTTTTGACTTGAAATGGTGTTAGTTAGTGTCTATGGCTCGTGTCTAGCATGAATATATGAATTATTTGCTCGATCTTGTTGTTTTGCATAAACTAGCATGAACTTGAAACGGGTGTGCTTAATCTTGAATTTTGGATGATTAAATGTTGTTTTAATGTTAAAGTTCATGTATTAAATGTGTTACTAGCATCAATAGCTTCATTTTAATGTGTAGGTTGATTTAGAAAAGCTTCATTTACAAAATGATTGAATTCATGATTTTGATTAGGGTTTGATGAACTTTGAAATGAACTTTTGATGCGTTGAACACTATGAAATTTTGTTAGTAAGTGTTTAATTGTATTGTATGTTTAATTACCTTCGAAACGGCATATCATATGTGTGGATTGGATTCCCGAGTCAAGAAATACATTTTATGAACTTGAAACTTTGATTTTGAACATTTAACGATCATTCGACGAGGTTTTTATTTTTGTAAATGATGAACTTGATTGATGAAAAGTATTTAGTTGTATTCCTCATCAAAATACTTTTCCAACGATATAAGATACGTGTTTTAAATGTTTACGGTTCATAAGTTTTAGTTGTTTGAAGTTGGATTCGCCTAAGTGTTAAACTGCCCCAGAATTGCTGAACCAGACACAGATGCTGCGCATCTGCCTTGGATGCGGCGCATCTGAGGCAGACTGCCTAAAAATGTCCGTTTTTGTTTAATTCTAGCTATGCTACGCACCCCCGATTGACATGAAACTTGGCCAACATGCTCATATATGATTTCTAAGCTTAAAAAATAGTTCCGGACCCGACCCGAACGTGTTGACTTTTTTGTTGACTTTGACTTTGACCAAGTTTGACTTTTAGTCAAACTTAACCAAACACTTATGCAATCGTTCTAACGTACCTTTATACTTGATTCTTGCATGAAACTTGACAACGTGATTCACATGCTATACTATTCGAGTCATAACGAGCCATAGGACTAATTGAACACATTTCGCCCGACCTTGTGTCGTAACCAGTTAATTGATACAACTTACTTGTTTAGGTCAAGGCTAAGCAACTTTCATGCACACGTTTACTTTGTGAAGTACATTTATACTCGTGCACTCGAGGTGAGATCATAGTCCCATCTTTCAACAACTTTTATACTTTAAATTATGGGATGAGAAACATATACAGTTTTATACTACATACTTTTATGCTTTGAACACAAGTACGAAAACAAACATTCCACGTGCGAGTTAGAACAAAAAGCCTCAATTCAATTATCATTAGTTACACTTGCAGGGTGTAAACGTGAACTTATGTTATGTGATCACATGGGCTTGACGAGCCCTCATTCGGACGGTTCGCTACCGTTAGCAGATGAAATATATTTTCGGGTGTAGTGTCGGTTCTAACACTAATTCAATGGGGTTCGTATACAGTTAAGTCTTGATAATTGGGTGCTCGCGATACAAACAACAACTTTTGGAATGCAAACGATTTGGATAATCAACTATACAAAATCTTGTGGTTCAAAAACAACGTTTACAAACACCTATGATTTCACCAACGTTTTTCGTTGACAATTTTCTATATGTTTCTCAGGTTCATGAATGGCTATTTGATACATGCTTCTGCGTACACTCATACTTGCTTGGGGTCAAGCATACATGCATACACTTTGATTACTTGCTTGAAGTCAAGCATACATGCATACGCTAGTGATAGCACCTTTGGATTCAAACAAATGTTTACATACTTACGCTGTTTATAGCAACCGTGATTTTCAACTAATTATGTCGCAAGTTATTTCATTAATACATTACTACTTTTGTAAATTAAACTTGTTGTCGATCCGTTTGGTAAACTAAACTTTGTAAGTCTTATACGTTTCAAATGAATGCGACATAATTTTGGTCAAATATGTCTCATTTAGGGACTATGACCACGCAACGGGACCTAAGTTAACGACGCCGTCAATGACGATTTTGTCAGATCGCTACAATCAATCATGAACCCGAGAATAAAACATGCGAGTAAACTGTCAACAAAAATATTGAGTGAATTATAGGTTTAATATTGCAAACAATATTTAATTTAAACCATAAAAATTTATGTTTGAAAACATAGAGACTCATTTTGGACCACAAAATTATATGCTCAAAAACATATAAAATATTATTCCATTAACCCGTGAGCCACCTGGTAATCACTTAACAACTCCATACCCTTAACAAAATCCAATATAAAAATATACACTGAACAGGTGTATCTTCCAAAATACGAAGTACTAATACATTCCGCTTATAAACTGCTAGCGCGACTAGCACGAAATGGGGTTGTCAGGCCTGATAGATCTATCTATAGAATTCGCGTTCACCAGTAGAAACCAGTGATTACAATTACCAGATTAGAAAATATTTTTGTTCGACTCACAATGAATAATTTAAACCAACTTCTACTTGTGTCCAATATGTAAAAATAAAATGCATGTATTCTCATCCCAAAAGATTTAAAATAGAAAAATGGGACTATAACTCACCTTAAAACAAATGAAGCAACAACACAGAAATGCGAACAGCAAAAGATAAAGTGATCAAGAATGATCACAACGCCGACCTATAGATAAAGCAGGTCTATATAAATAACTATCTTAGGTCAAGTCATAGTATGATAGCTATAGTACTTGTTGTAAATAAGCATAGAACAACACTCGGTATGATTCCATATGATCAGGACAGCGTATATCACGCACTTTTTATTTTTAGCAGGTTTCCATTTTTGGGAAGTTTCTATTTTTGGAAAGTTTCTTTAATTAGAAAAGTCAACAAAAGTCAACTGAAAGTCGGTCAACCGAAAGTCAACTCAAAAGTCAACCTTGGTCAACCTTAGTCAACATTAAAATTTAAAATGAAAATTATATTAATAATATAAGTTATAATGTTATTTAAAGTCATACTTGTATAATCATGTCATATCATAAGTTTAAGTAAATTAAATTATAAAGTTAACATAAGTTTAAATGATATAATTAATATAACATAAGTATTTAATTAATTATTTAAATATTAATCATAACATAAGTATTATTAATTAATAATGAATTTTTAATCATATCATAAGTATTTTAATATAATTATTAAACCATAAGTATTTAATAATTAAATTATAATTAAATAATAACTAACCCTTATAATAATTAAATAAATAATTAATCTTTATTATAAGTCTTGATATAATAATCTCGTAACATAAGTTTAATACTTATCATAAGTATTTTTTTTATTAATAATAAACGTATTATTAATCATAAGTTTAATTATAAGAATAATTAAATCATAACATAATTATTAAATGATATAATAAATATATATCATAAGTCTTAATTAAAAACAATTACTTTTACATCATAAGTAATCATTATTCATAACCTAAGTTTTAATTTTATAACCATAAGTTTAATTAAAAGTTTGTCGGGTCATAACTTGAGCCTCAGGTGTCGGTTTTCGATGAATTTTATATATATATCCCCGTCTAACCAACCAACCCGACACATTAGTGCACTCAAGAACACCCTAATATCAGTTCATAATGTAGTGACCTGAACTTTTCCATGTTTATATATATTAATTGAGATTGATATTTACATGATTAAATGTTTCCAACATGTTAAGCAATCAAACTTGTTAAGACTTGATTAATTGAAATATGTTTCATATAGACAATTGACCACCCAAGTTGACCGGTGATTCACGAACGTTAAAACTTGTAAAAACTATACGATGACATATATATGGTTATATATATAGTTAACATGATTTTATTATAAGTATGTATCTCATTAGGTATTTTAACAATGAGTTATATACATAAAAATGAGACTATTAATTTAAGAAACTCGAAAACGATATATATAACGATTATCGTTATAACAACGTCTTACTAGGTACATATGAATCATATTAAGATATTGATACACTTGGTTAATTATGTTAAATGATAAGTAAATATATTATTAAGTGTATTAACAATGAAATACATATGTAAAAATAAGACTACTAACTTAATGATTTCGAAACGAGACATATATGTAACGATTATCGTTGTAACGACATTTAACTGTATATATATCATACTAAGATATATTATATATCATAATATAATGATAATATAACAATTTAACATCTCATTTGTTATAATAAATAATGGGTTAACAACATTCAACAAGATCGTTAACCTAAAGGTTTCAAAACAACATTTACATGTAACGACTAACGATGACTTAACGACTCAGTTAAAATGTATATACATGTAGTGTTTTAATATGTATTCATACACTTTTGAAAGACTTCAAGACACTTATCAAAATACTTCTACTTAACAAAAATGCTTACAATTACATCCTCGTTCAGTTTCATCAACAATTCTACTCGTATGCACCCGTATTCGTACTCGTACAATACACAGCTTTTAGATGTATGTACTATTGGTATATACACTCCAATGATCAGCTCTTAGAAGCCCATGTGAGTCACCTAACACATGTGGGAACCATCATTTGGCAACTAGCATGAAATATCTCATAAAATTACAAAAATATGAGTAATCATTCATGACTTATTTACATGAAAACAAAATTACATATTCTTTATATCTAATCCATACACCAACGACCAAAAACACCTACAAACACTTTCATTCTTCAATTTTATTCATCTAATTGATCTCTCTCAAGTTCTATCTTCAAGTTCTAAGTGTTCTTCATATATTTTACAAGTTCTAGTTACATAAAATCAAGAATACTTTCAAGTTTGCTAGCTCACTTCCAATCTTGTAAGGTGATCATCCAACCTCAAGAAATCTTTGTTTCTTACAGTAGGTTATCATTCTAATACAAGGTAATAATCATATTCAAACTTTGGTTCAATTTCTATAACTATAACAATCTTATTTCAAGTGATGATCTTACTTGAACTTGTTTTCGTGTCATGATTCTGCTTCAAGAACTTCGAGCCATCCAAGGATCCGTTGAAGCTAGATCCATTTTTCTCTTTTCCAGTAGGTTTATCCAAGGAAATTAAGGTAGTAATGATGTTCATAACATCATTCGATTCATACATATAAAGCTATCTTATTCGAAGGTTTAAACTTGTAATCACTAGAACATAGTTTAGTTAATTCTAAACTTGTTCGCAAACAAAAGTTAATCCTTCTAACTTGACTTTTAAAATTAACTAAACACATGTTCTATATCTATATGATATGCTAACTTAATGATTTAAAACCTGGAAACACGAAAAACACCGTAAAACCGGATTTACGCCGTCGTAGTAACACCGCGGGCTATTTTGGGTTAGTTAATTAAAAACTATGATAAACTTTGATTTAAAAGTTGTTATTCTGGGAAAATGATTTTTATTATGAACATGAAACTATATCCAAAAATTATGGTTAAACTCAAAGTGGAAGTATGTTTTCTAAAATGGTCATCTAGACGTCGTTCTTTCGACTGAAATGACTACCTTTACAAAAATGACTTGTAACTTATTTTTCCGACTATAAACCTATACTTTTTATTTTTAGATTCATAAAATAGAGTTCAATATGAAACCATAGCAATTTGATTCACTCAAAACGGATTTAAAATGAAGAAGTTATGGGTAAAACAAGATTGGATAATTTTTCTCATTTTAGCTACGTGAAAATTGGTAACAAATCTATTCCAACCATAACTTAATCAACTTGTATTATATATTATGTAATCTTGAGATACCATAGACACGTATACAATGTTTCGACCTATCATGTCGACACATCTATATATATTTCGGAACAACCATAGACACTCTATATGTGAATGTTGGAGTTAGCTATACAGGGTTGAGGTTGATTCCAAAATATATATAGTTTGAGTTGTGATCAATACTGAGATACGTATACACTGGGTCGTGGATTGATTCAAGATAATATTTATCGATTTATTTCTGTACATCTAACTGTGGACAACTAGTTGTAGGTTACTAACGAGGACAGCTGACTTAATAAACTTAAAACATCAAAATATATTAAAAGTGTTGTAAATATATTTTGAACATACTTCGATATATATGTATATATTGTTATAGGTTCGTGAATCAATCAGTGGCCAAGTCTTACTTCCCGACGAAGTAAAAATATGTGAAAGTGAGTTATAGTCCCACTTTCAAAATCTAATATTTTTGGGATGAGAATACATGTAGGTTTTATAAATGATTTACAAAATAGACACAAGTACGTGAAACTACATTCTATGGTTGAATTATCGAAATCGAATATGCCCCTTTTTATTTAGTCTGGTAATCTAAGAATTAGAGAAAAGACACCTTAATTGACGCGAATCCTAAAGATAGATCTATTGGGCCTAACAAACCCCATCCAAAGTACCGGATGCTTTAGTACTTCGAAATTTATATCATATCCGAAGGGTGTGTAGTGACCCGAACTTTTCCATGTTTATATATATTAATTGAGATTGATATTTACATGATTAAATGTTTCCAACATGTTAAGCAATCAAACTTGTTAAGACTTGATTAATTGAAATATGTTTCATATAGACAATTGACCACCCAAGTTGATCGGTGATTCACGAACGTTAAAACTTGTAAAAACTATATGATGACATATATATGGATATATATATATAGTTAACATGATACTATGATAAGAAAACATATCATAAAGTATATTAACAATGAACTACATATGTAAAAACAAGACTACTAACTTAATGATTTTTAAACGAGACATATATGTAACGATTATCGTTGTAAAGACATTTAATGTATATATATCATATTAAGAGATATTCATACATGATAATATCATGATAATATAATAATTTAAAATCTCATTTGATATTATAAATATTGGGTTAACAACATTTAACAAGATCGTTAACCTAAAGGTTTCAAAACAACACTTACATGTAACGACTAACGATGACTTAACGACTCAGTTAAAATGTATATACATGTAGTGTTTTAATATGTATTTATACACTTTTGAAAGACTTTAATACACTTATCAAAATACTTCTACTTAACAAAAATGCTTACAATTACATCCTCGTTCAGTTTCATCAACAATTCTACTCGTATGCACCCGTATTCGTACTCGTACAATACACAGCTTTTAGATGTATGTACTATTGGTATATACACTCCAATGATCAGCTCTTAGCAGCCCATGTGAGTCACCTAACACATGTGGGAACTATCATTTGGCAACTAGCATGAAATATCTCATAAAATTACAAAAATATGAGTAATCATTCATGACTTATTTACATGAAAACAAAATTACATATCCTTTATATCTAATCCATACACCAACGACCAAAAACACCTACAAACACTTTCATTCTTCAATTTTCTTCATCTAATTGATCTCTCTCAAGTTCTATCTTCAAGTTCTAAGTGTTCTTCATAAATTCCAAAAGTTCTAGTTTCATAAAATCAAGAATACTTTCAAGTTTGCTAGCTCACTTCCAATCTTGTAAGGTGATCATCCAACCTCAAGAAATCTTTGTTTCTTATAGTAGGTTATCATTCTAATACAAGGTAATAATCATATTCAAACTTTGGTTCAATTTCTATAACTATAACAATCTTATTTCAAGTGATGATCTTACTTGAACTTGTTTTCGTGTCATGTTTCTGCTTCAAGAACTTCGAGCCATCCAAGGATCCATTGAAGCTAGATCCATTTTTCTCTTTTCCAATAGGTTTATCCAAGGAACTTAAGGTAGTAATGATGTTCATAACATCATTCGATTCATACATATAAAGCTATCTTATTCGAAGGTTTAAACTTGTAATCACTAGAACATAGTTTAGTTAATTCTAAACTTGTTCGCAAAAAAAAGTTAATCCTTCTAACTTGACTTTTAAAATCAACTAAACACATGTTCTATATCTATATGATATGCTAACTTAATGATTTAAAACCTGGAAACACGAAGAACACCGTAAAACCGGATTTACGCCGTCGTAGTAACACCGCGGGCTGTTTTGGGTTAGTTAATTAAAAACTATGATAAACTTTGATTTAAAAGTTGTTATTCTGAGAAAATGATTTTTATTATGAACATGAAACTATATCCAAAAATTATGGTTAAACTCAAAGTGGAAGTATGTTTTCTAAAATGGTCATCTAGACGTCGTTCTTTCGACTGAAATGACTACCTTTACAAAAATGACTTGTAACTTATTTTTCCGACTATAAACCTATACTTTTTCTGTTTAGATTCATAAAATAGAGTTCAATATGAAACCATAGCAATTTTATTCACTCAAAACGGATTTAAAATGAAGAAGTTATGGGTAAAACAAGATTGGATAATTTTTCTCATTTTAGCTACGTGAAAATTGGTAACAAATCTATTCCAACCATAACTTAATCAACTTGTATTGTATATTATGCAATCTTGAGATACCATAGACACGTATACAATGTTTCGACCTATCATGTCGACACATCTATATATATTTCGGAACAACCATAGACACTCTATATGTGAATGTTGGAGTTAGCTATACAGGGTTGAGGTTGATTCCAAAATATATATAGTTTGAGTTGTGATCAATACTGAGATACGTATACACTGGGTCGTGGATTGATTCAAGATAATATTTATCGATTTATTTATGTACATCTAACTGTGGACAACTAGTTGTAGGTTACTAACGAGGACAGCTGACTTAATAAACTTAAAACATCAAAATATATTAAAAGTGTTGTAAATATATTTTGAACATACTTTGATATATATGTATATATTGTTATAGGTTCGTGAATCAACCAGTAGCCAAGTCTTACTTCCCGACGAAGTAAAAAAATCTGTGAAAGTGAGTTATAGTCCCACTTTTAAAATCTAATATTTTTGGGATGAGAATACATGCAGGTTTTATAAATGATTTACAAAATAGACACAAGTACGTGAAACTACATTCTATGGTTGAATTATCGAAATCGAGTATGCCCCTTTTTATTAAGTCTGGTAATCTAAGAATTAGGGAACAGACACCCTAATTGACGCGAATCCTAAAGATAGATCTATTGGGCCTAACAAACCCCATCCAAAGTACCGGATGCTTTAGTACTTCGAAATTTATATCATATCCGAAGGGTGTCCCGGAATGATGGGGATATTCTTATATATGCATCTTGTTATTGTCGGTTACCAGGTGTTCACCATATGAATGATTTTTATCTCTATGTATGGGATGTGTATTGAAATATGAAATCTTGTGGTCTATTATTATGATTTGATATATATAGGTTAAACCTATAACTCACCAACATTTTTGTTGATGTTTTAAGCATGTTTATTCTCAGGTGAATATTAAGAGCTTCCGCTGTCGCATACTTAAATAAGGACGAGATTTGGAGTCCATGCTTGTATGATATTGTGTAAAAACTGCATTCAATAAACTTATTTTGTTGTAACATATTTGTATTGTAAACCATTATGTAATGGTCGTGTGTAAATAGGATATTTTAGATTATCATTATTTGATAATCTACGTAAAGCTTTTTAAACCTTTATTGATGAAATAAAGGTTATGGTTTGTTTTAAAATGAATGCAGTCTTTGAAAAACGTCTCATATAGAGGTCAAAACCTCGCAACGAAATCAATTAATATGGAACGTTTTTAATCAATAAGAACGGGACATTTCAGTTGGTATCCGAGCGTTGGTCTTAGAGAACCAGAAAATTTGCATTAGTGTGTCTTATCGAGTTTGTTAGGATGCATTAGTGAGTCTGGACTTCGACCGTGTTTTCTTTAAAAATGATTGCTTAACATTTTTGTTGGAAACTATATATTTTTAACATATGAATATTATGTGATATATTAATCTCTTAACGTGTTTGATATTATGTGATAGATGTCTACCTCTAGAACAAGTCCCATTGACTCACCTAATAATAATGAAGAGTCAAATGTAAATTGGAATGATTTGTGGACTGATTCACAAGTTCCCGAAGAGGAACCGGAAGAAGAGTCGGAACCGGAAGAAGAATCGGAACCGGAAGAAGAGTCGGAACCGGAAGAAGAATCGGAACCGGAAGAAGAATCGGAACCGGATGAAGAAATAGAACCGGTGGGGGAAATAATAAAACGGTTAAGTAAAAGAAAATCCTCAACCAACCGACCAAAGTTAATTATGGTCAATGGTGTTTCCGCAAGGAAGCAAAATATTGGGAGGATTACCAATTCTCCGATGAATCGGATTCCGACGAGAATTCCGATGATGTTATAGAAATTACCCCAACTGAATTTAAAAAGGCAAAAGAAAATAATAAGGGAAAGGGCATAAAAATAGAGAAATCTAATTCCAACCCCGATGAACTTTATATGTATCGTCAACCCCCGAAGTCCTTAAGTTGTAACAATGACCCGGGAACCTCTAAACCACCAGGTTTTTCTAAACCAATGTGGACAACGACGGCTCGTATTCGGGGAACATCATATATCCCTAGAAACTTGGCAAAACGAACCAAAACCGAAGAAGAAGAAACGAGCGAGTCGGAATAAGATAGTTGTATTCGTGTGGTGTAATATATGTAATATAGTGTTCTTATGCTTTATGATATATGTAAAAATTGCTTGTATTAATCAGTATTTTTTTATGAATCTAACTCTTATCTATTTTACAGTTTAAAAACACAAAATGGATAGACAACCCAATATTTTAAGAGACCTACCCGGAGACATGATTGATGAAATCTTGTCTAGAGTCGGCCAGAATTCTTCGGCACAACTATTTAAGGCGAGATCAGTTTGTAAGACATTCGAAGAACGTTCCAAGAATGTCTTGGTTTATAAGAGACTTTCGTTTGAAAGATGGGGGATATCACATTGGGAAACCCATAAGTTACGATGTGTTTACTTTGACGCATATATTGCGGGGAACCCAAATGCTATTTTACGCAACGGGTTAAGAAATTATTTTGACTCAATATATCCGAATATTGGACTTCGTGATTTAGAAAAAGCGGCTAACATGCAACATAAAGAAGCATGTTATGCTTACGGATTAGTAATATTCGCTTCTCACCAAAGTGAGAACAAGAACATCGGGCTACAACTATTAAACAAAACGTTTCCACAAGTGACGGAGTCGGTAATCGGGGTAAGAAATGAGGTTTTTAGATTATTACGGGACTGTTGGACATTACGTAACCCTCGTCCCTTTGATGACGTTACAACACGCTGTCTTATCAACGGCCATAACGGTTATGTTGCACAAGACCAAGGATGGGAAGTAGTCCTAGTAAAACCAGAATGCATGACTTGTTTCTGGACGTATGAATTACGTGTCTTTATTGCCTTTGCTGAACGACTTGTGTACTAGCTAGAATTGTCTTCACAACTATCTTGTATCAAAGTTATTGTGCGCTATATTTCATGCTTTATGTAAAATAAGCGGTATTGTAAGTTTGTAAAATATTGTATAAAAGTTTGAATGCGAAATATTATTATAATCAGTTTTTCATATAGAATTGTAGTAGTTGAATTGTATATTAGCTACTAAGTATGAACTTAACGGGTAGGTACTACCCGAATTTAAACTTATAAAACGCTAATATGAAGAAAAAGCTTTTATAAATGAGTTCATATTATGCTACGAAATACTATTAACTACTCTTAATATTCTGTATGATTAACTTGTTCCATTTAACTATTTTGAAGGAAATGGCACCGACTACTCGACACACCGTGAATATGAATGAAGAGGAATTCCGTACTTTTCTAGCTTCAAACATAGCCGCAGTACAGGCTGCGCTACATACCAACAATAACCTTGGATCTAGCAGTACAGGAAATCGTGTAGGATGCACCTACAAAGAATTCACTGCTTGCAAACCTTTGGAATTTGATGGAACCGAAGGACCGATCGGGTTGAAACGGTGGACCGAGAAGGTCGAATCGGTGTTTGCCATAAGTAAGTGTACTGAAGAGGATAAAGTGAAGTACGCTACGCATACCTTCACAGGTTCTGCGTTAACATGGTGGAATACCTATCTAGAGCAAGTGGGACAAGACGATGCGTACGCACTACCGTGGTCAGCATTCAAGCACTTGATGAACGAGAAGTACCGTCCCAGAACCGAGGTCAATAAGCTCAAGACAGAACTTAGAGGGTTACGAACCCAAGGATTTGATATTACCACGTACGAAAGACGATTCACAGAATTGTGCCTATTGTGTCCGGGAGCATTCGAAGATGAGGAAGAGAAGATCGACGCATTTGTGAAAGGATTACCGGAAAGAATCCAAGAAGATATAAGTTCACACGAGCCCGCCTCCATACAACAGGCATGTAGAATGGCTCACAAACTAGTGAACCAGATTGAAGAAA
The DNA here is from genome assembly GCF_046630445.1 of Rutidosis leptorrhynchoides. Classification (NCBI taxonomy): domain Eukaryota; kingdom Viridiplantae; phylum Streptophyta; class Magnoliopsida; order Asterales; family Asteraceae; genus Rutidosis; species Rutidosis leptorrhynchoides. Next base: position 402,262,100 of record NC_092338.1, on the reverse strand, counting down.
GAATTAAAGAACAGACTGCTGAAGAGGCCAATGTGAAGCAAGTCAAAAGAAAGTGGGAGGAAAACGGTGATAAGAATCACCAATACAACAACAACAGCAATTACAACAATAATCGCAACAATTATCCAAACAATCGCAACTACAACAAACGGCCCAACAACAACAACAACAACAGCAACAGCAACTACAACAATCATCCCAACAACAATAATAACCGCAACAACAACAACAATCAGAAGCAGCTATGCCAAAGGTGTGAAAAGAATCACTCGGGGTTCTGCACCAAATTTTGCAACAAGTGTAAAAGAAATGGTCATAGCGCGGCGAAGTGTGAGGTCTACGGACCAGGGGTTAATAGAACGAAAGGAACAAATGGTGTCGGAACGAGTAATGGCGGAGCAAGTAGTGTCGGAGCAAGTTATGCCAATGTAGTTTGTTATAAATGTGGAAAACCAGGCCACATTATTAGAAATTGCCCGAACCAGGAGAACACGAATGGACAAGGCCGTGGAAGAGTTTTCAATATTAATGCGGTAGAGGCACAGGAAGACCCGGAGCTTGTTACGGGTACGTTTCTTATTGACAATAAATCTGCTTACGTTTTATTTGATTCGGGTGCGGATAGAAGCTATATGAGTAGAGATTTTTGTGCTAAATTAAGTTGTCCATTGACGCCTTTGGATAGTAAATTTTTACTCGAATTAGCAAATGGTAAATTAATTTCAGCAGATAATATATGTCGGAATCGAGAAATTAAACTGGTTAGCTAAACATTTAAGATTGATTTGATACCAGTAGAGTTAGGGAGTTTTGATGTGATAATCGGTATGGACTGGTTGAAAGAAGTGAAAGCGGAGATCGTTTGTTACAAAAATGCAATTCGCATTATACGAGAAAAAGGAAAACCCTTAATGGTGTACGGAGAAAAGGGCAACACGAAGCTACATCTTATTAGTAATTTGAAGGCACAAAAACTAATAAGAAAAGGTTGCTATGCTGTTCTAGCACACGTCGAGAAAGTACAAACTGAAGAAAAGAGCATCAATGATGTTCCCATTGCAAAAGAATTTCCCGATGTATTTCCTAAAGAATTACCGGGATTACCCCCACATCGATCCGTTGAATTTCAAATAGATCTTGTACCAGGAGCTGCACCAATAGCTCGTGCTCCTTACAGACTCGCACCCAGCGAGATGAAAGAACTGCAAAGCCAATTACAAGAACTTTTAGAGCGTGGTTTCATTCGACCAAGCACATCACCGTGGGGAGCTCCTGTTTTGTTTGTCAAGAAGAAATATGGTACATTCAGGTTGTGTATCGACTACCGAGAGTTGAACAAACTTACCATCAAGAACCGCTACCCACTACCGAGAATCGATGACTTATTTGATCAACTACAAGGCTCGTCTGTTTATTCAAAGATTGACTTACGTTCCGGGTATCATCAAATGCGGGTGAAAGAAGATGATATTCCAAAGACTGCTTTCATAACACGTTACGGTCATTACGAGTTTATGGTCATGCCGTTTGGTTTAACTAATGCACCAGCTGTGTTCATGGACCTTATGAACCGAGTGTGTGGACCATACCTTGACAAGTTTGTCATTGTTTTCATTGATGACATACTTATTTACTCAAAGAATGACCAAGAACACGGTGAACATTTGAGAAAGGTGTTAGAAGTATTGAGGAAGGAAGAATTGTACGCTAAGTTTTCGAAGTGTGCATTTTGGTTGGAAGAAGTTCAATTCCTCGGTCACATAGTGAACAAAGAAGGTATTAAGGTGGATCCGGCAAAGATAGAAACTGTTGAAAAGTGGGAAACCCCGAAAACTCCGAAACACATACGCCAGTTTTTAGGACTAGCTGGTTACTACAGAAGGTTCATCCAAGACTTTTCCAGAATAGCAAAACCCTTGACTGCATTAACGCATAAAGGGAAGAAATTTGAATGGAATGATGAACAAGAGAAAGCGTTTCAGTTATTGAAGAAAAAGCTAACTACGGCACCTATATTGTCATTGCCTGAAGGGAATGATGATTTTGTGATTTATTGTGACGCATCAAAGCAAGGTCTCGGTTGTGTATTAATGCAACGAACGAAGGTGATTGCTTATGCGTCTAGACAATTGAAGATTCACGAACAAAATTATACGACGCATGATTTGGAATTAGGCGCGGTTGTTTTTGCATTAAAGACTTGGAGGCACTACTTATATGGGGTCAAAAGTATTATATATACCGACCACAAAAGTCTTCAACACATATTTAATCAGAAACAACTGAATATGAGGCAGCGTAGGTGGATTGAATTATTGAATGATTATGACTTTGAGATTCGTTACCACCCGGGGAAGGCAAATGTGGTAGCCGATGCCTTGAGCAGGAAGGACAGAGAACCCATTCGAGTAAAATCAATGAATATAATGATTCATAATAACATTACTACTCAAATAAAGGAGGCGCAACAAGGATTTTTAAAAGAGGGAAATTTAAAGGATGAAATACCCAAAGGATCGGAGAAGCATCTTAATATTCGGGAAGACGGAACCCGGTATAGGGCTGAAAGGATTTTGGTACCAAAATTTGGAGATATGAGAGAAATGGTACTTAGAGAAGCTCATAAAACCAGATACTCAATACATCCTGGAACGGGGAAGATGTACAAGGATCTCAAGAAACATTTTTGGTGGCCGGGTATGAAATCCGATGTTGCTAAATACGTAGGAGAATGTTTGACGTGTTCTAAGGTCAAAGCTGAGCATCAGAAACCATCAGGTCTACTTCAACAACCCGAAATCCCGGAGTGGAAATGGGAAAACATTACCATGGATTTCATCACTAAATTGCCAAGGACTGCAAGTGGTTTTGATACTATTTGGGTAATAGTTGATCGTCTCACCAAATCAGCACACTTCCTGCCAATAAGAGAAGATGACAAGATGGAAAAGTTAGCACGACTGTATTTGAAGGAAGTCGTCTCCAGACATGGAATACCAATCTCTATTATCTCTGATAGGGATGGCAGATTTATTTCAAGATTCTGGCAGACATTACAGCAAGCATTAGGAACTCGTCTAGACATGAGTACTGCCTATCATCCACAAACTGATGGGCAGAGCGAAAGGACGATACAAACGCTTGAAGACATGCTACGAGCATGTGTTATTGATTTCGGAAACAGTTGGGATCGACATCTACCATTAGCAGAATTTTCCTACAACAACAGCTACCATTCAAGCATTGAGATGGCGCCGTTTGAAGCACTTTATGGTAGAAAGTGTAGGTCTCCGATTTGTTGGAGTGAAGTGGGGGATAGACAGATTACGGGTCCGGAGATTATACAAGAAACTACCGAGAAGATCATCCAAATTCAACAACGGTTGAAAACCGCCCAAAGTCGACAAAAGAGCTACGCTGACATTAAAAGAAAAGATATAGAATTTGAAATTGGAGAGATGGTCATGCTTAAAGTTGCACCTTGGAAAGGCGTTGTTCGATTTGGTAAACGAGGGAAATTAAATCCAAGGTATATTGGACCATTCAAGATTATTGATCGTGTCGGACCAGTAGCTTACCGACTAGAGTTACCTCAACAACTCGCGGCTGTACATAACACTTTCCACGTCTCGAATTTAAAGAAATGTTTTGCTAAAGAAGATCTCACTATTCCGTTAGATGAAATCCAAATCAACGAAAAACTTCAATTTATCGAAGAACCCGTCGAAATAATGGATCGTGAGGTTAAAAGACTTAAGCAAAACAAGATACCAATTGTTAAGGTTCGATGGAATGCTCGTAGAGGACCCGAGTTCACCTGGGAGCGTGAAGATCAGATGAAGAAGAAATACCCGCATCTATTTCCAGAAGATTCGTCAACACCTTCAACAGCTTAAAATTTCGGGACGAAATTTATTTAACGGGTAGGTACTGTAGTGACCCGAACTTTTCCATGTTTATATATATTAATTGAGATTGATATTTACATGATTAAATGTTTCCAACATGTTAAGCAATCAAACTTGTTAAGACTTGATTAATTGAAATATGTTTCATATAGACAATTGACCACCCAAGTTGATCGGTGATTCACGAACGTTAAAACTTGTAAAAACTATATGATGACATATATATGGATATATATATATAGTTAACATGATACTATGATAAGAAAACATATCATAAAGTATATTAACAATGAACTACATATGTAAAAAACAAGACTACTAACTTAATGATTTTTAAACGAGACATATATGTAACGATTATCGTTGTAAAGACATTTAATGTATATATATCATATTAAGAGATATTCATACATGATAATATCATGATAATATAATAATTTAAAATCTCATTTTATATTATAAACATTGGGTTAACAACATTTAACAAGATCGTTAACCTAAAGGTTTCAAAACAACACTTACATGTAACGACTAACGATGACTTAACGACTCAGTTAAAATGTATATACATGTAGTGTTTTAATATGTATTTATACACTTTTGAAAGACTTTAATACACTTATCAAAATACTTCTACTTAACAAAAATGCTTACAATTACATCCTCGTTCAGTTTCATCAACAATTCTACTCGTATGCACCCGTATTCGTACTCGTACAATACACAGCTTTTAGATGTATGTACTATTGGTATATATACTCCAATGATCAGCTCTTAGCAGCCCATGTGAGTCACCTAACACATGTGGGAACTATCATTTGGCAACTAGCATGAAATATCTCATAAAATTACAAAAATATGAGTAATCATTCATGACTTATTTACATGAAAACAAAATTACATATCCTTTATATCTAATCCATACACCAACGACCAAAAACACCTACAAACACTTTCATTCTTCAATTTTCTTCATCTAATTGATCTCTCTCAAGTTCTATCTTCAAGTTCTAAGTGTTCTTCATAAATTCCAAAAGTTCTAGTTTCATAAAATCAAGAATACTTTCAAGTTTGCTAGCTCACTTCCAATCTTGTAAGGTGATCATCCAACCTCAAGAAATCTTTGTTTCTTACAGTAGGTTATCATTCTAATACAAGGTAATAATCATATTCAAACTTTGGTTCAATTTCTATAACTATAACAATCTTATTTCAAGTGATGATCTTACTTGAACTTGTTTTCGTGTCATGTTTCTGCTTCAAGAACTTCGAGCCATCCAAGGATCCATTGAAGCTAGATCCATTTTTCTCTTTTCCAATAGGTTTATCCAAGGAACTTAAGGTAGTAAAGATGTTCATAACATCATTCGATTCATACATATAAAGCTATCTTATTCGAAGGTTTAAACTTGTAATCACTAGAACATAGTTTAGTTAATTCTAAACTTGTTCGCAAACAAAAGTTAATCCTTCTAACTTGACTTTTAAAATCAACTAAACACATGTTCTATATCTATATGATATGCTAACTTAATGATTTAAAACCTGGAAACACGAAGAACACCGTAAAACCGGATTTACGCCGTCGTAGTAACACCGCGGGCTGTTTTGGGTTAGTTAATTAAAAACTATGATAAACTTTGATTTAAAAGTTGTTATTCTGAGAAAATGATTTTTATTATGAACATGAAACTATATCCAAAAATTATGGTTAAACTCAAAGTGGAAGTATGTTTTCTAAAATGGTCATCTAGACGTCGTTCTTTCGACTGAAATGACTACCTTTACAAAAATGACTTGTAACTTATTTTTCCGACTATAAACCTATACTTTTTCTGTTTAGATTCATAAAATAGAGTTCAATATGAAACCATAGCAATTTGATTCACTCAAAACGGATTTAAAATGAAGAAGTTATGGGTAAAACAAGATTGGATAATTTTTCTCATTTTAGCTACGTGAAAATTGGTAACAAATCTATTCCAACCATAACTTAATCAACTTGTATTGTATATTATGCAATCTTGAGATACCATAGACACGTATACAATGTTTCGACCTATCATGTCGACACATCTATATATATTTCGGAACAACCATAGACACTCTATATGTGAATGTTGGAGTTAGCTATACAGGGTTGAGGTTGATTCCAAAATATATATAGTTTGAGTTGTGATCAATACTGAGATACGTATACACTGGGTCGTGGATTGATTCAAGATAATATTTATCGATTTATTTATGTACATCTAACTGTGGACAACTAGTTGTAGGTTACTAACGAGGACAGCTGACTTAATAAACTTAAAACATCAAAATATATTAAAAGTGTTGTAAATATATTTTGAACATACTTTGATATATATGTATATATTGTTATAGGTTCGTGAATCAACCAGTAGCCAAGTCTTACTTCCCGACGAAGTAAAAAAATCTGTGAAAGTGAGTTATAGTCCCACTTTTAAAATCTAATATTTTTGGGATGAGAATACATGCAGGTTTTATAAATGATTTACAAAATAGACACAAGTACGTGAAACTACATTCTATGGTTGAATTATCGAAATCGAGTATGCCCCTTTTTATTAAGTCTGGTAATCTAAGAATTAGGGAACAGACACCCTAATTGACGCGAATCCTAAAGATAGATCTATTGGGCCTAACAAACCCCATCCAAAGTACCGGATGCTTTAGTACTTCGAAATTTATATCATATCCGAAGGGTGTCCCGGAATGATGGGGATATTCTTATATATGCATCTTGTTATTGTCGGTTACCAGGTGTTCACCATATGAATGATTTTTATCTCTATGTATGGGATGTGTATTGAAATATGAAATCTTGTGGTCTATTATTATGATTTGATATATATAGGTTAAACCTATAACTCACCAACATTTTTGTTGACGTTTTAAGCATGTTTATTCTCAGGTGAATATTAAGAGCTTCCGCTGTCGCATACTTAAATAAGGACGAGATTTGGAGTCCATGCTTGTATGATATTGTGTAAAAACTGCATTCAATAAACTTATTTTGTTGTAACATATTTGTATTGTAAACCATTATGTAATGGTCGTGTGTAAATAGGATATTTTAGATTATCATTATTTGATAATCTACGTAAAGCTTTTTAAACCTTTATTGATGAAATAAAGGTTATGGTTTGTTTTAAAATGAATGCAGTCTTTGAAAAACGTCTCATATAGAGGTCAAAACCTCGCAACGAAATCAATTAATATGGAACGTTTTTAATCAATAAGAACGGGACATTTCAGGGTGTCCCGGAATGATGGGGATATTCTTATATATATGCATCTTGTTAATGTCGGTTACCAGGTGTTCGCCATATTAATGATTTTTATCTCTATGTATGGGATGTGTATTGAAATATAAAATCTTGTGGTCTATTATTATGATTTGATATATATAGGTTAAACCTATAACTCACCAACATTTTTGTTGACGTTTTAAGCATGTTTATTCTCAGGTGATTATTAAGAGCTTCCGCTGTAGCATACTTAAATAAGGACTAGATTTGGAGTCCATGCTTGTATGATATTGTGTAAAAACTGCATTCAAGAAACTTATTTTGTTGTAACATATTTGTATTGTAAACCATTATGTAATGGTCGTGTGTAAACAGGATATTTTAGATTATCATTATTTGATAATCTACGTAAAGCTTTTTAAACCTTTATTGATGAAATAAAGGTTATGGTTTGTTTTAAAATGAATGCAGTCTTTGAAAAACGTCTCATATAGAGGTCAAAACCTCGCAACGGAATCAATTAATATGGAACGTTTTTAATCAATAAGAACGGGACATTTCAGTTGGTATCAGAGCGTTGGTATTAGAGAACCAGAAATTTGCATTAGTGTGTCTTATCGAGTTTGTTAGGATGCATTAGTGAGTCTGGACTTCGACCGTGTTTTCTTTAAAAATGATTGCTTAACATTTTTGTTGGAAACTATATATTTTTAACATATGAATATTATGTGATATATTAATCTCTTAACGTGTTTGATATTATGTGATAGATGTCTACCTCTAGAACAAGTCCCATTGACTCACCTAATAATAATGAAGAGTCAAATGTAAATTGGAATGATTCGTGGACTGATTCACAAGTTCCCGAAGAGGAACCGGAAGAAGAGTCGGAACCGGAAGAAGAATCGGAACCGGAAGAAGAAATAGAACCGGTGGGGGAAATAATAAAACGGTTAAGTAAAAGAGAATCCTCAACCAACCGACCAAGGTTAATTATGGTCAATGGTGTTTCCGCCAAGGAAGCAAAATATTGGGAGGATTACCAATTCTCCGATGAATCGGATTCCGACGAGAATTCCGATGATATTATAGAAATTACCCCAACTGAATTTAAAAAGGCAAAAGAAAATAATAAGAGAAAGGGCATAAAAATAGAGAAATCTAATTCCAACCCCGATGAACTTTATATGTATCGTCAACCCCCAAAGTCCTTAAGTTGTAACAATGACCCGGGAACCTCTAAACCACCAGGTTTTTCTAAACCAATGTGGACAACGACGGTTCGTATTAGGGGAACATCATATATCCCTAGAAACTTGGCAAAACGAACCAAAACCGAACAAGAAGAAACGAGCGAGTCGGAATAAGATAGTTGTATTCGTGTGGTGTAATATATGTAATATAGTATGCTTATGCTTTATGATATATGTAAAAATTGCTTGTATTAATAAGTATTTTTTTTATGAATCTAACTCTTGTCTATTTTACAGTATAAAAACACAAAATGGATATACAACCCAATATTTTAAGAGACCTACCCGGAGACATGATTGATGAAATCTTGTCTAGAGTCGGTCAGAATTCCTCGGCACAACTATTTAAGGCGAGATCAGTTTGTAAGACATTCGAAGAACGTTCCAAGAATGTCTTGGTTTATAAGAGACTTTCGTTTGAAAGATGGGGGATATCACATTGGGAAACCCATAAGTTACGATGTGTTTACTTTGACGCATATATTGCGGGGAACCCAAATGCTATTTTACGCAACGGGTTAAGAAATTATTTTGACTCAGTATATCCGAATATAGGACTTCGTGATTTAGAAAAAGCGGCTAACATGCAACATAAAGAAGCATGTTATGCTTATGGGTTAGTAATGTTCGCTTCTCACCAAAGTGAGAACAAGAACATCGGGCTACAACTATTAAACAAAACATTTCCACAAGTGACGGAGTCGGTAATCGGGGTAAGAAATGAGGTTTTTAGATTGTTACGAGACTGTTGGACATTACGTAACCCTCGTCCCTTTGACGACGTTACAACACGCTGTCTTATCAACGGCCATAACGGTTATGTTCCACAAGACCAAGGATGGGAAGTAATCCTAGTAAAACCAGAATGCATGACTTGTTTCTGGACGTATGAATTACGTGTCTTTATTGCCTTTGCTGAACGACTTGTGTACTAGCTAGAATTATCTTCACAACTATCTTGTATCAAAGTTATTGTGTGCTATATTTCATGCTTTATGTAAAATAAGCGGTATTGTAAGTTTGTAAAATATTGTATAAAAGTTTGAACGCGAAATATTATTATAATCAGTTTTTCATATAGAATTGTAGTAGTTGAATTGTATATTAGCTACTAAGTATGAACTTAACGGGTAGGTACTACCCGAATTTAAACTTATAAAACGCTAATATGAAGAAAAAGCTTTTATAAATGAGTTCATATTATGCTACGAAATACTATTAACTACTCTTAATATTCTGTATGATTAACTTGTTCCATTTGACTATTTTGAAGGAAATGGCACCGACTACTCGACACACCGTGAATATGAATGAAGAGGAATTCCGTACTTTTCTAGCTTCAAACATAGCCGCAGTACAGGCTGCGCTACATACCAATAATAACCTTGGATCTAGCAGTACAGGAAATCGTGTAGGATGCACCTACAAAGAATTCACTGCCTGCAAACCTTTGGAATTTGATGGAACCGAAGGACCGATCGGATTGAAACGGTGGACCGAGAAGGTCGAATCGGTGTTTGCCATAAGTAAGTGTACTGAAGAGGACAAAGTGAAGTACGCTACGCATACCTTCACAGGTTCTGCGTTAACATGGTGGAATACCTATCTAGAGCAAGTGGGACAAGACGATGCGTACGCACTACCGTGGTCAGCATTCAAGCACTTGATGAACGAGAAGTACCGTCCCAGAACCGAGGTTAATAAGCTCAAGACAGAACTTAGAGGGTTACGAACCCAAGGATTTGATATTACCACATACGAAAGACGATTCACAGAATTGTGCCTATTGTGTCCGGGAGCATTCGAAGATGAGGAAGAGAAGATCGACGCGTTTGTGAAAGGATTACCGGAAAGAATCCAAGAAGATATAAGTTCACACGAGCCCACCTCTATACAACAGGCATGTAGAATGGCTCACAAACTAGTGAACCAGATTGAAGAAAGAATTAAAGAACAGACTGCTGAAGAGGCCAATGTGAAGCAAGTCAAAAGAAAGTGGGATGAAAACGGTGATAAGAATCACCAATACAACAACAACAGCAATTACAACAATAATCGCAACAATTATCCCAACAATCGCAACATCAATCGCAATTACAACAAACGGCCCAACAACAACAACAACAACAACAACAACAGCAACAACAACAATCAGAAGCAGCTATGCCAAAGGTGTGAAAAGTATCACTCGGGGTTCTGCACCAAATTTTGCAACAAGTGTAAAAGAAATGGTCATAGCGCGGCGAAGTGTGAGGTCTACGGACCAGGGGTTAATAGAACGAAAGGAACAAATGGTGTCAGAACGAGTAATGGCGGAGCAAGTAGTGTCGGAGCAAGTTATGCCAATGTAGTTTGTTATAAATGTGGAAAACCGGGCCACATTATTAGAAATTGCCCGAATCAGGAGAACACGAATGGACAAGGCCGCGGAAGAGTTTTCAATATTAATGCGGCAGAGGCAAATGAAGACCCGGAGCTTGTTACGGGTACGTTTCTTATTGACAATAAATCTGCTTACGTTTTATTTGATTCGGGTGCGGATAGAAGCTATATGAGTAGAGATTTTTGTGCTAAATTAAGTTGTCCATTGACGCCTTTAGATAGTAAATTTTTACTCAAATTAGCAAATGGTAAATTAATTTCAGCAGATAATATATGTCGGAATCGAGAAATTAAACTGGTTAGCGAAACATTTAAGATTGATTTGATACCAGTAGAGTTAGGGAGTTTTGATGTGATAATCGGTATGGACTGGTTGAAAGAAGTGAAAGCAGAGATCGTCTGTTACAAAAATGCAATTCGCATTATACGAGAAAAATGAAAACCCTTAATGGTGTACGGAGAAAAGGGCAACACGAAGCTACATCTTATTAGTAATTTGAAGGCATAAAAACTAATAAGAAAAGGTTGCTATGCTGTTCTAGCACACGTCGAGAAAGTACAAACTGAAGAAAAGAGCATCAATGATGTTCCCATTGCAAAAGAATTTCCCGATGTATTTCCGAAAGAATTACCGGGATTACCCCCACATCGATCCGTTGAATTTCAAATAGATCTTGTACCAGGAGCTGCACCAATAGCTCGTGCTCCTTACAGACTCGCACCCAGCGAGATGAAAGAACTGCAAAGCCAATTACAAGAACTTTTAGAGCGTGGTTTCATTCGACCAAGCACATCACCATGGGGAGCTCCTGTTTTGTTTGTCAAGAAGAAAGATGGTACATTCAGGTTGTGTATCGACTACCGAGAGTTGAACAAACTTACCATTAAGAACCGCTACCCACTACCGAGAATTGACAACTTATTTGATCAACTACAAGGCTCGTCTGTTTATTCAAAGATTGACTTACGTTCCGGGTATCATCAAATGCGGGTGAAAGAAGATGATATTCCAAAGACTGCTTTCAGAACACGTTACGGTCATTACGAGTTTATGGTCATGCCGTTTGGTTTAACTAATGCACCAGCTGTGTTCATGGACCTTATGAACCGAGTGTGTGGACCATACCTTGACAAGTTTGTCATTGTTTTCATTGATGACATACTTATTTACTCAAAGAATGACCAAGAACACGGTGAACATTTGAGAAAGGTGTTAGAAGTATTGAGGAAGGAAGAATTGTACGCTAAGTTTTCAAAGTGTGCATTTTGGTTGGAAGAAGTTCAATTCCTCGGTCACATAGTGAACAAAGAAGGTATTAAGGTGGATCCGGCAAAGATAGAAACTGTTGAAAAGTGGGAAACCCCGAAAACTCCGAAACACATACGCCAGTTTTTAGGACTAGCTGGTTACTACAGAAGGTTCATCCAAGATTTTTCCAGAATAGCAAAACCCTTGACTGCATTAACGCATAAAGGGAAGAAATTTGAATGGAATGATGAACAAGAGAAAGCGTTTCAGTTATTGAAGAAAAAGCTAACTACGGCACCTATATTGTCATTGCCTGAAGGGAATGATGATTTTGTGATTTATTGTGACGCATCAAAGCAAGGCCTCGGTTGTGTATTAATGCAACGAACGAAGGTGATTGCTTATGCGTCTAGACAATTGAAGATTCACGAACAAAATTATACGACGCATGATTTAGAATTAGGAGCGATTGTTTTTGCATTAAAGACTTGGAGGCACTACTTATATGGGGTCAAAAGTATTATATATACCGACCACAAAAGTCTTCAACACATATTTAATCAGAAACAACTGAATATGAGGCAGCGTAGGTGGATTGAATTGTTGAATGATTACGACTTTGAGATTCGTTACCACCCGGGGAAGGCAAATGTGGTAGCCGATGCCTTGAGCAGGAAGGACAGAGAACCCATTCGAGTAAAATATATGAATATAATGATTCATAATAACCTTACTACTCAAATAAAGGAGGCGCAACAAGGAGTTTTAAAAGAGGGAAATTTAAAGGATGAAATACCTAAAGGATCGGAGAAGCATCTTAATATTCGGGAAGACGGAACCCGGTATAGGGCTGAAAGGATTTGGGTACCAAAATTTGGAGATATGAGAGAAATGGTACTTAGAGAAGCTCATAAAACCAGATACTCAATACATCCTGGAATGGGGAAGATGTACAAGGATCTCAAGAAACATTTTTGGTGGCCGGGTATGAAAGCCGATGTTGCTAAATACGTAGGAGAATGTTTGACGTGTTCTAAGGTCAAAGCTGAGCATCAGAAACCATCAGGTCTACTTCAACAACCCGAAATCCCGGAATGGAAATGGGAAAACATTACCATGGATTTCATCACTAAATTGCCAAGGACTGCAAGTGGTTTTGATACTATTTGGGTAATAGTTGATCGTCTCACCAAATCAGCACACTTCCTGCCAATAAGAGAAGATGACAAGATGGAGAAGTTAGCACGACTGTATTTGAAGGAAGTCGTCTCCAGACATGGAATACCAATCTCTATTATCTCTGATAGGGATGGCAGATTTATTTCAAGATTCTGGCAGACATTACAGCAAGCATTAGGAACTCGTCTAGACATGAGTACTGCCTATCATCCACAAACTGATGGGCAGAGCGAAAGGACGATACAAACGCTTGAAGACATGCTACGAGCATGTGTTATTGATTTCGGAAATAGTTGGGATCGACATCTACCGTTAGCAGAATTTTCCTACAACAACAGCTACCATTCAAGCATTGAGATGGCGCCGTTTGAAGCACTTTATGGTAGAAAGTGCAGGTCTCCGATTTGTTGGAGTGAAGTGGGGGATAGACAGATTACGGGTCCGGAGATTATACAAGAAACTACCGAGAAGATCATCCAAATTCAACAACGGTTGAAAACCGCTCAAAGTCGACAAAAGAGCTACGCTGACATTAAAAGAAAAGATATAGAATTTGAAATTGGAGAGATGGTCATGCTTAAAGTTGCACCTTGGAAAGGCGTTGTTCGATTTGGTAAACGAGGGAAATTAAATCCAAGGTATATTGGACCATTCAAGATTATTGATCGTGTCGGACCAGTAGCTTACCGACTTGAGTTACCTCAACAACTCGCGGCTGTACATAACACTTTCCACGTCTCGAATTTGAAGAAATGTTTTGCTAAAGAAGATCTCACTATTCCGTTAGATGAAATCCAAATCAACGAAAAACTTCAATTCATCGAAGAACCCGTCGAAATAATGGATCGTGAGGTTAAAAGACTTAAGCAAAACAAGATACCAATTGTTAAGGTTCGATGGAATGCTCGTAGAGGACCCGAGTTCACCTGGGAGCGTGAAGATCAGATGAAGAAGAAATACCCGCATCTATTTCCAGAAGATTCGTCAACACCTTCAACAGCTTAAAATTTCGGGACGAAATTTATTTAACGGGTAGGTACTGTAGTGACCTGAACTTTTCCATGTTTATATATATTAATTGAGATTGATATTTACATGATTAAATGTTTCCAACATGTTAAGCAATCAAACTTGTTAAGACTTGATTAATTGAAATATGTTTCATATAGACAATTGACCACCCAAGTTGACCGGTGATTCACGAACGTTAAAACTTGTAAAAACTATACGATGACATATATATGGTTATATATATAGTTAACATGATTTTATTATAAGTATGTATCTCATTAGGTATTTTAACAATGAGTTATATACATAAAAATGAGACTATTAATTTAAGAAACTCGAAAACGATATATATAACGATTATCGTTATAACAACGTCTTACTAGGTACATATGAATCATATTAAGATATTGATACACTTGGTTAATTATGTTAAATGATAAGTAAATATATTATTAAGTGTATTAACAATGAAATACATATGTAAAAATAAGACTACTAACTTAATGATTTCGAAACGAGACATATATGTAACGATTATCGTTGTAACGACATTTAACTGTATATATATCATACTAAGATATATTATATATCATAATATAATGATAATATAACAATTTAACATCTCATTTGTTATAATAAATAATGGGTTAACAACATTCAACAAGATCGTTAACCTAAAGGTTTCAAAACAACATTTACATGTAACAACTAACGATGACTTAACGACTCAGTTAAAATGTATATACATGTAGTGTTTTAATATGTATTCATACACTTTTGAAAGACTTCAAGACACTTATCAAAATACTTCTACTTAACAAAATTGCTTACAATTACATCCTCGTTCAGTTTCATCAACAATTCTACACGTATGCACCCGTATTCGTACTCGTACAATACACAGCTTTTAGATGTATGTACTATTGGTATATACACTCCAATGATCAGCTCTTAGCAGCCCATGTGAGTCACCTAACACATGTGGGAACCATCATTTGGCAACTAGCATGAAATATCTCATAAAATTACAAAAATATGAGTAATCATTCATGACTTATTTACATGAAAACAAAATTACATATCCTTTATATCTAATCCATACACCAACGACCAAAAACACCTACAAACACTTTCATTCTTCAATTTTATTCATCTAATTGATCTCTCTCAATTTCTATCTTCAAGCTCTAAGTGTTCTTCATATATTTTACAAGTTCTAGTTACATAAAATCAAGAATACTTTCAAGTTTGCTAGCTCACTTCCAATCTTGTAAGGTGATCATTCAACCTCAAGAAATCTTTGTTTCTTACAGTAGGTTATCATTCTAATACAAGGTAATAATCATATTCAAACTTTGGTTCAATTTCTATAACTATAAATATAACAATCTTATTTCAAGTGATGATCTTACTTGAACTTGTTTTCGTGTCATGATTCTGCTTCAAGAACTTCGAGCCATCCAAGGATCCGTTGAAGCTAGATCCATTTTTCTCTTTTCCAGTAGGTTTATCCAAGGAACTTAAGGTAGTAATGATGTTCATAACATCATTCGATTCATACATATAAAGCTATCTTATTCGAAGGTTTAAACTTGTAATCACTAGAACATAGTTTAGTTAATTCTAAACTTGTTCGCAAACAAAAGTTAATCCTTCTAACTTGACTTTTAAAATTAACTAAACACATGTTATATATCTATATGATATGCTAACTTAATGATTTAAAACCTGGAAACACGAAAAACACCGTAAAACCAGATTTACACCGTCGTAGTAACACCGCGGGCTGTTTTGGGTTAGTTAATTAAAAACTATGATAAACTTTGATTTAAAAGTTGTTATTCTGGGAAAATGATTTTTATTATGAACATGAAACTATATCCAAAAATTAAGGTTAAACTCAAAGTGGAAGTATGTTTTCTAAAATGGTCATCTAGACGTCGTTCTTTCGACTGAAATGACTACCTTTACAAAAACGACTTGTAACTTATTTTTCCGACTATAAACCTATACTTTTTATGTTTAGATTCATAAAATATAGTTCAATATGAAACCATAGCAATTTGATTCACTCAAAACGGATTTAAAATGAAGAAGTTATGGGTAAAACAAGATTGGATAATTTTTCTCATTTTAGCTACGTGAAAATTGGTAACAAATCTATTCCAACCATAACTTAATCAACTTGTATTATATATTATGTAATCTTGAGATACCATAGACACGTATACAATGTTTCGACCTATCATGTCGACACATCTATATATATTTCAGAACAACCATAGACACTCTATATGTGAATGTTGGAGTTAGCTATACAGGGTTGAGGTTGATTCCAAAATATATATAGTTTGAGTTGTGATCAATACTGAGATACGTATACACTGGGTCGTGGATTGATTCAAGATAATATTTATCGATTTATTTCTGTACATCTAACTGTGGACAACTAGTTGTAGGTTACTAACGAGGACAGCTGACTTAATAAACTTAAAACATCAAAATATATTAAAAGTGTTGTAAATATATTTTGAACATACTTCGATATATATGTATATATTGTTATAGGTTCGTGAATCAATCAGTGGCCAAGTCTTACTTCCCGACGAAGTAAAAATCTGTGAAAGTGAGTTATAGTCCCACTTTCAAAATCTAATATTTTTGGGATGAGAATACATGTAGGTTTTATAAATGATTTACAAAATAGACACAAGTACGAGAAACTACATTCTATGGTTGAATTATCGAAATCGAATATGCCCCTTTTTATTTAGTCTGGTAATCTAAGAATTAGAGAAAAGACACCTTAATTGACGCGAATCCTAAAGATAGATCTATTGGGCCTAACAAACCCCATCCAAAGTACCGGATGTTTTAGTACTTCGAAATTTATATCATATCCGAAGGGTGTCCCGGAATGATGGGGATATTCTTATATATATGCATCTTGTTAATGTCGGTTACCAGGTGTTCGCCATATTAATGATTTTTATCTCTATGTATGGGATGTGTATTGAAATATAAAATCTTGTGGTCTATTATTATGATTTGATATATATAGGTTAAACCTATAACTCACCAACATTTTTGTTGACGTTTTAAGCATGTTTATTCTCAGGTGATTATTAAGAGCTTCCGCTGTCGCATACTTAAATAAGGACGAGATTTGGAGTCCATGCTTGTATGATATTGTGTAAAAACTGCATTCAAGAAACTTATTTTGTTGTAACATATTTGTATTGTAAACCATTATGTAATGGTCGTGTGTAAACAGGATATTTTAGATTATCATTATTTGATAATCTACGTAAAGCTTTTTAAACCTTTATTGATGAAATAAAGGTTATGGTTTGTTTTAAAATGAATGCAGTCTTTGAAAAACGTCTCATATAGAGGTCAAAACCTCGCAACGGAATCAATTAATATGGAACGTTTTTAATCAATAAGAACGGGACATTTCACATAAGTCGTGACATACAGCCATGAACCAAACATTTTCATTAATCCATTCCGGGTGATCCGTGGCTCGGATTTCGATGACCGAACATGAATGTTCATCCGATAATCAATCCTAACCCAATGGTACACCCTAAAGGCTCTAAAAATGGTCACAAAGTTGGACCCCTACTGATCATACAAGTTTTAATATTTTAATTTTATCAAAACCCTAAATCGGGCAAAACTTTTGATCTGAACCTCAAAACAACATGAATCCAAAGCCTAAAATTATTGTCTTGATGAGAGGAACTCATCAATACACTTTATTTAACCAAAAACATCTATTAAGTATACTTATTTTAAACAAATAGCTGTTGTCCGCTTTTAATCATACCGAAAACATAGTAAATCGAGCATTTCTACGCATAATAACAACAATACAATCATACACAAGTACTATAACATCATCATACATAAAAAATCAGTAAGGTTTAAAGATCGTGAGATAAGACACCCGAATATGTAAACAACCTTTAGAAATGATGAAGGATTGTATGTATGATAATGGTGGACGAAATATTGAAGGTGAAGGTAGGAAAATTCATGCAAATGGGGAGGGAAAAGAGAAAGAGATTAGGTTTAGGGTAAAAGTGAGTGTAAGTAGTGTAAAATGTGATTAAGGGTTATCATTTTAGCAAATTGCAAAGCCCACCCCTCCCCATGGGTATTCGGCCAAAAATAAGAGGATGATGGGCTCCTCTTAGCCCATCATGAAGAGTAGTGAAATTACTTGTGGCCCGAAAGCCCGAACGGATCCCGATTCGTGAAAACACGGCTACACGATTGAAAATTCGGAAGAACACGCACACGCGACAAATAAAATATAGAAATACTATATATACTCATATGATATATAAATATCATAATTAAATAATTGGAATTCAAAAATCTCAAAAGTCTAAAAGTTGGTTTGAAAACCGAAATGATTCGCCGGATATAAATCCACGACACATATAAACGTACAATTTTAAATACGAATACATATATTCATATAACACATAATAAAATATATATTATTACTAAATAATAATATAAGTCATAGAAATGATGTGGCACGAATATCAAATAACAGACGTTAAATACAAACGGAAAAAGATAACGGAAAAAGCAGGATCGTGACAAAATATATTAAGACTTTTCACAAAGTGGTGAAAAATCAAACATTACACGATGAATTGGCATGGATTTACATACTTTGTATCCACCCAATCAAATCTAAAAGCTTTAAAATCAAATAAAAAAGAAGCTAACTATCACCTAAATAATTGCCAATATCAAACATCATCACAGTGGGCTTATTAATGGACTAAATGAACTTGAAAATTTGAAGTCTTTAGTCTTAATCTGCACTCCTATCCATATTAATGCAAGAACCGCTTTAATCATTATGCACGTAGCTAATATGGCCCAACATGCGTAAGTCCCATTTAATACAACATCATTCCCTTCTATCCAAATTGCCCATATAGAATCCAGCCCAATTAGACCCCAAAACCCGATAAGCTTTTATTCGCATACCGCAACTCCACTAAATAAAAAATTACATTGATGATGGCATGTTGCAATTGATATTCCACTACTTGCCCATATTTTAATGAACCAGATGAAACCATACAAGTAAGCTTTAATAAAATCGACTATCATTAGTATACATGTTTGAAGAGCAGCTCATTTACTTAACAACTTCAATGATTACCATCATTAATATTCATCTGATTTCGGTGGTGATATTAATATGCTGGACAAGTGTTTGATGAAATGTCTGAACGAAACATTATTTCTTCGATGGAAGTGATTGTGGGCGTGTATGTTCGGTGTAAGGATATTATACGTGGGTTGTAGTTGCTTCGGGATAAGAATCGAAGGCGGTGAGGGTAATTGTAATCATCCAAAATTTAACATGAATTCACTGCAGATAACTCAGTGTATCAGCTTGCTATTGAATAATCTAGAAGTTTATTGCGAGCATTCAATATCTATTCATATACTTTGATTTTTGCATATATGTGAACATAAACGTATTACAGTATGACTTTAGACATTTTGAAATGCAGCTATGACATTTCACCTAACATAGTTGACTTTGGAAACTTATTCAAAAACAAAATGATATTTCAGCTTGAGTTGAACATATTATTTCATCCCTATATACTAAATTCGTATATACTAAATAGGGTCCTAATTTTGGTCGTTCCTTCTACTCCAAAACACTAAATGGGGTCCTAATTTTGTCGTTCCTTCTACTCCAAAACGACAACAAGAAACACATTTATAAAACACCCCCCTCAAACTATGCTAAATTTTTACAAATTTTCAAGGGTACAAAGTGTAAAAAATATAATTTTATAAAAAAAAAAACTAACTCCACCCAAAATTTTACCGGGCTCTATCTTCCCGCTCAGTGCGAGTTAAATTTTTCCGACATTACCGTTCAATTCGAAATAATTTTACGAACACAACGCAACTACCTACGCTTGAAACAGATTGTTTTCAAAATATTTTCGGGCTAATTTTTATACATATACATACACGTATAATAAACAACCCAAACTAACCACCTCATATCGATGGTTCTGATCCCTTTTCTACGAGATTTTCGAGCGTAAAAAATGCGTTATACATTAGGTATACTATGTAGTAACCAAGTGTTTTCAAAAATACGCGTACGAACGTGTTTTAAATTTGGTAAATAAATAATGCTACGTGAAACATGAATATACAACCCGAAAGGCCCCGCCGCATCGCGCAGGCCGGTATTTTTCTAGTAATGCAACTATGACACTTCAGCTAACACAGTTTGAAATGTCCCGTTCATATTGATTATAAACGTTCCATATTAATTGATTTCGTCGCGAGGTTTTAACCTCTATATGGGACGTTTTTCAAAGACTGCATTCGTTTTTAAAACAAACCATAACCTTTATTTTATCGACAAGGTTAACAAGACACCACTTAGATTATCCAGAAATGATAATCTAACAAATATCACAGTTACACACTACCAATACATATTGGTTTACAAATATTAATATGTTACAACAAAATAAATCTCGAATGCAGTTTTAAACAATATTATACATGCATGCTGACACCAAATCTTGTCCATATAATAGCATGCAACAGCGGAAGCTCTTAATAATCACCTGAGAATAAACATGCTTTAAACGTCAATAAAAATGTTGGTGAGTTATAGGTTTAACCTATATTTATCAAATCGTAATAATAGACCACAAGATTTCATATTTCAATACATCCCATACATAGAGATAAAAATCATTCATACGGTGAACACCTGGTAACCGACATTAACAAGATGCATATAAGAATATCCCCATCATTCTGGGACATCCATCGGACATGATATAAAAACTCGAAGTACTAAAGCATCCGCTACAACGGATGGGGTTTGTTGGGCCCAATAGATCTATCTTTAGGATTCACGTCAATTAGTAGACTGGTTTACTAATTCTTAGGTTACGAAGTAAAAGGGGCATATTCGGCTTCGATCGTTCAACCATAGAAAGTAGTTTCATGTACTTGTGTCTATTTTGTAAAACATTTATAAAGCTGCATGTATTCTCATCCCAAAAATATTAGATTTTAAAAGTGGGACTATAACTCACTTTCACAGATTTTTACTTCGTCGGGAAGTAAGACTTGGCCACTGGTCGATTCACGAACCTATAACAAATATGTACATATATATCAAAGTATGTTCAAAATATATTTACAACATTTCTAATACGTTTTAATGTTTTAAGTTTATTAAGTCAGCTGTCCTCATTAGTAACCTACAACTAGTTGTCCATAGTTAGATGTACAGAAATAAATTGATATATATTATCTTGACCCAATCCACGACCCAGTGTATACACGTCTCAGGCTAGATCACAACTCAAAGTATATATATTTTTGGAATCAACCTCAACCCTGTATAGCTAACTACAACATTACTGCATATAGAGTGTCTATGGTTGTTCCAAATAATATATATAGATGGGTCGATATGATATGTCAAAACATTTGCATACGTGTCTATGGTATCCCAAGATTACATAATATATTAGAATATAGTGTATACACGTCTCAGGCTAGATCACAACTCAAAGTATATATATTTTTGGAATCAACCTCAACCCTGTATAGCTAACTCCAACATTACTGCATATAGAGTGTCTATGGTTGTTCCAAATAATATATATAGATGGGTCGATTTGTTACCAATTTTCACGTAGCTACAACAAGTAAAAATATTCAATCTTGTTTTACCCATAACTTCTTCGTTTTAAATCCGTTTTGAGTGAATCCAATTGCTATGGTTTCATATTGAACTTAAGTTTATTAATTTATACAGAAAAAGTATAATTTTATAGTCAGAAATACAGGTTACAAGTCGTTTTTGTAAAGGTAGTCATTTCAGTCGAAAGAACGACGTCTAGATGACCATTTTGGAAAACATACTTCCACTTTGAGTTTAATCATGATTTTTGGATATAGTTTCATGTTCATAAGAAAAATCATTTTCCCAGAAGAACAACTTTTAAATCAAAGTTTATCATAGTTTTTAATTAACTAACCCAAAACAGCCCGCGGTGTTACTACGACGGCGTATATCCAGTTTTACGGTGTTTTTTGTGTTTTCAGATTTTAAATCATTAAGTTAGCATATAATATAGATATAGAACATGTGTTTAGTTGATTTTAAAATTCAAGTTAGAAGGATTAACTTTTGTTTGCGAACAAGTTTAGAATTAACTAAACTATGTTCTAGTGATTTCAAGTTTAAATCTTCGAATAAGGTAGTTTTATATATATGAATCGAATGATGTTATGAACATAATTACTACCTCAAGTTTTGTGGATAAACCTACTGGAAATGAGAAAAATAGATCTAGCTTCAAAGGATC
Organism: Rutidosis leptorrhynchoides; assembly: GCF_046630445.1. Classification (NCBI taxonomy): domain Eukaryota; kingdom Viridiplantae; phylum Streptophyta; class Magnoliopsida; order Asterales; family Asteraceae; genus Rutidosis; species Rutidosis leptorrhynchoides. Next base: position 402,239,441 of record NC_092338.1, on the reverse strand, counting down.
CTTGGATGGCTTGAAAGTTCTTGAAGCAGAATCATGACACGAAAACAAGTTCAAGTAAGATTTCCACTCGAAATAAGATTGTTATAGTTATAGAAATTGAATCAAAGTTTGAATATGATTATTACCTTGTATTAGAAAGATATCTTACTATAAATAAGAAAGATTTCTTGAGGTTGGATGATTACTTTACAAGATTGGAAGTAAGCTAGCAAACTTGAAAGTATTCTTGATTTTATGAAACTAGAACTTATAGAATTTGTGAAGAACACTTAGAACTTGAAGATAGAACTTGAGAGAGATCAATTTGATGAAGAAAATTGAAGAATGAAAGTGTTTGTAGGTGTTTTTGGTCGTTGGTATATGGATTAGATATAAAGGATGTGTAATTTTATTTACATGTAAATAAGTCATGAATGATTACTAATATTTTTGTAATTTTATGAGATATTTCATGCTAGTTGCCAAATGATGGTTCCCACATGTGTTAGGTGACTCACATGCACTGCTAAAAGCTGATCATTGGAGTGTATATACCAATAGTACATACATCTAAAAGCTGTGTAATGTACGAGTACGAATACGGGTGCATACGAGTAGAATTGTTGATGAAGCTGAACGAGGATGTAATTGTAAGCATTCTTGTTAAGTAGAAGTATTTTGATAAGTGTCTTGAAGTCTTTCAAAAGTGTATGAATACATATTAAAACACTACATGTATATACATTTTAACTGAGTCGTTAAGTCATCGTTAGTCGTTACATGTAAATGTTGTTTTGAAACCTTTAGGTTAACGATCTTGTTAAATGTTGTTAACCCATTATTTATTATATCTAAAGAGATGTTAAATTATTACATTATCATGATATTATGATATATTAATATATCTTAGTATTATATATATACAGTTAAATGTTATTACAACGATAATCGTTACATATATGTCTCGTTTCGAAATCATTAAGTTAGTAGTCTTGTTTTTACATATGTAGTTCATTGCTAATACACTTAATGACATGTTTACTTATCATTTATCATGATTAAACATAGTGTATCAATATCTTAATATGATTCATATGTATTTAGTAAGACGTTGTTATAACGATAATCGTTATATATATATCGTTTCGAGTTTCTTAATTCAATAAACTCAATTTTATGTATATAACTCATCGTTAAAATACCTAATGAGATACTTACTTATCATAATATCATGTTAACTATATATATAATCATATATATGTCATCATAAAGTTTTTACAAGTTTTAACGTTCGTGAATCACCGGTCAACTTGGGTGGTCAATTGTCTATATGAAACCTATTTAAATTAATCAAGTCTTAACAAGTTTGATTGCTAAACATGTTGGAAACACTTAATCATGTAAATAGCAATTTCATTTAATAAATATAAACATGGAAAAGTTCGGGTCACTACAGTACCTATCCGTTAAATAAATTTCGTCCCGAAATTTTAAGCAGTTGGAGGTGTTGACGTATCTTCTGGAAATAAGTGCGGGTATTTCTTCTTTAGCTGATCTTCTCGTTTCCAGGTGAACTCGGGTCCTCTACGAGCATTCCATCAAAATTTAACAATTGGTATCTTGTTTTGCTTAAGTCTTTTAACCTCACGATCCATTATTTCGACGGGTTCTTCGACGAATTGAAGTTTTTCATTGATTTGGATTTCGTCTAACGGAATAGTGAGATCTTCTTTAGCAAAACATTTCTTCAAATTTGAGACGTGGAAAGTGTTAAGTACAGCCGCAAGTTGTTGTGGTAATTCAAGTCGGTAAGCTACTGGTCCGACACGATCAATAATCTTGAATGGTCCTATATACCTTGGATTTAATTTCCCTCATTTACCAAATCGAACAACGCCTTTCCAAGGTGCAACCTTAAGCATGACCATCTCTCCAATTTCAAATTCTATATCTTTTCTTTTAATGTTGGCGTAGCTCTTTTGTCGACTTTGGGCGGTTTTCAACCGTTGTTGAATTTGGATGATCTTCTCGGTAGTTTCTTGTATTATCTTCGGACCCGTAATCTGTCTATCCCCCACTTCACTCCAACAAATCAGAGACCTGCACTTTCTACCATAAAGTGCTTCAAACGGCGCCATCTCAATACTTGAATGGTAGCTGTTGTTGTAGGAAAATTCTGCTAACGGTAGATGTCGATCCCAACTGTTTTCGAAATCAATAACACATGCTCGTAGCATGTCTTCAAGCGTTTGTATCGTCCTTTCGCTCTGCCCATCAGTTTGTGGATGATAGGCAGTACTCATGTCTAGACGAGTTCCTAATGCTTGCTGTAATTTCTGCCAGAATCTTGAAATAAATCTACCATCCCTATCAGAGATAATAGAGATTGGTATTCCATGTCTGGAGATAACTTCCTTCAAATACAGTCGTGCTAACTTCTCCATCTTGTCATCTTATCTTATTGGCAGGAAGTGTGCTGATTTGGTGAGACGATCAACTATTACCCAAATGTAAGACCCGAATATTCGTAGTGTACATATGTGTATATGAGTTACTCAAGTTTGGGGTTTTGTTGCACATATTTAAAAAGACAAAAGATGCTGAACTGGGAGGTCGCGCGCCGCGCAGCTAGGTGGCGCGCCGCGCCATCTGTCTGCGATAGATTCCCCTTTTCTTTTTAATTAGATATTTTGAAAGCATTTTGGTAAAATCATCTTGGGGTCCGAATTTAATGCCTTAGATCAGTTTTGGGAGCTCATTAACTCCTTTCACAACCACCTTATCATCTCCAATTCAATTTTAGAGAGAGAGTGATTGTAGAGTGAGAAAGCTCACTTTGAAGGAGAAGAAGTTGCTCTCGGGTCTTTAAAGTTGTTCATCTCGTCATTTGCTACGTTTTGATAGTTGTGGTATGTCCTAACTTTAATTTCTTACTTTGATTTTGTGTATGGGTTAGGGTTTGTGTTGAAGATGAACACTAAGACCCATTTGTAGGTAAAATGGGTGTTCTTGAGTAAATTGGGTCATGTAGACTCAATAATGGGTTAGCTAGGGTTTTAAAAGTGATAAATGTTGTTAATGAACCCTAATTGGCTAATAAATTGTTAGAACACTTTAATGATGTGTAAATGGGTGTTATTTGGGTGTAGATGACCCAAATGGGTGTATTGACTTTTAATTGGGTCAAATGGGTCAAAATAGACCAAGGTTGGTTAAGGTTAGTGATTAGTGTTAAAACCTAGTGATTTGATGTGTATGAAGGCCTTGAGTGCTAAGGGTTAGGGTTTTTGGTGAAGATGACCCAATTTAGGGTTAAGTGTCCAAATGGGTCGAGATGACCTAGGAATGGTGTGTAATGTGGGTTTGGATCAAATTGATTGATTTATCATATGCTTGTGAATTAGGTACGTTACCTTGGAGTTCAAGCTTGGTCTAATAATCACCAAAGGCGTAAGGTGAGTGGAGTAATTATACGTATGTGTATATGACGTATTTATTTGTGGGTGTTATGGTATGAACCATCGAGCCGGTAGTGCCATAACATGTGTGTGATCGAGTGTGAACCACGAGCCGGTAGCACTATAAACTAAGATGTGAACCACGAGCCGGTAGCATCGAGTGTGAACCACGAGCCGGTAGCACTATAAAAGAGTATGACTCAATTGCGTATGGTGTGAACCACGAGCCGGTAGCACCATAGCGTTATGGTTAACCATATTGAGATTGTTGATTGTTTGGCATATTGTTTAAATATATTGTGTTGAGTATATGCTAATGCGGTTTTGTGATAATGTGCGACTTGTTAAGTATTTCGGGTATGATGTTATGCAAATTTGAGTTTCAAGTTCGTACAAGGTGTTCGGTAATTGTGATTGCAAATAGATGGGCTATATATATATATGTATAATTATTGCATTCACTAAGCTTTGCTTACCCTCTCGTTGTTTACCATTTTATAGGTTCGATTTTGGACAAGGGTAAGGGCATCGTTTTGGACTAGAGATCCCGCTTGATGCTAGGGGATGCTTTTGGCTTTAGTAGCTCTTGGAGTTTGACCGATAGTTGGGTAGTTTAATCCCAAACGCCATGCTCATTGTGTAGTTTGGAACTTAAACTTTTTGGTGGTCGAAACTTGTAAATTGTATTAAACTCGTAAAACGGCCGATGTGGGCCTCGCCTGTAAAACATTGATTTTATATTTGAAACAAGTTAGTTTTACATATTTGAATGTATGGTAAAAAGCGTTTCGTCTAAAAGTGTCGGGAACTAGTCAATCTTTTTCGCATTTTGAGACTTTCCGGACAGTCCACTTTGGCGCGCAGCGCCCCTATCTGGCGCGCCGCGCGGGTATGCTGTGTAGGAATTTTTTTTTTATTTTGTATTTTCGCGTGGTTTGGTCGAGGGTTGGTTTGGGTTGTTACAAGTGGTATCAGAGCATGGTCTAAGGGATTTAGGTGACTTGTGATAGGCGCCTAGACTTAGACTTTTTGTATGCGCGTTTAGGACTTTTAGGACTTGGGGTCGGATCGGGATTGGTTTGTGCATAGGTTTATGTAAACTAATCATGCGCTATTTTTTATGTATGTTTAGCGAGCATCGAGCGAGATGGACATTGTACTAGCAATTTAATGCGACGTGCTCGCGTAACAATGATTAGCTACCATTGTTACGGGCGCAAATCGTGTCGAACAAGCAATGTACGACGATTGTTGAGCAAGATGGGGTAGTGTGGTGTATATGTATATACATACGAGTTATGTCTCTTGTTTCGCCGCTTAACCTACTTCGTTTTATAGAATGAAGACGAGAAACGGACCCGATCATGATAACGGAAGTACAAGTTAGGACGCCGAGTTTTCGGCCAAGGTTGAGGCCGTCTTTAAAAAGTTAAAAGCGGATTTTCTTACGGACGTCCGAAAAGTCTTCCAAGATTCGGTCGATGGGCAAGTGACCGATTTGATAAATGAACGAATGAAGGCCACTATCGAAGAGGCCCTTGATGCTAGAAACATTTATCCTCGTGGTGAAGGAGGTGAAGGAAGGCGGGACTTCCACTACAAGAATTTCAAGGACGCTCAACCCCCGATGTTTAATGGGGTACGTGATCCTTTAAAAAGTACATGTTGGATCTCCGACATCGAGGGAGCTTTCTGTACCTCGGAATGTCCTCCCGAGAAGAAGGCGAGGTATGGCTCTAGTATGCTAAGAGAAGAGGCTAAGTTATGGTGGGATGATAAAATCAACTTGTATGGTGAGGAACAATGTATGGGCTTAACGTGGGAAGAATTTAAGAAGGAGTTTTTCAAGGAATACCGAACCTCTTTCGATCTCGATAGAATTCGGGACGAGTTGCACCATTTGCAACAAGGTTCAATGGACTTAGTTACTCTTAAGTCTACCTTCTTGGCAAAGACTCGTTTTTGCCCGGAGTATGTTGGTGATGATCACAAGCTAATGAAGGATTTCTACCGCACTTTAAATGATGAGCACAAGGGTAAGATTAATCGGGGTATGGCTAAGTCTTTTGACGAATTATTTGAATTTGCTCGGGGTTTTGAGCCGGAGGTACCAAGAAAGAGCGATTTTACTTTTTCAAAGAGGAAGTTTGAGGGTTCAAGTCATTCGAACTTCTCAAATAAGAAGTCCAAAAAAGGCTCCGAAAGCTTTAATAGTGTGAAGAAGGGTGCTTCCGGGGGTTTCGGGCCCACGTGTTATAATTGTAATCAAAGAGGACACATGGCCCGTGATTGCACTAAGGCTTCGACCAAAATCACTTGCTTTAATTGTGGTAAAGAGGGGCATAAGAAGCCAGAGTGTCCCGATTTGCGAAATGATAATGTGAAGCGGTTAGAGAAGGCGGCGGGTACGGCTAGGGGTCGCAACTATTTGATGACCAATGATGAAGCCAAATAATCGCACGAAGTTGTCTCAGGTACTTACATGGTTAATTCTAATCCGGCAAGGATTCTTTTCGATAGCGGTGCAAATTTGTCGTTTGTGTCTCCTAAATTTGTGCATAAACTTAATAGACCGTTAGCTAAGTTAAGTCGTCCGATAGAAGTCGAAATAGCGGACGGCAAGACGGTGCTAGTGGTTGATGTGTGCGAAAATTGTGATGTCGTTTTTGGTGTCGAAACCTTTAAAATTGATCTTATTCCAATGACCTTGGGCGACTTTGATATTGTCATTGGTATGGATTGGCTCGATCGTTATAGAGCCGATATTGCATGCCATGATAAGTTTATTCGTGTGAAGACCCTAAGTGGGGGAGAGTTAATTATTCATGGTGATAAGCGAAGGAGACCGGTGCCGATATGCACTTTTACACGGGCACGTCGTTTTGTTGTTACTGGTGGCATGGCTTTCCTTGCTCATGTTGTTGATACTCGCAATGAGCCACCACCTATTCGTGAAATTCCTGTTGTTAGTGAATTCGAAGACGTTTTTCCGGACGAATTACCAGGTGTTCCGGCAGAAAGACAAGTTGAGTTTCGTATTGAGTTGGTTCCGGGAGCTACTCCCATTGCTAAAACTCCTTATCGTTTACCATACGGAAATGCAAGAGTTGTTAAATCAAACCCAAGAGTTGCTCGAGAAGGGTTTTATTCGACCGAGTGCTTCACCATGGGGCGCTCCGGTGTTATTTGTGAAGAAGAAAGATGGTAGTATGCGTATGTGCATTGATTACCGTGAGTTGAATAAAGTGACGATCAAGAATCGTTATCCATTACCTAGGATTGATGATTTATTTGATCAACTTCAAGGTGCAACGTATTTCTCTAAGATCGACCTACGGTCCGGCTATCACCAAATGCGGTTCCGTGAGGAGGACATAGAGAAAATGGCTTTTCGAACGCGTTACGGGCATTATGAGTTTGTAGTTATGCCCTTTGGTCTTACGAATGCACCGGCGGCATTCATGGATCTTATGAACCGAGTGTGCCAACCTATGTTGGACAAGTCGGTAATAGTGTTCATTGACGACATACTAGTCTACTCGAAAAGTATGAACGAGCATGAACGTCATTTGCATGAAGTATTGAAGACGCTACGAAAGGAGAAGTTGTATGCAAAGTTCTCCAAATGTGAATTTTGGCTAAGGGAAGTTCAATTCCTTGGTCATATCGTGAACGAAAACGGTATTCAAGTAGATCCGGGGAAGATCGAAACGGTGAAGAGTTGGGGACGACCGACTACGCCTACGGAAATCCGAAGTTTTCTCGGATTGGCCGGTTATTATCGTCGGTTTATCCAAGACTTTTCTAAGATTGCTTCTCCATTGACGAAATTGACAAGGAAGAATGCGAGGTTTGGTTGGGAGAACGAGCAAGAAATTGCTTTTCAATTGTTAAAAGAGAAGTTGTGTCAAGCTCCGGTGTTAGTGTTACCGGAAGGTGTTGAAGACATGGTGGTTTATTGTGATGCTTCCTTAAATGGTCTCGGGTGTGTTCTAATGCAAAGAGGTAAGGTCATCGCTTATGCCTCTCGAAAATTAAAGGAACATGAAACGAGGTATCCGACTCATGATCTTGAGTTGGCGGCGGTAGTGCATGCGTTGAAAATTTGGCGCCATTACTTGTATGGTGTCAAGTGTACGATTTATTCGGATCATAAGAGTTTGAAACATCTCTTTAACCAACGATATTTGAATTATCGCCAACGTAGGTGGATGGATGTGGTGAAAGACTTCGATTGTGAAATACTTTATCATCCGGGTAAGGCGAATGTGGTCGCGGATGCGTTGAGTCGAAAGAGTCAACATCCGGCGATAAAAGTGGGGTCATTACATTTGATTATTACCAACGATTTTCTTGAAAAGCTTGGTGAGATTCAAATAGAGGCTTATGTTCACAACAAGCATACGGAGCGAATCGTGGGCCAATCGGAGTTTATTACTATGGGTCCGCGTGGTTTGTTGTCCTTCAAAGGAAGGGTGTGGGTGCCTAAGATGGGTGATTACCGACGAGTGCTACTTGATGAAGCACATAAGTCAAAATACTCCATTCATCCGGGCGCGACGAAAATGTATCTTGACTTGAAGAAAGATTATTGGTGGCCGGGCATGAAACGTGATGTCGTGAAGTATGTTGAGCAATGTGTCACGTTTTTACAAGTAAAAGCCGAACACCAAAAGCCGTATGGTAAGTTGCAACCATTAGAAATCCCGAAATGGAAATGGGAGCACATTACCATGGATTTCATTACAAAGTTACCTAAAACGGCGAGAACCCAATTCGATTCGATTTGGGTTATAGTTGACCGATTGACAAAAAGCGCTTTGTTTCTTCCCATTAAAGAACCGATATCGTCGGAGACCTTGGCTAAGTTGTTTATCAAGGAAGTGGTCTCGCGACATGGGGTTCCTATATCTATTATTTCGGATCGAGATGCCCGTTTTACATCTCGGTTTTGGGAAAAGTTTCATGAAGATATGGGTACGCAATTGAAGTTGAGCACGGCGTATCATCCTCAAACGGACGGTCAAACCGAACGTACAAATCAAACTTTGGAAGATATGCTACGAGCGTGCATCATTGACTTCGGTGGTAGTTGGGATGAGCATTTGCCTTTGGTGGAATTCTCGTACAATAATAGTTATCATACTAGTATCGGGATGCCACCTTACGAAATGCTTTATGGGCGTAGGTGTCGAACTCCCGTTTGTTGGGGAGAAGTGGGTCAAAGAGAGATCGGGAGTACCGATTTGGTTTTAGAGACCAATAGCAAGATCGATTTGATTCGGGAACATTTGAAGAAGGCTCAAGATAGGCAAAAGTCGTATGCCGATAGACGTAGGCGATTGATTGAGTTCCAAGAAGGCGATATGGTGATGCTTAAGGTTTCGCCATGGAAGGGTATTATTCGATTTCGAAAACGGGGAAAGTTAGCTCCTCGGTTTATTGGGCCATTCAAGGTTTTAGCTCGTGTTGGTGAAGTTGCATATCGATTGGAATTACCCGAAGAGCTTGCGGGGATCCATAATACATTTCATGTTTCCCACCTCCGTAAGTATCTTGCGAATGATTCCTCATGGATGCCTTTAGACGAGATCGAACTAAACAACAAGTTAGAATATGTCGAGGAACCGATTGCTATCCTTGACGAGAAGGTGAAAATGTTAAGAAATAAAGAGGTGAGAACTTTCAAGGTTCAATGGCGACGAAGTAAAGGTTCTGAGTTCACTTGGGAGCCCGAAGAGTTCGTGTTAGTTTATCTTCCCTCGTGTCATGCGGCTTGGATTGCTAGGACGCAATCCGAATAAGTGGGGGAGAGTTGTAAGACCCGAATATTCGTAGTGTACATATGTGTATATGAGTTACTCAAGTTTGGGGTTTTGTTGCACATATTTAAAAAGACAAAAGATGCTGAACTGGGAGGTCGCGCGCCGCGCGGCTAGGTGGTGCGCCGCGCCATCTGTCTGCGACAGATTCCCCTTTTCTTTTTAATTAGATACTTTGAGGGCATTTTGGTAAAATCATCTTGAGGTCCGAATTTAATGCCTTAGATCAGTTTTGGGAGCTCATTAACTCCTTTCACAACCACCTTATCCTCTCCAATTCAATTTTAGAGAGAGAGTGATTGTAGAGTGAGAAAGCTCACTTTGAAGGAGAAGAAGTTGCTCTCGGGTTTTATCGCAAGCTTTAAAGTTGTTCATCTCGTCATTTGCTACGTTTTGATAGTTGTGGTATGTCCTAACTTTAATTTCTTACTTTGATTTTGTGTATGGGTTAGGGTTTGTGTTGAAGATGAACACTAAGACCCATTTGTAGGTAAAATGGGTGTTCTTGAGTAAATTGGGTCATGTAGACTCAATAATGGGTTAGCTAGGGTTTTAAAAGTGATAAATGTTGTTAATGAACCCTAATTGGCTAATAAATTGTTAGAACACTTTAATGATGTGTAAATGGGTGTTATTTGGGTGTAGATGACCCAAATGGGTGTATTGACTTTTAATTGGGTCAAATGGGTCAAAATAGACCAAGGTTGGTTAAGGTTAGTGATTAGTGTTAAAACCTAGTGATTTGATGTGTATGAAGGCCTTGAGTGCCAAGGGTTAGGGTTTTTGGTGAAGATGACCCAATTTAGGGTTAAGTGTCCAAATGGGTCGAGATGACCTAGGAATGGTGTGTAATGTGGGTTTGGATCAAATTGATTGATTTATCATATGCTTGTGAATTAGGTACGTTACCTTGGAGTTCAAGCTTGGTCTAATAATCACCAAAGGCATAAGGTGAGTGGAGTAATTATACGTATGTGTATATGACGTATTTATTTGTGGGTGTTATGGTATGAACCATCGAGCCGGTAGTGCCATAACATGTGTGTGATCGAGTGTGAACCACGAGCCGGTAGCACTAAAAACTAAGATGTGAACCACGAGCCGGTAGCATCGAGTGTGAACCACGAGCCGGTAGCACTATAAAAGAGTATGACTCAATTGCGTATGGTGTGAACCACGAGCCGGTAGCACCATAGCGTTATGGTTAACCATATTGAGATTGTTGATTGTTTGGCATATTGTTTAAATATATTGTGTTGAGTATATGCTAATGCGGTTTTGTGATAATGTGCGACTTGTTAAGTATTTCGGGTATGATGTTATGCAAATTTGAGTTTCAAGTTCGTACAAGGTGTTCGGTAATTGTGATTGCAAATAGATGGGTTATATATATATATGTATAATTATTGCATTCACTAAGCTTTGCTTACCCTCTCGTTGTTTACCATTTTATAGGTTCGGTTTTGGACAAGGGTAAGGGCATCGTTTTGGACTAGAGATCCCGCTTGATGCTAGGGGACGCTTTTGGCTTTAGTAGCTCTTGGAGTTTGACCGATAGTTGGGTAGTTTAATCCCAAACGCCATGCTCATTGTGTAGTTTGGAACTTAAACTTTTTGGTGGTCGAAACTCGTAAATTGTATTAAACTCGTAAAACAGCCGATGTGGGCCCCGCCTGTAAAACATTGATTTTATATTTGAAACAAGTTAGTTTTACATATTTGAATGTATGGTAAAAAGCGTTTCGTCTAAAATTGTCGGGAACTAGTCAATCTTTTTCGCATTTTGAGACTTTCCGGACAGTCCACTTTGGCGCGCCGCGCGGGTATGCTGTGTAGGAATTTTTTATTTATTTTGTATTTTCGCGTGGTTTGGTCGAGGGTTGGTTTGGGTTGTTACACCAAATAGTATCAAAACCACTTGCAGTCCTTGGCAATTTAGTGATGAAATCCATGGTAATGTTTTCCCATTTCCATTCTGGGATTTCGGGTTGTTGAAGTAGACCTGATGGTTTCTGATGCTCAGCTTTGACCTTAGAACACGTCAAACATTCCCCTACGTATTTAGAAACATCGGCTTTCATACCTGGCCACCAAAAATGTTTCTTGAGATCTTTGTACATCTTCCCCGTTCCAGGATGTATTGAGTATCTGGTTTTATGAGCTTCTCTAAGTACCATTTCTCTCATATCTCCAAATTTTGGTACCCAATTCTTTCAGCCCTATACCGGGTTCCGTCTTCCCGAATATTAAGATGCTTCTCCGATCCTTTGGGTATTTCATCCTTTAAATTTCCCTCTTTTAAAACTCTTTGTTGCGCCTACTTTATTTGAGTAGTAAGGTTATTGTGAATCATTATATTCATAACTTTTACTCGAATGGGTTTTCTGTCCTTTCTACTCAAAGCGTCGGCTACCACATTCGCCTTCCCCGGGTGGTAACAAATCTCAAAGTCGTAATCATTCAACAATTCAATCCACCTGCACTGCCTCATGTTCAGTTGTTTCTGATTAAATATATGTTGAAGACTTTTGTGGTCGGTATATATAATACTTTTGACCCCATATAAGTAGTGCCTCCAAGTCTTTAATGCAAAAACAACCGCGCCTAATTCCAAATCATGCGTCGTATAATTCTGCTTGTGAATCTTCAATTGTCTAGACGCATAAGCAATTACCTTCGTTCGTTGCATTAATATACACCGAGACCTTGCTTTGAAGCGTCACAATATATCACAAAATCATCATTCCCTTCAGGTAATGACAATATAGGTGCCGTAGTTAACTTTTTCTTTAACAATTGAAACGCTTTCTCTTGTTCATCTTTCCATTCAAATTTCCTCCCTTTATGTGTTAATGCAGTCAAGGGTTTTGCTATTCTGAAAAAATCTTGGATGAACCTTCTGTAGTAACCAGCTAGTCCTAAAAATTGGCGTATATGCTTCGGAGTTTTCGGGGTTTCCCATTTTTCAACGGTTTCAATCTTTGCTGGATCCACCTGAATACCTTCTTTGTTCACTATGTGACCGAGGAATGGAACTTCATCCAACCAAAATGCACACTTTGAAAACTTACCGTACAGTTTTTCTTTTCTTAGCAACTCTAGCACTTTTCTTAAATGTTCTCCATGCTCTTGATCATTCTTCGAGTAAATAAGTATGTCATTGATGAAAACAATGACAAACTTGTCAAGATATGGCCCACACACTCGGTTCATGAGGTCCATGAACACAGCTGGTGCGTTCGTCAATCCAAATGGATAACCATAAACTTGTAATGACCGTAACGCATCCTAAAATTAGTCTTTGGAATATCATCCTCCTTCACCCGCATTTGATGATACCCAGAATGTAAATCAATCTTCGAATAAACTGACGAGCCTTGTAGTTGATCAAATAAGTCGTCGATTCTCGGTAGTGGGTAGCGGTTCTTGATGGTAAGTTTGTTCAACTCTCGGTAGTCGATACACAACCTAAATATACCATCCTTCTTCTTGACAAACAAAACAGGAGCTCCCCACGGTGATGTGCTTGGTCGAATGAAACCACGCTCTAAAAGTTCTTGTAATTGGCTCTGAAGTTCCTTCATTTCGCTAGGTGCGAGTCTGTATGGAGCACGAGCTATTGGTGCAGCTCCCGGTACAAGGTCTATTTGAAATTCAACGGATCGGTGTGGAGGTAGTCTCGATAATTCTTTCGAAAATACATCAGGAAATTCTTTTGCAACTGGAATATCATTGATGTTATTTTATTCGGAATTGACTTTCTCGACGTGTGCTAGCACAGCATAGCAACCTTTTCTTATTAGTTTTTGTGCCTTCAGGTTACTAATAAGATTTAACTTCGCGTTGCTCTTTTCTCCGTACACCATTAATGGTTTTCCTTTATCTCGTATAATGCGAATTGCATTTTTGTAACAAATGATCTCTGCTTTTACTTCTTTCAACCAGTCCATACCGATTATTACATCAAAACTCCCTAACTCTACTGGTATCAAGTCAATCTTAAATGTTTCGCTAACCAGTTTAATTTCTCAATTCCGACATATATTATCTACTGTAATTAATTTACCGTTTGCTAATTCGAGTAAAAATTTATTATCCAAGGGCGTCGATGAACAACTTAGTTTAGCACAAAAATCTCTACTCATATAGCTTCTATCCGCACCCGAATCAAATAAAACATAAGCAGATTTATTGTCAATGAGAAACGTACCCATAACAAGCTCCGGGTCTTCCTGCGCTTCTGCCGTATTAATATTGAAAACTCTTCCGCGGCCCTGCCCATTAGTATTCCCCTGATTCGGGAAATTTCTACTAAAGTGGCCAGGTTTTCCACATCCAAAACAAACTATGGCGGTATTATTTGTTCCGACATTATTTGTTCCTTTAGTTCTGTTATGCATTGGTCCGTAGATTTCGCACTTCTTCGCGTTATGACCATTTCTTTTAAACTTGTTGCAAAATGTCGTGCAGAACCCCAGGTGATGCTCTTCACATCTTTGGCATGGCTGTTTTTGGTTTTTGTTGCCATTGTTGTTATTGAGATTGTTGTTGGGATTGTTATTATTGTTGTTGTTATTGTTGTTGTTATTGTTGTTGGGCCGGTTATTGTAGTTGTTGTTGGGACGTTTGTTGAAGTTGTTGTTGCGATTGATGTTGCGGTTATTGGGATAGTTGTTGCGATTTTGGTTGTGATTGTTGTTGTTATATTGGTGACTCTTGTCATTGGTTTCTTCCCACTTTCTCTTGACTTATTTCATGTTAGCCTCTTCGGTCGCCTGATCTTTAATCCTTCCTTCGATCTGGTTCACTAATTTGTGAGCCATTCGACTTGCCTTTTGTATGGAGGCGGGCTCATGTGAACTCACATCTTCTTGAATTCTTTCCGGTAACCCTTTTACAAATGCATCGATCTTCTCTTCTTCGTCTTCAAACGTTCTAGGACACAATAGGCACAATTCTGTGAATCGTCGTTCGTACGTGGTGATATCAAAACCTTGCATTCGTAATCTTCTAAGCTCTACCTTGAGGTTATTGACCTCGTTCCTGGGACAATACTGCTTGTTCATCAATTGCTTGAATGCTGACCATGGTAGTGCGTAAGCAGCATCTTGTCCTACCTGCTCGAGATAGGTATTTCACCACGTTAACACCGTACCTGTGAAGGTATGCGTAGCGTACTTAACTTTGTCCTCTTCAGTACACTTACTTATGGCAAACACCAATTCGACCTTCTCGGTCCACCGTTTCAATCCAATTGGTTCTTCGGTTCCATCAAATTCCAAAGGTTTGCAGGCAGTGAATTCTTTGTAGGAGCATCCTACACAATTTCTTGCGGAATTAGTTCCACTGCTAGATCCAGAGTTATTGTTATTTTGCATTGCAGCCTGCACTGCGACTATGTTCGCAGTAAGGAAAACACGGAAGTCTTCCTCACTCATGTTCAAGTTCTGACGAGTCGCCGGTGCCATTTCCTTCAAAATAGTCAAAAGAATTGAGTTAATCATATAGAATTTAAGAGTAGTCAATAGTATTTCATAGCATAATATGAACTTATTTATAAAAACTTTTTATTCATATTAGCATTTTATAGTTTTAATTCGGGTAGTACCTACCCGTTAAGTTCATACTTAGCAGCTATTATACAATTCAACTACTACGATTCTATATGAAAAACTTATTACAATAATATTTCGCGTTCAAACTTTATACAATATTTTACAAGCTTACAATACCGCCATAATACATATAGGATGAAATATAGCACATAATAATTTTGCTACACGGTAGCTATGAAGGCAATTCTAGTTAATACGCAAGTTGTTCAGCAAAAGAAATAAAGACACGCAATTCATAAGTCCAGAAACAAGCCATGCATTCAGGTTTTACTAAGACTACTTCCCATCCTTGATCTTGTGGAAAATAACCGTTATGACCATTGGCTAGGCAGCATGTTGTAATGTCGTCAAAAGGACGAGGGTTTCGTAATGTCCAACAGCCCCGTAATAATCTAAAAACCTTGTTTCTCACCCCAACTACTGAATCCGTCACTTGTGGGAAGGTTTTATTTAAAAGCTGCAATCCGATGTTCTTTTTCTCACTTTGGTAAGAAGCGAACATCACTAACCCGTAAGCATAACATGCTTCTTTATGTTGCATGTTAGAAGCTCTTTCTAATTCACGAAATCCTATGTTGGGATATGTTGAGTCAAAATAGGTTCTTAACCCGTAGTGTAAAATTGCATTTGGGTTCCCCGCATTTAACGCTTTAAAGAAAACACGGTGTAACTTACGGTCTCCCCAATGTGATATACCCCACCTATCAAAGGAAAGCCTTTTATAAACTAAGGCATTTATGGAAAGTCTTTCAAATGTTTGACAAGTTAATTTCGCCATAACTAAATGTGCTGATGAATTCTGACCGACTCTAGACAAGATTTCCTCAATCATATCCTCTGGTAGGTCTTCTAAAATATTCGGTTGTCTACCCTTAACGTCCGTTTTGTTTTTATACTGTAAAATAGACAAGGATTAGATTCGTAAAAGATAATTAACAAACAATACAAGCAATTTTTACATAGAACATAAAAGTACAAGCACACTACAATACATATAATACACAACATGATTACAACCCTCTAATCTAAATCACTGGTTTCTTCTTCTTCGAACTTGGTTCGTTTTCCTAATTTTCTAGGAATATATGGTGTTCCTCTAATACGAGCCGTCGTTTTCCACAATGGTTTAGAAAAACCTGGTGGTTTAGAGGTTTTCGGGTCATTGTTACATCTTAATAATCACCTGAGAATAAACATGCTTTAAATGTCAATAAAAATGTTGGTGAGTTATAGGTTTAACCTATATTTATCAAATCGTAATAATAGACCACAAGATTTCATATTTCAATACTTCCCATACATAGAGATAAAAATCATTCATACGGTGAACACCTGGTAACCGACATTAACAAGATGCATATAAGAATATCCCCATCATTCTGGGACATCCATCGGACATGATATAAAAACTCGAAGTACTAAAGCATCCGCTACAACGGATGGGGTTTGTTGGGCCCAATAGATCTATCTTTGTGATTCGCGTCAAGTAGACTGGTGTAACGACCCGGAAATTTCCGACCAAATTTAAACTTAACCTTTATATGTTTCCGACACGATAAGCAGAATTTGTAATGTTGAATCTTAAAAAGTTTGGAACTACATTCATGTAATCAATTACCCTTTGACCGTGTTTGACGATTCACGAACAATTATGTGTATATAGATATGTATATATAATATATAATATTAACTGAAAACATTAACAAAGTATTAGATATATGATACTTTACATGAACATATTTGTTTCGATATATTTATCGACAGAATTAAGAGATAATATCAAATGATTGAATTATCAGATACATTATGATATGATTACGGGCCTATGTTATGAGGTCCACTGTGATTTAAGAAATCTATTCTTTTTGACAACTCATTACTTAACCAGTATGATAAAGATAACGATATTTATATTTTATTTTATTAAATATATATAACGATTTAAATTAATATTATATATTTTTATACGCGTATTATACGTACATAGTTTTATACTTTTACTATACTTTAACTTTACCTTTACTTTACTTTTACTTTACTTTAACTTTAATAATTCATACTTTAATAATTCACTTTAATAATTCATACTTTAATAATTCACTTTAATAATTCATACTTTAATAATTCACTTTAATAATTCATACTTTAATAATTCATACTTTAATAATTCACTTTAATAATTCAAAAATCTATTATAAATAGAATTCAATAGGTTTCATTATTTCATAAAAACTTGAAAATATATTTCTCTAAACTCTCTCAATCGAATTACATATATATATATTTACTTAGTACTATTTCAAGATATTATTAGTATACATAAAATACTACGACGGAGTTATATTCAGACGATTTCAAAATAAGTTTTCAAATGGGATATAGCTAAGGAAATTATGGATTATAGCTATGAAGGTTATGGGTATTGATCGAGGGTATTGCTCGTGAGGTCAACCTAACGTTTATCATTTTCGTTGCGTCTACGTACTTTCCTGCAATATTGAATCACAATATTGATACGTGAGCATTCATATCTTATCTTTTATATATTAATAGTGTATCCCTGACTAGTGCTCGAGTATATATGATTATGCATGTTTGTATGCTTAGTTTCGTCGTTAAATAGTTTATGATAAATCACGAATTTGATACATATGCTACTGAGATAAGTTATATGATATGCATGTCATTGAAAAGCTGAAGAAAAAAAATTAATAACTTTTCATTTAGAAATCGTGTGGTTTCGATGAACGGATTAAAAGATATGGTCAACTGAATTATCATTAATTTTAATATTATTATTAAAACGATTATTATAACTGTTATCAGTTGATGTTATTACTAAAATTATCTTTATTACTAAAAATTAATATTTTTATTGAAACTATCATTTTATTATTTTTATCATTATTATTATTATCAATATTATTTTATCAAATAAATATGCGTACAAAGATATTTTTACCACACGTAATGTAATTACATTAATAATACATACCACTATATTTTTATGATATTAAGTGAATTTTATAAATTTTATTACTTGAGATATATAAAAGTATATTTTTATCATATATGAATTTCAATATAAATTTTTATTTATTAATAAATGACTTGTATTATTTAGTATAATAAGACCTGATAAATATATTTAAATATATAAAACTACTATATATAAGTTATATACTAAACATGTATAGATTTTGAAAGTCATTTTGGGTCAAGTTGACTTTTGTTGACTTTTGCATGTCGGTCTCGAGCATTAGGATTGTGATACACTACGACTTGACCTAAATTGTTAGACAGATATTGACCAACATATAAATATATATACTTAATATAGGTTCGTGAATCCGAGACAAACCCTGCACTTGTTCAGTGCCGTCATATACATAATTGCTACAAAATACAGTATTGTGAGTTTCATTTGCTCCCTTTTTATATATATTTTTGGGCTGAGAATACATGCGCTGATTTATAAATGTTTTACGAAATAGACACAAGTACTAAAACTAATTCTATGTGGGTTTAAACCAGAAATATACCCTTAGCTTGGTAACATTAAACTACTTGTCTATGTACGGTAGGCGCGAATCCTAAAGATAGATCTATTGGGTCTGACAAACCCCATCCTGACTATGGGATGCTTTAGTACTTCGAGGTTATTTTAAACACACTTGATCTGGTGTACTTCAGAGGGTAAAACATGAACGTTAAAGCTTGTTACCGGGTGCCTACAACTTATAGAATACTTTTATACACTTGCGAGTGTACGGATATTTATAGAAACTGAAATCTTGTGGTCTATTACTATTACGGAAATGATGGATTATGATAAACTAATGAACTCACCAACCTTTTGGTTGACACTTTAAAGCATGTTTATTCTCAGGTATTAAAGAAATCTTCCGCTGTGCATTAGCTCATTTTAAGGATATTACTTGGAGTCATTCATGGCATATTTTGAAAGACGTTGCATTCGAGTCATTGAGTTCATCAAGATTATTATTAAGCCAATTATAGTTGGATGTATTATGAAATGGTGTGCATGCCGTCAACTTTCGTTGTAAAGAAAGTTTGTCTTTTAAAAACGAATGCAATGTTTGTAAAATGTATCATATAGAGGTCAAATACCTCGCGATGTAATCAACTATTGTGAATCGTTTATAATGTATATGAATGGGTCCTTTCAGTTGGTATCAGAGCGGTGGTCTTAGCGAACCAGATCTTGCATTAGTGTGTCTAACTGATAGTTGTTAAGATGCATTAGTGAGTCTGGACTTCGACCGTATTTGCATGTCAAAATTTTTGCTTATCATTTTTAGTCGGAAATCATCTACTTACCATCCTTAGGAAATTACCTGCTTATCATTCTTAAGTCTAGACGCGTTTTCCTACATTTATTTCATAATAGTGTATAGACGAATTCTTATCTTAGCATATCTGTTACTGTGAACTTTGACTGACATCTTTCAAAGATTCCTCCGTAATTTATGGGATTTTGGTATTATATATACATATGTAAATTATGTATTGAAGAATACCAAATCTAAATTCTACAATCTATTTCATACCAAAAAAATTCTTTCCCTGACCATACAAGATGGATCCCTCAACCAGTTCGAGTTCCTCGGATTCCGACAGCTATGCCGATATGGATTTCCACATGAGCTCCGAAAGCAGCGTGACCGGAATGAATCAACCAATTAGCCATCATCTATTCTGGATGAATTGGGGATGGGTTCGTAATCTACTTAACCATTGGAGACAAGAAGAACGCGATCCCTTTCATCCACCACATTGCCCTCTTGGCAATGAACCTGAAGCACTTACCGGTGAACCTGTCCGAAACACCATTTTCTCTCTCATTTCCAGAGTATCTCGTCATGATTGTATACTACACCAAATTCTAGATCTTATTTATCCGCTCGCCCGAACCGAAAATTACCCCGGTGTAATAGAAGAAGTCAACGAGCTTCGCGCTCGGGTAGTGGCTTTGGAGAATATGGTGCAAAGATTACAAACACCAGCAGCAGCACCAACAGCATAACCAGTACCTCCATCAACAGTACCATTACCACCACCAACAACAACCGCATCTCAAACCTCAACTTCACAATCTGTCCCACGAGCATCGACATCATACGCCATGTAGATACCAAGGAATACCACAACGATGAAGTATTGATTCATAACTTCATTGGGGAAACATTCTACGGCGATTATGTAATTTCTAAAGTTTAGACATTATCTATCCTCGCCTTAACCATAAATCAAATGAGTTTAATTTAATATTAACTCATTAAATCAATATTACATCTGAAGAAATATACACATATATATTTCCATAAAGACTGTAATAAAATTCTTTTGTACAAAATATTAATTGTGAATTTTTTTAACGGGTAGGTAATACCCGAGAGATATATAAATTCACAATTATTATGTTATATTCTTCGAATCTGATTCAGCAAATCATCCATTATACTCCCTACTTTCACAACAATATACATTCTTTTATAAAAATCAAAACAACCATACTCATTCAAAATCTAATTACATATTATGATTTTGAAATCTCATAATTCGATTCAAGATATAACCGAAATCGTCACTCTTAGATTCCTACATCTTTTAAAACTATACTTTGACTTCAAAACTGTCCTAGAACCTCATTTCTATTCATGGAACTCACAAAAATATTTATATCATTCAAAATCTTAGAACATCATATGTATATTAACAATTACAATATGTGTTCAAACACTTCGAAATTCCTAAAGACATGCGAGATGATGATCCAACCACATATTACCCACTGTCATGCATCTGAAAAGCTCTCGAAACCAAAGTTATAGTTTAACACGTATCCATGTCAGATCCTTTGATATTTATTACCAAATATAATTTTTCAATCTCTTTCCAAAATAGACAGTTTTGTCACAGCTCCAGCAAATCACCTTCATTTGTTTATACGAATAAACCTTATTATAACAATTACCCCTTCATCATTGTTACCGGAGAACCTTTCATATCTTGCCACATTAGCAGTAAACTTATCAACAACTTCATTAACCTTCGACTTAAGCCTCTCCGAAAAGCCACTATATTTATTCATTAAAACCCCATCATGTACTCACCTACATCCTGTAACAATAATTGTCACACCAACTACTGGGAATTAGCAATCAGTATTTTGAATTTCGCGACAATTTTACGTCAAAAGTTATACATATAACGTCTATCTCCTAGACTTACATACTTCGAATGTGAATTTTCTGAAAAACATCCCAAACCATGAACTAGTTCTCCGAAATTGGAAAAATGCTGATGAAGCAGCAAAAACTGTAAACGACTTTAACCGTCAAAAGTTTGATGATAAAGAATAGTATGGTGGTAAAGTTGAGAAAAAGAGAAGGTTTGAAACTGGAAAACGGATTGAGCATACCATGAAGGAGGCTGTGGACAAATCACAAAGACTAAACCTGCCTTCAAAGGATCCAAATGATTCAGTGTCTACTGAAATCGTTAGCAAACAACTTACTTCTTATTCTAAACCTTCACAGACAAATCTTCTTCATCATCCATATTATCGTATCTTTTATTATAATATCTTCGATATTCCTGAAGATATTTTCACAACTATTCTTATCTGAAATCTTTTATCTCTTCGCAATATCTGCGTTACAACATAAAAAGAAACTGTGTTTGTTTCTAAATTCTAAAAAAAAAAAATTTTGAATTTAAAATAGAAATGTTTTTGAAGTAGTGTTGGGAACTGAAGCATGAATTAGTATAATATAATGACACTTGATCAACGTGATTATATTACAGTAAGTCATGCTGAGTTTCTAATGGAACGTGATGATTCACAGAACATACTGTCATCATGTACTGTTTACACGACTCTTACATTCTACCCAATTTCCAAACATATTAAGAACATATCATCTTGATAGCTCTATATTTTCGGATATTCTGGTAATTTGCCAAATCAAGATCGTGCCATTACGATTTTCTTCTTGGAATATTAACTATGTTCATCCAAAAATTCATATCTACGAATTCTGGACCATTATCCGCTTGACTTAAGGTCGGAAAGAGAAAACGAAAGCATGAAGCTCCGAAATATAATGGAGAATATAAAGCCCGATAACAACCCCGAAATTACAAACCTTGTATATCAATGCGTATAGCAATATAAAGACACGGGAGAATGAAAAACACAATAACCCCAAGGTAATGGTAGAAGAAAATAACTTCCTCCGGTGGTAGATGAAAAAGAAGAATGACATATATGAAAGTTAAGAGTATATCAAGAATCAATACTGGATGAAGCATATTAACGAATGATTTAAAGTATGAATTGGGGAGAAAGACTAGAAGGTGTGAGATGTGGAAATAAAGAAACGAAGGGGGTGGAATTATAGTAAAATATCAGACAGAGAAATCGAGACAGATTATCGCATTTAATCAAAGAAGATCCTGATTTCCTTAATCGCCGAAGAACCAAATCTTATTGCAAAGATTTTCTTTAAATCCCATGAATTCCGAAAATCAATCATAACTACGTCATCGGTTAAAACGAATATACGTTTACTCATTTCACTCTCTTGCGATAGCTTCACTTATACTCTTCGCGTAATCAAATTATTTTATCTATATTACTCAATGATGATAAAACTCTATTTATCAACTCATATTCATCATGAAAACATTTTTATAGTTAGCCATGACGACCTCGATCAAATTTCGGGACGAAATTTCTTTAACGGGTAGGTACTGTAACGACCCGGAAATTTCCGACCAAATTTAAACTTAACCTTTATATGTTTCCGACACGATAAGCAGAATTTGTAATGTTGAATCTTAAAAAGTTTGGAACTACATTCATGTAATCAATTACCCTTTGACCGTGTTTGACAATTCACGAACAATTATGTGTATATAGATATGTATATATAATATATAATATTAACTGAAAACATTAACAAAGTATTAGATATATGATACTTTACATGAACATATTTGTTTCGATATATTTATCGACAGAATTAAGAGATAATATCAAATGATTGAATTATCAGATACATTATGATATGATTACGGGCCTATGTTATGAGGTCCACTGTGATTTAAGAAATCTATTCTTTTTGACAACTCATTACTTAACCAGTATGATAAAGATAACGATATTTATATTTTATTTTATTAAATATATATAACGATTTAAATTAATATTATATATTTTTATACGCGTATTATACGTACATAGTTTTATACTTTTACTATACTTTAACTTTACCTTTACTTTACTTTTACTTTACTTTAACTTTAATAATTCATACTTTAATAATTCACTTTAATAATTCATACTTTAATAATTCACTTTAATAATTCATACTTTAATAATTCACTTTAATAATTCATACTTTAATAATTCATACTTTAATAATTCACTTTAATAATTCAAAAATCTATTATAAATAGAATTCAATAGGTTTCATTATTTCATAAAAACTTGAAAATATATTTCTCTAAACTCTCTCAATCGAATTACATATATATATATTTACTTAGTACTATTTCAAGATATTATTAGTATACATAAAATACTACGACGGAGTTATATTCAGACGATTTCAAAATAAGTTTTCAAATGGGATATAGCTAAGGAAATTATGGATTATAGCTATGAAGGTTATGGGTATTGATCGAGGGTATTGCTCGTGAGGTCAACCTAACGTTTATCATTTTCGTTGCGTCTACGTACTTTCCTGCAATATTGAATCACAATATTGATACGTGAGCATTCATATCTTATCTTTTATATATTAATAGTGTATCCCTGACTAGTGCTCGAGTATATATGATTATGCATGTTTGTATGCTTAGTTTCGTCGTTAAATAGTTTATGATAAATCACGAATTTGATACATATGCTACTGAGATAAGTTATATGATATGCATGTCGTTGAAAAGCTGAAGAAAAAAAATTAATAACTTTTCATTTAGAAATCGTGTGGTTTCGATGAACGGATTAAAAGATATGGTCAACTGAATTATCATTAATTTTAATATTATTATTAAAACGATTATTATAACTGTTATCAGTTGATGTTATTACTAAAATTATCTTTATTACTAAAAATTAATATTTTTATTGAAACTATCATTTTATTATTTTTATCATTATTATTATTATCAATATTATTTTATCAAATAAATATGCGTACAAAGATATTTTTACCACACGTAATGTAATTACATTAATAATACATACCACTATATTTTTATGATATTAAGTGAATTTTATAAATTTTATTACTTGAGATATATAAAAGTATATTTTTATCATATATGAATTTTAATATAAATTTTTATTTATTAATAAATGACTTGTATTATTTAGTATAATAAGACCTGATAAATATATTTAAATATATAAAACTACTATATATAAGTTATATACTAAACATGTATAGATTTTGAAAGTCATTTTGGGTCAAGTTGACTTTTGTTGACTTTTGCATGTCGGTCTCGAGCATTAGGATTGTGATACACTACGACTTGACCTAAATTGTTAGACAGATATTGACCAACATATAAATATATATACTTAATATAGGTTCGTGAATCCGAGACAAACCCTGCACTTGTTCAGTGCCGTCATATACATAATTGCTACAAAATACAGTATTGTGAGTTTCATTTGCTCCCTTTTTATATATATTTTTGGGCTGAGAATACATGCGCTGATTTATAAATGTTTTACGAAATAGACACAAGTACTAAAACTAATTCTATGTGGGTTTAAACCAGAAATATACCCTTAGTTTGGTAACATTAAACTACTTGTCTATGTACGGTAGGCGCGAATCCTAAAGATAGATCTATTGGGTCTGACAAACCCCATCCTGACTATGGGATGCTTTAGTACTTCGAGGTTATTTTAAACACACCTGATCTGGTGTACTTCAGAGGGTAAAACATGAACGTTAAAGCTTGTTACCGGGTGCCTACAACTTATAGAATACTTTTATACACTTGCGAGTGTACGGATATTTATAGAAACTGAAATCTTGTGGTCTATTACTATTACGGAAATGATGGATTATGATAAACTAATGAACTCACTAACCTTTTGGTTGACACTTTAAAGCATGTTTATTCTCAGGTATTAAAGAAATCTTCCGCTGTGCATTAGCTCATTTTAAGGATATTACTTGGAGTCATTCATGGCATATTTTGAAAGACGTTGCATTCGAGTCATTGAGTTCATCAAGATTATTATTAAGCCAATTATAGTTGGATGTATTATGAAATGGTGTGCATGCCGTCAACTTTCGTTGTAAAGAAAGTTTGTCTTTTAAAAACGAATGCAATGTTTGTAAAATGTATCATATAGAGGTCAAATACCTCGCGATGTAATCAACTATTGTGAATCGTTTATAATGTATATGAACGGGTCCTTTCAACTGGTTTACTAATTCTTAGGTTAGTAAGTAAAAGGGGCATATTCGGCTTCGATCGTTCAACCATAGAAAGTAGTTTCATGTACTTGTGTCTATTTTGTAAAACATTTATAAAGTTGCATGTATTCTCATCCCAAAAATATTAGATTTTAAAAGTGGGACTATAACTCACTTTCACAGATTTTTACTTCGTCGGAAAGTAAGACTTGGCTACTGGTCGATTCACGAACCTATAAGAAATATGTACATATATATCAAAGTATGTTCAAAATATATTTACAACATTTCTAATACGTTTTAATGTTTTAAGTTTATTAAGTCAGCTGTCCTCGTTAGTAACCTACAACTAGTTTTCCATAGTTAGATGTACAGAAATAAATTGATATATATTATCTTGACCCAATCCACGACCCAGTGTATACACATCTCAGGCTAGATCACAACTCAAAGTATATATATTTTTGGAATCAACCTCAACCCTGTATAGCTAACTCCAACATTATTGCATATAGAGTGTCTATGGTTGTTCCAAATAATATATATAGATGGGTCGATATGATATGTCAAAACATTTGCATACGTGTCTATGGTATCCCAATATTACATAAATTATTAAAATATATGTATTATACAATATAAGTTAGCTAGAATATGATTAATATAGATTTGTTACCAATTTTCACGTAGCTACAATAAGTAAAAATATCCAATCTTGTTTTACCCATAACTTCTTCGTTTTAAATCCGTTTTGAGTGAATCCAATTGCTAAGGTTTTATATTGAACTTAAGTTTATGAATCTATACATAAAAAGTATTAGTTTATAGTCAGAAATACAGGTTACAAGTCATTTTTGTAAAGGTAGTCATTTCAGTCGAAAGAACAACGTCTAGATGACCATTTTGGAAAACATACTTCCACTTTGAGTTTAGTCATGATTTTTGGATATAGTTTCATGTTCATAAGAAAAATCATTTTTCTAGAAGAACAACTTTTAAATCAAAGTTTATCATAGTTTTTAATTAACTAACCCAAAACAGCCCGCGGTGTTACTACGACGGCGTATATCCAGTTTTACGGTGTTTTTCGTGTTTTCAGATTTTAAATCATTAAGTTAGCATATCATATAGATATATAACATGTTTATAGTTGATTTTAAAAGTCAAGTTAGAAAGATTAACTTTTGTTTGCGAACAAGTTTAGAATTAACTAAACTATGTTCTAGTGATTTCAAGTTTAAATCTTCGATTAAGGTAGTTTTATATATATGAATCGAATATGTTATGAACATTATTACTACCTCAGTTTTTGTGGATAAACCTACTGGAAATGAGAAAAATAGATCTAGCTTCAAAGGATCCTTGGATGGCTTGAAAGTTCTTGAAGCAGAATCATGACACGAAAACAAGTTCAAGTAAGATTTCCACTCGAAATAAGATTGTTATAGTTATAAAAATTGAATCAAAGTTTGAATATGAGTATTACCTTGTATTAGAAAGATATATTACTGTAAATAAGAAAGATTTCTTGAGGTTGGATGATCACTTTACAAGATTGGAAGTAAGCTAGCAAACTTGGAAGTATTCTTGATTTTATGAAACTAGAACTTATAGAATTTATGAAGAACACTTAGAACTTGAAGATAGAACTTGATAGAGATCAATTTGATGAAGAAAATTGAAGAATGAAAGTGTTTGTAGGTGTTTTTGGTCATTGGTATATGGATTAGATATAAAGGATGTGTAATTTTGTTTACATGTAAATAAGTCATGAATGATTACTAATATTTTTATAATTTTATGAGATATTTCATGCTAGTTGCCAAATGATGGTTCCCACATGTGTTAGGTGACTCACATGGACTGCTAAGAGCTGATCATTGGAGTGTATATATCAATAGTACATACATCTAAAAGTTGTGTATTGTACGAGTACGAATACGGGTGCATATGAGTAGAATTGTTGATGAAGCTGAACGAGGATGTAGTTGTAAGCATTTTTGTTAAGTAGAAGTATTTTGATAAGTGTCTTGAAGTCTTTCAAAAGTGTATGAATACATATTAAAACACTATAAGTATATACATTTTAACTGAGTCGTTAAGTCATCGTTAGTCGTTACATGTAAATGTTGTTTTGAAACCTTTAGGTTAACGATCTTGTTAAATGTTGTTAACCCATTGTTTATTATATCTAAAGAGATGTTAAATTATTACATTATCATGATATTATGATATATTAATATATCTTAGTATGATATATATACAGTTAAATGTTGTTACACCGATAATCGTTACATATATGTCTCGTTTCGAAATCATTAAGTTAGTAGTCTTGTTTTTACATATGTAGTTCATTGTTAATACACTTAATGACATGCTTACTTATCATTTATCATGATTAAACATAGTGTATCAATATCTTAATATGATTCATATGTATTTAGTAAGACGTTGTTATAACGATAATCGTTATATATATCGTTTCGAGTTTCTTAATTCAATAAACTCAATTTTATGTATATAACTCATTGTTAAAATACCTAATGAGATACTTATGTTAAATGATAAAACAAGACTTACACCATCTCCTATTAAACACCAAAGATCCAACTGTATAAACCTGGTGGACAGCTCATTCAAACGGCTTCTTGCCTTTTATAACCATAGGCTCTCCTTCCATGTATAGATTGCTTATGTCTATAAATTGTAGCCATCTTGTATGTTCCAATTATCAATTCAGTTTATCAATAAACATCATTATTTACAGTTCAATTTATATCATGGTATTAGAGCTTTGGTGTTGATCTTGGATCAAATCACCCGATTAAGCTTCATCATTTACCAAGAAAACCGAGCTGCCATGTCTAAAGACAGTAGTTCGGCTCACTCAAACCACACATATAAAATCAGAATTACTAAGGTGGGTACTATTACCGTGCCATCACCTAATCAATATACAAGCTTCAAACCGAAACAGAATGAAGTCACAGCCATCACGAAACCTAATCTGAAACGGAACAACCATAGAAAGAGGATAACGGTGGTTGGGACGACGTCAACGATGTCAACAGCAGTGGCTGCCGGCGACCACCGTAAGGCTACCAGCAACGGCGCCCGTAAATCAGGTATAGGGTTTGAGGGTTACACCTCAAACCCTTATCTTCCCAAAACTTTATGTATCAATCGATATTCTGCATTATCAAGGCAAAAAATTGCTGGAGATAAAGGGTTGAACCCTAAATCTCTGTATTTATCCGATATGACGACCGGAGATGAGAGGGTAAACCATAATATCTCATCTTATAAAACGGCCAACGTTAATGGATTAAACCCTCATCTAATGTCAGAAAATATGGCGTGTTGTGGGGGTAGAGCTATGATCCGAGAAAATAACGATGGTGGGGAGGTTAAATTGTACCCTATATTTAATAAAGTAAAAAGCTACTCTAAAGAGTCAAACGACTCTTATGCTGATAAAATATCAAAATTTGGCTTTTCACTTGACAAAGGGTCAACTAGCCAAATAAAATCCATAAGTTGTGATGATATACAAACTAAACCCTGTCTCACTAAAACTTTTGATTCTTATCAAAATAATTTCAATAAAAATTTTGGAACTTCAAATAAGACTTTTATTGGAAAAGTTAACGCTGTTACAAATAAAATAAAAAGTAACGAGTGGATTTTTGACTGTGGTGCTACCGACACTATGACTTATGAAAAATCTGACATTTGTGTTGAATCAAAACCGCGAATAAATAAAATTCAAACTGCCAACGGAGGGGTTGTCCAAGTGAAAGGAGGTGGAACAATTGAAATCTCACCAACCATAAAGTTGTCTGACTGTCTTTATATTCCAACTTTATCTCATAAGTTACTATCTATCAGTCACGTCACTAAAGAATTAAACTGTAAAGTTCAATTATATCCGACCTTTTGTATCTTAGAGGATATCCGTACGGGATTAATCATTGGGCGTGGGACTGAACGTGGGGGTCGTTACTATGTTGACGAAGTTACCTAGCAAGGTACCATGATGCTTGCTCACGGAACACCTAATAGGGAATCTTGGTTGTGGCATAGGAGGTTGGGACATCCATCCGCTAGTTATTTGCATTTATTATTTCCTAAATTGTTTCTTTCAAATGCAGTTTTAAATTGTGAAACATGTATTTTGGCGAAGAGTCACAAAAGCACACTTAAACCAAGTAACACTAAAAGAGATACTCCTTTTTCGTTAATTCATTCGGATGTATGGGGACCGGCAAAAGTTAACGGGGGACAAAACTTTAGATATTTCTTACTGTTTATCGATGATTGAACACGCATGACTTTTACTTATTTTCTAACAAACAAATCAGAAGTTTTTGAAAAAATTTCTATGTTTTGTACTATGATTCAGACTCAATTCAAAAGTAACATACAAATTTTAAGATCAGATAATGGAGGAGAATTTGTAAATACCTCTATGAAACGATTTTGTCAAGAAAAAGGGATAATTCACCAGACATCGTGTGCTCATACTCCACAACAAAATGGAGTAGCTGAACGGAAAAATCGCATACTGTTAGAAATAACTCGGTCTTTGTTGATTGAGTCGAATGTTCCAAAATATTTTTGGTCGGAAGCCCTAGCCACAGCAACTTATCTTATAAATAGGCTCCCGACCAGAGTTCTTGATCTTCAAAACCCTTTACAAGAATTATCTAAGTTTCATGAACTTCCTTCAAATCTTACACTCAAACCTCGAATATTTGGTTGTTCGGTATTTGTTCACATACCTAAACAAGAACGAACCAAAATAGACCTATGTGCTGAAAAGTGTGTTTTTGTGGGATATGGGGTTAACCAAAAAGGGTACAGATGCTACAGTCCGAAAAGACATCACATGTTCACTACGATGGATTGTGATTTTCTTGAGACTGAATATTATTATAGCCCCCAACACACAAGTGAGGGGGAGATTTTTGATGCCCCGTACAAAACCATCATGTACGAATCATCAACAACAGGATCATTACAAGGTTAAGTACTATATGCTGTAATAAAAGATGTTGCATTCGTGATAGAAAGGTGACGTCATAATCGACATCAAATGTTTTACACCAACAGTATGCTTCTACGAATAGCAAGCATGAATAAATGTACGTGACCCTTAGGTCGTTACAAAACATAGTTTCAAATGTATTAAAGTTTGAATGCAAGATAAACAGTTCATGCGGTGATAACACTAGAGCAGCGGGTGTCTACGGCAAGACTAGTACACAGCGGAAGCAACCTTAAGAACCTGAGAAAAACATGCTTAAAAACGTCAACACAAAGGTTGGTGAGCTATAGTTTAAGTATAACAGTATGTAAGGTAGGCCACAAGATTTCAGTGCTACAAAGAGCGTTTCAAAACAGTATGATAAAGTATATGTTAACCGTGGGCACTTGGTAACTAACTTAATGTTTATACCCCCTAAAAGTACACTTGGAAAGTGCGTATGTTTACGAAGTATTAAACACTCGTTAAATGCTAGCATGACTAGCCCGAGTGGGGATGTCAAACCCTATGGATCCATATCTAAGATTCGCGTTCACCGGTTCAAAAACCAATGACTAAACGTTACCGAGCTAAAGGGAATGTTTATGCCGTTGTCTAACCCACACATATATAAGTTTAAGTACTCGTGCCTAGTATGTAAAACATAAAATGCGCATGTATTCTTAGTTCCCAAAATAGTTAAAGTAAAAAGGGATGCTATAACTCACAATGATAATGTAGCGGTAAGGTATGACTCGGAAAGTAAGCAAGTAATGAAGGTTGTCCAAACGGGTCCTCAACCTAAGTCAAATAGTACTAAGTCAGTAAATCATCCAAATAGGTTTAAAAGTATGTAAATAAGGTCTTAAGGGTCATCATCATTCATCATTAAACAAATGGTGTAAAGTAAGTTTCGTTCATGAAAAGAGTTTAAAACAAAGGCTGAGTTCGGTCAGTCACCACGGCCTCTATACTGTAACATCCCGCATTTTTCCGTTAAATTATTTTAACGCCCGTCTTTTTATTTTAAAAAAATATCCTTCGTAACTAAATTCGTATCCTCCGTTAGCTAACATTCTTAATATTTTTCCGTTATTGGATTTTAACATCCTCCGTTAATACGCGTTTTAAAATATTCCGTTTAGGTAATTCCCGCACCCGACTACAAACGCGAGGGACTAATCTCGCCACTCGGGCAAACTTGGCTAACTAGTAACCCACCATCCACCACCAACCTCCCATTTCTCTCTATCTCTTTTTCTTACTTCCCTTTTATGCTCTCAAAACCTTCAAACACAAAATCATCATCCAAATTCGATTTAGGGAGCTAGCAACAAAATAAATTACATATTCGTGATCCTCTCTTCATCCTCTTCATTTTGGTACCAACTTCATCTCGTTTGGGTAACATTTCTAAAACTCTAGATTTCTCTAAATTCGTGTTTTTGACTTGAAATGGTGTTAGTTAGTGTCTATGGCTCATTGTGATGTCGTGTATGTAATTTGTATGCTCGATCTCGTTGTTTTAGTATAACTAGCATGAACTTGAATTTTGGTGTGTTGTTCTTGAATTTTGGATGATCATATGTTGTTAGATGTTAAAAGTTCATGTTCTAATTGTGTTCCTAGTATCACTAGCTTCAATTTGATGTGTAGGTTGCTTGAGAAAACTCCATAAACTTGATTAGTGATTTTTGGTGAATTTGGGTTAGGGTTTGATAAGCTTGAAATGAATATTTGATGCATTGAATGACATGAATTGTTGTTAGTAAGTGTTTAGATGCAATGTATGCTTAATTACCTTCGAAACGGCATATCGTATGTGTAAATTGGATTCCCGAATCATAAAATACGTTTTACGAACTTGAAACTTTGAAAATAAACCTTTCTTGATCAATTGACGAGTTTTTGGTTATTGTAATTGATGTTTTTGCTTGGTGAAAGGTAGTTAATTGTATTCCTTGTCAAAAGAGCTTTCCAATGATATAAGATGCGTATTCTAAGTGTTTACGGTTTGCGTTTTGTGCTAAATTGAATTTTGGATCAAGACTTGAACTTTTGAAACTGACCAGGTACCAGGCCACGCCTAATGTCGCGGCGCGACACCTCTGGCCGCGGCGCGGCAATAGCCGTGTTTGGGTTCTGACCTCTTTGGTCAAAATACGAAAAATGTTTGGCACACTATGGACCTCCGATTCACATGTAACTTGTTCTAACATGCTCATACATGATTAAAAACCTCAGAAAAATAGTTCGGGACCCGACCCGAACGTGTTGACTTTTTCGTTGACTTTGGCCGACCAAAGTTTGACTTTTTTATCAAACTTAACCAAATGATTATACAACCTTCCTAACTTGTTTATATACTTGTACCTTGCATGAAACTTGACAATTTGATTTCACATGCTACATAATCGAGTCGTAACGAGCCATAGGACTAATTGAACATCTTTGACCTATCGTGTTTACCGTTATTGATACAACCTATTGTTTAGGTCAAGATTAGCATTGTTCTTTGCACACGTTTACTTGTTGAAGTACTTTACTACTCGTGCACTCAAGGTGAGATCATAGTCCCACTTTTACTCTTTTTGAACTTACATTTGGGATGAGAAAACGTAAACATTTCTTTACTAAGTGAACACAAGTACAGGAAAACAAACATTCTACATACGAGTTTAGAACAAAATCCTCAATTCGATTATCATTAGTTACACTTGCCGGGTGTAAGCGAGAACTTATGTTGTATGGATCCATATGGGTTTGACAAACCCTCATTCAAACGGTTCGCTACCGTTTACGAATGAAATATATTTTCGAGAAACAGTGTATGTTCTAGCACTAAGTGATGGGGTTCAATGGGAGAAATGTTAAGCATTGATAATTGGGTGCTCGTGAAACAAATTTTGGAATGGTTAACTATTAATTCGATGTTGCAAAACTTGTGGTTCAATCTACTTATTTACTCACTTACTTACTTAAACCTATGATTTCACCAACGTTTTCGTTGACAGATTTCTATGTTTTTCTCAGGTCTTTGAACGATATGTGTTACATGCTTCCGCTCATTATTTTGATACTTGCTTTGGATGTCGAGTATTTATGCATACATGGAGCATCTTTTGGCTACTTTTAAATTGTGTCGCATAGGTTTCATTTGTACTTATAACTTTGTAACGTAACTTTTGGATGAACAATTCTTGTAAACTAGGGAACACTCTTTACTTTTGCAATGAATGCGACATATTTTGGTCAAACGTTATTTTAAAGACTTATGACCACGTAACGGGACCTAAGTAGTCGGCGCCGTCAAATGACAATTTTGTTGGGTCGCTATAATTGGTATCAGAGCGTTGGTTGTAGGGATTTAGAGTTCATTGGTGTCGACCCCGAGTCATAGGGTACATTGGTGAGTCTAGACTACAACCGGCATATAGACTTGAAGTAGGAATTACTTGACTACTTGTGCATTTATACTCGAACGCTTCTACTCATATCTACTCTTAGTTCCTCTTAATCTCACGTTGTTTAATTTGATTGACACGCCACCTTGACTATATGAAATGATGTCGAATGCACATATGAATCAGGGTAATATAATTTCCGGGATTATATTACGGTGACTCATATGAACGTTCCGACATTATGACATAAAGAATTTAAGACGAGTCGAGGAAAAACTTCTCTTTATCTTTATTCTATATCACGGTTAGTATTATTGAGAATACTAATCAATGATATTCTTGTGTCATGAAGGAACAATGGCTCACCAAGGTCAACCCAATACTCCTTCCGAAACTCTCGAACAAGCTCTTCAACGAATGATAACCACCGCCGTGGGTGCGGCCGTGGCCGATCACTTTTCCAACAACAATAATCATGGAGCTGGTAATTCAAACGAGGGGTGCTCCTACAAGAACTTCATGGGGTGTAAACCTCCCACTTTCGATGGAACCGAGGGACCGGTTGCTCTCACCAGATGGTTTGAACAAACGGAAGCCGTTTTTAACATAAGTGGTTGTCGGGACCAAGGTAAGGTCAAGTTTTCCACCCTCACTCTCACCGGTATTGCTTTCTCATGGTGGAACAAGTAGGTACAATCGGTGGGTATCGATGAAGCCCACGCACTCTCTTGGACCGAATTAAGAGAAAGAATGATCACCGAATACTTTCCGCGCGACAAAACTCGAAGGCTCGAACAGGGGCTAAGAAATTTACAAACGGTCCGGAATGACCTCGAAGCTTATAATCAACGGTTTGCTGAACTAGTCTTAATGTGTCCAAACCTCACGACTCTCGAGTCCCTAAGAGTTGAACTTTACATGGATGGCCTTCCGAAGAGCATTCAACACAGGGTAATGTATAACAACCCTCACTTTTCGACTTCCGATTTTACTAAAATACCTAGAGTTGTTATATACGAATAAATTTAACGTTGACCGAATAAATGTACGCTTAAAATAAATAATATAATTATAAATATTATAAATAAGATTATGATATATAATATAACATAATTACATCAATGAATATATATATATAATATTTATATTACTTTTGTTATTTAGTTAATAGAATATATAATTAACTAAATAATACATAATATTATAACATTTATAAAACTAATAAAAACTATAAATTAATAATCATAAATTTTAATTTTTATAAAAACTAAATATAATAATAATTTTTTTATAAAATTCGTATTTAATAATTAAACAAAAATAGAAATAAAATGTTAAATGTTCTTAGAAATATATTAAATAAATTTTTTTTAGAATTTTATACAAAAAAAAAATCAAAACTATATCTACTTTTAATAAATAAATACAAAAATACAAACTACTTTTTATTATTTTAACTTTTAAGATTTACTTTTAATAAAAATACAAACTACTTTTTCTTATTTTAACTTTTAAGATTTACTTTTAATAAAAATACAAAATACTTTTTTTATTTTAACTTTTAAGATTTTACTTTTAATAAAAATACAAACTACTTTTTCTTATTTTAACTTTTATGATTTTACTTTTAATAAAAATACAAACTACTTTTTCTTATTTTAACTTTTAAGATTTACTTTTAATAAAAATACAAAATACTTTTTCTTATTTTAACTTTTAAGATTTTACTTTTAATAAAAATACAAACTACTTTTTCTTATTTTAACTTTTAAGATTTTACTTTTAATAAAAATACAAACTACTTTTTCTTATTTTAACTTTTAAGATTTTACTTTTAATAAAAATACAAACTACTTTTTTCTTATTTTAACTTTTAAGATTTACTTTTAATAAAAATACAAAATACTTTTTCTGATTTTAACTTTTAAGATTTTACTTTTAATAAAAATACAAACTACTTTTTCTTATTTTAACTTTTATGATTTTACTTTTAATAAAAATACAAACTACTTTTTCTTATTTTAACTTTTAATATTTACTTTTAATAAAAATACAAAATACTTTTTCTTATTTTAACTTTTAAGATTTTACTTTTAATAAAAATACAAACTACTTTTTCTTATTTTAACTTTTAAGATTTTACTTTTAATAAAAATACAAACTACTTTTTCTTATTTTAACTTTTAAAATTTACTTTTAATAAAAATACAAAATACTTTTTCTTATTTTAACTTTTAAGATTTTTACTTTTAATAAAAATACAAACTACTTTTTCTTATTTTAACTTTTAAGATTTTACTTTTAATAAAAATACAAACTACTTTTTCTTATTTTAACTTTTAAGATTTACTTTTAATAAAAATACAAAATAATTTTTCTTATTTTAACTTTTAAGATTTACTTATTTTATTTTAATTTTTTTTACCTAACATTTTCAACTATAAATACCACATACATTTCTCATTTCAAACTTACACCTTAATCTCTCATTTCTCTCTTAAAGAACTACTTCTAGTTGATATCTCGGTCACTTACTTGCTTTACTTTCCTTTCTTGCGTGGAATACTTCAACTGCTATTTAAGGTGAGTTTCATTTGCTCCCTTTTTATATATATTTTTGGGCTGAGAATACATGCGCTGATTTATAAATGTTTTACGAAATAGGCACAAGTACTAAAACTAATTCTATGTGGGTTTAAACCAGAAATATACCCTTAGCTTGGTAACATTAAACTACTTGTCAATGTACGGTAGGCGCGAATCCTAAAGATAGATCTATTGGGTCTGACAAACCCCATCCTGACTATGGGATGCTTTAGTACTTCGAGGTTATTTTAAACACACCTGATCTGGTGTACTTCAGAGGGTAAAACATGAACGTTAAGGCTTGTTATCGGGTGCCTACAACTTATAGAATACTTTTATACACTTGCTAGTGTACGGATATTTATTAAACTGAAATCTTGTGGCCTATTATTATAACAGAAATGATTGATTTTGATAAACTAATGAACTCACCAACCTTTTTGGTTGACACTTTAAGCATGTTTTGTCTCAGGTGACGAATAAGATGATTGCCATGATTGCTACCTGATGAATTGAATGCTGCTACATGGAGTCTTCATTTCATTACATTTACTTTGCATTAAGACTATTATTATTATTTCAGTTTAAATTTGATGTAAAACTTTTAATGCTTCCGCTGTTTTATTAATAAATGTTTTATTCAAAATGTCTCATATAGAGTCGTTCTCGTTTATACAACTGTGATTTGATATAATTAGTCACAAATACCCTAGGCCCTAACTTGGGGGTGTGACAGATTGGTATCAGAGCAGGTTGTTGTAGAGAACCAGGATTGCATTTTATGTGTGCCTTATACAATTAGGTACCTTAGCAATGTAGGACTACAACTTTCCTTGACCATAGTGCCTTTAATTGTTGCCTTTAATTGATAAATGCTACACTATACCTTAGAAACTATACTTAAATCTTAAGATTATAACATACACGATAATGTGAAATTACTCGAACGCCAACGCTACTTAAGGCCTAGGGTGATCCTTGGTACCACTATGGGACGCTTGTGGATTTCGAATGCCAAACTTAGATTTTGGTCGAGAATTCCTGGGCCAACCGGTAACAATTGATCATTCAAGTGACTCGGCGGTGGCATAGATGTTTGGGTATGTTGCACAATATCAAACCTGACTATAGTGATCATACAACACTTAGTCACTTACGCACTTAATAAGTGGTGAACTTATTAAGAACAACTCACCTAGTAATCTATCCTGGTTTTGTGTATTACATATGTATTACATGAAATATTATCCAAGATTTTTGAAACTCCTATAATTCATACTCAAACGTATATAACTCCCTGTTATATCACGAACCTATATGCCTTATGCCTTTATGCATCGGTTTGCGAACCGGGAAATGTCATTGGGTTATCACAGCATACGAATTGAAAGTCTTTAATCGAAAGATTATTAGATTACATACTTATCATTTTATAATCTCGACACGTCATACTGCCATTATTAGAGTATAGACAAATCATATCTTAGCATATCTATTCCCAATAGACCTTGTCTAACACTTTTCCTAAATTTCCTCCGTAAATTACGGAAATATTTCTGCTATATATACGTATTCAAGGAGACGAATATATCATTCAATATTCAACACCCATTTCATATCAAACCCTATTCCAAACACATAATATGGATTTCTCACCTAATTCCTCAAGTTCTTCTAGCTCCAAAGATAGCGTGACAGGAGCACACCCACTGATCAATTACCGTGATTTCTTTAGAAAATGGGGATGGGTTCGCGAAATACTCACCCTATGGAGAAATGAAGAAGGTACTCCTTATCACGAGCCAAATTTACCACCAAACGTCGGAGTACTCGATCCACTTACCGGCGAACCTGCTCGCAATACCGTTTTCACTCTTTTCGCAAGGATTTTCTGTCTCGAAGGTCGACTCGATGTAACCAACAACAATATTCGTCCTCTACTCCCGAATTCTAACCAGAAAGGGTTATTAGAAGAAGTTAGAAGACTTCGAACTAAATATCAAGAATTGACAAACCTTACAGAGGAATGGGTAGAACAAATCCATAGACTCGAGCGTAAAGTAGAAACCCTGGAGGAAATAGTGCGCGATTTGGTAGCTAGGCTCACACTTACTAACCAAGTACCACAAGCAGCACCAACAGCAGCACCAGCACCAGCACCAGCACCACCAGTACTATCAGCATCACCACCAACAGCATCAGCTTCACCAACAACAACATCAGCATCCCACGTCTCAACATCATAATCGGTACCTCAAACATCGACATCATACGCCCATAGATACTAAGGAATATTAGTAATAATGAGTTAAGATGTATTGACTCATTCTTCCTGAAGAATTATATATGTATACTTTATATATATATGGTTTGGAACAATAATAAATCTTTTCGTACTAAACTATTACGTGTGAATATTAACTAGTATGTACTACTTGGTTAATTCATATCACTAATACGCTATGATGTACATCCTTCGTTAATGACTTAACAATCATTAATCACTGCTTCAGTACAATAAACTCCATTTCATAATAAACTAAGTGTATTATTCAAATGCATGTGTGATTTTACACTCCTATTTTCGATGTACTCGAAAATTTCTCGAAAACATCATTTGTGCCTTATGAAT
Organism: Rutidosis leptorrhynchoides; assembly: GCF_046630445.1. Taxonomy (NCBI): domain Eukaryota; kingdom Viridiplantae; phylum Streptophyta; class Magnoliopsida; order Asterales; family Asteraceae; genus Rutidosis; species Rutidosis leptorrhynchoides. The sequence continues at coordinate 402,200,450 of NC_092338.1, read as the reverse complement.
TTCACAAGAAATCCACGAGCATCAACATCATATACTGAGGTATATTAATAACAATGAACGATGAAGTATTGATTCATAACTTCATTAAAGAAATATTCCGCGACGATTATGTAATCTCTAAAGTTTTGGAGATTATTTATTCTTGTTTCAACCGTAAATCAAATGAGTTTAATATTATATTAACTTATTAAATCCATAATTACATCTGAAGAAAATATATATGTATGTATATTTTCATAAAGATTGTATTTAAAAATTCTTTTGTACAAACTGTTGATTGTGAAAATATTTTAACGGGTAGGTAATACCCAAGAAATATCTAACATTCACATTAATATATTACATTGTACATTCTTCAAAATCCTTGAAAACATATCGGATTGATAATCAATGATTCAGATCAGTTAACCTTGAGAATGCTGATGAAGCAGCAAAATCTGTAGATGGCTCTAATGATCAGAAGCTTGATAATAAAGAATTGTGTGTTGGAAAAGCTCAAAAGAAAAACTGGTATTGAAAGATGGATTGAGCAAAACATGAAGGAGACCAAGGACAAATCCCAAGGACTAAACCTATAACCAAAGAATCTAGATGATTCAATTTCTGAAGGAAATCACAAAAGATCTTTTTACGCATTCTAAATCCTTACAGAAGAATTTCTTCATTATCCATCGATTTTAGAAATTCTAAAATATCATCGTATCTTTCGTTATAAGTATCCTCGATATTTCTAAAGATATCTTCATAACGATTCTTGTCCGCAATTAATTATCTCTTTGCAATCTTTATTACATCATAAAGGAAAACTGTTTAAGTTTCTATATTCCGTAAAATTTAAATTCAAATTTTGAATGATTTGAAGTAGTGTTGAGAATTGAAGCATGAGTTAGTATAATATAATGACGTCAGGCCAACGTGATTATATTACAGTAAGTCATGCTAAAATTTTAATGGAAGATGATGATTCATAGACTTTATAATCATCATTTGCCATGTTACACGACTCTTACATTCTACTTAATCTCTGAACATATCAAGAAAATATATTTTTGATAGTTCTATCCTCAGTAATTCTGGTAATTTACCAAATCAAATCGTGATATTACGCTTAGAACAGTAGGTCCATTCGAAACTTCATACCTACAAATTCTGGACCATTACTCGCTTTACTTAGAGTCGAGAGGAGAATAAAAAGGCAAAGAGCTCCGACATATAAGGGAAAATATGTAGCCCGATAACGATACCGAAATTACAAACCGTGTATATCAATACGTATTGCAACGTAAAGACATGGGAGAATTAAAAACACTATAACCCCAAGGTAATAGTAGAAGAAAACAAATTCCGCTGGTGGTAAATGAAAAAGAAGAATGACTGAAATGATAGTCAGAAAAATATCCAGGATAAGAACTGGATGGAGCATTCTCACAATCTTTGGAAGTATGAATTGAGGAAGACAGTATAGAAGTGGTGAAGATAATGAAACGGAAGAAGCTAATTTATAGCAAAATTCCAAACACAGCCATTGAAGCAATTCACCTCATTTAATCAAAGAAAATTTCAAATTCCTTAATTACCGGAGAATCAAATCTTATGGATTACGAAGATTTCCTTTAATCCCTTGAATTCCGGAAATCAATCGTGACTACGTTAAAAGTTAAGGCGAACATTTAATTTCTCATTCACTCTTTTACAATAGCTTCGTTTATACGCTTCCTATAATCAAATCGTTTTATCCATATTATTCAGTAGTGATAAAACTTTATTTTTTTCAACTTATATTCATCATTACAATATTCTTGTTGTAAACAATGATGATCTCTATCAAACTTCATGACTATAATTTTTATGAACTACTCTCTGTTTTTTTTCTACCCTAATATTGTGACATAAACACTCAAAGTTTTAAATAAGTTCAATACTATTCATAACACATTTTATGTGTTCAGTTTACTAAAATGCTCGTATAACACCATCATCCCTTTTGAGGATAACCTAGTCAAATGACACTCTTATTAATCCTTTAAATAACCTCCGCATTAATGATAAAATGCACTTTATAGAAGAACCTGTAAGAAATTAGGGTTCGTATTATTTAAATGCATGAAACAGAACAATATTCTATCCGTTGGAATTCACGAAAGGCCCCGAACCTACCTGAGAACGTGAAGACCAGATAAAACGTAAATATCCTCGTTTAGGTACGAACAACGCTGATTGATGGCAAAAACTAAATTTCGGGACGAAATTTCTTTTAACGGGTAGGTACTATAACAACCCTCACTTTTCGACTTCTGATTTTACTAAAATACCTAGAGTTGTTATATACGAATAAATTTAACGTTGACCGAATAAATGTACGCTTAAAATAAATAATATAATTATAAATATTATAAATAAGATTATGATATATAATATAACATAATTACATCAATGAATATATATATATAATATTTATATTACTTTTGTTATTTAGTTAATAGAATATATAATTAACTAAATAATACATAATATTATAACATTTATAAAACTAATAAAAACTATAAATTAATAATCATAAATTTTAATTTTTATAAAAACTAAATATAATAATAATTTTTTTATAAAATTCGTATTTAATAATTAAACAAAAATAGAAATAAAATGTTAAATGTTCTTAGAAATATATTAAATAAATTTTTTTTAGAATTTTATACAAAAAAAAAATCAAAACTATATCTACTTTTAATAAATAAATACAAAAATACAAACTACTTTTTATTATTTTAACTTTTAAGATTTACTTTTAATAAAAATACAAACTACTTTTTCTTATTTTAACTTTTAAGATTTACTTTTAATAAAAATACAAAATACTTTTTTTATTTTAACTTTTAAGATTTTACTTTTAATAAAAATACAAACTACTTTTTCTTATTTTAACTTTTATGATTTTACTTTTAATAAAAATACAAACTACTTTTTCTTATTTTAACTTTTAAGATTTACTTTTAATAAAAATACAAAATACTTTTTCTTATTTTAACTTTTAAGATTTTACTTTTAATAAAAATATAAACTACTTTTTCTTATTTTAACTTTTAAGATTTTACTTTTAATAAAAATACAAACTACTTTTTCTTATTTTAACTTTTAAGATTTTACTTTTAATAAAAATACAAACTACTTTTTTCTTATTTTAACTTTTAAGATTTACTTTTAATAAAAATACAAAATACTTTTTCTGATTTTAACTTTTAAGATTTTACTTTTAATAAAAATACAAACTACTTTTTCTTATTTTAACTTTTATGATTTTACTTTTAATAAAAATACAAACTACTTTTTCTTATTTTAACTTTTAATATTTACTTTTAATAAAAATACAAAATACTTTTTCTTATTTTAACTTTTAAGATTTTACTTTTAATAAAAATACAAACTACTTTTTCTTATTTTAACTTTTAAGATTTTTACTTTTAATAAAAATACAAACTACTTTTTCTTATTTTAACTTTTAAGATTTTACTTTTAATAAAAATACAAACTACTTTTTCTTATTTTAACTTTTAAGATTTACTTTTAATAAAAATACAAAATAATTTTTCTTATTTTAACTTTTAAGATTTACTTATTTTATTTTAATTTTTTTTACCTAACATTTTCAACTATAAATACCACATACATTTCTCATTTCAAACTTACACCTTAATCTCTCATTTCTCTCTTAAAGAACTACTTCTAGTTGATATTTCGGTCACTTACTTGCTTTACTTTCCTTTCTTGCGTGGAATACTTCAACTGCTATTTAAGGTGAGTTTCATTTGCTCCCTTTTTATATATATTTTTGGGCTGAGAATAATGCGCTGATTTATAAATGTTTTACGAAATAGGCACAAGTACTAAAACTAATTCTATGTGGGTTTAAACCAGAAATATACCCTTAGCTTGGTAACATTAAACTACTTGTCAATGTACGGTAGGCGCGAATCCTAAAGATAGATCTATTGGGTCTGACAAACCCCATCCTGACTATGGGATGCTTTAGTACTTCGAGGTTATTTTAAACACACCTGATCTGGTGTACTTCAGAGGGTAAAACATGAACGTTAAGGCTTGTTATCGGGTGCCTACAACTTATAGAATACTTTTATACACTTGCTAGTGTACGGATATTTATTAAACTGAAATCTTGTGGCCTATTATTATAACAGAAATGATTGATTTTGATAAACTAATGAACTCACCAACCTTTTTGGTTGACACTTTAAGCATGTTTTGTCTCAGGTGACGAATAAGATGATTGCCATGATTGCTACCTGATGAATTGAATGCTGCTACATGGAGTCTTCATTTCATTACATTTACTTTGCATTAAGACTATTATTATTATTTCAGTTTAAATTTGATGTAAAACTTTTAATGCTTCCGCTGTTTTATTAATAAATGTTTTATTCAAAATGTCTCATATAGAGTCGTTCTCGTTTATACAACTGTGATTTGATATAATTAGTCACAAATACCCTAGGCCCTAACTTGGGGGTGTGACAGAATGTCATCCAAACCCGCCAACCTACAAGAGGCTTTAACGATGGCTCGCCAATCTATAGAAACGGTGGATGAAATTGAAGCACCGGCACCAACGGCCGAGGACCAACCGGGTAACAACAAAAGAAAATGGGAAGCCTCTCAATCCAGCAACTACAACAACAACAACTTTGCCAAGGAACTTTTCACCTCCGTCGGCAAGAAAAGTTATGCTGGAACTCGACCTTTTTGCAACAAATGCCACAAGCATCACTTTGGTGAATGTGGCAAGCTAATTTGCCACCGGTGCCAGGGAAGTGGTCATATTGCCAAATATTGTGGAAGTACCGCCCCCGTCAGTCAAAAGGGACCCAACACACAAAAGCCGGGTGTTTGTTTTGAATGTGGCCAACCGGGTCATTTTAGGAATGCATGTCCAACGAAGAAAGCCAACCCCAACACACGCGGCCGAACTTCCAACATTAGCACCGAGGATGCTCGAGACGACATGAACTAGTCACGGGTACGTTTCTTCTTAACAACTCCTATACTTCATGTTTATTCGATTCGGATGTCGATAAATGTTTTGTATCCAAGGCTTTGGAGCCTACTATTTGCACTCCACCACCCCCTAGATATTACTTAGGCCATTCAAGTGACCAACGGAAAACTATTGCGTACCGACAAATTTATCGGAGAGTGTACGTCAAACTTATTGGGTAGGTAATTCGAACTTTGATTTGACATCTATAGAACTAGGGAGCCCAAAACCTATACGTTAGGAAGGGAATGTTTTCCCCACATATATGTGATTTTAGTGAACTAAATAATTTCCGTTTAAGAACCGATATCCTCTTCCCCGTATCAACAACCTCTTGAACCGTTACACGGATCTCGCGTATATTCTAAAATCGACCTTCATTCTGGTTATCATCAATTGAGGGTTAAGGGAGAAGATGTCTCCTAAACCGCTTTCCGAACTCGCTACGATAGTTATAAATTTCTTTTAGTGCCGTTCAGTTTATCTAAGGCTCCGCCCGTATTCATAGACCTCCGGAACCGCGTATGCAAACTTATCTAGACAAATCCGTTACCGTACTTATAATTATAAGCTATTCAAGCGGAAAGGAAAAACGAACAACGTCTCCGTCTTACGCTCGAACTCTTGAAAAAAGAGCAACTCTATGCCGAATTCTCCAAGTGAGAATTTTTGGTTAAACGAAGTCCAAATTCTAAACCATATTGTTAGTGGTCAAGGTATTACAGTAGATCTCGCAAAAAAAAAAAAAAAAAAATTGAATTAATTAATTAATTTTGGAGAAACCCTCACGACTCCGACTTGTATTCGTAAAATTTTGGATCTCGCGATTATTACCAAAGATTAATTTCCGATTTTTCCCGTATCGCTCGTCCTCTAACCTCGTTAACGTACTAAAAAAAAAAAAAAAAAAAATTTAAACATTTTCCGTGTCCGGACTTTGAACGTGATTTTTCATACCAACCTTACTAGATAAATTCGTGTGGCACAAAATGGAACTCAAATATAGAAATACTTCTACGTGAACGCCTGAAAGGCAACCCCTCTCGACTCGAAATCAAGGAAGCTGAAATTCGTTATTTTACACGGAGAAATTGAATACTTATTTATGGATCCGATCAATATTCTCGTCATCGCGTACCACGATACATAGCTCTGCTATTTCACTATTACCGTCTGATATTACTGAGACCAAAGATAACACACAATCCAAGGATACCCCTTTCTTCTTTGACTTAACGTCCTTGTGCTTCTGTTATACAGCCAACTACTACTCAACCCCGAGCTATACAACTACGTGTACTATCTCGTTTCCCACCAAGTCTCAACATTTGGCCACTAGATGCGCGATATGGCTACCTCAAAATGTGAACTCATCCTATTCTAAGTTCTCATTTCACTCCTATCTTTTCGCTCGTACTTCCGTATACGGAAACCTTTTTATATAATTTCTCAATGGAGAGAGAGACTCTTCACGTGTTACTAGTATTCGCCACGAGGGTGACTAGCCCTTACGAACATTTTTCAGTAGCCGACAAGAAATCTGTTCCAATAAACGCTTTCGAACCCTAACTAACTTGTCCAAGCATATCTTAAGAAATTATATTCCAACACGGTGTATCATTGTCAATTATCCCGGATCGAAAATACTCGTTACACATCTTGTTTACAAGAAGCCTTCGGAACACGTTTAGACGTGAGTACTGCGTATCTTCCACAAACAGACGAGCTAAGCAAACGAACAATTTACATCTTGGAAAGACATGTTACAAACTTGTATTGTCGTCTTTAGTTGATCCCTCTTACAACAGTAGTTACCACTCGCGTGTTAACGCGCACTTTTCGAAACTTTATATAACCACAAATGTTGTTCTCCTATTCATTGGACCGAAGTAGGTGACAAGCAAATCATCAGATCCGAAATCATTCAAGAAACAACCTTTGAGATAGTTCAAGTCCGAGAAGGGCTCAAGACGGCCCGTGGTCGCCAAAGGAGTTATACCAATGTTAGATGAAAAATCTCTCAAATTTAAAGTCAGTAACCGTGTAATATTGAAAACCACACCTTGGAAAGGTGTAATCCGTTTCGGGAAATCGAGGAAATTTATATCCGCAATATTGATCCTTTTGAAATCTTGGGGCGTCTTGGAACCGCTTCCTACCATTTAGAACCTCCGACTCAATTAAGTTTCCGTTTACCTTACGTTCCATGTAACAAACTTAGATACGTGTCCTGCGGAACAGGAACGTGCTATCCTTCTAGATAAACTTACTATTGATGACAACTCCTCTTCGTAGAAAGACCGGTTGAAATTGTGGATCGTAAAACCAAGCCTTAATACAACATAAAACCCCGACTGTCCAAATTCGTGGGAATGCCCAAGGACGTATCTTCACTTATTCATAGCATTGACAATGCAAGGTCTCAAGGAAGAGACATCGACTATTACTTCCAACTAAATTTCGGGACGAAATTTCTTTTAAGGTGTGGGTAATGTAACATCCCGCATTTTTCCGTTAAATTATTTTAACGCCCGTCTTTTTATTTTAAAAAAATATCCTTCGTAACTAAATTCGTATCCTCCGTTAGCTAACATTCTTAATATTTTTCCGTTATTGGATTTTAACATCCTCCGTTAATACGCGTTTTAAAATATTCCGTTTAGGTAATTCCCGCACCCGACTACAAACGCGAGGGACTAATCTCGCCACTCGGGCAAACTTGGCTAACTAGTAACCCACCATCCACCACCAACCTCCCATTTCTCTCTATCTCTTTTTCTTACTTCCCTTTTATGCTCTCAAAACCTTCAAACACAAAATCATCATCCAAATTCGATTTAGGGAGCTAGCAACAAAATAAATTACATATTCGTGATCCTCTCTTCATCCTCTTCATTTTGGTACCAACTTCATCTCGTTTGGGTAACATTTCTAAAACTCTAGATTTCTCTAAATTCGTGTTTTTGACTTGAAATGGTGTTAGTTAGTGTCTATGGCTCATTGTGATGTCGTGTATGTAATTTGTATGCTCGATCTCGTTGTTTTAGTATAACTAGCATGAACTTGAATTTTGGTGTGTTGTTCTTGAATTTTGGATGATCATATGTTGTTAGATGTTAAAAGTTCATGTTCTAATTGTGTTCCTAGTATCACTAGCTTTAATTTGATGTGTAGGTTGCTTGAGAAAACTCCATAAACTTGATTAGTGATTTTTGGTGAATTTGGGTTAGGGTTTGATAAGCTTGAAATGAATATTTGATGCATTGAATGACATGAATTGTTGTTAGTAAGTGTTTAGATGCAATGTATGCTTAATTACCTTCGAAACGGCATATCGTATGTGTAAATTGGATTCCCGAATCATAAAATACGTTTTACGAACTTGAAACTTTGAAAATAAACCTTTCTTGATCAATTGACGAGTTTTTGGTTATTGTAATTGATGTTTTTGCTTGGTGAAAGGTAGTTAATTGTATTTCTTGTCAAAAGAGCTTTCCAATGATATAAGATGCGTATTCTAAGTGTTTACGGTTTGCGTTTTGTGCTAAATTGAATTTTGGATCAAGACTTGAACTTTTGAAACTGACCAGGTACCAGGCCACGCCTAATGTCGCTGCGCGACACCTCTGGCCGCGGCGCGGCAATAGCCGTGTTTGGGTTCTGACCTCTTTGGTCAAAATACGAAAAATGTTTGGCACACTATGGACCTCCGATTCACATGTAACTTGTTCTAACATGCTCATACATGATTAAAAACCTCAGAAAAATAGTTCGGGACCCGACCCGAACGTGTTGACTTTTTCGTTGACTTTGACCGACCAAAGTTTGACTTTTTTATCAAACTTAACCAAATGATTATACAACCTTCCTAACTTGTTTATATACTTGTACCTTGCATGAAACTTGACAATTTGATTTCACATGCTACATAATCGAGTCGTAACGAGCCATAGGACTAATTGAACATCTTTGACCTATCGTGTTTACCGTTATTGATACAACCTATTGTTTAGGTCAAGATTAGCATTGTTCTTTGCACACGTTTACTTGTTGAAGTACTTTACTACTCGTGCACTCAAGGTGAGATCATAGTCCCACTTTTACTCTTTTTGAACTTACATTTGGGATGAGAAAACATAAACATTTCTTTACTAAGTGAACACAAGTACAGGAAAACAAACATTCTACATACGAGTTTAGAACAAAATCCTCAATTCGATTATCATTAGTTACACTTGCCGGGTGTAAGCGAGAACTTATGTTGTATGGATCCATATGGGTTTGACAAACCCTCATTCAAACGGTTCGCTACCGTTTACGAATGAAATATATTTTCGAGAAACAGTGTATGTTCTAGCACTAAGTGATGGGGTTCAATGGGAGAAATGTTAAGCATTGATAATTGGGTGCTCGTGAAACAAATTTTGGAATGGTTAACTATTAATTCGATGTTGCAAAACTTGTGGTTCAATCTACTTATTTACTCACTTACTTACTTAAACCTATGATTTCACCAACGTTTTCGTTGACAGATTTCTATGTTTTTCTCAGGTCTTTGAACGATATGTGTTACATGCTTCCGCTCATTATTTTGATACTTGCTTTGGATGTCGAGTATTTATGCATACATGGAGCATCTTTTGGCTACTTTTAAATTGTGTCGCATAGGTTTCATTTGTACTTATAACTTTGTAACGTAACTTTTGGATGAACAATTCTTGTAAACTAGGGAACACTCTTTACTTTTGCAATGAATGCGACATATTTTGGTCAAACGTTATTTTAAAGACTTATGACCACGTAACGGGACCTAAGTAGTCGGCGCCGTCAAATGACAATTTTATCGGGTCGCTACAATTGGTATCAGAGCGTTGGTTGTAGGGATTTAGAGTTCATTGGTGTCGACCCCGAGTCATAGGGTACATTGGTGAGTCTAGACTACAACCGGCATATAGACTTGAAGTAGGAATTACTTGACTACTTGTGCATTTATACTCGAACGCTTCTACTCATATCTACTCTTAGTTCCTCTTAATCTCACGTTGTTTAATTTGATTGACACGCCACCTTGACTATATGAAATGATGTCGAATGCACATATGAATCAGGGTAATATAATTTCCGGAATTATATTACGGTGACTCATATGAACGTTCCGACATTATGACATAAAGAATTTAAGGCGAGTCGAGGAAAAACTTCTCTTTATCTTTATTCTATATCACGGTTAGTATTATTGAGAATACTAATCAATGATATTCTTGTGTCATGAAGGAACCAGTGGCCATGGATCCGTATATGAGTCCTTTAGTTGTGGTAAAAATTACAGAAGCAAACTCGTCTTCGTTTGACCGTGGAGACGGTCTAAGTGCGAGTAGGTCAGAATTTTCCGCACAACGTTAAATGGACATAGTGACGATCGGAGGGCCATAAATCCTAAACCGCAACTCGGATTAAGACGAGTTTTATATGAAAAGTTATCTACTCGAACAGAGCTATCTGAAAATCATAATTACAGTAGCCCAGGTCATACGGGTCAGACACAGAAATAGTAGAACAGTAGGGTCAGTAGGTTCCGGTGGTTCTTGGTGCTCGATGCTTATCATGGTTCTCATCCTTGATGCATATAGCTTCAAGTGTACAACTCGTTGATGTGTTTGCACCATTTTCACCAAGGTTTGACCATCATAACCCAAGTGTAAGTCTAAGACATGAAGCATAACTCACTTAAGTATTGCAAGTGTTTTGATGAACCAAAGTTACATCAAAGTCTTAGATCTAACATATACATGAACTTTAAAACTAATAATAAGTTACAAACTTGAAAGTGAACTTATGAAATCAAGATCTTAAGTTGTAGAACATAGTTCTTAGTTTGATCTTGAAGATCCAAGACTCAAAAGTCTAGATCTAACATAAGTGTACAAAGTTATAATTAAAGAAAGCTTACTTACATGTCCTTGAACTTTTAAAGTTAACTTTTGTTCAAGATAAATGAGATCAAAGTTAACTAGTAACACTTGACCAATTTTAACCAACAAACATGAATTTAAAGTGCATAATATGAAGAAGTAAATTAAGTAAACTAGTAACTAGTTCATGAGTTGTTCATACTTTAAAGATTCAAACCAAAGTTTGATCTTTAAGAAAGTAAACTTTAAAGTTTACTAACATGAATTACAAGTAATGATTTTCAACCATGAACTTACAATCTTTAAAACTTAAAGGTAGAACATAAACTAGTAAGTTTATGTTCTTGAGTGTTCTTGTAATACAAGATAAAAGAAGAATAAAACTAGTAAGTTTGATTCTTGAAACTAGTAAGTAAATAATAAATAACAACTAGTAAGTAAGTAACAACAACAACTTAACAAGTATCAAGTAATTAATCAACAAAGAATGATGATGAAGAGATGCTTAGGTTTAGTTTTACAAGAAAAGAAGAAGAGAAAAAAGTTCAAGTTGCTTACAAGAATTAGAGAGAAAAGAGAGAAAGTTGGAAGTATGAAATGAAGTGTGTGTTTGAGAATGAAAGAATAAGTGAATACTAGTAACAACTTAGCAAATTTTGAAAGCCAAAACTCACTCCCCAAGGCCTATAGGCCACGGCCTGCAGCAACAACAAAGAGGGAGGGATTAATTCAATGGTTACTTGCATGTAAAGCTTGAAAAAGTTGGTTAAATGAGGTGGTTTCATGGGGAGAACAAGTAACTAGATTCCAATAAGTCTTAAACTAATTAGTTAAGTTTAAATGATGATACTTACATGTCAGGTTGGGCTAATAAGTCCACTAAAGAAGTAGGGTGGGCTTCTTAAGCCCATGTTCAATCATAAAGCCCAAGTATGTATTAATTAACAAATTAATCTAAGTAAAAGTCCATTAACACTAATAAAGGCCCAAGTAATTAGCTAATAACTTTAGTTAATTAAAATGAATAATAAAACTAATCATGAATGTAAATAATACTTGAAAATATTATTCGTGTAAGTTTCGTGTGTCACAAAGATGTTTCGGGCAATTAAAGTCAAGTACGGGCAATCATGGCAACATGTAAATGTAATAACATACATTCGTTTAATCACACGTATTAATAATAATAATTATTAATAAATAAACGTTGGAAAATCCAAGGTCGTTACATTACCCACCTGTTAAAGAAAATTTCGTCCCAAAATTTAAGCTGAGGTAGATGGAGGAGTCGGAAAAGGTGAGGATACTTCTGCATCATTTGATCCTCTCGCTCCCAGGTAAACTCAGGTCCTCGTTTGGCATTCCATCGTACTCGGATGATCGAAATCTTGTTACGTTTCAAAGTTTTGATCTCACGACCCAAAATTTCAACAGGTTCTTCCACAAGGTGGAGTTTGTCATCAATTGTAAGTTCTTCCAGTGGTATGATAAGTTCGGGTGCAGCAAGACACTTCTTCAAGTTTGACACGTGGAAGGTAGGATGAACTGAGCTCAATTGTGCTGGTAAGTCCAAACGGTATGCAACGGGTCCAACACGTTTCAAGATTTCAAAAGGACCAATGTATCGTGGGTTTAACTTTCCACGTTTTCCAAAACGGATCACACCTTTCCAAGGTGCAACCTTCAACATTACACGGTCGCCCACATTGAATTCAAAGTCCTTACGTTTAAGATCGGCATAACTCTTTTGACGATCGCGAGCAGTCTTAAGTCTCGCTTGAATCTGAGCAATCTTCTCCGTTGTTTCATGTACTACCTCGGGTCCGGTGATTTGCTTTTCGCCTACTTCGGCCCAACAAATAGGAGATCGGCACTTACGACCATACAATGCTTCGAAAGGTGCAACATTAATGCTAGAGTGATAAATGTTGTTGTACGAGAATTCGGCTAGTGGCAAATGCCTTTCCCAGGCCTTTCCGAAATCAATGACACATGCACGCAACATGTCTTCCAAGGTCTGAATCGTACGTTCACTTTGCCCGTCGGTCTGTGGGTGATAAGCAGTACTCATGTCGAGACGGGTTCCCATGGCTTCTTGTAAACAACACCAAAATCTAGAAGCAAAACGGGGATCGCGATCTGAGATGATCAATAACGGTACACCATGATGAGATACAACCTCCTTGATGTATAGTTGAGCATGTCTCTCCATTGTATCCGTTTTCTTCATCGCTAGAAAGTGTGCAGATTTAGTAAGGCGGTCAACAATAACCCAAATGGTATCGTATCCGCCCACCGTCTTTGGCAGCTTGGTAATGAAATCCATTGTTATCCTTTCCCACTTCCATTATGGGATTTCCGGTTGTTGAAGTAAACCAGAAGGTCTCTGATGCCCGGCTTTAACCTTCGAGCAAGTTAAACACTTCCCAACATAAGTTGCAACGTCTTTCTTAAGATTCGGCCACCAATACTGTTCCTTAAGGTCGTGGTACATTTTGCCCGCTCCAGGATGAATCGAATATCTCAATTTGTGGGCTTCATCAAGTATAAGGTTCCGTAGATCTCCATAATAAGGTACCCAAATTCTTCCTGCATAACATCGGAGTCCAGACTCCCTAACCTTGAATCGAGAGACGAGTATGTTCAAATGTTCATGAGATATATTCTCCTCCTTGAGAGCCTCATCTTGGGCTACTCTGATCTGGCTATTGAGGTTTGAATGAATGGTGATGTTCAGAGCCCTAACACGAAGAGGTGTCATCCTCTCCTTTCGGCTTAAAGCGTCAGCTACAACATTGGCCTTTCCAGGATGATAACGAAGTTCACAATCGTAGTCGTTAAGTGTCTCGATCCATCGACGCTGTCACATATTCAATTGCTTCCGATCGAAGATGTGTTGGAGGCTTTTGTGGTCGGTGAAGATAGTACTCTTAGTTCCATACAAATAGTGTCTCCACAATTTGAGCGCAAAGACAACGGCTCCAAGTTCAAGACCGTGAGTAGTGTAGTTCCGCTCGTGAATCTTCAATTGGCTGGAGGCATAGGCAATAACTTTTGATCGTTGCATCAGTACACAACCAAAACAGCTTTTCGAAGCATCGCAATAAACAACAAAGTCGTCACTGCCTTCGGGAAGCGATAAGATAGGTGCGGTGGTTAACTTCTTCTTCAAAGTTTGGAATGCTAATTCGTGTGCGGGTTCCCAAATGAACTTCTTGCCCTTGTGAGTCAGCGCGGTCAAAGGACGCGCAATCAGAGAAAATCCTTCAATGAACCTTCGGTAGTAACTGGCGAGACCTAGGAATTGGTGAATATGAGTCGGAGTAGTGGGGGTCTCCCACTTGCTGATAGCTTCAATCTTGGTGGGATCAACTTTGATACCCTAGTCGCTCACAACATGACCCAGAAATTGGACTTCCTTCAACCAAAATTCACACTTGGAGAATTTTGCGTAAAGTTGCTCTTGTCTTAGGAGTTCAAGTACTAGTCGGAGGTGTTGCTCATGCTCTTCTTCGCTCTTAGAGTAGATGAGGATATCATCTATGAAGACGATAACAAAATTATCTAAGTACGGCTTGCAGACACGATTCATGAGATCCATGAACATGGCAGGTGCATTTGTCAAACCGAATGGCATCACGAGAAACTCATAATGACCATAACGAGTTCTAAATGCAGTCTTCATTACATCGCTTTCCTTCACCCTCAACTGGTGATAACCGGATCGCAAATCGATCTTAGAGTAAACACTCGATCCTTGTAGTTGATCAAAAAGATCGTCGATTCTAGGAAGAGGATACCGATTCTTGATTGTCAATTTGTTGAGCTCACGGTAGTCGATACACATACGAAAGGACCCATCCTTCTTCTTCACAAACAACACAGGTGCGCCCCAAGGCGAGAAGCTTGGTTGGATAAATCCTCGATCTAACAGTTCTTGTAGTTGACTCTGTAATTCTTGCATCTCGGAAGGTGCGAGTCTATAAGGTGCACGAGCTACAGGTGCAGCTTCTGGCACTAAATCAATCTGAACTTCTACTGCTCTCGGCGGCGGTAATCCAGGCAATTCTTCAGGGAAGACATCGGAAAATTCGTTCATAATTCGAACGTCGTTCACGCTCTTCACCTCAGTTTCTACCATTTTCACATGCGCTAGGACAGCAAGACGTCCCTTCTTCATAATCTTTTGCGCTTTCACGCAACTAATGAGGTTCAGCTTCGAGGTACATCTCTCTCCGTATATGATCAGTGGCTCACCGTCTCCTTGTGGTATACGAAGTGCTTTATCTCCACAGATAATGTCGGCCCTTATCTTGCTCAACCAATCCATACCGACGATCACGTCAAAACTTCCTAATTTGATGGGTATCAAATCAATTTCGAAATCAGCACCAGCTATGTTGATAATAGCTCCTCGACTAATGTGGTCAACTTTTTCAAGTTTACCATTGGCGACCTCAACAAGCATACTCTATTTTAACGGGACTAACGACCAATTAATCTTATCGCAAAAATGTCTACATACATAATTTCTATTCGTACCAGTATCAAACAAGACAGAAGTTAAAAGATTGTTGATTTTGAATATACCTGTCACCAAGTCGGGGTTTTCTCGGGCGTCCCTTGCATTAACGTTGAAATCTCTACCACGGGGTGGTCCGCCATCTTTTCTTTTGTTGGGGCACGCATTTCTGAAATGGCCTGTCTGTCCGCATTCGTAACACTTTCTTGGCCCTGTGGGGTTCGGCTTCCCATTCAAAGTGGTAACCTTGCAGTCTTTTCCAACATACCCAGTCCGTTGGCACTTCTCACAAACAATATTACAATACCCAGTATGGTGCAGTAGCACCTCTTGTATTGAGGTAGGGTTCCCTTGTAGTAAGGGTTCGTGTTGGTGTTCGGATTGGGGTTTCCACCGTTGTTGTTCCCCCTAAAACCCTCATGTCGTTTCGCCGGGTTTTGATCATAGTTCCTTCCCCTGTTGTTGTTGTTGTTGTTGTTGTTGTTGTTGTTGTTGTTGTTGTTGTTGTGGTTATCCCATTTACGTTTCTCACTAGTACCCGCTTCAGACTTAGTTTTCTCCGGTTCATCGATGGTTATTTGATTCATTAAAGTATGTGCCATGCGCATCGCCTCCGGGACATTTGGTGGCTTGGATGAGGTGACGTTTCCCTTAATGCTCTTAGGGAGTCCCCAGAAGTACCTTTCCATTCGTTTGAATTCCGGGGTGACCACTGTCGGACACATCAGGGCTAATTCCAAAAATCTCCTATTGTAACCATCAAGGTCGTTCCCAACGGCCTTTAACTGCATGAACTCCATTTCCATCTTTTGTATCTCGGTTATCGGACAATACTCCTCAATCATGACACACTTAAATTCTTCCCATGGCGTAGCATACGCCTCATCAATGCCTTATGCCTGTGCCATTGTGTTCCACCACGTGAGCGCGCCGTCAGACAGCGTGTAAGAAGCAAATTTGGTTTTGTTGTCCTCCGAACAGTTGCTGACTCGGAACATG
This sequence comes from Rutidosis leptorrhynchoides, assembly GCF_046630445.1. Lineage (NCBI taxonomy): Eukaryota > Viridiplantae > Streptophyta > Magnoliopsida > Asterales > Asteraceae > Rutidosis > Rutidosis leptorrhynchoides. The sequence goes on along the minus strand of NC_092338.1, from coordinate 402,183,970 downwards.
GATTCAAGTTTCTCGAACCATCTAGTGAGACCATCCGGTCCCTCAGAGCCGCTGAAGTTATGTGGTTTACAGCTCTGGAATTCCTTGTAAGTACACCCATTGCGAATGGGTTGAATAACCGGTGGTGGTGGCGGTGGCAGTGGAGCTTGGGGTTGCATTTCCGCAATGGCTGCGGCTACCATTTCGGCAATCATCTCTTCGATCTGAGCGGCGGTAGGTGTCGATGTTGATCGTCCGTTGGCCATGGTGTTCTAAACAAAAATTTTGACTCAAGTCAAAATCCAGCATTCAATATATAATAATACAGTATACAACAACCAACATGGAATCAACACATTACATGTTATTTAATAATGCATCTAGGTACAAATACCACAGAATCATCGTACAGTAATGTAAATAGAACGTCATGCAAGAATTAAATAACGCAAGGTTCCATTAATAATAATAAGTTGCATACATCTGAATAAGTCCGTACAATACATAAGTGTAACATAAAACTACAACTAGATTACATAATGAAATCTAAATACAAAAGCCCTACGGTGAAGGTGGGTAAAGGATGTCCATAACATGGGCCATTTGGTCCTCTAGCTCAGCAACTCGAGCTCGGAGGATCTCCACATCCCTTGTCAATTCCTCGACAGTGGGAGATGGAGGGGCAGGCGGTGCTGGCGGTGCGGGTGGTGCAGACATTACATAACGGGGTGCAGATGTTCCGGCTCCAGAAATAGTCAGTATGTAACGGGGTACCTTACGCACTTGTGGGTCAGCAGGGTACGGCACAAGCCGCTTATGAGCAGTAACCCTACGTCGCCGACCAAATGCGTCAGTGAAAGCACGACCTCCATTCACCCCTGGAATGATGGTGCCATCAAAACGGTACCGCTTCTTCGGCGGGGTGGAGGGTGCCTGTATAGGTACATCAGCAGGGTCCTCATCATCACTGGAGTCGTCTGAGGAGGTGTCGTCGGATGAAGCATCAGTGGATGACGGGTCGTCCGAATCATGTGGTGGCTGTACGGGTAGCTGAACTGGCAGTCCTTGAGCGGCCATCATCTGTCTATACCTAGCGGGTCCGATCGGAATGAGACGTCTATCAGGGGAGCGTCGGCACCAATGGCGATACCGGTTACGGAAAGGACCTTCCCCGAACTCCACGGGAATCACAATCTCACTGGAGCGGGGCTGTGATCCTGAGGGTCTGGGGGCAGATGGAGCTGGAATCTCCGAAGGGTCCTGGGCTCCGCTAGAAGTAACCACTGGGGCAGGCGCCTGGCTGCTAGTCCCGGAAGATGAAGCGCCGGGGTCACTCGTGGGTAGTGGGATCGGTGTGTCAGCAGCAGTAGCAGGTGGGGTGGCTGACGAGTCTGAACTTCCTAAAACAATAGCAGGTGGAGTATCCGACATCTGAACAAGGAAAAATAAATTTTTCCATGTCAGTAAGTCATAAAGCAAGCACGTATTAGGCCAACAGTTTAAATCATGTATAACAATAAGTAGCATGGCAATAATAACGAATCGTACAGAAGTAGCATGCAATCGAAATCAAGTAATATCATGCAGTAGTGAAATCATGTAGTAGCATACGACATATAGCAGTAAAAGAAAGCAGCAACATGCAGTAAGTTCAGCAGAAACACGTAAACTAGCAAGTTGTAGATTAGTCCTATTAGTTAATCCTACTCGGGTCGGTCTTAGACTCACTAATGCAACCTAATTCCCTACAACCAATGCTCTGATACCAAATGTGATGCCCCGTACAAAACCATCATGTACGAATCATCAACAACAGGATCATTACAAGGTTAAGTACTATATGCTGTAATAAAAGATGTTGCATTCATGATAGAAAGGTGACGTCATAATCGACATCAAATGTTTTACACCAACAGTATGCTTCTATGAATAGCAAGCATGAATAAATGTACGTGACCCTTAGGTCGTTACAAAACATAGTTTCAAATGTATTAAAGTTTGAATGCAAGATAAACAGTTCATGCGGTGATAACACTAGAGCAGCGGGTGTCTACGACAAGACTAGTACACAGCGGAAGCAACCTTAAGCACCTGAGAAAAACATGCTTAAAAACGTCAACACAAAGGATGGTGAGCTATAGTTTAAGTATAACAGTATGTAAGGTAGGCCACGAGATTTCAGTGCTACAAAGAGCGTTTCAAAACAGTATGATAAAGTATATGTTAACCGTGGGCACTTGGTAACTAACTTAACGTTTATACCCCCTGAAAGTACACTTGGCAAGTGCGTATGTTTACGAAGTATTAAACACTCGTTAAATGCTAGCGCGACTAGCCCGAGTGGGGATGTCAAACCCTATGGATCCATATCTAAGATTCGCGTTCACTGGTTCAAAAACCAATGACTAAACGTTACCGAGCTAAAGGGAATGTTTATGCCGTTGTATAACCCACACATATATAAGTTTAAGTACTCGTGCCTAGTATGTAAAATATAAAATGCGCATGTATTCTCAGTTCCCAAAATAGTTAAAGTAAAAAGGGATGCTATAACTCACAATGATAATGTAGCGGTAAGGTATGACTCAGAAAGTAAGCAAGTAATGAAGGTTGTCCAAACGGGTCCTCAACCTAAGTCAAATAGTACTAAGTAAGTAAATCGTCCGAATAGGTTTAAAAGTATGTAAATAAGGTCTTAAGGGTCATCATCATTCATCATTAAACAAAAGGTGTAAAGTAAGTTTCATTCATGAAAAGAGTTTAAAACAAAGGCTGAGTTCGGTCAGTCACCACGGTCTCTATTCCTACTGAAATAAGGTGAGACCAGTGGCCATGGATCCATATATGAGTCCTTTAGTTGTGGTAAAAATTACAGAAGCAAACTCATCTTCGTTTGACCGTGGCGATGGTCTAAGTGCGAGTAGGTCAGAATTTTCAGCACAACGTTAAATGGACATAGTGACGATAGGAGGGCCATAAATCCTAAACCGTAACTCGGATTAAGAAGAGTCCTATATGAAAAGTTATCTACTCGAACAGAGCTATCTGAAAATCATAATTACAGTAGCCCAGGTCGTACAGGTCAGACACAGAAATAGTAGAACAGTAGGGTCAGTAGGTTCCGGTGGTTCTTGGTGCTCGATGCTTATCATGGTTCTCATCCTTGATGCATATAGCTTTAAGTGTACAACTCGTTGATGTGTTTGCACCATTTTCACCAAGGTTTGACCATCATAACCCAAGTGTAAGTCTAAGAAATGAAGCACAACTCACTTAAGTGTTGCAAGTGTTTTGATGAACCAAAGTTACATCAAAGTTTTAGATCTAACACATACATGAACTTTAAAACTAATAATAAGTTACAAACTTGAAAGTGAACTTATGAAATCAAGATCTTAAGTTGTAGAACATAGTTCTTAGTTTGATCTTGAAGATTCAAGACTCAAAAGTCTTGATCTAACATAAGTGTACAAAGTTATAATTAAAGAAAGCTTACTTACATGTCCTTGAACTTTTAAAGTTAACTTTTGTTCAAGATAAATGAGATCAAAGTTAACTAGTAACACTTGACCAATTTTAACCAACAAACATGAATTTAAAGTGCATAATATGAAGAAGTAAACTAAGTAAACTAGTAACTAGTTCATGGGTTGTTCATACTTTAAAGATTCAAACCAAAGTTTGATCTTTAAGAAAGTAAACTTTAAAGTTTACTAACATGAATTACAAGTAATGATTTTCAACCATGAACTTACAATCTTTAAAACTTTAAAGGTAGAATATAAACTAGTAAGTTTATGTTCTTGAGTGTTCTTGTAATACAAGATAAAAGAAGAATGAAACTAGTAAGTTTGATTCTTGAAACTAGTAAGTAAATGATAAATAACAACTAGTAAGTAAGTAACAACAACTTAACAAGTATCAAGTAATTAATCAACAAAGAATGATGATGAAGAGATGCTTAGGTTCGGTTTTACAAGAAAAGAAGAAGAGAAAAAAGTTCAAGTTGCTTACAAGAATTAGAGAGAAAAGAGAGAAAGTTGGAAGTATGAAATGAAGTGTGTGTTTGAGAATGAAAGAATAAGTGAATACTAGTAACAACTTAGCAAATTTTGAAAGCCAAAACTCACTCCCCAAGGCCTATAGGCCACGGCCTGCAGCAAAAACAAAGGGGGAGGGATTAATTCAATGGTTACTTGCATGTAAAGCTTGAAAAAGTTGGTTAAATGAGGTGGTTTCATGGGGAGAACAAGTAACTAGATTCCAATAAGTCTTAAACTAATTAGTTAAGTTTAAATGATGATACTTACATGTCAAGTTGGGCTAATAAGTCCACTAAAGAAGTAGGGTGGGCTTCTTAAGCCCATGTTCAATCATAAAGCCCAAGTATGTATTAATTAACAAATTAATTCAAGTAAAAGTCCATTAACACTAATAAAGGCCCAAGTAATTAACTAATAACTTTAGTTAATTAAAATGATTAATAAAACTAATCATGAATGTAAATAATACTTGAAAATATTATTCGTGTAAGTTTCGTGTGTCACAAAGACGTTTCGGGCAATTAAAGTCAAGTACGGGCAATCATGGCAACATGTAAATGTAATAACATACATTCGTTTAATCACACGTATTAATAATAATAATTATTAATAAATAAACGTTGGAAAATCCAAGGTCGTTACAAGATTGATTCTAATGACACTTTGAGTTGGTTGGAAAGTATTCCCTCTTCAGAAGAAATCAATCACAATACGAAGCTATCAGAAGAAACTGAGATTGAGCAAGAAACTCCAACACAAGCTGAACAACAAAATTCAAGTCGGGTAGAGTCAACTCAAGAAGATATTCCATACGAACCACGAAGTTCAAGTCAGAAGTCAACTCAACAAGACGAACCACAAAGTTCAACTCATGAATCAACTCAACAAGATGAACCACGAAGTTCAAGTCAGGAATCAACTCAACAAGACGAACCACAAAGTTCAACTCAGGAATCAACTCAACAAGACGAACCACAAAGCTCAAGTCAAGCTGATGGAGTTCAACAAAATTCAACTCAAACTCAAGAAATTGAAAAAGAATCAACCAAAGGGTGTGTCTTACCGCCAAGAGCTAACCGTGGAGTTCCACCAAAACGTTATGATCCCGAAAAAGAAGCGCTCAGGTCAAGATATCCGATGGCAAATGTTGCTAAAGGAAATTTATCAGAAGAAGCTAAGAAATTCACTTCCGCAATATACTCTGAAGAAATACAAACATCAGTAGAACAAGCCTTAAAGTCAAAGAATTGGAGAGACGCTATGGAAGTCGAAATGGAAGCTCTAAAGACAAATGATACTTGGGAGAAATGCATCCTTCCTCAGGCCAAGAAGCCAGTTGGTTGTCGTTGGGTGTTTACTATAAAACATAAACCAGATGGAACTATAGAAAGATACAAAGCTCGACTCGTAGCAAAAGGATATACTCAAACATATGGAATTGACTACTCCGAAACTTTTTCACCGGTGGCAAAAATTGACACTATTAGAGTCCTCTTTTCTGTCGCTGCAAATAAAGAATGGCCTCTTCACCAATTCGACGTGAAGAATGCTTTTCTGCATGGTGAGCTCAAGGAAGAGGTTTATATGGAAGCTCCTCCAGGGTTTGCGGGAAACTTCAAAAATAGGGAAGTTTGTCGCCTTAAAAAATCTCTTTACGGGTTAAAACAATCTCCTCGGGCATGGTTTGGGAAATTTACTTTAGCCATGAAAAAATATGGCTACAAACAAAGTAATTCAGATCACACCTTGTTTTTTAAACAAAGAAACCAACTGATAACTTGCTTGATTATCTATGTCGATGACATGATAATTACTGGAAATGACAAGGAAGAATTTTTAAACTTAAAAATAAACTTATCAAATGAATTTCAAATGAAAGATTTAGGAAGACTAAAATACTTCTTGGGGATTGAAGTTTTACGATCTGAACAAGGAATATTTATATGTCAAAAGAAATATGTTCTTGATTTACTTGCTGAAACAGGGATGATCGACTGTAAACCAGCTGAAACCCCTGTGGTACCAAACCAGAAGTTGTTTATGAAAGATGGAGCTCCACTTGCAAATAGAGAGCAATATCAAAAGATTGTTGGAAAGCTGATTTACCTCGCTCATACTCGTCCGGATATAGCATATGCAGTAGGAGTAGACAGCCAATTTATGCATCAACCCCAAGTACATCACATGGAAGCTATTTGGAGAGTCATCAGATACCTCAAAGGAACCCCTGGACATGGAGTTTTATTCAGGAACAATGGTCACCTCAAAACCCAGATATATACGGACGCAGGCTGGGGAGGTGAAAAGAGAGATAGAAAATCTACATCAGGATATTTTAACTTAGTCGGCGAAAATTTGGTTACATGGAAAAGTAAAAAGCAAAACGTTGTGGCTCTTTTAAGTGCTGAAGCCGAGTTCAGAGGGATAGCACGCGGAGTACAAGAAGTGCTATGGATTCGAAAGCTACTGAAAGAGATCGGATTTCCACCGGAAGACACTAGCAGAGTAATGTGCGACAATGAAGCAGCTATCAAGATTTCAGAAAATCCAGTCCAACATGATCGAACAAAGCATGTTGAAATTGACAGACACTTCATCAAAGAGAAACTAGATGCAGAGATCATATCACTACCATTTGTGAGATCGGAAGACCAACTTGCAGATATTCTTACAAAGTTAGTTAATGGAAGGCTCTTTAATGAAGTATTGGTCAAGTTGAATATTGGAAATCCCACTATTCAACTTGAGGGGGAGTGTTAAAAGATAAAACAAGACTTACACCATCTCCTATTAAACACCAAAGATCCAACTGTATAAACCTGGTGGATAGCTCATTCAAACGGCTTCTTGACTTTTATAACCATAGGCTCTCCTTCCATGTATAGATTTTTTATGTCTATAAATTGTAGCCATCTTGTATGTTCCAATTATCAATTCAGTTTATCAATAAACATCATTATTTACAGTTCAATTTATATCAACTTACTTATCATAATATCATGTTAACTATATATATAATCATATATATGTCATCATATAGTTTTTACAAGTTTTAACGTTCGTGAATCACCGGTCAACTTGGGTGGTCAATTGTCTATATGAAACCTATTTAAATTAATCAAGTCTTAACAAGTTTGATTGCTTAACATGTTGGAAACACTTAATCATGTAAATAACAATTCCATTTAATATATATAAACATGGAAAAGTTTGGGTCACTATAGTACCTACCCGTTAAATAAATTTCGTCCCGAAATTTTAAGCAGTTGGAGGTGTTGACGTATCTCTGGAAATAAGTGCGGGTATTTCTTCTTCATTTGATCTTCTCTTTCCCAGGTGAACTCGGGTCCTCTACGAGCATTCCATCAAACTTTAATAATTGGTATCTTGTTTTGCTTAAGTCTTTTAACCTCACGATCCATTATTTCGACGGGTTCTTCGATGAATTGAAGTTTTTTGTTGATTTGGATTTCGTCTAACGGAATAGTGAGATCTTCTTTAGCAAAACATTTCTTCAAATTTAAGATGTGGAAAGTGTTATGTACAGCCGCGAGTTGTTGTGGTAATTCAAGTCGGTAAGCTACTGGTCCGACACGATCAATAATCTTGAATGGTCCTATAAACCTTGGATTTAATTTCCCTCGTTTACCAAATCGAACAACGCCTTTCCAAGGTGCAACCTTAAGCATGACCATCTCTCCAATTTCAAATTCTATATCTTTTCTTTTAATGTCGGCGTAGCTCTTTTGTCAACTTTGGGCGGTTTTCAACCGTTGTTGAATTTGGATGATCTTCTCGGTAGTTTCTAGTATTATCTCCGGATCCGTAATCTGTCTATCTCCCACTTCACTCCAACAAATCGGAGACCTACACTTTCTACCATAAAGTGCTTCAAACAGCGCCATCTCAATGCTTGAATGGTAGCAGTTGTTGTAGGAAAATTCTGCTAACGGTAGATGTCGATCCCAACTGTTTCTGAAATCAATAACACATGCTCGTAGCATGTCTTCAAGCGTTTGTATCGTCCTTTAACTCTGCCCATCAGTTTGTGGATGATAGGCAGTACTCATGTCTAGACGAGTTCCTAATGCTTGCTGTAATGTCTACCAGAATCTTGAAATAAATCTGCCATCCCTATCAGAGATAATAGAGATTGATATTCCATGTCTGGAGACGACTTCCTTCAAATACAGTCGTGCTAACTTCTCCATCTTGTCATCTTCTCTTATTGGCAGGAAGTGTGCTGATTTGGTGAGACGATCAACTATTACCCAAATAGTAACAAAACCACTTGCAGTCCTTGGCAATTTAGTGATGAAATCCATGGTAACATTTTCCCATTTCCATTCTGGGATTTTGGGTTGTTGAAGTAGACCTGATGGTTTCAGATGCTCAGCTTTGACCTTAGAACACGTCAAACATTCCCCTACGTATTTAGCAACATCGGCTTTCATACCTGGCCACCAAAAATGTTTCTTGAGATCTTTGTACATCTTCCTCGTTCCAGGATGTATTGAGTATCTGGTTTTATGAGCTTCTCTAAGTACCATTTCTCTCATATCTCTAAATTTTGGTACCCAAATTCTTTCAGCCCTATACCGGGTTCCGTCTTCCCGAATATTAAGATGCTTCTCCGATCCTTTGGGTATTTCATCCTTTAAATTTCCCTCTTTTAAAACTCCTTGTTGCGCCTCCTTTATTTGAGTAGTAAGGTTATTGTGAATCATTATATTCATAGCTTTTACTCAATTGGGTTCTCTGTCCTTTCTACTCAAAGCGTCGGCTACCACATTTGCCTTCCCCGGGTGGTAACGAATCTCAAAGTCGTAATCATTCAACAATTCAATCCACCTGCACTGCCTCATGTTTAGTTGTTTCTGATTAAATATATGTTGAAGACTTTTGTGGTCGGTATATATAATACTTTTGACCCCATATAAGTAGTGCCTCCAAGTCTTTAATGCAAAAACAACCGCACCTAATTCCAAATCATGCATCGTATAATTCTGCTCGTGAATCTTCAGTTGTCTAGACGCATAAGCAATTACCTTCGTTCGTTGCATTAATACACAACCGAGACCTTGCTTTGAAGCGTCACAATATATCACAAAATCATCATTCCCTTCAGGTAATGACAATATAGGTGCCGTAGTTAACTTTTTCTTTAACAATTGAAACGCTTTCTCTTGTTCATCCTTCCATTCAAATTTTCTCCCTTTATGCGTTAATGCAGTCAAGGGTTTTGCTATTCTGGAAAAATCTTGGATGAACCTTCTGTAGTAACCAGCTAGTCCTAAAAATTGGCGTATATGCTTCGGAGTTTTCGGGGTTTCCCATTTTTCAACGGTTTCAATCTTTGCTGGATCCACCTGAATACCTTCTTTGTTCACTATGTGACCGAGGAATTGAACTTCATCCAACCAAAATGCACACTTTGAAAACTTACCATACAGATTTTCTTTTCTCAGCAACTCTAGCACTTTTCTTAAATGTTCTCCATGCTCTTGATCATTCTTCGAGTAAATAAGTATGTCATCGATGAAAACAATGACAAACTTGTCAAGAAATGGCCCACACACTCGGTTCATAAGGTCCATGAACACAGCTGGTGCGTTCGTCAATCCAAATGGCATAACCATAAACTCGTAATGACCGTAACGCGTCCTAAAAGCAGTCTTTGGAATATCATCCTCCTTCACCCGTATTTGATAATACCCAGAATGTAAATCAATCTTCGAATAAACCGACGAGCCTTGTAGTTGATCAAATAAGTTGTCGATTCTCAGTAGTGGGTAGCGGTTCTTGATGGTAAGTTTGTTCAACTCTCGGTAGTCGATACACAACCTAAATGTACCATCCTTCTTCTTGACAAACAAAGCAGGAGCTCCCCACGGTGATGTGCTTGGTCGAATGAAACCACGCTCTAAAAGTTCTTGTAATTGGCTCTGAAGTTCCTTCATTTCGCTAGGTGCGAGTCTGTATGGAGTACGAGCTATTGGTATAGCTCCCGGTACAAGGTCTATTTGAAATTCAACGGATCGGTGTGGAGGTAGTCCCGGTAATTCTTTCAAAAATACATCGGGAAATTCTTTTGCGACTGGAACATCGTTGATGTTCTTTTCTTCGGAATTGACTTTCTCGACGTGTGCTAGCACAGCATAGCAACTTTTCTTATTAGTTTTTGTGCCTTCCGGTTACTAATAAGATTTAACTTCGCGTTGCTCTTTTCTCCGTACACCATTAATGGTTTTCCTTTATCTCGTATAATGCGAATTGCATTTTTGTAACAAATGATCTCTGCTTTTACTTCTTTCAACCAGTCCATACCGATTATCACATCAAAACTCCCTAACTCTACTGGTATCAAGTCAATCTTAAATGTCTCTCTAACCAGTTTAATTTCTCGATTCCGACATATATTATCTGCTGTAATTAATTTACCGTTTGCTAATTCGAGTAAAAATTTATTATCCAAGGGCAACGGTGAACAACTTAGTTTAGCACAAAAATCTCTACTCATATAGCTTCTATCCGCACCCGAATCAAATAAAACATAAGCAGATATATTGTCAATGAGAAACGTACCCGTAACAAGCTCCGGGTCTTCCTGCGCTTCTGCCGTATTAATATTGAAAACTCTTCTGCGGCCCTGCCCATTAGTATTCCCCTAATTCGGGCAATTTCTACTAAAGTGTCCCGGTTTTCCACATCCAAAACAAACTATGGCGGTATTATTTGTTCCGACATTATTTGTTCCTTTAGTTCTGTTATGCATTGGTCCATAGATTTCGCACTTCTTCGCGCTATGACCATTTCTTTTACACTTGTTGCAAAATGTCGTGCAGAACCCCAGGTAATGCTCTTCACATCTTTGGCATGGCTGTTTTTGGTTTTTGTTGCCATTGTTGTTATTGAGATTGTTGTTGGGATTGTTATTATTGCTGTTGTTGTTGTTGTTGTTGTTATTGTTGCTGGGCCGGTTATTATAGTTGTTGTTGGGACGTTTGTTGAAGTTGTTGTTGCGATTGATGTTGCGGTTATTGGGATAGTTGTTGCGATTTTGGTTGTGATTGTTGTTGTTATATTGGCGACTCTTGTCATTGGTTTCTTCCCACTTTCTTTCTTGACTTGTTTCATGTTAGCCTCTTCGGTCGCCTGCTCTTTAATCCTTCCTTCGATCTGGTTCACTAATTTGTGAGCCATTCAACTTGCCTTTTGTGTGGAGGCGGGCTCGTGTGAACTCACATCTTCTTGAATTCTTTCCGGTAACCCTTTTACAAATGCATCGATCTTCTCTTCTTCGTCTTCAAACGTTCTGGGACACAATAGGCACAATTATGTGAATCGTTGTTCGTACGTGGTGATATCGAAACCTTGCGTTCGTAATCCTCTAAGCTCTATCTTGAGCTTATTGACCTCGTTCCTAGGACGATACTGCCCGTTCATCAATTGCTTGAATGCTGACCATGGTAGTGCATAAGCAGCATCTTGTCCTACCTGCTCGAGATAGGTATTCCACCACGTTAACGCCGTACCTGTGAAGGTATGCGTAGCGTACTTAACTTTGTCCTCTTCAGTACACTTAGTTATGGAAAACACCGATTTGACCTTTTCGGTCCACCGTTTCAATCCAATTGGTCCTTCGGTTCCATCAAATTCCAAAGGTTTGCAGGCAGTGAATTCTTTGTAGGAGCATTCTACACGATTTCTTGCGGAATTAGGTCCACTGCTAGATCCAGAGTTATTGTTATTTTGCATTGCAGCCTGCACTACGGCTATGTTCGCAGCAAGAAAAACACGGAAGTTTTCCTCACTCATGTTCAAGTTCTGACGAGTCGCCGGTGCCATTTCCTTTAAAATAGTCAAAAGAATTTAGTTAATCATATAGAATTTAAGAGTAGTCAATAGTATTTCATAGCATAATATGAACTTATTTATAAAAGCTTTTTCTTCATATTAGCATTTTATAGTTTTAATTCGGGTAGTACCTACCCATTAAGTTCATACTTAGCAGCTATTATACAATTCAACTACTACGATTCTATCTAAAAAACTTATTACAATAATATTTCGCGTTCAAACTTTATACAATATTTTACAAACTTACAATACCGCTATAATACATATAGGATGAAATATAGCATATAATAATTTTGCTACATGGCAGCTATGAAGGCAATTCTAGTTAATATGCAAGTTGTTCAGCAAAAGAAATAAAGACACGTAATTCATAAGTCCATAAACAAGCCATGCATTCAGGTTTTACTAAGACGACTTCCCATCCTTGATCTTGTAGAAAATAACCGTTATGACCATTGGCTAGGCAGCATGTTGTAATATCGTCAAAAGGACGAGGGTTTCGTAATGTCCAACAGCCCTGTAATAATCTAAAACCTTGTTTCTCACCCCAACTACTGAATCTATCACTTGTGGGAAGGTTTTATTTAAAAGCTGCAATCCGATGTTCTTTTTCTCACTTTGGTAAGAAGCGAACATCACTAACCCGTAAGCATAACATGCTTCTTTATGTTGCATGTTAGAAGCTCTTTCTAATTCACGAAATCCTATGTTGGGATATGTTGAGTCAAAATAGGTTCTTAACTCGTAGCGTAAAATTGCATTTGGGTTCCCCGCATTTAACACTTTAAAGAAACACGTCTCCCCAATGTGATATACCCCACCTATCAAAGGAAAGCCTTTTATAAACTAAGGCATTTCTGGAAAGTCTTTCAAATGTTTGACAAGTTAATTTCGCCATAACTAAATGTGCTGATGAATTCTGACCGACTCTAGACAAGATTTTCTCAATCATATCCTCTGGTAGGTCTTCTAAAATATTCGGTTGTCTACCCTTAACGTCCATTTTGTTTTTATATTGTAAAATAGACAAGGATTAGATTCGTAAAAGATAATTAACAAACAATACAAGCAATTTTTACATAGAACATAAAAGTACAAGCACACTACAATACATATAATACACAACATGATTACAACCCTCTAATCTGAATCACTGGTTTTTCTTCTTCGGACTTGGTTTGTTTTCCTAATTTTCTAAGAATATATGGTGTTCCTCTAATACGAGCCGTCGTTTTCCATAATGGTTTAGAAAAACCTGGTAGTTTAGAGGTTCCTGGGTCATTGTTACATTTTAGGAAATACGGATGTTACCGATACATATAAAGTTCATCGGGGTTGGAATCGGGTTTCTCTATTTTTATACCTTTTCCCTTATTATTTTCTTTCGTTTTATTAAATTGGGTCGAGGTAATTTCTATAACATCATCGGAATCCTCATCGGGATCCGATTCATCAGAAAATTGATAATATTCCCAATATTTTGCTTCCTCGGCGGAAACACCATTGACCATTATTAACTTTGGTCCGTTGGTTGAGGATTTTCTTTTATTTAATCGATTTACTATAGGTATCAATATTTCTTCCTCCGGAACCTCTTCCTCTTCCGGTTCCTCTTCTTCCGGTTCCTCCTCTTCCGGTTCCTCCTCTTCCGGTTCCTCCTCTTCTGGTTCCTCTTCTTCCGGTTCCTCTTCGGGAATTTGTGAATCTTCCCAAAATATATTCGACTCTTCATTATTATTAGGTGAGTCGATGGGATTTGTACTAGAGGTAGACATCTATCACACAATATCAAACACGTTAAGAGATTAATATATCACATAATATTTACATGTTAATAATATATAGTTTCCAACAAAAAAGTTAAGCAATCGTTTTTTTGAAGAAAAACACGGTCGAAGTCCAGACTCACTAATGCATCCTAACAAACTCGGTAAGACACACTAATGCAAAAATTCTGGTTCTCTAAGACCAACGCTCGGATACCAATTGAAATGTCCCGTTCATATTGATTATAAACGTTCCATATTAATTGATTTCGTCGCGTGGTTTTGACCTCTATATGAGACGTTTTTCAAAGACTGCATTCGTTTTTAAAACAAACCATAACCTTTATTTTATCGACAAGGTTAACAAGAAACCACTTAGATTATCCAGAAACGATAATCTAACAAATATCACAGTTACACACTACCAATACATATTGGTTTACAAATATTAATATGTTACAACAAAATAAATCTCGAATGCAGTTTTAGACAATATTATACAAGCATGCTGACACCAAATCTTGTCCATATAATAGCATGCAACAGCGGAAGCTCTTAATAATCACCTGAGAATAAACATGCTTTAAACGTCAACAAAAATGTTGGTGAGTTATAGATTTAACCTATATTTATCAAATCGTAATAATAGACCACAAGATTTCATATTTCAATACATCCCATACATAGAGATAAAAATCATTCATACGGTGAACACCTGGTAACCGAAATTAACAAGATACATATAAGAATATCCCCATCATTCCGGGACATACATCGGACATGATATAAAAACTCGAAGTACTAAAGCATCCGCTACAACTGATGGGGTTTGTTGGGCCCAATAGATCTATCTTTAGGATTCGCGTTAATTAGTAGACTGGTTTACTAATTCTTAGGTTACCAAGTAAAAGGGGCATATTCGGCTTCGATCGTTCAACCATAGAAAGTAATTTCATGTACTTGTGTCTATTTTGTAAAACATTTATAAAGTTGCATGTATTCTCATCCCAAAAATATTAGATTTTAAAAGTGGGACTATAACTCACTTTCACAGATTTTTTACTTCATCGGGAAGTAAGACTTGGCCACTGGTCGATTCACGAACCTATAACAAATATGTACATATATATCAAAGTATGATCAAAATATATTTACAACATTTCTAATACGTTTTAATGTTTTAAGTTTATTAAGTCAGCTGTCCTCGTTAGTAACCTACAACTAGTTGTCCATAGTTACATGTACAGAAATAAATTTATATATATTATCTTGACTCAATCCACGACCCAGTGTATACACGTCTCAGGCTAGATCACAACTCAAAGTATATATATTTTTGGAATCAACCTCAACCCTGTATAGCTAACTCCAACATTACTGCATATAGAGTGTCTATGATTGTTCCAAATAATATATATACATGGGTCGATATGATATGTCAAAACATTTGCATACGTGTCTATGGTATCCCAAGATTACATAATATATTAGAATATATGTATTATACAATATAAGTTAGCTAGGATATGATTAATATAGATTTGTTACCAATTTTCACGTAGCTACAACAAGTAAAAATATCCAATCTTGTTTTACCCATAACTTCTTCGTTTTAAATCCGTTTTGAGTGAATCCAATTGCTATGGTTTCATATTGAAATTAAGTTTATGAATCTATACAGAAAAGTATAAGTTTATAGTCAGAAATACAGGTTACAAGTCGTTTTTGTAAAGGTAGTCATTTCAGTCGAAAGAACGACGTCTAGATGACCATTTTGGAAAACATACTTCCACTTTGAGTTTAATCATGATTTTTGGATATAGTTTCATGTTCATAAGAAAAATCATTTTCCCAGAAGAACAACTTTTAAATCAAAGTTTATCATAATTTTTAATTAACTAACCCAAAATAGCCCGTGTTGTTACTACTACGGCGTATATCCAGTTTTACGGTGTTTTTCGTGTTTTCAGATTTTAAATCATTAAGTTAGCATATCATATAGATATATAACATGTGTCTAGTTGATTTTAAAAGTCAAGTTAGAAGGATTAACTTTTGTTTGCGAACAAGTTTAGAATTAACTAAACTATGTTCTAGTGATTTCAAGTTTAAATCTTTGAATAAGGTAGTTTTATATATATGAATTGAATGATGTTATGAACATAATTACTACCTCATGTTTTGTGGATAAATCTATTGGAAATGAGAAAAATAGATCTAGCTTCAAAGGATCCTTGGATGGCTTGAAAGTTCTTGAAGCAGAATCATGACACGAAAACAAGTTCAAGTAAGATTTCTACTCGAAATAAGATTGTTATAGTTATAGAAATTGAATCAAAGTTTGAATATGAGTATTACCTTGTATTAGAAAGATATCTTACTGTAAATAAGAAAGATTTCTTGAGGTTGGATGATCACTTTACAAGATTGGAATTAAGCTTGCAAATTTGGAAGTATTCTTGATTTTATGAAACTAGAACTTATAGAATTTATGAAGAACACTTAGAACTTGAAGATAGAAATTGAGAGAGATCAATTTGATGAAGAAAATTGAAGAATGAAAGTTTTTGTAGGTGTTTTTAGTCGTTGGTATATGGATTAGATATAAACGATGTGTAATTTTGTTTACATGTAAATAAGTCATGAATGATTACTAATATTTTTGTAATTTTATGTGATATTTCATGATAGTTGCCAAATGATAGTTCCCACATGTTTTAGGTGACTCACATGGGCTGCTAAGAGCTAATCATTGGATGGTATATACCAATAGTACATACATCTAAAAGTTGTGTATTGTACGAGTACGAATACGGGTGCATACGAGTAGAATTGTTGATGAAGCTGAACGAGGATATAATTGTAAGCATTTTTGTTAAGTAGAAGTATTTTGATAAGTGTCTTGAAGTCTTTCAAAAGTTTATGAATACATATTAAAACATGAATACATATTAAAACACTACATGTATATACATTTTAACTGAGTCGTTAAGTCATCGTTAGTCGTTACATGTAAATGTTGTTTTGAAACCTTTAGGTTAACGATCTTGTTAAATGTTGTTAACCCATTGTTTATTATATCTAAAGAGATGTTAAATTATTACATTATCATGATATTATGATATATTAATATATCTTAGTATGATATATATACAGTTAAATGTTGTTACAACGATAATCGTTACATATATGTCTCGTTTCGAAATCATTAAGTTAGTAGTCTTGTTTTTACATATGTAGTTCATTGTTAATACACTTAATGACATGTTTACTTATCATTTATCATGATTAAACATAGTGTATCAATATCTTAATATGATTCATATGTATTTAGTAAGACGTTGTTATAACGATAATCGTTACATATATCGTTTCGAGTTTCTTAATTCAATAAACTCAACTTTATGTATATAACTCATTGTTAAAATACCTAATGAGATACTTACTTATCATAATATCATGTTAACTATATATATAATCATATATATGTCATCATATAGTTTTTACAAGTTTTAACGTTCGTGAATCACCGGTCAACTTGGGTGGTCAATTGTCTATATGAAACCTATTTAAATTAATCAAGTCTTAACAAGTTTGATTGCTTAACATGTTGGAAACACTTAATCATGTAAATAACAATTTCATTTAATATATATAAACATGGAAAAGTTCGGGTCACTACACAGTTGACTTTGGAAATTGCTCAAAAACAAATTGACTTTTTAGATAGAGTTGAACACTTTATAATGCATCTATAACATTTCATAAATATAGTTGAACATTTTATATTCATAAATAGAGTTGAACATTTTATATCCATTTGGGTTCATGATCTTAATTCCTGTACTTTATATTATATGTCTTCTGTATTGCTTTTCACTAAACTAATCTAAACACATCATTTGTGCATTAGGTAGTCCTGTTTTGGTTCTTAACCAATATTTCAATTATTTTTCTAGTATTAATTGTTTGATCCACGAGTAATGGAGAAATTCATGAAAGATTTTCAACATCTTGCAATCCAACTAGAAGACATAAAATCAGCTACCAACAACTTTGATGACAACAGAGTTATCGGAAAAGGTGGTTTTGGAAAGGTGTATAAAGGAGAAATAACTCATTCTAAGGGGTGTAGCACTGCTACTTTTAAGTGTTTAGATCGTAAATACGGTCAAGGAGAGTCCGAATTCTAGAAGGAGATCATTACACTTTGCTGTTCCACACATAAAAATCTCATCTCTCTCCTCGGATTTTGTGATAAGGGTGATGACATGATACTCGTATACGAGTACGCATCTAATGGAAGCCTCGATCGCCATTTAAATGACTCTGATCTTACATGGATCCAAAGGATCCATATATGTCTTGATGTTGCAGGGGGATTAAACTACCTTCATAATCATAATGGGGGACAACGAAGAGTTCTCCATCGAGATATTAAAAGTTCCAACATTCTATTGGATGACAACTGGAATGCTAAAGTTTCTGACTTGGGACTATCGAGAATAGCGCCCGCTAATCAACCGTACTCATTTCAAGTCACGCACGCCGTAGGTACCATCGGGTACATTGATCCACTATATTTAACGACTGGTGTCCTTACAAAAGAGTCAGATGTGTACTCTTTTGGCGTTCTCTTACTTGAAGTATTGTGTGGAAGACTAATAAGCAATGTGCGATAATGCAACAAATGGATTCAAATTCATTGACAACATTTTCATTCGTTGCATACCAATGTTTAGAATATACTCGTGAAAAATGTTAGGATATGTGACGATCGCTCCAAATCCATATGGACGAACACGTCATTCATCGATTTCATTGCGAGGTATTTGACCTCTATATGATACGTTTTGTAAACATTGCATTCTTTTGAAAAGGCACACCATAAATGAATATTTAAATCAAAGGTTTTCAACATCTGATGATTTCTACATATAGACAATCACCGTAAATAATAGTTTACAATAGTACTTCCGTTGACAATGTAGTCAAAATAAGATACATGGTGATGATTTGGTGAATACAACGTTTCCTTGAAAAATATGCCATGTAAGACTCCATGCACATAGCTTGTCTAACATATAAGCAAATAGCGGAAGACTTCTAGGGAACCTGAGAATAAACATGCTAACAAGTGTCAACACAAAGGTTGGTGAGTTCATAGTTTTAATGTTTTGCATAATCTGTACATAAAGGTGGATCACAAGATTTCAGTTGTTTCATCCAGAAACGTTTGTCAAAATATTCTATGAAATTGAGCACCCTGGTAACTAAACTTAACGTATATATAATTTATACCCTTTGTATAATCATCTTAATAATACACGCAAACCAACGTGTACACTTCTCAAATAGCATACATCCGTTAAAAGGCTAGTGCTCTAGCTCGGACGGGGATATCAAGCCCTATGGATCCATATACTACTACTCGCGCCCACCAGTTCTTATAACCGGCAGTTACTAGTTACCAAATGTAACGACCCGGATTTTTCCGATCATTTTATACCTATGAGATTAATATTTACATAAATTAAACCTTACCAATATGATAAGTAATCTAAATTGTTGAGATTTATGTTTTTAAAAAGAGTTTTACACAACGTTTGACCGTCCAATTTGACCGATGATATCACGAACTATATAACAAACGATAATTATATGTTTGTGTATATATATGTATTTATATATATTTAACATGATCTAAGAATGGTTTAACATCTCATTGTGTACTAATAACAATAAGTTATAAGTATACTTTGAGACTACTAACTTAAGTTTTCAAAATGATAACTATATGTAACGTTATTTGACATATATACCTTTAACCTATAATACTTATACAAGTATCGTATAAATATGTATTTAATCACTTTTAAAGGGCTTATATACATAAAACAATATAAGTATATTTACAAAAGATAGCTATATTTGAATTCTCGTTCCGTTTCCTCAAAATTTCTACACGTATACCTAGAGTATATGTACTCGTATCATACCCAGCTCCTATACGTATTTACTATTAGTATATACACATCACAATCACTTTCTTAGCAGCCATGAGTCAGCCAATTTTGGATCTTAGCATGCATGATTAATCAATTTGGCATATTACAAGACTTTTGCACAATATTACAAATTTATACATCTTTTCACCACCATTTATACTCCATTCCAATTTCATTTTTACTACACATTTTCTCTAACCAAAAACACACTCTTAGGAGCCTTAAGAGTTCTTCACAATATCAACAAATAACCATGAAGATCTAGCTTCAAAAACAACCCTTAATCATCATAAGAAAATCCATTCAAGAACACTTCAAAAATCCTTCCAAGTAAACAAGTTTACTTCCAACCTTTCAATCCAACTCTACCACTCTTTTGATTCTAGGATTTTTCTCATCTCTTACAGTAACTTTGTCCAAGTAACTTGAGGTAGTAACCTTATTCATAATCTTATTCAATTCATATTCATATAGCTATCTTATTTTGTGGTATAAAATTTTAATAACAAGAACATAGTTTGAATGATTTCAAACTTGTTCGCAAACTAAATAGATCCTTCTAACTTGACTTTTAAAACACTTCAAGACCTGTAATATATCATAATGATATGCTAACTTAACAAGATATAACTTGGTTTTACAAAGAACACCTTAAAAACTGAATCTACTTCGTCGGAGTGCAACCGGGGGCTGTTTTGGGTTGGATAATTAAAAACCATCTTAAGTTTTGAATTGGAAGTTCATGTTCTGGAAAAATGATATTTCTTATGAATATGTTAACACATAAAAATTTCATGGTTTAACTCAAAGTGTAAGTATTTTTAGAAAAATGATCATTAAATGTTGTTTTTATGATAGAAAATGATCACCTTCATAAGTTTCACCAAAGTTTGACCTATAACCTGTGATTTAGAATACAACCTAAGGTATTTTCAGTTCATATTCTTAAAATTTGACTCAATCCAAGGAAGTGGCAAGTTGAACCAACAAAAACGGAGTTGTAATGAAGAAACTACGACTAAAACAAGATCGGGTATCCGAAGTTAGTTTAGCTACAAAAATATTTGGAGAAAAATTAAATTAATCATATATTTCTAATTAATATGATATTTCATATATATTTACTTATGATTTAATTTTATATATTTCAGGACCACCCGTAAACAACACGAGAAGATTAATCATAAGACCTCATGATTGTACGCAACACGTCATTTGACAACACGGTACTTTATGTATGCAACACGTCATTTGACAACATGGTACCATGGGTCAAGATTAATTCTGATCAATACGAATACGATGGGGTCTTTATTTATTTTATTTAAGCAACTAATTGTAGACCACTAACATCGGACTGCTAACTACGGACTAAGAAAATATTAAAAGTATATATATATATATATATATATATATATATATATATATATATATATATATATATATATATATATATATATATATGTGTAACGATTACTTAAAAAGATAATATGTTGATATATTATATATGTGGTTAGGTTCGTGATATCTATCGGAGATCAAGTCGTGATAAATACCTTCAAGGCAAAAATGAGTATATAGTCCCACTTTTAAACTCTAAATATTTCGGGATGAGAATACATGCATTTTATGATTTACGTTATGGACACAAGTGATTAAAAATATATATTCAACGTTGAGTTGTACCACTGGCATACTTCCCTGTAACTTGGTAACTACTATTTACATGAGTATTGTAAACGCGAATCCTGTTGATAGATCTATCGGGCCTGACAACCCCAACCGGACTGGACGACCAGTATTCAACGGTTGCACAGTACTTCGTTTCGGTGACTACACTTGGTACGGTGTAGTAAGATTTCATAATAAAGGGAATATGCGACATTGATTAAATGTTAAGTATGGTTATCAAGTGCTCAACAACTTAGAATATTTTTTATTAAAACGTTTGTATATGAAATCTTGTGGTCTATATTTATAACGCTGCCGGCATTAAACCTATATCTCAACAACTTTATGTTGACGTTTTAAGCATGTTTATTCTCAGGTGATAACTAAAAGCTTCCGCTGCAACATGTTGAATTTAAGCAAGATCTTGAGTATGCATATTTGTGTCAAAAATAAAACTGCATATCGGAGGATTTGTAATGTAAAATATGTTGGAAGTCGTATTGTTATTATCACATGTAAAGTTTGTAAGTCTAAGATTATCGCTAAACGATAAT
This sequence comes from Rutidosis leptorrhynchoides, assembly GCF_046630445.1. NCBI lineage: Eukaryota > Viridiplantae > Streptophyta > Magnoliopsida > Asterales > Asteraceae > Rutidosis > Rutidosis leptorrhynchoides. The sequence continues at coordinate 402,162,089 of NC_092338.1, read as the reverse complement.
CATTATTAAGTTGTTTAAACCTTGTATTTGTAATAAAAGCTATGGTTTGTATTGTAAAAACGAATGCAGTTTTTGAAAAATGTCGCATATAGAGGTCAATACCTCGCGATGAAATCATATGTTATTGTATTCGTCCTTATGGTTAAGGTCGGGTTATGACATGTGGTATCAGAGCGTTGGTCTTAGAGAACCAGAAAATTTGCATTAGTGTGTCTTATCGAGTTTGTTAGGATGCATTAGTGAGTCTGGACTTTGACCGTGTTTAATTTCGAAAACTATTGCTTATCCTTGTTGGTTAAAAAAAAATTAATATGTAAATATTATGTGGTACTAACGTGCTAGTTGTTATGTGATAGATGTCTGGCTTAGAACTTGTTATCACATTCAGCGACTCCGAACCAGAATCTTCCGATGGTGTTCCAGTCATTAACCTGTCCGATGATAAAAACGATACCTTTGGGGAAGACTCAAAATTTTCGGATGAATCAATTGAAGAGGAATCGGAAAGTGATCCGGAGGAGGAAGAAATACAGTAAATTACGAAAGATAAGTTTGAAAGAGGAAAGAAACGAAAGGCTACCGAATTGGAAAATCCAAATCCCAAGTTTAGTGAGGATGTTGTGGCACCAACTCCACCAGACACTTCCACCCCTATTCCCGCTATTCCTATTAGTTCTATCCCGGCATCCAGTTCTTCAGCCCCTCCGCTAAAACGCAGGGAGACAGTCAAGATAACCTATAAGCGATTTCTTTGAACACAAACGTTTTGGGTTAAATGATGCGCTGTTGTTTTAAACCGTGGGATCATATAACGTTTTGTATAATAATACTAGTGTGGTTTGCTTAATGTTTGATGTAAGATAAGCATATGTAAAATAGTGAAGTGTGAAATGCAATAACTTTCCATGGTTGAGTATTATTTGGGTGATAGTTATTGATTTCTGTACTAAGCTATTAAGTATGAACTTTAACGGGTAGGTACTACCCTAGATATAATTATAAAACGCTAATAAGAAGAAAAGGCTTTTATAATAATAACTGGTTCATATTATTAATAAGCTACGATGTACTGTAAATACATACTACATCTATAAAATTCCATGTGAATAATTATTTTTTTTCATTCTTGTAGAAGATTATGGCGCGATTGAACCGAATGACGGAACAAGAAATCCAGGAACTCATCAATCAGCGAGTGAACGACAGAATGTTATGGGTCGAGGCTGCAAGAGGTGCTGCAGTTAACCCAAATCCTCGTGTGGGGTGCACTTACAAAACTTTTCAAGGTTGCAAGCCCTCATCATTCAGTGGAACAGAAGGACCGGTTGGTTTAACCCGGTGGATCGAAAAGATTGAGTCTGTGTTTAAAATCAGTGGTTGTATTGAGAAGGACATGACCAAGTATGCATCGTGCACCTTACAAGATAGTGCACTCACATGGTGGAAAAACTATGTGAAGGCCGTAGGAGATGTAGCTTATGATACTCCCTGGGAAGAATTCAAAACAATGCTAATCAATGAATATTGTCCAAGGAACGAGGTTAGGAAGTTGGAAGCTGAATTACGAAGCCTGAAAGTTGTTGGTACTGAACTCACCAACTACAATCAGCGATTCATGGAATTAGCTTTGCTATTTCCCGAATTGGTACCAACCGAAGAACGGAAGATAGAACTGTACAAAGATGGTTTACCTAAAAATGTCAAGGCAAATGTTACAGCATCGAAACCCAAGACTATTCATGAAGCCATCACCATGGCAAACGAGTTGATGGACCAGATTATTCTGGATAAGAACACCGATGTCAAGACATCAGAAAACAAAAGAAAGTGGGAAGGTAATCAACAATCCAACAAGAAACAAGAAACCACTCAAGGTGTGGGTAGTGGTTCAAACTTAGGTTACAAAGGATGAAATCCTTTATGTAACAGATGCCACAAACATCACTCTGGTTATTGTAATGTGGTGTGCGATAATTGCAATCGAAGGGGTCATCTTGCTGAAGATTGTAGGATTCCTGTTACAAATACCAATGGCACCAAGACTCCTGCCACCAATGCAAATAGAACTGCCTTGGCCACTGTTACTTGTTATGGGTGTGGGAAACAGGGTCATTATAAGAGCCAGTGCCCGAATCCAGGGAAGAATAACGGATCTGCACGTGGAAGAGCATTTATTATTAATGCTAGAGAGGCGTATGAAGACCCGGAGCTTGTTATGGGTACGTTTGCCATTAATAACTTATCCGCATCTATTATATTTGATACTGGTGCCGATAGAAGTTACGTGTGTAGAGACTTTTACGCTAAATTGAATTGTTCATCATTACCTCTAGATGCTAAGTACATGATTGAGTTAGCTAATGGTAAACTAATTAAAGCCGATAAAATTTGCCGTGATTGTAAAATAAATTTAGCGGGAGAAACATTTAAGATTGATTTGATACCCGTAGAATTAGGAAGTTTTGACGTAATTATCGGCATGGACTGGATGTCCAAAGTAGGAGTCGAAGTGGTGTGTGCTGAAAAGGCAATTCGTATTCCTCGAAAGGATAAATCAATGATAATGATTTACGGAGATAAAGGTAACCCAAACCTAAATCTCATTAGCTATTTGAAAGCTCGAAAGTGCTTAGAAAAGGGATGTTATGCCATCCTAGCACATGTAAAGAAAGTTGAAGAAAAGGAGAAGAATATTAACGATGTAAATGTAGTAAGAGACTTTCCCGATATATTTTCGGAAGAATTACTGGGACTACCTCCTTTCAGGTGTAACGACCCGGAAATTTCCGACCAAATTTAAACCTTAAACTCTATATGTTTCCGACACGATAAGCAAAAACCTTAATGTTGAGTCTAGAAAGTCTGAAATCTATATTCATATAGTCAGTTACCCTTTTGACCAAGTCTGATGATTCACGAACAATTGTGTGAAAATAAATATACAGATAAATTATAAGTAAGTATACTAATGAATATTATATCATTTAATCATTTGAATTAAATGTGTAAGGTAATATATAAAATAAACGAGAGGTTGTTAACTAAATGTATATATATATATATATATATATATATATATATATATATATATATATATATATATATATATATATATATATATATATATATATTATGAGAATTGATAAGAATAATTAGTTATATCAATCTCATTATTATTATTAATAGTAATATTATTATAATAGATATAAAATTTTTAAAAAAATATAAGTTTGTTATATCTTTATTATTTGTATTATTATTATTAGATGTTATTACTATCATTTACTATTTAGGATCATTATTGTTAAAATTTATTATTAACATCATTATATTTATCATTGATGTAATTATTAATATCGTTATGATAATATCACTACTTTTATTATTAATTTTTTTTTACAATATTATCAATATTGTTACTAATAAAATTGTACCAATAATAAAATTATTAAAATTTGTATTATTATTGGTATCACTAACAATGTTATTATTAACATTTTTATTAATAATATTAACATATTATGATATTTAATATATTTAATTAATTATAGTAATTTTTAAGAGTTAAAACATAATTTGTGTAATAATATAGATATATACACCGAATATAACATAGGATACATGTATCTGTTTTATTTTTTTTCTTCAATGTTTCTGTTCAGCTCGTGAACAAATGTCGTGTGCTTTTTCCTCTATAAAACGTCACAAATTTGTTACCATATACAATCAATACGTTGAGGAATTTAATTGTGTTTTTATTTTTTTTTTCTTCTGTTAGCGACACCTCTGTTGGTACACTCCAATGACAAAAACTTGAATTCGATTCTATTTCAAAAACTTTTAAAGCAAAGTTGTTAGGAATGTTACAAACGATCTTTCTTCAAAACATCAAGTTCCAATTCCTTCTAACGACTCTGAATTTTGAGGTCAAACATTCGGATTTAAAAAGTCAATAATTGTTCTTCAGTTAAATTCGAATTTATTCTTATGAATTAAGGGAAATTGATGATTGAGAAAGTTTTATGAAGGAATTTAAAGTCTTTTTCATGTTATAACTTTTCTATATAACAGCCTAAATTTCGAAATCATATATTGGGTTTTATGGGTGCCTTCGTGGCTGCCGCTGCTTTGTTTTTTTTTTTTCATTTCTTTTAATTGAAAAATCATATTTACGAATTGTTTATTGTAACGACCCGGAAATTTCCGACCAAATTTAAACCATAAACTCTATATGTTTCCGACACGATAAGCAAAAACCCTAATGTTGAGTCTAGAAAGCTTAAAATCTATATTTGAATGATTAGATACCCTTTTGACCAAGCCTGACGATTCACGAACATTTATGTGTATATAAATGTGTATATAAATATTACATGCTTTAATTAAATACGTAAAACAAAAATAAAATATAATAATATTAATATTAAAATTATTAATTATGTTTTCAAATTGATTGAACTCATTATCTATTGTATGAATTGAAAAACCAAATTTGTGAATGTGATATACTATGCTTAATTGGTACTTGTTGCCTCTTCAACTCTAATTTATAGCATAAAAATACCTATATATATTATTCTACCCATTCATATGTAATTAGATTTTTTTTATTTTATTTGTTAACTTTACGTAACATGCATATGAAATCGGGACCAGTGTCTCTTCATCTCCTTATCCGTGTATCATTTTATTTTTCCCATATGTTATATTTTAAATATTGAGAGAGTTGAAAATTAAGATTCACGGGCATTATTACTATTAAAATTTACTGCTCAAGATTTTTAATTTGATATACTGTGTTTGTTTAATTCTTTCCACCGACACTATTATCTATCTCTTCTATATTATATATATAGATATACATGTATGATATATGATGAAACCACTTCAATTCTAAATAGCCACTTCCTTCCATCTCTATCTCACTTCTAATTTTTCTGTTTTTGGAGCAACTAACATAATCCATGTTAACCACCAATGAACCTTTGGCCGTAAACCACCCTACACCACCATATTCTTCTCTTTATCTATCTCTCTTGCTCCTTAACTTTGCTCGTCTACTCCATCTCACTCGGCCACCTTAGCCGACACCTCATCTACGACAACTATCATCACCCTACCACCCCTGATAAACCGCCTACAACACCATCTTCCTTCATTTGTTTCTTTCATGAACCTACCATCGATCACACTTACAAATCACCTTTCAAATCACCACCAAACAATAACCACTAGCCCACCGGTATCACCACTCAAGCCACTCCCTTGCAAATCCATGACTTCCACCTACGAGAACCACCACCCAAACCGTTGATCACCTTCTACCAATTTCGTATCTTGTTTCTGATTTCTATTGTAAACAAACCAAAACATCACCAAAGACCTTCGATGGATTACTGCTGTTTTTTTTTCGTTTCACTTTATGTCCTAGAACCCAAAACCTTTCTATCTCTTTCTATATTCCTCTTTCTCTCACTCCATCAAGAACTACCATGAAGACCATAACAACCATCGATTGTTCCTGCTTTTTGGTTCGAATGCTACACGATTACATTCGTAACTGTTACCACAATCAAGAGATGCTGCTCCTCGTAACTTACTTCTATTTTAAGTTCATCATCACCATGGTTATTAATTGCCACTGCCGTTATCATTTTTGATTCAAAGACCACCCTCACCATATTTCTTTATGGAAACCCATCTATTTATTTTCTTTGTCTTCCTCGTTCGAATATAACAACCATCATCGCCATTACCCTCTATCTTATCACCTTCATTATCTCCTTTCTGTTTTATGCCGATAACAACAACTGTTATAGCAACCTCTATTGATTTCCATCATCAAACACCTTCGGTTTTCATCACAACCACTTCTGCAACCACTTTATTTTTACTACTCTAAACTCATCTTGAACCTGTTGCTACTGCTCTTGCCGTTCTGTTTTGATGACCAGCTGCTACACGGACATTAGTGATGAAAAACATGAAGGGTTATATACGTTCATATCCTTTTCGTAAAGTTGCCACTTATATTTGTTTAGCCGACACTCATAAACACATAACCCCATTTGGGATATTAAAGAATTATTATAATAAAGTTGAGTGGAGTATTAAGGAAAAGGTATTTGATAACATGTAACCGATTATTGATGATATGTAATCGATTATTGATGATGCCGTGAATGATGTATTTGATGAAGATGGTGACAGAAAGTGGTAGTGTCGATTGAAATTAGGTTAGTGGAAGATTACAGCTATGTTGAACTTAATTAATCATAACCGACACCCATGTACTCCTTACTTGATTTACTGGCTTGAATTTAAAACAGGCCAAGTAAATTCGATTTTGTTTGCAAGATGGGCTGTCTACGCTGTTGGGCCGATTTAAATGGATCAGACTGCTATTTCTGTTTGTTGTGTAAATGAAATTAAGGATTGATAATTGATACTCGATGGGATAAATGAATTTCGGTTAGTAGTTAAAACAAAAGAACAAAATGGATTAGATGGTTAGAGGTGTGGTTGAGGAACGAGAGGTCATGGGTTCGAGTCCCCTCCCAAGCGGCTAATCTTTTTTTTTTTTAATCTTTCTAAGGTATAAGGCTAATCTATTTTTTTTTAATCTTTCTAAAGTATAATATGATATTTATTATTATTATTATTATTATTATTATTATTATTATTATTATTATTAATATTATTATTATTAATCTTTTTTTTAATCTTTCTAAGGTATAAGGCTAATCTATTTTTTTTTTAATCTTTCTAAAGTATAATATGATATTTATTATTATTATTATTATTATTATTATTATTATTATTATTAATATTATTATTATTAATATTATTATTATTATTATTATTATTATTATTATTATTATTAGTATTAGTATTATAATTATTATAATTATTATTATTTTTATCACTATACTTATTTTAGTATTATTGTAACTGAATTATGTAAACAACAGAATTCTATTATAAAAAGATATATAATATAACACTTAACTATATTAAGATTTTTATTTATAAATATATAAGATAACATATAATTTATTAATATAAAAATTATATCATTAATAATAATATATATAAATTTGTTCGATTACGATTACATGTTTTAATATAAAGATATACAAATGATATAGGTTCGTGAATCCGAGGCCAACCCTATACTTGTTCAATGATGTTATATGTATTTTTACTACAAAATACATTAGGTGAGTATATAGTCCCTTTTAAACTCTAAATATTTTGGGCTGAGAATACATGCGCTATTTTTTTTTATAAATGATTTACGTTATGGACACAAGTGACTAAAATTACGTTCTACATGGGTTTGAATCAAAAATCCCCTAGCTTGGTAACTTTAACTATTGGTTTATGAACTGGTAGGCGCGAATCCTAAAGATAGATCTATCGGGTTTTACACCCCCACCCAGATGTTGTTCTAGTCACTACTAAACTAGAAGAACGGGTGTTTAGTACTTCGAGGTTAACGGAACGCACTTGATTCGGTGCACATATTATTATAACTCAGGGGTACACACTCTTGTTAAGGCTAGTTACCGGGTGCCCACTGCTTGGAATGCTTTTCATACACTTGCGAGTGTATTATGTTTATAAACATGAAATCTTGTGGTCCATTGTTATAACACTGCTAGCATCAAACCTATATATCTTACCAACTTTATGTTGACTTTTTAAAGCATGTTATTCTCAGGTACGAATTAAGTCTTCCGCTGTGCATTAGCTCATTTTAAGGACATTACTTGGAGTCGATCATCGCAATGGGACCAACTGTTGAAGATTTCGTCCAGGGGGATAAGGACGGGTCCTCACAGGTGGTATCAGAGCGGTGGTCTTAGTGAACCAGGTCTTGCATTAGTGTGTCTGACTAGTAGTTGTTAGGATACATTAGTGAGTCTGGACTTCGACCATGTCTGCCTGTCAAAAAGTTTTGCTTATCATTCTAGTCGGAAATCATCTACTTATCCTCCTTAGGAAATTGCCTGCTTATCATTCATAAGTCTAGACACGTCTTACTGCATTTAGTGCATTGATAGTGTATAGACAAAATTCAAATCTTAGCACATTTGTAGACTTGCTTGACATATGACGTAGGTTCCTCTATAGTCTACGAAATCTTTAGTACCATATATATGGATATTCTATGAAGTTAGAATATCATTCTATATTCGAAAATCATTTCACATCGAAGATCCATTCCATCCACCAAAATGTCTATTGGCAATGAACCTGAAAGCGCTTACCGGCGAACCTGTTCGAGAAACCATTTACCCTCTCATTTCTAGAGTATCCCGTCACGATTATATATTATCCTATATTTGAATCTTACTCACCCGCTCGTTTCAATCGTCAATCATCTCGACATAATATAAGAAGTTAACGAACTACGTGCTCGAGTAATGGCTTTGAAAAATCTGGTGCGGAGGTTACAAACACCAGCAGCAGCACCAGCAGCATAAACCGTACCACCATCATCAACGTTGACAATACTCTTATCATCCCAACCACAATCACGTCATAAATCTCGACATCACGATCTGTACCTCGGATATCAACATCACACGCCTCAATATTATCATCTGTACTTCAAGTATAATCTTCGTTTTACATATCGTTCTACATCGATCAATTTCGTTCTACGTATTGTTCTACCTCATTTACCTTCGTCCGACATGGCAATTATGTAATCTCTAATGTTTTAGAGATCATGTAATCCAGTATTAACGATAAATCAAATGAGTTTAATATCTTATTGACTCATTAAATCCATAATTACATCCGATGAAAATATATATGCAAGTATATTGCATAAAGATTGTAATTAAAAATTCTTTCGTACAAACTGTTAATGATGAAAATATTTTAACGGGTGGGTAGTACCCGAGAAACATTCAGAATTCACATTAATAAGTTACACCGTACATTCTTCGAATCTGATTCAACGGTCAATTGCTATTCTATTTACAATCACCGATATACGTATTCGTTCAACACAGAATAACCATTTCTATTCAAATTTCATATTTGGATTTTGACCTATCAGAATCCAACAAGTGGCATAACGAAGAAAACATTGGACAAAAATAAAAAGTGTTAGAAACAAACGAATTAATTAACTGGAATTGTGATAGGATTTCACGCTAACTGTTCCGGCTAACTGTTCCCAGCTAACTGATTAACATTTAATTTATCGCAATTTACATTCTCGCAATTTTATTTATCGTCATTTAATTTCTGTTATTTACTTTTACGCACTTTAAATAACGGGACACGTATGCAAGGTTTCGACTTATCATATCGACCCATCTATATATATATTTCGGAACAACCGTAGACACTCTATATGTGAAGGTGGGAGTTGGCTATACAGGGTCGGAGTTGATTTCAAAATATATATATACTTTGAGTTGTGATCGACACCGAGACCGGTACACGGGTCACGATACGTATTATTTAATTCGAATATTATATATTAAATTATATATGAATCATTAAACCATCGGACTATTGGACTGCTAACTTTGGACAATTAAAATGAATTAAATTAAAATATTGATTATAACATATGAAACAAAATAATTCTTCAAGCTTGCCACTTGATTTCATCTTAAACCTCATTTGTATCTCGACAATTACAATGCGTGTTCAAATCTTTCATGATTCTTGAAAACCCCTCAATCGAGAGGATGAACCAACCGCGTTTCATCTACGGAAGAAAAGACTTATGCTCCTGTAAGACTCTCGGAGACTGAGTCAACGTTTAACACGCAGCAGTGTTAATTTCTTTAGTGTTATTATTACCCAAAATAACTTTGCAATCCCTTTTCAAATTAGCCAATTTTGTCACAGCTCCAGCAAGTTAACCTCGACTTCTCAGAAAGGTTAGTTTCGATATATATACACGTTATTCTTTCGCTGTCGTTACCGGAGAATCTTTTATATTCCATCATCAGCGTTTAACCATCTAAAAACACAATTCTCCTGAAACCACCTCAGTTTGATAACCGATGACCAGATCCGTTAACTTTGAGAATGCTGACGAAGCAGCATGTTGTAGATGGTCTTAATAGCCAAAAGTTGATGATAAAGAACGGAGTATTGGAAACACTCAATAGAAAATTTAGTATCAAAAAGCGGATTATGCGAAACTATGAAGTAAGCCATGGACAAATCACAAAGAATAAGTTTGACTTCAAAGAATTTAAAAGATTCAGTGCCTGCTGAAATCCTTAGTACATACCCTACTCCTTACTCTAAAACCTTTGCTGACACTATTCTTCATCATCATCCTTCGGCATTAGAAGTTCCAAGATATTATCATATCTTTCATTATAAATATCCTCAATGTTTCTGAAGATATTTTTATAACTATTCTTATCGGAAATCATTTATCTTCTCGCGCTATCTGTATCACATCATAAAAGAAACTGTGTTAGTTTCTAAATTCTGAAACCTTCGAATTTAAAATATGAATGTTTTGAAGTAGTGTTAGGAACTGATGCATGAATTAGTATAATATAATGAAACTTGATCAACTTCATTATATTACAGTAAGTTATGATAAGTTTCTAATGGAATGTGATGATTCACAGTATCATCATCATGTACCATGTTACACGGCTCTTACATTCTATCCAATCTCCAAACATATCAAGAACATATCATCTTGATAGTTCTATCTTTCTGGATATTCTGGTAATTTGACAAATCAAAAATCGTGCCATTTCCATTTCTTTCTAAGAGCATCAGCTATGTTCATTCCGAAATTTCATACTTACAAATTCCGGACCATTGCTCGCTTGACTCAAGGACGGGAAGAAGAAACAAAAGGGACAAGGCCCCGAAATAGAAATTAGGACAAAAATCGCAGCAAATAGGAGGAGATATTAACTATGGATGACAATGATTATAAAAAACAGAAGTAGGGACATTGAAATATAAGTGAAGATATAAAACCCAATAGCAACCCTGAAACTACAAACCGTGCATATCAATACGTATTGCCACGTAAAGGCACGGGAGAATTAATAACACTATAAACCCAAGAAAATAGTAGAAGTAAATAGATTCTTCTGGTGGTAAATGAAAAAGAAGAATGACAGATGTGAAAATTTAGAGTATATCAAGGATCAGAATGGGATGGAGCATTTTAAAGAATACTCTAAGGTATAAATTGAGGAAGAAATGATAGAAGATGGGAGGTATGGAAGTAAGAAAGGGAATGAAGTGGATTTATATTGAAATATCCGACAAAGAAATCGAAACAGATTGCCGCATTAAATCAAAGAAGATCCTGATCGCCGAAGAACCAAATCTTATTACGTAAGATTTTCTTTAAATCCCTTAAAACTCGGAATTCAATAGTGACTACGTCATCGGTTGAAACGAATACATTTATTCACTCATTCCACTCTTTCGTGATAGCTTCACTCGTACGCTTCACATGATCGAATCGTTTTATCTATATCTCACAATAATGATAAAACTCCATTATCAACTCATATTCGTCATGAAAACATTTTTATCGTTATCCATGACGACCTCTATCAAATTTCGGGGACGAAATTTCTTTAACGAGTGGGTACTGTAACGACCCGGAAATTTCCGACCAAATTTAAACCATAAACTCTATATGTTTCCGACACGATAAGCAAAAACCCTAATGTTGAGTCTAGAAAGCTTAAAATCTATATTTGAATGATTAGATACCCTTTTGACCAAGCCTGACGATTCACGAACATTTATGTGTATATAAATGTGTATATAAATATTACATGCTTTAATTAAATACGTAAAACAAAAATAAAATATAATAATATTAATATTAAAATTATTAATTATGTTTTCAAATTGATTGAACTCATTATCTATTGTATGAATTGAAAAACCAAATTTGTGAATGTGATATACTATGCTTAATTGGTACTTGTTGCCTCTTCAACTCTAATTTATAGCATAAAAATACCTATATATATTATTCTACCCATTCATATGTAATTAGATTTTTTTTATTTTATTTGTTAACTTTACGTAACATGCATATGAAATCGGGACCAGTGTCTCTTCATCTCCTTATCCGTGTATCATTTTATTTTTCCCATATGTTATATTTTAAATATTGAGAGAGTTGAAAATTAAGATTCACGGGCATTATTACTATTAAAATTTACTGCTCAAGATTTTTAATTTGATATACTGTGTTTGTTTAATTCTTTCCACCGACACTATTATCTATCTCTTCTATATTATATATATAGATATACATGTATGATATATGATGAAACCACTTCAATTCTAAATAGCCACTTCCTTCCATCTCTATCTCACTTCTAATTTTTCTGTTTTTGGAGCAACTAACATAATCCATGTTAACCACCAATGAACCTTTGGCCGTAAACCACCCTACACCACCATATTCTTCTCTTTATCTATCTCTCTTGCTCCTTAACTTTGCTCGTCTACTCCATCTCACTCGGCCACCTTAGCCAACACCTCATCTACGACAACTATCATCACCCTACCACCCCTGATAAACCGCCTACAACACCATCTTCCTTCATTCGTTTCTTTCATGAACCTACCATCGATCACACTTACAAATCACCTTTCAAATCACCACCAAACAATAACCACTAGCCCACCGGTATCACCACTCAAGCCACTCCCTTGCAAATCCATGACTTCCACCTACGAGAACCACCACCCAAACCGTTGATCACCTTCTACCAATTTCGTATCCTGTTTCTGATTTCTATTGTAAACAAACCAAAACATCACCAAAGACCTTCGATGGATTACTGCTGTTTTTTTTTTCGTTTCACTTTATGTCCTAGAACCCAAAACCTTTCTATCTCTTTCTATATTCCTCTTTCTCTCACTCCATCAAGAACTACCATGAAGACCATAACAACCATCGATTGTTCCTGCTTTTTGGTTCGAATGCTACACGATTACATCCGTAACTGTTACCACAATCAAGAGATGCTGCTCCTCGTAACTTACTTCTATTTTAAGTTCATCATCACCATGGTTATTAATTGCCACTGCCGTTATCATTTTTGATTCAAAGACCACCCTCACCATATTTCTTTATGGAAACCCATCTATTTATTTTCTTTGTCTTCCTCGTTCGAATATAACAACCATCATCACCATTACCCTCTATCTTATCACCTTCATTATCTCCTTTCTGTTTTATGCCGATAACAACAACTGTTATAGCAACCTCTATTGATTTCCATCATCAAACACCTTCGGTTTTCATCACAACCACTTCTGCAACCACTTTATTTTTACTACTCTAAACTCATCTTGAACCTGTTGCTACTGCTCTTGCCGTTCTGTTTTGATGACCAGCTGCTACACGGACATTAGTGATGAAAAACATGAAGGGTTATATACGTTCATATCCTTTTCGTAAAGTTGCCACTTATATTTGTTTAGCCGACACTCATAAACACATAACCCCATTTGGGATATTAAAGAATTATTATAATAAAGTTGAGTGGAGTATTAAGGAAAAGGTATTTGATAACATGTAACCGATTATTGATGATATGTAATCGATTATTGATGATGCCGTGAATGATGTATTTGATGAAGATGGTGACAGAAAGTGGTAGTGTCGATTGGAATTAGGTTAGTGGAAGATTACAGCTATGTTGAACTTAATTAATCATAACCGACACCCATGTACTCCTTACTTGATTTACTGGCTTGAATTTAAAACAGGCCAAGTAAATTCGATTTTGTTTGCAAGATGGGCTGTCTACGCTGTTGGGCCGATTTAAATGGATCAGACTGCTATTTCCGTTTGTTGTGTAAATGAAATTAAGGATTGATAATTGATACTCGATGGGATAAATGAATTTCGGTTAGTAGTTAAAACAAAAGAACAAAATGGATTAGATGGTTAGAGGTGTGGTTGAGGAACGAGAGGTCATGGGTTCGAGTCCCCTCCCAAGCGGCTAATCTTTTTTTTTTTAATCTTTCTAAGGTATAAGGCTAATCTATTTTTTTTTTAATCTTTCTAAAGTATAATATGATATTTATTATTATTATTATTATTATTATTAATATTATTATTATTAATCTTTTTTTTTTAATCTTTCTAAGGTATAAGGCTAATCTATTTTTTTTTTTAATCTTTCTAAAGTATAATATGATATTTATTATTATTATTATTATTATTATTATTATTATTATTATTATTAATATTATTATTATTATTATTATTATTATTATTATTATTATTATTATTATTATTATTATTATTATTATTATTATTATTAGTATTAGTATTAGTATTATAATTATTATAATTATTATTATTTTTATCACTATACTTATTTTAGTATTATTGTAACTGAATTATGTAAACAACAGAATTCTATTATAAAAAGATATATAATATAACACTTAACTATATTAAGATTTTTATTTATAAATATATAAGATAACATATAATTTATTAATATAAAAATTATATCATTAATAATAATATATATAAATTTGTTCGATTACGATTACATGTTTTAATATAAAGATATACAAATGATATAGGTTCGTGAATCCGAGGCCAACCCTATACTTGTTCAATGATGTTATATGTATTTTTACTACAAAATACATTAGGTGAGTATATAGTCCCTTTTAAACTCTAAATATTTTGGGCTGAGAATACATGCGCTATTTTTTTTATAAATGATTTACGTTATGGACACAAGTGACTAAAATTACGTTCTACATGGGTTTGAATCAAAAATCCCCTAGCTTGGTAACTTTAACTATTGGTTTATGAACTGGTAGGCGCGAATCCTAAAGATAGATCTATCGGGTTTTACACCCCCACTCAGATGTTGTTCTAGTCACTACTAAACTAGAAGAACGGGTGTTTAGTACTTCGAGGTTAACGGAACGCACTTGATTCGGTGCACATATTATTATAACTCAGGGGTACACACTCTTGTTAAGGCTAGTTACCGGGTGCCCACTGCTTGGAATGCTTTTCATACACTTGCGAGTGTATTATGTTTATAAACATGAAATCTTGTGGTTAAATTGTTATAACACTGCTAGCATCAAACCTATATATCTCACCAACTTTATGTTGACTTTTTAAAGCATGTTATTCTCAGGTACGAATTAAGTCTTCCGCTGTGCATTAGCTCATTTTAAGGACATTACTTGGAGTCGATCATCGCAATGGGACCAACTGTTGAAGATTTTGTCCAGGGGGATAAGGACGGGTCCTCACATTTATGCTTCAAACTGAATGTTAAACTGAATACAAATGGAGGATAGGGTTGTTTTTGGCCGTTTGTTTTAGTGAAGAAGATGGAGAAACAGAAGTAGGACTCATATAGATATAAGAAACAAATAAATCAGGAAATAGAAGGATAGATGGATGGTTTAGTGTGTTGGTTTGAGCGAGAGGTTGTAAGATCGAAACCAGGCCATGGCAAACTTTATTTTTTTTTATTAAACATAATCTATTTGGGTTTGTATCGTGGGCCGTGGACTTAAATACTCTGTTGGGCCGAGACTCTGATTTGTTGTTCCTGTTGGGCCACGAATTCTATATTGGGCCGAAATGAATATAAATATGTTAAAGACTGGTTTCAAACAAGAAAATAGAATTGGATCCATGGTTAAAAGTGTGTTGTTGTTGAGTGAGAGGTTGGGAGTTCGAGTCTCGTTCATGGCAATTCTTTTTAGAAAAAGGATTTTAAGGGTATACACTTTTGAACTCTTATTTCAATTATTATAATTATTATTATTATTACTACTATTATTTTACTTTTGATTATGCATTCTATTAAAAATTACTGTTAAGTATTACTTTTTTTTACTAATATGAGTATTACCATTTTTTTTTTTTAATTTTATCACTACAAATATAATCTTAGTATTATTTAAATACATTTTTTTTTAAAAACAAACAAATAAAATATATAAACATATAAATATACATAATTACACTTAATATATACTATAGCAAAATTAATATTTTATTTAGATAAAATATATAAAAATGAATACCTAGAATATATAAGTTATTAATAAAAAAAAAAAGGATATAATTAATAAAATTATATATATATTTGTCTGATTATGATTATGTGTATTAATATATATATAAATGATATAGGTTCGTGAATCCGAGGCCAACCCTACAATTGTTCGATAATGTTATATGTATTTTTACTACAAAATACATTAGGTGAGTATATAGATCCCTTTTTAAACTTTAAATATTTTTGGGCTGAGAATACATGCGCTATTTTTATAAATGATTTACGTTATGGACACAAGTGACTAAAATTACGTTCTACATGGGTTTGAATCAAAAATCCCCTAGCTTGGTAACTTTAACTATTGGTTTATGAACTGGTAGGCGCGAATCCTAAAGATAGATCTATCGGGTTTTACACCCCCACCCAGATGTTGTTCTAGTCACTACTAAACTAGAAGAACGGGTGTTTAGTACTTCGAGGTTAACGGAACGCACTTGATTCGGTGCACATATTATTATAACTCAGGGGTACACACTCTTGTTAAGGCTAGTTACCGGGTGCCCACTGCTTGGAATGCTTTTCATACACTTGCGAGTGTATTATGTTTTTAAATATGAAATCTTGTGGTCCATTGTTATAACGTTACTAGCATCAAACCTATATATCTCACCAACTTTATGTTGACATTTTAAAGCATGTTATTCTCAGATGCAAATTAAGTCTTCCGCTGTGCATTTGTTCATACTAAAGACATTACTTGGAGTCGATCATCGCAATGGGACCAACTGTTGATGACGTCATCCGGAAGGATTAGTTTCGAATTCTTACAGTTGGTATCAGAGCGTTGGTCTTAGTGAACCAGGTCACCCATTAGTGTGTCTAACTGGTAGTTGTTAGGATACATTAGTGAGTCTGGACTTCGACCGTGTCTGCCTGTCAAAAGTTTTGCTTATCATTTCTAGTCGGAAATTATCTGCTTATTATCCTTAGGAAATTTCCTGCCTATCATTCTCAAGTCTAGACACGCTCTACTGCATTTAGTGCATCGATAGTGTATAGATGAAATTCATATCTTAGCGTGTCTAATAATTCCTATCTTGGCGTATCTGTAGAATTGCCTGATATATACCGTAACATCCTTTGTAGCCTACGAAATCTTTAGTATTACATATAGATATTCTATATAGTTAGAATATCATCTGATATCCGGAAATCATTTCACATTGAAGATCCTTTCCATCCATCCAATTACCCTTGGCAATGAACCTGAAGCACTTACCGGCGAACCTATTCGAAACATCATTTTCTCGCCCATTCCTAGAGTACCTCGTCACGATTACATAATATCCCATATCACAAATCTTGTTTATTCGCTCGCTTCAACCGTCAATCATCCTGTAGTACTAGAAGGAGTTAACAAACTACGCGCTCGTGTGACGACTTTGGAGAAACTGGTGTGAAGGTTACGAACACCAGCAGCAGCACCAGCAGCATAATCAGTACCGACATCATCGACGTCGACAGTACCCTTATCATCCCTAAACCATAACCGCACCGTAACTCTCAACATCATAATCTGTACCTCGAATATTAACATCACACGCCTCAATATTACCATCTGTATTTAGAGTATGATCTTCGTTCTACATATCGTTCTACATCGATTAATTTCGTTCTACATACTGTTCTACCTCATTTACCTTCGTCCGACATGGCAATTATGTAATCTCTAATGTTTTAGAGATCATGTAACCAAGTGTCAACAATAAATCAAATGAGTATAATATCTTATTGACTCATTAAATCCATGATTACATCCGATGAAAATATATATGCAAATATATTTTCATAAAGATTGTAATTAAAAATTCCTTCGTACAATTATTAATGATGAAAAATATTTTAACGGGTGGGTAGTACCCGAGGAATATTTAGATTTCACATTAATAAGTTACACTGTACATTCTTCGAATCTGATTCAACAATTATCTATTATCCTACTTACAACCACCGATATACGTATCCGTTCACCACAGAATAACCATTTTCATTCAAATTTCATATTCAGATTTTGATCTATTAGAATCCAACAAGTGGCATAAAGAAGAAAACATTGGACAAAATAAAATTTGTTAGAAACACACGAATTAATTAATTGAAAATCTGTTAAGGATTCCACGCTAACTGTTTCGGCTAACTGTTCCCAGCTAACTGATTAACATTTAATTTATCGCAATTTACATTCTCGCAATTTTATTTATCGTCATTTAATTTCTGTTATTTACTTTTATGCATTTTTAAATCGGGACACATGTACGCAATACGTCGGATTAATTCTGAGACAACACGGTGCATGGGTCATGATATATATTTATTTATTTTACGCACTTTAAATAACGGGACACGTATACAAGGTTTCGATTTATCATATTGACCCATCTATATATATATTTCGGAACAACCGTAGACACTCTATATGTGAAGGTGGGAGTTGGCTATACAGGGTCGGAGTTGATTCCAAAATATATATATACTTTGAGTTGTGATCGACACCGAGACCGGTACACGGGTCACGATACGTATTATGTAATTCGAATATTATATATATCTAATTTATATATGAATCTATTGAACCATTGGACAATTGGAATATTGGACTGTTAACTTTGGACAAGTAAAATGAATTAAAATGTTGATTATAACATATGAAACTAAACAATCCTTCAAGTTTGCCACTTGATTTTATCCTAAACCTCATTCGTATCTTAGCGATTACAAATCGCATTCAAAATCTTTTCGTGATTTTTGAAAAACACCTCGATCGAGAAGTTGAACCAGCCGCATCTCGTCTACGAAAGAAAGATTTATGCATACAGTTATGCACCTGAAAAACATTCGAAACCAAAGATATAGTTAAAACGTATTCACGTCGAATTCCATATCCTTTATTAGCAAAAACAACCTTACAACTCCTTTCCAAGAAACTAATTTTGTCACAGCTTCACTTCGACTCCCTAGAAAGACTACTTTTCTTAAAATCTCGAAATTTATACTTTGTCCTTTCGCCGCCGTTACCGGAGAACCTTTTATATTTCATAACATCATCAGCAGATGTACCAGCAACTTGTTATCTTTTTGGCGAAATCCGCAAGTCGTATTTTGAAAATCTGGCAGAATTTCTTCAGCTATACTTATGACGTCTATCTTTAAGTGTGAAGTTTCTAAAAAACGTCTTGAACTATGAAGTGATTCTTGAAATGCTAACAAAGCAGCATGTTGAAGACGGTCTTAATGACCAAAAGTTGATGATAAAATGAGGAAGTGTTAGAAACGTTCGATAGAAAATTTGGTACTAAAAATCGGATTTAGCAAACCGTGAAGGAGACTCTGAACAAATTTCAAGGACTAAACTTGTACATAAAGAATCATGACAATCCTGTAGCAAACACCTTGCTTCCGAATCTAAACCCTTACGGGTCAATCTTCATCATCATCCTTCGACATTAGAAATTCCAAGATATTATCATATCTTTCATTATAAATATCCTCAATATTTCTGAAGATATTTTCACAACTATTCTTATCCGAGATCATGTATCTCTTCGTAATATCTGCGTTATAATATAAAAGAAACTGTGTTAGTTTCTAAGTTCTAAAAACTTTAAGTCTAAAATAGGAATGTTCTGAAGCAGTGTTGGGAACTGATGCATGAATTAATATAATATAATGAAACTTGATCAACTTTATTATATTACAGTAAGTCATGTTAAGTTTCTAATGGAATATGATGATTCATAGTACCATCACCATATGCCATGTTACACGGCTCTTACATTCTATCTATCTCTAAACATATCAAGAAAATATTCCCTTGATGATTCGGTCTTTTCTAGGAAATTCTGGTAATTTGACAAAGCAAAAATCGTACCATTACCATTTATTTCTAAGAGCATTAGCTATGTTCATTCCAAATTTCATATCTACGAATTTCGGATCATTGCTCGCTTGACTTGAGAACGGGAAGAAGAAACGAAGGAGTGGATTTATAGTGAAATATCTGACAGAGGAATCGAAACAGATTGACGCATTAAATCAGAGAAGATCATAATTTCCTTATTCGCCGATAAATCAAATCTTTTAGATTTTCATGATCTTCTGTTAAATCCCTTAAATCCCGGAAACTTCACTATGACTACGTCAAAAGTTAAATCTCTATCTCAATCTCTTGTGACAGCTTCACTCGTATACTTCACATAATCGAATTATTTTACCACTATCACCAAATGGTGATAAAACTCTAACTATCAATTCATATTCGTCATAAAAACATTTTATTGATAGTCATGACGATCTCGATCAAATTTCGGGACGAAATTTCTTTAACAGGTGGGTACTGTAACGACCCGGAAATTTCCGACCAAATTTAAACCTTAAACTCTATATGTTTCCGACACGATAAGCAAAAACCTTAATGTTGAGTCTAGAAAGTCTGAAATCTATATTCATATAGTCAGTTACCCTTTTGACCAAGTCTGATGATTCACGAACAATTGTGTGAAAATAAATATACAGATAAATTATAAGTAAGTATACTAATGAATATTATATCATTTAATCATTTGAATTAAATGTGTAAGGTAATATATAAAATAAACGAGAGGTTGTTAACTAAATATATATATATATATATATATATATATATATATATATATATATATATATATATATATATATATATATATATATATATATATATATATATATATATATATATATATATATTTATGAGAATTGATAAGCATAATTAGTTATATCAATCTCATTATTATTATTAATAGTAATATTATTATAATAGATATAAAATTTTTAAAAAAATATAAGTTTGTTATATCTTTATTATTTGTATTATTATTATTAGATGTTATTACTATCATTTACTATTTAGGATCATTATTGTTAAAATTTATTATTAACATCATTATATTTATCATTGATGTAATTATTAATATCGTTATGATAATATCACTACTTTTATTATTAATTTTTTTTTACAATATTATCAATATTGTTACTAATAAAATTGTACCAATAATAAAATTATTAAAATTTGTATTATTATTGGTATCACTAACAATGTTATTATTAACATTTTTATTAATAATATTAACATATTATGATATTTAATATATTTAATTAATTATAGTAATTTTTAAGAGTTAAAACATAATTTGTGTAATAATATAGATATATACACCGAATATAACATAGGATACATGTATCTGTTTTATTTTTTTTCTTCAATGTTTCTGTTCAGCTCGTGAACAAATGTCGTGTGCTTTTTCCTCTATAAAACGTCACAAATTTGTTACCATATACAATCAATACGTTGAGGAATTTAATTGTGTTTTTTTTTTTTCTTCTGTTAGCGACACCTCTGTTGGTACACTCCAATGACAAAAACTTGAATTCGATTCTATTTCAAAAACTTTTAAAGCAAAGTTGTTAGGAATGTTACAAACGATCTTTCTTCAAAACATCAAGTTCCAATTCCTTCTAACGACTCTGAATTTTGAGGTCAAACATTCGGATTTAAAAAGTCAATAATTGTTCTTCAGTTAAATTCGAATTTATTCTTATGAATTAAGGGAAATTGATGATTGAGAAAGTTTTATGAAGGAATTTAAAGTCTTTTTCATGTTATAACTTTTCTATATAACAGCCTAAATTTCGAAATCACATATTGGGTTTTATGGGTGCCTTCGTGGCTGCCGCTGCTTTGTTTTTTTTTTTTTCATTTCTTTTAATTGAAAAATCATATTTACGAATTGTTTATGCTTCAAACTGAATGTTAAACTGAATACAAATGGAGGATAGGGTTGTTTTTGGCCGTTTGTTTTAGTGAAGAAGATGGAGAAACAGAAGTAGGACTCATATAGATATAAGAAACAAATAAATCAGGAAATAGAAGGATAGATGGATGGTTTAGTGTGTTGGTTTGAGCGAGAGGTTGTAAGATCGAAACCAGGCCATGGCAAACTTTATTTTTTTTTATTAAACATAATCTATTTGGGTTTGTATCGTGGGCCGTGGACTTAAATACTCTGTTGGGCCGAGACTCTGATTTGTTGTTCCTGTTGGGCCACGAATTCTATATTGGGCCGAAATGAATATAAATATGTTAAAGACTGGTTTCAAACAAGAAAATAGAATTGGATCCATGGTTAAAAGTGTGTTGTTGTTGAGTGAGAGGTTGGGAGTTCGAGTCTCGTTCATGGCAATTCTTTTTAGAAAAAGGATTTTAAGGGTATACACTTTTGAACTCTTATTTCAATTATTATAATTATTATTATTATTACTACTATTATTTTACTTTTGATTATGCATTCTATTAAAAATTACTGTTAAGTATTACTTTTTTTTACTAATATGAGTATTACCATTTTTTTTTTTTAAATTTTATCACTACAAATATAATCTTAGTATTATTTAAATACATTTTTTTTAAAAACAAACAAATAAAATATATAAACATATAAATATACATAATTACACTTAATATATACTATAGCAAAATTAATATTTTATTTAGATAAAATATATAAAAATGAATACCTAGAATATATAAGTTATTAATAAAAAAAAAGAGGATATAATTAATAAAATTATATATATATTTGTCTGATTATGATTATGTGTATTAATATATATATAAATGATATAGGTTCGTGAATCCGAGGCCAACCCTACAATTGTTCGATAATGTTATATGTATTTTTACTACAAAATACATTAGGTGAGTATATAGATCCCTTTTTAAACTTTAAATATTTTTGGGCTGAGAATACATGCGCTATTTTTATAAATGATTTACGTTATGGACACAAGTGACTAAAATTACGTTCTACATGGGTTTGAATCAAAAATCCCCTAGCTTGGTAACTTTAACTATTGGTTTATGAACTGGTAGGCGCGAATCCTAAAGATAGATCTATCGGGTTTTACACCCCCACCCAGATGTTGTTCTAGTCACTACTAAACTAGAAGAACGGGTGTTTAGTACTTCGAGGTTAACGGAACGCACTTGATTCGGTGCACATATTATTATAACTCAGGGGTACACACTCTTGTTAAGGCTAGTTACCGGGTGCCCACTGCTTGGAATGCTTTTCATACACTTGCGAGTGTATTATGTTTTTAAATATGAAATCTTGTGGTCCATTGTTATAACGTTACTAGCATCAAACCTATATATCTCACCAACTTTATGTTGACATTTTAAAGCATGTTATTCTCAGGTGCAAATTAAGTCTTCCGCTGTGCATTTGTTCATACTAAAGACATTACTTGGAGTCGATCATCGCAATGGGACCAACTGTTGATGACGTCATCCGGAAGGATTAGTTTCGAATTCTTACATCAGGTCTGTAGAATTTCAAATAGATCTTGTACCAGGAGCTGCACCGGTTGCTCGTGCTCCATATAGACTTGCACCGTCCGAGTTAAAAGAACTTCAGAGTCAGTTAAAAGAATTACTGGACCGAGGATTCATACGACCAAGTACTTCACCGTGGGGAACTCCAATTTTATTTGTTAAAAAGAAAGATGGATCTTTTAGGATGTGTATAGATTATCGTGAGTTAAATAAGTTAACTATCAAGAATCGGTATCCACTACCGAGAATTGATGACTTATTTGATCAACTGCAAGGATCATGTGTTTACTCGAAAATCGACCTAAGATCGGGCTATCATCAACTACGTGTCAAAGAAGAAGACATTCCGAAAACTGCTTTTCGGACACGTTATGGTCATTACGAATTTTTGGTTATGCCGTTTGGATTGACGAATGCGCCAGCTGTATTCATGGATCTCATGAATCGAGTTTGTAGTCCGTATTTAGATAAGTTTGTTATCGTTTTCATTGACGATATTCTTATCTATTCCAAGCGTGAGCAAGAGCATGAACAGCATTTAAGATTGGTATTAGAATTGTTAAGAAAAGAACAATTATACGCCAAATTTTCTAAGTGTGCGTTTTGGTTAAAAGAAGTGCAATTTCTTGATCATGTTGTTAGTAGCAAAGGAATTCAGGTTAACCCAGCTAAAATTGAGGCCATTGAAAAATGGGAGACTCCTAAGACACCAACGCAGATACACCAATTTTTGGGTTTAGCTGGTTATTATAGAAGGTTTATTCAAGATTTTTCCCGAATAGCTAAACCATTAACAGCGTTAACGCAAAAAGGGAAGAAGTACGAATGGACTTCTGAGCAGGAGAGTGCATTTCAATTACTGAAGAAGAAGTTGACTACATCACCTATTTTATCGTTACCTGAAGGAAAGATGATTTTGAGATATATTGTGACGCTTCGCGACAAGGTTTTGGTTGCGTCCTTATGCAACAGAAGAAAGTTATAGCATACGCATCCCGACAATTGAAAATTCATGGGCGGAATTATACGACGCATGATTTAGAATTGGGAGCAGTAGTGTTTGCATTGAAGATATGGAGACACTACTTATATGGGGTTAAATGCACTGTGTTTACCGATCATAAAAGCCTTCAACATATCTTCGATCAGAAACAGCTGAACATGAGGCAACGTAGGTGGGTCGAGCTGATAAACGACTACGATTGTGAGATTCGCTATCATCCCGGGAAAGCGAATGTTGTGGCCGACTGATGTTTTAGCAGAGTAGTATATAAAATAGCTTATATTTTTACAAAAAATACTATTTAAATACGATACAATTTTACACAAGATATTTATTTATTTATAGAATGGATATACTTAAACCTTGCTACAACACTTATAGGCATTGTACCTAATCGTAAAGTAGTGTAGTTTTTAGTAAGTCCGGTTCGTTCCACAGGGAAATCTTTAAACAAAGCTTAACGCTATATTAGTTTACTTTTATAAAAATACAAATATATATATAAGTAATATTATTATTATAAAGGGGGGGGGGGGGTTTACCGTTTAATGACCGGTTTGTCGATTTTAAAACTTTAGTCGCAGTTAAAACCAAATGTAAAATATTAAAAATAAATACAAGATTTAAAATAACGATAATGAAATTGCAAATAATAAAAATGCGATAAAATAAACTTGCGATAATTAAAAAGTACGATAATTAAAAGTGAAATTAACTACAATAATAATAAAAATGTGATAATTAGAAGTGCAATTAAATATAAAATAAAGGAAATTAAATATGAAATAAAAGAATTATGCTTATTTAAACTTCCGTAATCATGATGTTTGACGTGTTGATTTTAGTTTTATGCCCATGGGTTAATTTTCCTTTGTCCTGGATTATTTAATATGTCCGTCTGGTTTTTGTCCATAACAGTCCATCAGTCATAAATATAAAGTGCGAGTGTCCTCGTCAAATTATCCTTATACCCGAAGTTAAATATTCCAACTAATTGGGGACTTAAACTGTAACAAGATTTTAATACTTTGTTTAATAATTACACCAGGATGTCGACTGAGTGTAACCTAAGGTTTTAATATTTTGTTATCAATTATACCAAGTGTCCTTGTACATAATTTCACCCCTGTTTTAATTATTCTAGTGACTATTAATCCATTCCCGTGTCCGGTTAAATGAACGATTATTCGTACATATAAATACCCCGCCCATCGTGTCCGATTGAGTGTATATGGTAATTTATAGGGACGCCCAATTGTAAATCTTTATATTAACATTAACAAACTATCATTTAGTTAAACAAATATAAAGCCCATTAATAGCCCATAGTCTAATTTCCACAAGTGTCGTTCTTTTGTCCAAACCCCAATTATGGTACAAAGTCCAATTACCCAATTTTAGTAATTAGCCCAACATCATGATTACTTCGGATTAAATAAGCATAATAATAACTTAGCTATGAGACATTAAATTAAAAAGGTTGAACATAACTTACAATGATTAAAAATAGCGTAGCGTTACACGGACAGAATTTCGACTTACACCCTTACAACATTCGCTAACATACCCTTATTATTAGAATTATATTTAAAATTAAAATTAAAATATAAATATAAATATTTACGTAGTATTATGAGAGAAGAAGAAAAAGATGATTAAAAATGCTCAGAATTCGGTTGGCTTTATAGGGAGTTTCAAAACTTGGGGCTCCGCGACTCGCGGCATTTTTGGCCTTCAAACTCCGCGAGTCGCGGAGATTGAAATTACAGCTCAGTCCCTTTTGGAGTCTTTCTTGCCGACGGTTTTAAATATAAATATAATATATTAAATAATTATAAGAATTATTTAAATATTATATTATATTTATGTGCATAGTTGACTTGTAATTTTTAGTCCGTTGCGTCGAGCGTTGAGAGTTGACTCTGGTCCCGGTTCCGGATTTTCGAACGTCCTTGCGTACAATTTAATATCTTGTACTTTGCGTTTTGAATCTTGTACTCTTGTAATTTCGAGACGTTTCTTATCAATAATTGGAACCTCTTTGATTGTCTTTTGTACTTTTGAGCTTTTTGGTCGTTTGCGTCTTCAATTTGTCGAATCTGTCTTTTGTCTTCACCTTTTATTATTTAAACGAATATCACTTGTAAATAGAACAATTGCAACTAAAAGCTTGTCTTTCTTGAGGAATAATGCTATGAAATATATGTTCGTTTTTAGCATTATCAAATATTCCCACACTTGAGCGTTGCTTGTCCTCAAGCAATATCGTCTTGAAATACTAGAATCACTTCTTTATTCTTCACACTTTGTACATCAGTGATTTTTATACGGTGGTATAAACAATGGTAGTAACGATATGGTTTACAGTCCCACATGACTATAAAAATTTAGATCCATTAAGGAAATTGGATCTTTATGAAAACATTTGATCTTTTAAAAATTAAATCTAGTTTTTACCCTAGATAAGTTTTCCGGAATAACCCTTTACCGGTGTTTGCAAAATATTTTTGTGGGTTTGGTGGGTTTCAGATTTGAAAATTTTAGCTCAAAACTTGCAGTTTTGTGTCACCCACTTGCTAACCTTGTATTTGGGAAGCAACACGTCCAGTTTACTTGCTCCGTATATTACCTTTCGGTAAACTACCGTCCGGTTGTAAAGGAAATCGTTGAACAAGCAACTGTTAAGGCAATGTCTAATGACATGTATTTGATTATGGTCTATAACGTGTCGGACGCAATTACTATCCTTGGTAGGAGCAATAGTAAAGCTCACCCTTATAATTTTTTGGTCTGGCACAAGGTCTTGTCTTTGACCATGCTATGCAACCACCGTTCTTATGGTTGACACCCGATTTGGTTCAGGTGACCTAATGAATTCCAGGTGAATTCCTAGAATTTTACGTTCAATGGTAATGAATGCTTTGAAAATAGGGTTTTCAGAAAACAAATCGGTTTGTAATTTTGATCAAAATATTTTCTCGTTCAAGCTCGAGTTTAGATATCATTGAATTCCATGAGTTTGAATTCTCAATCTTTAAGGTCAATCTCTAGGATTGAGTAATATCAGGCTTAAAAGCTGATTTTTAATTTTTAAGGAGATTATCCTTTCTGGGGATCTGATTCATTAGTCTTATCCAGCTAATTTGCATGGTGCCCCCCCATTTTACGAGATAAATCCTTCTCATGGTTAGGATAAATCTGACCACTTGGCGACCCTGTTTAATGGTGAGGTCCGTGGATTTCCTGCTGATTTTAGTGATGACTTTTCTAGATTTTTTGTCAACCTACAGCTGGTCTGGACGACAACTTCATGACCTAAATCAAGAAGCGCATTTTTTTTTCCGGAAGACTTTACTTCCTTTTAATGATGGAATTGATTCATCGTGTAGATCCATCTTTCTTTTCTTTCATCGGGTAAAATAGTTTAGTTTAGTCCAAAGCAAAAGTATTTTCAGTTATTTGTTACAGATATATGTGACATATGTTTAAGATAACTTGGTAAATTTTCCCACACTTGGCTTTTATTTTCCTTTTTATCGTCCTCTATTCCATTTTAAATGAATTTTAACATTTTGGTTTGTTTCTCAATTTATGTCCTTTCCGAGGTAACAATAATTTCGGTGTTAAAACCTAGTTTTATCGTTCATAAATATGTATAAACATGATTTTGAGTTCATTTAATTGAAAATTTTTTTTTAAAAATTTTACTAGAATTGGGTAGTCAGTATATAAGACTAGGGCTGTTCTTTATTATCAGAGAGCACTAGATTCTAATACAACTACTGCTTTACTAGTATTTTTAATGGTAACCAAGTGTTTAAGATAAAAATTTTAAAATCCGAAAGAATTTAACCCCTTCCCACACTTAAGATCTTGCAATGCCCTCATTTGCAAGAAATCAGTAACAATTTAAATTATTGAGGGTGATTTTTGTGAAAATGATTAAATTTTTACCAAAGTTTCCAAATATATTGGCGTTTGTTTGCTGAATGATAAATGGTGCACATCATTTGTTCATTCCGTCTTGTTGTTATTTCACATATATTTTGCATCTTGTCGTCAAAATTAGTTGCTTTTGCTGAACTTAATGCCAGTCTTTGAAAATGCGTTGTTTTACCCTGTTGTGTACATAAGATAAACTGCAAACATATATACATATTTTTGAAGTTTGGTATATTACCCCACATTCAAAAATTATTAAAATCTAAGAATAAAAGTTAGACAATTATAAAAACTATTACAATATTAACAAAAGTATTAAACGTATCAATCATTACAAATTACAAAATAAAAAAATAATAATAAGTAGATTAGGGATGATATTGATACCAATAGGGGTTCCAGGCATAACCATAGGTGCTATAAAATGCTTCGGCAGGGTTATACGTAGGATATGGTGGCTGCATCTCTATAGACCAGGGAGGGAAGATGGGTTTCGGTGTAGGAATATAGTTTCTACCTATATGTTGGCAATGAGCTATGATTTAGTTCTGATGAACTTGTCAATCTTCAAATGCTCTCTGTTTAGCATTTTCGTACTCCTGAGAAGCTATAAACCTTTGCATTTCTTGCATCTCATTCCCCCCTCCTACATTACCTTGCTGTTGGTTTCTCTCAACCTGTGGATGTCTACCATGGTATTGTACTGCGGCGTTATTTCGCCTCTTCAAAACTTTCGCACCATGGTATACATTTAAACCTATAGTATCGCGGGGTTCTGGTTCTTCTACTAATAATCCCCCCCGACTTATATCCACACCGAGATATTCACCAATCAAAGTAATAAAAATACCACCTCCTATTATGCTATGCGGTCTCATCCCCCTAACCATAGCTGATAAATAATAACCCACACAATAAGGTATACTTACAGCACTTTGTGGGTCTCGAATACACATATGGTAAAACAAATCCTGTTCATTTACCTTTTCCTTGTTCTTACCCCTTTGTGTAATCGAATTAGCTAAAAACCTATGAATCACTCTTAATTCGGCTCTATCTATATCCAAATAAGAGTAATTTCCCCCTTTGAAACGGTGATGGCTTGTCATTTGACTCCACACACCGTGTGTATCAAAATTTTCATCTATCTTTCTACCGTTTAGTATCAACCCTCTACAATCGGCAGATGCTAACTCCTCAGGCGTATATATACGTAAAGCCTGAGCCATGTCTAGTAAAGACATGTGGCGCATCGAACCGCCTAACAAAAATCTAATAAAAGAACGATCGGTTAAACTAGCTACCCGATCATTCAACTCTATACTACACAACAATTCTTCACACCATACTTTATATACAGGTCTACGCATGGTGAATAAACGTACCCAGTCATTAAAAGTAGAATTACCATACCTCTGTACAAGTAATTCCCTAATTGGCCCCGCCAATTCTACAGCTTCTAAGGGTCCCCATTCTATGACCCTCGGTACCTCAACAACCTTAGAATGAAGAGTATGCAAACCCCTTTGATATTTTGGATAATCTATCCAAAGTCTGTCAAATCTCAGGTTCGGGTGCAATTCTTCCAAGTGCATATCAGAAAAGGTCATGACTGGATGAGGTATATTCTGCTTGTAGTAGTTATCCATCTCCTGTTGTTCCGCATTCTCAGCAGGAGCATTGCGGGCTTGGGATGAAGATTCACCCCTTTCAGTCTGCAAAACACATCAAACACAATTTTTTGTGCATCCAAATATGCATTAGTGTCAGCAAAATCATCAATCAAAATAATTACAATGACATGATCAATTTATATCAAACTTAAGCTCATTTTCATATTTTTATCAAATCTACACTTTTTCAAAATAGCATATACGAAATTGTTTGCCAAGTTCATAAGCATTCAACTCAAATAACATGTCAAAATAATCATTACTAGCAATTAAACAAGTTTCAAATGGCATTATCTCTCAAAAATCAAGTTCATGAATTTTAGACTTGAAAAAGTCCACTTTAATTCTCAAAATCATGTTTAGGCTCAAAGTTTGTATCATTTAACTACCTAGACATGTTACACTACTTAATTTAGCAACAATTCATGACAAAAATTGGCCATAACCTGTTTATATCAAAAAGCCCCAAATTTGCTCAAGAACACAAACCCTAGATTACTCTAAATTTGAAGTTTAAGGCTTCTAATCATGTTAAATAGCATCAATCTAGGTTATACAAGCATAATACATAAACAATTTAAGCATAATTACACTAAAAAGCATCAAAATCAAATTGGGAAAAAAATTGCTCAAGAACACTAATTTCGGATTAAATGGTGTTTAGGTGTAGAAATTTACCGTTTTTCTTGAGTAATTCCTAGATAGCATCCTTCTCAACATGATTTTAGCAAAAGATTTGATGATTAACGGTTAAAAATTGTGATTTTGGGGTGTATTTTTCGGGTTTTTTCGAGCAGTTTTCGCAGTGTTTTTTTTTTCTGTGTTGGGACTGATCAGTTCGGGTGTTTATATTTTTTTTCTTCTGATTTTTGGTCCTCCCGCGACTCGCGGTGTTTGGACCCTTCAAACTCCGCGAGTCGCGGAGTTTGCTTTTTTTTTTTTTTTTATCATCATTAATTTATAAAACAATTAAGTAAATAATTATTAAAATTTTTGTTTCCCTTGTTATTTAGGACGAGGTCGTTTCGGATCGATGTCCTAGTCCGTCCTTCGACAAAAATTTTAAAATTTGTCTTTTTGTAGCGATTGTTTTAAAAGCTAAGGTTTTTGGGTTTTTTTAATGTTTTTGGCATACTTTAATTCAATAAGATTAAAAATAATGATAATAAAAGTTCTCGTCCCTCCCTTGGGTAAAGCAATTTCGGTTCAAAGACCTAGTCTTCAACTTACGACGAATTTTAAAAATCATATTTTTAACTTAATGAGATAAAGTAAATTTTTTTGTTTTTAAATTCACACAATTTAATTATAAAATTCAAAATTAATATTAAAAATTCACACCAAACTTACAATTTAAAATGCATAAAATTAAAAATTCATATTTTTTAAAAATTAAAAATTCATATTAAAAATTCACACCAAACTTATTTTAATTTTTCAAATATTTACAATTTTAAAAATATTGATTTTACAAAGTTTACAATATTTATAAAGGGTTCAAATATTAATTTTAAAAACATGGTAAAAACAAAATTAAAAATCTTTTTGGCTTTTTATCCCACTTTAATCAATCAAATATTATCAAAAATATGCGCCCCTCTTTTCGGTAAAGTAATTTCGGTTCCAAGACCTAATTTAACTCATGACGAATTTTTGAAATATTTTGGGTTGATTGTTTAAAGATATTTATACCTTAAGAATAAACGTTAAATTTCGCAGTGATGTAATAAATTTTTGAATGATATCAATAATTTCGGTCGCCAAACCTAATTTTATTCAATACCAATTTAATACTTTTTAGCGAACAAATTAGCGTTTATTATCAAAAGGTTAAAAAAAATAAAAAAAAATAAAAACTGTACAGACTTACTTGTGAAATAGATTTCTTAGTTATATGATCTATCCCATTCATAAGATAGTCGGTTTAATTGGTTTTCCATAGCTACATAGGCGTAACCTCGAGCATTCAGTGTCTTTTCTTCTAAACATATGAATGGTCCGTCTCTGCATAAAGTAACAAATTCGGTGTTTGAATATGTTTCATTATTTGAACATTTACCTCCATGTGACCATTTTCCGCATTTGTGACATCTTTCTAGATGTCGTGCTCTTCTTTTCGCTGCGGATTTTGATTTTCCTTTACCAAATTGTAACTTATTATCTTCGCATCTGGATTCTTTTCTAACTCCGTCCATTCTTTCTCTGATTACTGATACTAGTTCACTCGGTAGTATGTCATTATTACGTTTAGTGATCAAAGCGTGTAGCATTAGACCATGGTTTAGTTCACAGGCAGTCTTCATTTTGTAAAAACCTAAAAAAATAAAAATTCAGAATGGGGGAAGAAGACTAGTTCTTTAGGGTCTGCTAGGGAAAGACCATTCGGGTTCCATTTTCGAGAACTACACGAAAATAGACAATCTAACTCTAACAGAAATACATATTATCCTTTAAAGACTTGATTCTCCCCACACTTAGTTAGCTGTGGTGTCGAAATTGTGATTAACTTCGTTGTCAACTTCCATCGGACCATGTATGTAATGTTTAACTCTGTGACCATTAACTTTAAATTCAATCCCATTTGAATTTATTAATTCTATCGTTCCGTATGGAAAAACTCTTTTGACTATGAATGGTCCAGACCATCTTGATTTCAATTTTCCAGGAAATAGCTTGAATCGTGAATTGAAAAGAAGAACTCTGTCTCCTTCTTTAAATTCTTTTGAACTTCTGATTCTTTTATCATGCCATTTCTTCGTTCTTTCTTTATAGATTAACGAATTATCGTATGCTTCATGTCTTAATTCTTCTAATTCATTTAGTTGACTTAATCGTAAACGTCCGGCTTCATGTAAATCAAGATTACATGTCTTCAAAGCCCAAAATGCTTTGTGTTCAATTTCTACTGGAAGATGACATGCTTTTCCATAAACAAGTCTAAAAGGTGTGGTTCCAATTGGATTTTTGTAGGCTGTTCTAAAAGCCCAGAGTGCATCCTCCAATTTAATGGACCATTCCTTCGGATTTGATCCTACGGTTTTCTCTAGAATACGTTTTAAAGCTCGGTTGGTATTTTCAACTTGTCCACTTGTTTGTGGATGATATGCGGTGGAGATTTTATGAGTTACTCCATATCTTTTAAGAACTTTCTCAAGTTTATTATTACAGAAATGAGTACCCCGATCACTTATTAAAGCTTTCGGTGTTCCAAACCTTGCAAAAAGACGTTTTAAAAAGTTGACTACAACTCGTGCATCGTTAGTTGGGAGAGCTTGTGCTTCCACCCATTTAGATACATAATCGTATATATAGATTATTATGAGATTTTGGAAATGGACCCATAAAGTCAATACCCCAAATGTCAAATACTTCACATACTTGGATGAC
The DNA here is from genome assembly GCF_046630445.1 of Rutidosis leptorrhynchoides. Taxonomy (NCBI): domain Eukaryota; kingdom Viridiplantae; phylum Streptophyta; class Magnoliopsida; order Asterales; family Asteraceae; genus Rutidosis; species Rutidosis leptorrhynchoides. The sequence continues at coordinate 402,128,606 of NC_092338.1, read as the reverse complement.
ATTTTGTGGCATTTCATCACGTTGACTTATTTTTCCGGCCCTTTGACATGCATCACATGATTTGCAAAGAAGGTGTGCGTCTTTGTAAATTGTAGGCCAATAGAATCCAGCTTCATAAACTTTTCTTGCTGTTAGTTGAGGCCCATAATGCCCTCCTATTGGTCCTGTGTGACAATGGTTTAATATTTTACTGGCTTCATCTCCAAATACACATCGGCATATTATTCCATCGGGACAACTTTTAAACAGATGAGGATCTTCCCAGAAATAGTGTTTTATATCACTGAAGAATTTCTTTCGTTTTTGGTACGATAATCCTTTTTCAAGGAATCCACAAACTAAGTAGTTTGCATAGTCTGCAAACCATGGAATTTCTTTATAATCTATCTTCAATAGATATTCATCAGGAAAGTTGTCTGGTATGGTCGATTCATTCAGAACTTCTAATTCGGGATTTTCAAGACGAGAAAGATGATCAGCGGCGAGATTTTCTGCTCCTCTTTTATCTCGGATTTCAATATCAAACTCTTGTAAGAGTAAGATCCGACGGATTAATCTTGGTTTAGCATCTTGTTTTGAAAATAGGTATCTAAGAGCAGAATGGTCGGTATAGACCACCGTTTTTGCTAGAAAGAGATATGATCGAAATTTGTCAAAAGCAAAGACAATAGCAAGGAGTTCTTTTTCAGTAGTTGTATAGTTCGTTTGTGCTCCTTGTAACGTCTTACTAGCATAATATATAGGTTGAAATCATTTTTCAATCCTTTGTCCTAAAACGGCTCCCATTGCAAAATCACTTGCATCGCACATTAGTTCAAATGGTAGATTCCAATTTGGTGTTATCATGATCGGCGCATTAGTTAGTTTTTCTTTAAGAATATTAAAAGATTTGATACACTCATCTGAAAAGATGAATGGAGCATCCTTTTCTAGGAGTTTATTCATAGGAGTGGCAATTTTAGAAAAATCTTTTATGAAACGTCGGTAAAAACTGGCATGCCCTAGAAAACTCCTAACTCCTCTAACATTGGTGGGATGTGGAAGTTTAGCAATTACATCTACTTTAGCTCTATCCACTTCAATTCCTTCCTTTGAAATTTTATGACCAAGAACGATGCCTTCTTTAACCATGAAATGGCATTTCTCCCAATTAAGAACTAGATTTGATTGTTCGCATCTAATTAGCATTCGTTCCAGATTAACTAGACATGATTCAAATGTATCACCGAAGACTGAAAAGTCATCCATGAAAACTTCCATGCATTCTTCTATCATGTCGTGAAAAATCGCCATCATGCACCTTTGGAAGGTTGCTGGTGAAATGTCCCGTTCTTATTGATTAAAAACGTTCCATATTAATTGATTTCGTTGCGAGGTTTTGACCTCTATATGAGACGTTTTTCAAAGACTGCATTCATTTTAAAACAAACCATAACCTTTATTTCATCAATAAAGGTTTAAAAAGCTTTACGTAGATTATCAAATAATGATAATCTAAAATATCCCGTTTACACACGACCATTACATAATGGTTTACAATACAAATATGTTACAACAAAATAAGTTTCTTGAATGCAGTTTTTACACAATATCATACAAGCATGGACTCCAAATCTCGTCCTTATTTAAGTATGCGACAGCGGAAGCTCTTAATAATCACCTGAGAATAAACATGCTTAAAACGTCAACAAAAATGTTGGTGAGTTATAGGTTTAACCTATATATATCAAATCATAATAATAGACCACAAGATTTCATATTTCAATACACATCCCATACATAGAGATAAAAATCATTCATATGGTGAACACCTGGTAACCGACATTAACAAGATGCATATATAAGAATATCCCCATCATTCCGGGACACCCTTCGGATATGATATAAATTTCGAAGTACTAAAGCATCCGGTACTTTGGATGGGGTTTGTTAGGCCCAATAGATCTATCTTTAGGATTCGCGTCAATTAGGGTGTCTGTTCCCTAATTCTTAGATTACCAGACTTAATAAAAAGGGGCATATTCGATTTCGATAATTCAACCATAGAATGTAGTTTCACGTACTTGTGTCTATTTTGTAAATCATTTATAAAACCTGCGTGTATTCTCATCCCAAAAATATTAGATTTTAAAAGTGGGACTATAACTCACTTTCACAGATTTTTACTTCGTCGAGAAGTAAGACTTGGCCACTGGTTGATTCACGAACCTATAACAATATATACATATATATCAAAGTATGTTCAAAATATATTTACAACACTTTTAATATATTTTGATGTTTTAAGTTTATTAAGTCAGCTGTCCTCGTTAGTAACCTACAACTAGTTGTCCACAGTTAGATGTACAGAAATAAATCGATAAATATTATCTTGAATCAATCCACGACCCAGTGTATACGTATCTCAGTATTGATCACAACTCAAACTATATATATTTTGGAATCAACCTCAACCCTGTATAGCTAACTTCAACATTCACATATAGAGTGTCTATGGTTGTTCCGAAATATATATAGATGTGTCGACATGATAGTTCGAAACATTGTATACGTGTCTATGGTATCTCAAGATTACATAATATACAATACAAGTTGATTAAGTTATGGTTGGAATAGATTTGTTACCAATTTTCACGTAGCTAAAATGAGAAAAATTATCCAATCTTGTTTTACCCATAACTTCTTCATTTTAAATCCGTTTTGAGTGAATCAAATTGCAATGGTTTCATATTGAACTCTATTTTATGAATCTAAACAGAAAAAGTATAGGTTTATAGTCGGAAAAATAAGTTACAAGTCGTTTTTGTAAAGGTAGTCATTTCAGTCGAAAGAACGACGTCTAGATGACCATTTTAGAAAACATACTTCCACTTTGAGTTTAACTATAATTTTTGGATATAGTTTCATGTTCATAATAAAAATCATTTTCTCAAAATAACAACTTTTAAATCAAAGTTTATCATAGTTTTTAATTAACTAACCCAAAACAGCCCGCGGTGTTACTACGACGGCGTAAATCCGGTTTTACGGTGTTTTTCGTGTCTCCAGGTTTTAAATCATTAAGTTAGCATATCATATAGATATAGAACATGTGTTTAGTTGATTTTAAAAGTCAAGTTAGAAGGATTAACTTTTGTTTGCGAACAAGTTTAGAATTAACTAAACTATGTTCTAGTGATTACAAGTTTAAACCTTCGAATAAGATAGCTTTATATGTATGAATCGAATGATGTTATGAACATCATTACTACCTTAAGTTCCTTGGATAAATCTACTGGAAAAGAGAAAAATTGATCTAGCTTCAACGGATCCTTGGATGGCTCGAAGTTCTTGAAGCAGAATCATGACACGAAAACAAGTTCAAGTAAGATCATCACTTGAAATAAGATTGTTATAGTTATAGAAATTGAACCAAAGTTTGAATATGATTATTACCTTGTATTATAATGATAACCTACTGTAAGAAACAAAGATTTCTTGAGGTTGGATGATCACCTTACAAGATTGGAAGTGAGCTAGCAAACTTGAAAGTATTCTTAATTTTATGTAACTAGAACTTGTAGAATATATGAAGAACACTTAGAACTTGAAGATAGAACTTGAGAGAGATCAATTAGATGAAGAAAATTGAAGAATGAAAGTGTTTGTAGGTGTTTTTGGTCGTTGGTGTATGGATTAGATATAAATGATATGTAATTTTGTTTTCATGTAAATAAGTCATGAATGATTACTCATATTTTTGTAATTTTATGAGATATTTCATGCTAGTTGCCAAATGATGGTTCCCACATGTGTTAGATGACTCACATGGGCTGCTAAGAGCTGATCATTGGAGTGTATATACCAATAGTACATACATCTAAAAGTTGTGTATTGTACGAGTACGAATACGGGTGCATACGAGTAGAATTGTTGATGAAACTGAACGAGGATGTAATTGTAAGCATTTTTGTTAAGTAGAAGTATTTTGATAAGTGTATTGAAGTCTTTCAAAAGTGTATAAATACATATTAAAACACTACATGTATATACATTTTATCTGAGTCGTTAAGTCATCGTTAGTCGTTACATGTAAGTGTTGTTTTGAAACCTTTAGGTTAACGATCTTGTTAAATGTTGTTAACCCAATGTTTATAATATCAAATGAGATTTTAAATTATTATATTATCATGATATTATCATGTATGAATATCTCTTAATATGATATATATACATTAAATGTCTTTACAACGATAATCGTTACATATATGTCTCGTTTAAAAATCATTAAGTTAGTAGTCTTGTTTTTACATATGTAGTTCATTGTTAATATACTTAATGATATGTTTACTTATCATAGTATCATGTTAACTATATATATATATCCATATATATGTCATCATATAGTTTTTACAAGTTTTAATGTTCGTGAATCACCGGTTAACTTGGGTGGTCAATTGTCTATATGAAACATATTTCAATTAATCAAGTCTTAACAAATTTGATTGCTTAACATGTTGGAAACATTTAATCATGTAAATATCAATCTCAATTAATATATATAAACATGGAAAAGTTCGGGTCACTACAGCTGGGGCGTTGCAAAGTCCAAATGGCATGCGTTTGTAAGCAAAAGTACCATAAGGGCACGTGAATGTGGTTTTCTCTTGATCTTCGGGTGCTATTGGAATTTGAAAATATCCGGAAAATCCATCTAGAAAACAATAGTAACTATTTCCGGCTAATCTTTCCAACATTTGATCTATGAAAGGTAAGGGAAAGTGATCTTTTCTGGTGGCGTCATTTAATTTTCTATAATCAATACATTCACGCCATCCTGTTACAGTCATAGTAGGAATAAGCTCATTTTTCTCATTTGTAATGACAGTCATGCCACCCTTCTTAGGTACGCATTGAACTGTGCTTACCCATGGACTATCAGAAATTGGATAAATTAAACCTGCATCTAGCAGTTTAATAATCTCTTTTTTTACTACATCTTGCATATTAGGATTTAGTCTTCGTTGGCGTTGCACATACATTTTATGACCTTCTTCCATAAGGATTTTATGTGTGCAATACGAAGGACTTATTCCTTTAATATCATGAATCTTCCATGCAATGGCTGGTTTATGAGATTTCAACACAGAAATGAGTTGTGATTTCTCATTTTCAGTAAGAGAAGACGATATTATTACAGGTAATTTAGATTTACCATGTAAATAAGCGTATTCCAAATGGTTTGGAAGTGGCTTTAACTCTAATTTCGGAGGTTCTTCTATCGATGATTTATATCGATATCTGTCTTCTTCTTTTAGTATTTGAATTTCTTCTGTTGTTGGTTCATATCCATTAGCTATAAGTGTAGCTAACATTTCAGCTTCATCAATTGGTTCATTACCTTCTCCTAAAGAACATTCTCCTGTTCCTTGTAATTCTGAAAATTCTTCTAATAATTCTGCATGTACATCTATAGTTTGAATATAATAACATGTATCATCTGCAGATTGTGGTTGTTGCATTGCTCTATCAACTGAAAAGGTAACACTCTCGTCCTCTATACTTAGGGTCAGTTTCTTACCGAACACGTCTATCATTGCTTTAGCCGTGTTTAAGAATGGTCTTCCTAATATGAGAGGAACTTGAGAATCTTCTTCCATGTCCAAAACAACAAAATCTACTGGAAATACTAAAGTACCAACTTTAACTAGCATGTTCTCCATTATCCCTCTAGGATATTTTATTGATCTATCGGCTAGTTGTATGCTTATTCTGGTTGGTTTCAATTCTCCAAGGTCTAGTTTAGCGTATAGTGAATACGGCATTAGATTTATACTAGCACCTAAATCTGCCAATGCTTCTATTGAACTAAGACTACCCAGAAAACATGGAATTGTGAAACTTCCTGGATCAGATAGTTTTTCTGGTATCTTATTCAACAGCACTGCTGAACAATTAGCATTCATAGTAACAGCCGAGAGTTCTTCCATTTTCTTTCTATTTGAGATTAGATCTTTCAAGAATTTAGCATATCTAGGCATTCCTGAAATCACATCAATGAAAGGAAGATTTACATTTATCTGTTTAAACATATCCAAGAATTTGGATTGCTCGGCTTCAAGTTTCTCTTTCTTCATTTTACTCGGGTAAGGAAGTGGTGGTTGGTATGGTTTAACATAAGGTTTAGCCTTAGCTGTGTTATCTTCATTAACCTTTTCAACTATCGGTTCTTTTTCCTTATCTTGATCAGGTTGTGGTTCTTGTGGAGTAGGAATAGGTTCATCAGAAGTTACAGGTATTTCAGGTGGTTTAAGTGTTGTACCACTTCTTGTGGTAATGGCTTTAGCTGTTTCATTCTGGGGGTTAGCATTTGTATCACTAGGTAGACTTCCCGGTTTTCTTTCACCTATTAACCTTGCTAGGTTACTTACTTCTTGTTCCAGATTTTGAATAGAAGCTTGTTGATTTCTAAATGCTTGAGCATTTTGTTCATTAGTTTGTTTCTGAGATGTGAAAAACTGCGTTTGAGTTTCAACTAGCTTCGTCATCATATCTTCTAAATTCGGCTTTTTATCATCGGTTTGTTGTGGTGGTTTGTTTTGAAAATTAGGTCTTTGCTGGTTGTAAGTATTATTGGATACTTGTTGATTGCTAAGACCTTGTTGGTTGTTGTATGGAATATTTCGGTTATAATTCTGGTTTTGATTGTAAATCGGTCTTGGCGGCTGATAATTATTCTGATAATTATTTCCAGGCCTTTGGTTTATGTATGAAATATTCTCTCTTTGTTCCATTGTTAATTCAATACTGAGACAATCTTTTGTCAAATGTGGTCCTCCACACTGCTCACAACTAATTCGTATTGAGTGAATATCCTTAGTCATCTTTTCCATTCGTCTCTCGACAGCATCTATCTTTGCGGAAATGGAATCTAAGTCATGGCTAGAATCGGCTCTAGCTGCTTTAGATGATCTAACGATATCTTTTTCTTGGTGCCACTCATGTGAGTGGGAAGCAGTGTTATCAATAATTTTGTAAGCATCAGTTTCGGTTTTCTTCATAATAGAACCACCAGCTGCTATATCTATGTCTTTTCTTGTAGTGATGTCGCATCCTTGGTAGAATATTTGTACTATTTGATAGGTGTCTAAACCATGTTGCGGACATCCTCTTAATAACTTTCCATATCTAGTCCACACCTCATATAGAGTTTCATTTGGTTTCTGTGTAAACGTAACAATTTCTGCTTGAAGTCTTACGGCTTTATATGCAGGAAAGAATTGTTTAAGAAATTTTTCAACTAAAACGTCCCATGTATCAATCGCCCCTTCAGGTAATGATTCCAACCAATCTTTGGCTTCTCCCTTTAAAGTCCAGGGAAATAACATGAGATATATCTGTTCATCCTCCACTTCTCGGATTTTAAATAGTGTGCAGATCCTATTAAAGGTACGTAAATGTTCATTTGGATCTTCCTTCGGCACACCACTAAATTGGCATTGATTAGTCACCATGTGTAGAATTTGTCCTTTGATTTCATAATCTGGCGCATTAATGTCTGGATGAGTAATTGCGTGACCTTGGCCAGTGCGTTTAGCTCTCATTCGGTCTTCCATACTTAAAGGTTCCAGATTCTCCATAATTGAATTTGTTGAATCGGAATCACTAGATGATTCTGATTTAATGGTTCGTTCCTCAACAATCTCTGTTTGAATGATTGGTGGTTCCGGGGGAAAGTTTAGTGGTTCAGGATCTACGAATCGTTCCTGAATATTCTCCGGATTCTCAATTGTGAGGTCGGGTTCAAAAAATGGATTATCGAAAATTTGAACTGAAGTACTTGGTCGACTGGATGACGATTCTAAAGAAAAATCAACGGCAGTAATATTTGCTAAATGTCTTGATCTAGTTACAGGTGGTGAACGTACAAAAGGTGGTGAACGTCTTGCTCGGTGCATTCACTGAATATTCTATTAGTTTTTTTAAAAGGAAAGAAAAATTATAATAAGTTATCCAATCAATAGACTTTTCTGATTTTGTCCACGTTTCGAATAGCCAAAAGATGCAGCAGAGGGGCAGGATTCGTTTGGTCTCAATATAATTGAGGACTGTTTGGCTCCAATAACCCGATCCACGTACAAATCCAACTATTACTACGAACCAGAAAATTTTGATGTCTATCAATTTAACCACTTAAAATAAATTTTCGTAATTTTAAGAAAATTTAGATAAGAAGTAGAATAAAAATCTATGTCCTAAAACTAGAATAGCGAGAAATAAGAAAGAAAAAGAGTTCGTCGGAAAAGGTCAAAAAAGAAAAATGGTTGAAAAATAAAAGGTAACGGAAAAATAAAAGAAACTTATAAAACTTAAAAATACTTGACTAACCTAACCTTATTACTACAACTAACTTAAAATTATAATCGCAAATTGAGATAACTAATTGGAATGATAATTGGTACATAGTAAAAAGTGTCTAAAAATATTAAAGCTTACAGGAAAAACTATATCCCAAATGGAAATAACTTAAAAAGAAACTAAAACTTAAAAAGGCGTCGCAAAATTCTAAAGCACCTAAATCTTAGTCTAAAGAAAAAGCACTTAAGGAATTCTACGGCAAAGCCTAAAAATCTAGAAGTAGAAATAACTATGGCAAAAACTGAGTTCAAAACTAAAAACTAGCTAAAAATACAAATATTACGCTACAACGATTAAAAAGGGACAAAATATAAAATATACAAAAAGTTGTAAAAAGTACAATTTTTATAAAAATATTATTTTTTATATTATTTATTTAATAAAACTACTAATTTTACAATTTAATTAAACTAATTTAACTAAATAAAACAAATTAAATAAAAAGTAAAACTAATTATAATAAAACTAATTATAATAATAATAATTAATTAGGGTTTAAAATAATAATTATTAATAATTACTCGTAATTAATACTGAATTAGGGTTTCTGTCAGCGTGTCAGGTTTACTCCGCGAGTTGCGGTATTTGAAGCTGTAAACCTCCGCGAGTCGCGGGGTTCAAAAATTCAACTGACAGCTTTAAAATTCGACGCGTTTTTTTTTTTATGTTTTCTAATTTTCTGTTTTTAAATAAATAAAAGATATTTAAATAAAACTTTATATCTTTATAAACTAAAATAAAAATAAAGAAACTTATAAAACTTTTAACAAACTCTTAAAAATATATAAATTTTTGTTTTTCTTTTTATATTTTCGAATATTTAAAACGTATTTTTATAAAAACGAATTTTAATAAAAGTAAAATAAAAATCTTTTTTTTTTCTATTAGCGTTGCGCTTCCGGCTTTTAAGAGTAGTTCCCCGGCAGCGGCGCCAAAAATACTTGATGTTTTAGCAGAGTAGTATATAAAATAGCTTATATTTTTACAAAAAATACTATTTAAATACGATACAATTTTACACAAGATATTTATTTATTTATAGAATGGATATACTTAAACCTTGCTACAACACTTATAGGCAGTGTACCTAATCGTAAAGTAGTGTAGTTTTTAGTAAGTCCAGTTCGTTCCTCAGGGAAATCTTTAAACAAAGCTTAACGCTATATTAGTTTACTTTTAAAAAAATACAAATATATATATAAGTAATATTATTATTATAAAGGGGGGGGTTTACCGTTTAATGACCGGTTTGTCGATTTTAAAACTTTAGTCGCAGTTAAAACCAAATGTAAAATATTAAAAATAAATACAAGATTTAAAATAACGATAATGAAATTGCAAATAATAAAAATGCGATAAAATAAACTTGCGATAATTAAAAAGTACGATAATTAAAAGTGCAATTAACTACAATAATAATAAAAATGTGATAATTAGAAGTGCAATTAAATATAAAATAAAGGAAATTAAATATGAAATAAAAGAATTATGCTTATTTAAACTTCCGTAATCATGATGTTTGATGTGTTGATTTTAGTTTTATGCCCATGGGTTAATTGTCCTTTGTCCTGGATTATTTAATATGTCCGTCTGGTTTTTGTCCATAACAGTCCATCAGTCATAAATATAAAGTGCGAGTGTCCTCGTCAAATTATCCTTATACCCAAAGTTAAATATTCCAACTAATTGGGGACTTAAACTGTAACAAGATTTTAATACTTTGTTTAATAATTACACCAGGATGTCGACTGAGTGTAACCCAAGGTTTTAATATTTTGTTATCAATTATACCAAGTGTCCTTGTACATAATTTCACCCATGTTTTAATTATTCTAGTGACTATTAATCCATTCCCGTGTCCGGTTAAATGAACGATTATTCGTACATATAAATACCCCGCCCATCGTGTCCGATTGAGTGTATATGGTAATTTATAGGGACGCCCAATTGTAAATCTTTATATTAACATTAACAAACTATCATTTAGTTAAACAAATATAAAGCCCATTAATAGCCCATAGTCTAATTTCCACAAGTGTCGTTCTTTTGTCCAAACCCCAATTATGGTACAAAGTCCAATTACCCAATTTTAGTAATTAGCCCAACATCATGATTACTTCGGATTAAATAATCATAATAATAACTTATCTATGAGACATTAAATTAAAAAGGTTGAACATAACTTACAATGATTAAAAATAGCGTAGCGTTACACGGACATAATTTCGACTTACACCCTTACAACATTCGCTAACATACCCTTATTATTAGAATTATAATTAAAATTAAAATTAAAATTAAAATATAAATATAAATATTTACGTAGTATTATGAGAGAAGAAGAAAAAGATGATTAAAAATGCTCAGAATTCGGCTGGCTTTATAGGGAGTTTCAAAACTTGGGGCTCCGCTGTAGTGACCCGAACTTTTCCATGTTTATATATATTAATTGAGATTGATATTTACATGATTAAATGTTTCCAACATGTTAAGCAATCAAACTTGTTAAGACTTGATTAATTGAAATATGTTTCATATAGACAATTGACCACCCAAGTTGACCGGTGATTCACGAACGTTAAAACTTGTAAACACTATATGATGACATATATATGGATATATATATATAGTTAACATGATACTATGATAAGTAAACATATCATTAAGTATATTAACAATGAACTACATATGTAAAAACAAGACTACTAACTTAATGATTTTTAAACGAGACATATATGTAACGATTATCGTTGTAAAGACATTTAATGTATATATATCATATTAAGAGATATTCATACATGATAATATCATGATAATATAATAATTTAAAATCTCATTTGATATTATAAACATGGGGTTAACAACATTTAACAAGATCGTTAACCTAAAGGTTTCAAAACAACACTTACATGTAACGACTAACGATGACTTAACGACTCAGTTAAAATGTATATACATGTAGTGTTTTAATATGTATTTATACACTTTTGAAAGACTTCAATACACTTATCAAAATACTTCTACTTAACAAAAATGCTTACAATTACATCCTCGTTCATTTTCATCAACAATTCTACTCGTATGCACCCGTATTCGTACTCGTACAATACACAGCTTTTAGATGTATGTACTATTGGTATATACACTCCAATGATCAGCTCTTAGCAGCCCATGTGAGTCACCTAACACATGTGGGAACCATCATTTGGCAACTAGCATGAAATATCTCATAAAATTACAAAAATATGAGTAATCATTCATGACTTATTTACATGAAAACAAAATTACATATCCTTTATATCTAATCCATACACCAACGACCAAAAACACCTACAAACACTTTCATTCTTCAATTTTCTTCATCTAATTGATCTCTCTCAAGTTCTATCTTCAAGTTCTAAGTGTTCTTCATAAATTCCAAAAGTTCTAGTTTCATAAAATCAAGAATACTTTCAAGTTTGCTAGCTCACTTCCAATCTTGTAAGGTGATCATCCAACCTCAAGAAATCTTTGTTTCTTACAGTAGGTTATCATTCTAATACAAGGTAATAATCATATTCAAACTTTGGTTCAATTTCTATAACTATAACAATCTTATTTCAAGTGATGATCTTACGTGAACTTGTTTTCGTGTCATGATTCTGCTTCAAGAACTTCGAGCCATCCAAGGATCCATTGAAGCTAGATCCATTTTTCTCTTTTCCAGTAGGTTTATCCAAGGAACTTAAGGTAGTAATGATGTTCATAACATCATTCGATTCATACATATAAAGCTATCTTATTCGAAGGTTTAAACTTGTAATCACTAGAACATAGTTTAGTTAATTCTAAACTTGTTCGCAAACAAAAGTTAATCCTTCTAACTTGACTTTTAAAATCAACTAAACACATGTTCTATATCTATATGATATGCTAACTTAATGATTTAAAACCTGGAAACACGAAAAACACCGTAAAACCGGATTTACGCCGTCGTAGTAACACCGCGGGCTGTTTTGGGTTAGTTAATTAAAAACTATGATAAACTTTGATTTTAAAGTTGTTATTATGAGAAAATGATTTTTATTATGAACATGAAACTATATCCAAAAATTATGATTAAACTCAAAGTGGAAGTATGTTTTCTAAAATGGTCATCTAGACGTCGTTCTTTCGACTGAAATGACTACCTTTACAAAAACGACTTGTAACTTATTTTTCCGACTATAAACCTATACTTTTCTGTTTAGATTCATAAAATAGAGTTCAATATGAAACCATAGCAATTTGATTCACTCAAAACGGATTTAAAATGAAGAAGTTATGGGTAAAACAAGATTGGATAATTTTTCTCATTTTAGCTACGTGAAAATTGGTAACAAATCTATTCCAACCATAACTTAATCAACGTGTATTGTATATTATGTAATCTTGAGATACCATAGACACGTATACAATGTTTCGACCTATCATGTCGACACATCTATATATATTTCGGAACAACCATAGACACTCTATATGTGAATGTTGGAGTTAGCTATACAGGGTTGAGGTTGATTCCAAAATATATATAGTTTGAGTTGTGATCAATACTGAGATACGTATACACTGGGTCGTGGATTGATTCAAGATAATATTTATCGATTTATTTCTGTACATCTAACTGTGGATAACTAGTTGTAGGTTACTAACGAGGACAGCTGACTTAATAAACTTAAAACATCAAAATATATTAAAAGTGTTGTAAATATATTTTGAACATACTTTGATATATATGTATATATTGTTATAGGTTCGTGAATCAACCAGTGGCCAAGTCTTACTTCCCGACGAAGTAAAAATCTGTGAAAGTGAGTTATAGTCCCACTTTTAAAATCTAATATTTTTGGGATGAGAATACATGCAGGTTTTATAAATGATTTACAAAATAGACACAAGTACGTGAAACTACATTCTATGGTTGAATTATCGAAATCGAATATGCCCCTTTTTATTAAGTCTGGTAATCTAAGAATTTGGGAACAGACACCCTAATTGACGCGAATCCTAAAGATAGATCTATTGGGCCTAACAAACCCCATCCAAAGAACCGGATGCTTTAGTACTTCGAAATTTATATCATATCCGAAGGGTGTCCCGGAATGATGGGGATATTCTTATATATGCATCTTGTTAATGTCGGTTACCAGGTGTTCACCATATGAATGATTTTTATCTCTATGTATGGGATGTGTATTGAAATATGAAATCTTGTGGTCTATTATTATGATTTGATATATATAGGTTAAACCTATAACTCACCAACATTTTTGTTGACGTTTTAAGCATGTTTATTCTCAGGTGATTATTAAGAGCTTCCGCTGTCGCATACTTAAATAAGGACAAGATTTGGAGTCCATGCTTGTATGATATTGTGTAAAAACTGCATTCAAGAAACTTATTTTGTTGTAACATATTTGTATTGTAAACCATTATGTAATGGTCGTGTGTAAACAGGATATTTTAGATTATTATTATTTGATAATCTACGTAAAGTTTTTTAAACCTTTATTGATGAAATAAAGGTTATGGTTTGTTTTAAAATGAATGCAGTCTTTGAAAAACGTCTCATATAGAGGTCAAAACCTCGCAACGAAATCAATTAATATGGAACGTTTTTAATCAATAAGAACGGGACATTTCAGTTGGTATCCGAGCGTTGGTCTTAGAGAACCAGAATTTTGCATTAGTGTGTTTTACCGAGTTTGTTAGGATGCATTAGTGAGTCTGGACTTCGACCGTGTTTACTTGAAAAATGATTGCTTAACAAATTTTGTTGGAAACTATATATTTTTAACATGTGAATATTATGTGATATATTAATCTCTTAACGCGTTTGATATTATGTGATAGATGTCTACCTCTAGAAAAAGTCCCATTGACTCACCTAATAATAATGAAGAGTCAAATGTAAATTGGAATGATTCGTGGACTGATTCACAAGTTCCCGAAGAGGAACCGGAAGAAGAGTCGGAACCGGAAGAAGAATCGGAACCGGAAGAAGAATCGGAACCGGATGAAGAAATAGAACCGGTGGGGGAAATAATAAAACGGTTAAGTAAAAGAAAATCCTCAACCAACCGACCAAGGTTAATTATGGTCAATGGTGTTTCCGCCAAGGAAGCAAAATATTGGGAGGATTACCAATTCTCCGATGAATCGGATTCCGACGAGAATTCCGATGATATTATAGAAATTACCCCAACTGAATTTAAAAAGGCAAAAGAAAATAATAAGGGAAAGGGCATAAAAATAGAGAAATCTAATTCCAACCCCGATGAACTTTATATGTATCGTCAACGCCCGAAGTCCTTAAGTTGTAACAATGACCCGGGAACCTCTAAACCACCAGGTTTTTCTAAACCAATGTGGACAACGACGGCTCGTATTAGGGGAACATCATATATCCCTAGAAACTTGGCAAAACGAACCAAAACCGAAGAAGAAGAAACGAGCGAGTCGGAATAAGATAGTTGTATTCGTGTGGTGAAATATATGTAATATAGTGTTCTTATGCTTTATGATATATGTAAAAATTGCTTGTATTAATAAGTATTTTTTATGAATCTAACTCTTGTCTATTTTACAGTTTAAAAACACAAAATGGATAGACAACCCAATATTTTAAGAGACCTACCCGGAGACATGATTGATGAAATCTTGTCTAGAGTCGGCCAGAATTCCTCGGCACAACTATTTAAGGCGAGATCAGTTTGTAAGACATTCGAAGAACGTTCCAAGAATGTCTTGGTTTATAAGAGACTTTCGTTTGAAAGATGGGGGATATCACATTGGGAAACCCATAAGTTACGATGTGTTTACTTTGACGCATATATTGCGGGGAACCCAAATGCTATTTTACGCAACGGGTTAAGAAATTATTTTGACTCAATATATCCGAATATTGGACTTCGTGATTTAGAAAAAGGCGCCTAACATGCAACATAAAGAAGCATGTTATGCTTACGGATTAGTAATGTTCGCTTCTCACCAAAGTGAGAACAAGAACATCGGGCTACAACAATTAAACAAAACGTTTCCACAAGTGACGGAGTCGGTAATTGGGGTAAGAAATGAGGTTTTTAGATTGTTACGGGACTGTTGGACATTACGTAACCCTCGTCCTTTTGACGACGTTACAACACGCTGTCTTATCAACGGCCATAACGGTTATGTTGCACAAGACCAAGGATGGGAAGTAGTCCTAGTAAAACCAGAATGCATGACTTGTTTCTGGACGTATGAATTACGTGTCTTTATTGCCTTTGCTGAACGACTTGTGTACTAGCTAGAATTATCTTCACAACTATCTTGTATCAAAGTTATTGTGTGCTATATTTCATGCTTTATGTAAAATAAGCGGTATTGTAAGTTTGTAAAATATTGTATAAAAGTTTGAACGCGAAATATTATTATAATCAGTTTTTCATATAGAATTGTAGTAGTTGAATTGTATATTAGCTACTAAGTATGAACTTAACGGGTAGGTACTACCCGAATTTAAACTTATAAAATGCTAATATGAAGAAAAGCTTTTATAAATGAGTTCATATTATGCTACGAAATACTATTAACTACTCTTAATATTCTGTATGATTAACTTGTTCCATTTGACTATTTTGAAGGAAATGGCACCGACTACTCGACACACCGTGAATATGAATGAAGAGGAATTCCGTACTTTTCTAGCTTCAAACATAGCCGCAGTACAGGCTGCGCTACATACCAACAATAACCTTGGATCTAGCAGTACAGGAAATCGTGTAGGATGCACCTACAAAGAATTCACTGCCTGCAAACCTTTGGAATTTGATGGAACCGAAGGACCGATCGGATTGAAACGGTGGACCGAGAAGGTCGAATCGGTGTTTGCCATAAGTAAGTGTACTGAAGAGGACAAAGTAAAGTACGCTACGCATACCTTCACAGGTTCTGCGTTAACATGGTGGAATACCTATCTAGAGCAAGTGGGACAAGACGATGCGTACGCACTACCGTGGTCAGCATTCAAGCCCTTGATGAACGAGAAGTACCGTCCCAGAACCGAGGTCAATAAGCTCAAGACAGAACTTAGAGGGTTACGAACCCAAGGATTTGATATTACCACGTACGAAAGACGATTCACAGAATTGTGCCTATTGTGTCCGGGCGCATTCGAAGATGAGGAAGAGAAGATCGACGCGTTTGTGAAAGGATTACCAGAAAGAATCCAAGAAGATATAAGTTCACACGAGCCCGCCTCCATACAACAGGCATGTAGAATGGCTCACAAACTAGTGAACCAGATTGAAGAAAGAATTAAAGAATAGACTGCTGAAGAGGCCAATGTAAAGCAAGTCAAAAGAAAGTGGGAGGAAAACGGTGATAAGAATCACCAATACAACAACAACAGCAATTACAACAGTAATCGCAACAATTATCCCAACAATCGCAACATCAATCGCAACTACAACAAACGGCCCAACAACAACAACAACAACAACAACAACAACAACAACAACAACAATAGCAACTACAACAATCATCCCAACAACAATAATAACCGCAACAACAACAACAATCAGAAGCAGCTATGCCAAAGGTGTGAAAAGTATCACTCGGGGTTCTGCACCAAATTTTGCAACAAGTGTAAAAGAAATGGTCATAGCGCGGCGAAGTGTGAGGTCTACGGACCAGGGGTTAATAGAACGAAAGGAACAAATGGTGTTGGAACGAGTAATGGCGGAGCAAGTAGTGTCGGAGCAAGTTATGCCAATGTAGTTTGTTATAAATGTGGAAAACCGGGCCACATTATTAGAAATTGCCCGAACCAGGAGAACACGAATGGACAAGGTCGCGGAAGAGTTTTCAATATTAATGCGGCAGAGGCACAGGAAGACCCGGAGCTTGTTACGGGTACGTTTCTTATTGACAATAAATCTGCTTACGTTTTATTTGATTCGGGTGCGGATAGAAGCTATATGAGTAGAGATTTTTGTGCTAAATTAAGTTGTCCATTGACGCATTTGGATAGTAAATTTTTACTCGAATTAGCAAATGGTAAATTAATTTCAGCAGATAATATATGTCGGAATCGAGAAATTAAACTGGTTAGCGAAACATTTAAGATTGATTTGATACCAGTAGAGTTAGGGAGTTTTGATGTGATAATCGGTATGGACTGGTTGAAAGAAGTGAAAGCAGAGATCGTCTGTTACAAAAATGCAATTTGCATTATACGAGAAAAAGGAAAACCCTTAATGGTGTACGGAGAAAAGGGCAACACGAAGCTACATCTTATTAGTAATTTGAAGGCACAAAAACTAATAAGAAAAGGTTGCTATGCTGTTCTAGCACACGTCGAGAAAGTACAAACTGAAGAAAAGAGCATCAATGATGTTCCCATTGCAAAAGAATTTCCCGATGTATTTCCGAAAGAATTACCGGGATTACCCCCACATCGATCCGTTGAATTTCAAATAGATCTTGTACCAGGAGCTGCACCAATAGCTCGTGCTCCTTACAGACTCGCACCCAGCGAAATGAAAGAACTGCAAAGCCAATTACAAGAACTTTTAGAGCGTGGTTTCATTCGACCAAGCACATCACCGTGGGGAGCTCCTGTTTTGTTTGTCAAGAAGAAAGATGGTACATTCAGGTTGTGTATCGACTACCGAGAGTTGAACAAACTTACCATCAAGAACCGCTACCCACTACCGAGAATCGATGACTTATTTGATCAACTACAAGGCTCGTCTGTTTATTCAAAGATTGACTTACGTTCCGGGTATCATCAAATGCGGGTGAAAGAAGATGATATTCCAAAGACTGCTTTCAGAACACGTTACGGTCATTACGAGTTTATGGTCATGCCGTTTGGTTTAACTAATGCACCAGCTGTGTTCATGGACCTTATGAACCGAGTGTGTGGACCATACCTTGACAAGTTTGTCATTGTTTTCATTGATGACATACTTATTTACTCAAAGAATGACCAAGAACACGGTGAACATTTGAGAAAGGTGTTAGAGGTATTGAGGAAGGAAGAATTGTACGCTAAGTTTTCAAAGTGTGCATTTTGGTTGGAAGAAGTTCAATTCCTCGGTCACATAGTGAAAAAAGAAGGTATTAAGGTGGATCCGGCAAAGATAGAAACTGTTGAAAAGTGGGAAACCCCGAAAACTCCGAAACACATACGCCAGTTTTTAGGACTAGCTGGTTACTACAGAAGGTTCATCCAAGACTTTTCCAGAATAGCAAAACCCTTGACTGCATTAACGCATAAAGGGAAGAAATTTGAATGGAATGATGAACAAGAGAAAGCGTTTCAGTTATTGAAGAAAAAGCTAACTACGGCACCTATATTGTCATTGCCTGAAGGGAATGATGATTTTGTGATTTATTGTGATGCATCAAAGCAAGGTCTCGGTTGTGTATTAATGCAACGAACGAAGGTGATTGCTTATGCGTCTAGACAATTGAAGATTCACGAACAAAATTATACGACGCATGATTTGGAATTAGGCGCGGTTGTTTTTGCATTAAAGACTTGGAGGCACTACTTATATGGGGTCAAAAGTATTATATATACCGACCACAAAAGTCTTCAACACATATTTAATCAGAAACAACTGAATATGAGGCAGCGTAGGTGGATTGAATTGTTGAATGATTACGACTTTGAGATTCGTTACCACCCGGGGAAGGCAAATGTGGTAGCCGATGCCTTGAGCAGGAAGGACAGAGAACCCATTCGAGTAAAATCTATGAATATAATGATTCATAATAACCTTACTACTCAAATAAAGGAGGCGCAACAAGGAGTTTTAAAAGAGGGAAATTTAAAGGATGAAATACCCAAAGGATCGGAGAAGCATCTTAATATTCAGGAAGACGGAACCCGGTATAGGGCTGAAAGGATTTGGGTACCAAAATTTGGAGATATGAGAGAAATGGTACTTAGAGAAGCTCATAAAACCAGATACTCAATACATCCTGGAACGGGGAAGATGTACAAGGATCTCAAGAAACATTTTTGGTGGCCGGGTATGAAAGCCGATGTTGCTAAATACGTAGGAGAATGTTTGACGTGTTCTAAGGTCAAAGCTGAGCATCAGAAACCATCAGGTCTACTTCAACAACCCTAAATCCCAGAATGGAAATGGGAAAACATTACCATGGATTTCATCACTAAATTGCCAAGGACTGCAAGTGGTTTTGATACTATTTGGGTAATAGTTGATCGTCTCACCAAATCAGCACACTTCCTGCCAATAAGAGAAGATGACAAGATGGAGAAGTTAGCACGACTGTATTTGAAGGAAGTCGTCTCCAGACATGGAATACCAATCTCTATTATCTCTAATAGGGATGGCAGATTTATTTCAAGATTCTGGCAGACATTACAGCAAGCATTAGGAACTCGTCTAGACATGAGTACTGCCTATCATCCACAAACTAATGGGCAGAGCGAAAGGACGATACAAACGCTTGAAGACATGCTACGAGCATGTGTTACTGATTTCGGAAACAGTTGGGATCGACATCTACCGTTAGCAGAATTTTCCTACAACAACAGCTACCATTCAAGCATTGAGATGGCGCCGTTTGAAGCACTTTATGGTAGAAAGTGCAGGTCTCCGATTTGTTGGAGTGAAGTAGGGGATAGACAGATTACGGGTCCGGAGATTATACAAGAAACTACCGAGAAGATCATCCAAATTCAACAACGGTTGAAAACCGCCCAAAGTCGACAAAAGAGCTACGCTGACATTAAAAGAAAAGATATAGAATTTGAAATTGGAGAGATGGTCATGCTTAAAGTTGCACCTTGGAAAGGCGTTGTTCGATTTGGTAAACGAGGGAAATTAAATCCAAGGTTTATTGGACCATTCAAGATTATTGATCGTGTCGGACCAGTAGCTTACCGACTTGAGTTACCTCAACAACTCGCGGCTGTACATAACACTTTCCACGTATCGAATTTGAAGAAATGTTTTGCTAAAGAAGATCTCACTATTCCGTTAGATGAAATCCAAATCAACGAAAAACTTCAATTCATCGAAGAACCCGTCGAAATAATGGATCGTGAGGTTAAAAGACTTAAGCAAAACAAGATACCAATTGTTAAGGTTCGATGGAATGCTCATAGAGGACCTGAGTTCACTTGGGAGCATGAAGATCAGATGAAGAAGAAATACCCGCATCTCTTTCCAGAAGATTCGTCAACACCTTCAACAGCTTAAAATTTCGGGACGAAATTTATTTAACGGGTAGGTACTGTAGTGACCCGAACTTTTCCATGTTTATATATATTAATTGAGATTGATATTTACATGATTAAATGTTTCCAACATGTTAAGCAATCAAACTTGTTAAGACTTGATTAATTGAAATATGTTTCATATAGACAATTGACCACCCAAGTTGACCGGTGATTCACGAACGTTAAAACTTGTAAACACTATATGATGACATATATATGGATATATATATATATAGTTAACATGATACTATGATAAGTAAACATATCATTAAGTATATTAACAATGAACTACATATGTAAAAACAAGACTACTAACTTAATGATTTTTAAACGAGACATATATGTAACGATTATCGTTGTAAAGACATTTAATGTATATATATCATATTAAGAGATATTCATACATGATAATATCATGATAATATAATAATTTAAAATCTCATTTGATATTATAAACATGGGGTTAACAACATTTAACAAGATTGTTAACCTAAAGGTTTCAAAACAACACTTACATGTAACGACTAACGATGACTTAACGACTCAGTTAAAATGTATATACATGTAGTGTTTTAATATGTATTTATACACTTTTGAAAGACTTCAATACACTTATCAAAATACTTCTACTTAACAAAAATGCTTACAATTACATCCTCGTTCATTTTCATCAACAATTCTACTCGTATGCACCCGTATTCGTACTCGTACAATACACAGCTTTTAGATGTATGTACTATTGGTATATACACTCCAATGATCAGCTCTTAGCAGCCCATGTGAGTCACCTAACACATGTGGGAACCATCATTTGGCAACTAGCATGAAATATCTCATAAAATTACAAAAATATGAGTAATCATTCATGACTTATTTACATGAAAACAAAATTACATATCCTTTATATCTAATCCATACACCAACGACCAAAAACACCTACAAACACTTTCATTCTTCAATTTTCTTCATCTAATTGATCTCTCTCAAGTTCTATCTTCAAGTTCTAAGTGTTCTTCATAAATTCCAAAAGTTCTAGTTTCATAAAATCAAGAATACTTTCAAGTTTGCTAGCTCACTTCCAATCTTGTAAGGTGATCATCCAACCTCAAGAAATCTTTGTTTCTTACAGTAGGTTATCATTCTAATACAAGGTAATAATCATATTCAAACTTTGGTTCAATTTCTATAACTATAACAATCTTATTTCAAGTGATGATCTTACGTGAACTTGTTTTCGTGTCATGATTCTGCTTCAAGAACTTCGAGCCATCCAAGGATCCATTGAAGCTAGATCCATTTTTCTCTTTTCCAGTAGGTTTATCCAAGGAACTTAAGGTAGTAATGATGTTCATAACATCATTCGATTCATACATATAAAGCTATCTTATTCGAAGGTTTAAACTTGTAATCACTAGAACATAGTTTAGTTAATTCTAAACTTGTTCGCAAACAAAAGTTAATCCTTCTAACTTGACTTTTAAAATCAACTAAACACATGTTCTATATCTATATGATATGCTAACTTAATGATTTAAAACCTGGAAACACGAAAAACACCGTAAAACCGGATTTACGCCGTCGTAGTAACACCGCGGGCTGTTTTGGGTTAGTTAATTAAAAACTATGATAAACTTTGATTTTAAAGTTGTTATTATGAGAAAATGATTTTTATTATGAACATGAAACTATATCCAAAAATTATGATTAAACTCAAAGTGGAAGTATGTTTTCTAAAATGGTCATCTAGACGTCGTTCTTTCGACTGAAATGACTACCTTTACAAAAACGACTTGTAACTTATTTTTCCGACTATAAACCTATACTTTTCTGTTTAGATTCATAAAATAGAGTTCAATATGAAACCATAGCAATTTGATTCACTCAAAACGGATTTAAAATGAAGAAGTTATGGGTAAAACAAGATTGGATAATTTTTCTCATTTTAGCTACGTGAAAATTGGTAACAAATCTATTCCAACCATAACTTAATCAACGTGTATTGTATATTATGTAATCTTGAGATACCATAGACACGTATACAATGTTTCGACCTATCATGTCGACACATCTATATATATTTCGGAACAACCATAGACACTCTATATGTGAATGTTGGAGTTAGCTATACAGGGTTGAGGTTGATTCCAAAATATATATAGTTTGAGTTGTGATCAATACTGAGATACGTATACACTGGGTCGTGGATTGATTCAAGATAATATTTATCGATTTATTTCTGTACATCTAACTGTGGACAACTAGTTGTAGGTTACTAACGAGGACAGCTGACTTAATAAACTTAAAACATCAAAATATATTAAAAGTGTTGTAAATATATTTTGAACATACTTTGATATATATGTATATATTGTTATAGGTTCGTGAATCAACCAGTGGCCAAGTCTTACTTCCAGACGAAGTAAAAATCTGTGAAAGTGAGTTATAGTCCCACTTTTAAAATCTAATATTTTTGGGATGAGAATACATGCAGGTTTTATAAATGATTTACAAAATAGACACAAGTACGTGAAACTACATTCTATGGTTGAATTATCGAAATCGAATATGCCCCTTTTTATTAAGTCTGGTAATCTAAGAATTTGGGAACAGACACCCTAATTGACGCGAATCCTAAAGATAGATCTATTGGGCCTAACAAACCCCATCCAAAGAACCGGATGCTTTAGTACTTCGAAATTTATATCATATCCGAAGGGTGTCCCGGAATGATGGGGATATTCTTATATATGCATCTTGTTAATGTCGGTTACCAGGTGTTCACCATATGAATGATTTTTATCTCTATGTATGGGATGTGTATTGAAATATGAAATCTTGTGGTCTATTATTATGATTTGATATATATAGGTTAAACCTATAACTCACCAACATTTTTGTTGACGTTTTAAGCATGTTTATTCTCAGGTGATTATTAAGAGCTTCCGCTGTCGCATACTTAAATAAGGACAAGATTTGGAGTCCATGCTTGTATGATATTGTGTAAAAACTGCATTCAAGAAACTTATTTTGTTGTAACATATTTGTATTGTAAACCATTATGTAATGGTCGTGTGTAAACAGGATATTTTAGATTATTATTATTTGATAATCTACGTAAAGTTTTTTAAACCTTTATTGATGAAATAAAGGTTATGGTTTGTTTTAAAATGAATGCAGTCTTTGAAAAACGTCTCATATAGAGGTCAAAACCTCGCAACGAAATCAATTAATATGGAACGTTTTTAATCAATAAGAACGGGACATTTCATCCGCGACTCGCGGCATTTTTGGCCTTCAAACTCCGCGAGTCGCGGAGATTGAAATTACAGCTCAGTCCCTTTTGGAGTCTTTATTGCCGACGGTTTTAAATATAAATATAATATATTAAATAATTATAAGAATTATTTAAATATTATATTATATTTATGTGCATAGTTGACTTGTAATTTTTAGTCCGTTGCGTCGAGCGTTGAGAGTTGACTCTGGTCCCGGTTCCGGATTTTCGAACGTCCTTGCGTACAATTTAATATCTTGTACTTTGCGTTTTGAATCTTGTACTCTTGTAATTTCGAGACGTTTCTTATCAATAATTGGAACCTCTTTGATTGTCTTTTGTACTTTTGAGCTTTTTGGTCGTTTGCGTCTTCAATTCGTGGAATCTGTCTTTTGTCTTCACCTTTTATTATTTAAACGAATATCACTTGTAAATAGAACAATTGCAACTAAAAGCTTGTCTTTCTTGAGGAATAATGCTATGAAATATATGTTCGTTTTTAGCATTATCACCGACGCTCTAAGCAGAAAGGAACGAGAACCAATTCGAGTACGAGCGATGAACATAAAAATTCGCATGAATCTCAACTCACAAATCAAATAGGCTCAAAGAGAAGCTCTTACTAAAGAAAACATAGGAAATGAAATAATGAAGAAGTATGAGAAGCAACTCGTTATACGGGAATAATGAATTCGATATTTTGCAAAACGGATTTGGGTACCGAAGTGGGGTGGATTAAGGAAGTTGATATTGAATGAGGTGCACAAGACAAGATACTCGATACATCCTGGAGTTGGAAAGATGTACCAAGATCTTAAGACGCATTATTGGTGGCCTAATTTAAAGACAGACGTTGCAACATATGTTGGAGAATGTTTAACTTGTTCCAAAGTTAAATCAGAACACCAGAAGCCATCAGGGTTACTTCAACAACCAGAAATCCCATAATGGAAATGGGATGGTATTACCATGGATTTCATCACAAAGTTACCTAAGACTGCCTAGGGTTATGACACCATTTAGGTAATAGTTGATCGTCTCACCAAATCTGCACATTTCTTGCCTATAAAGGAAACAGATAGAATGGAGAAACTATTACGACTGTACATAAAGGAAATTGTTTCAAGGCATGGAATACCTATTTCCATTATATCCGATCGTGATAGTAGATTTACATCAAAGTTCTGGCAATCACTACAGGAAGCCCTGGGAACTCGTTTGGATATGAGCACCGCATATCATCCGCAAACCGATGGGCAGAGTGAAAGAACGATTCAGACTCTTGAAGACATGCTCGGAGCATGTGTGATCAATTTTGGAAACGGATGGGATAAATATCTACCATTAGCAGAATTCTCGTATAATAATAGTTATCATGCGAGCATTAAAGCTGCACCATTCGAAGCACTATATGGAAGGAAGTGTAGATCCCCTATCTGTTGGAATGAAGTAGGAGATCGACAATTAACTGGTCCCGAGATCATACATGAAACTACTGAGAATATAGTACAAATCAAGGAGAGATTGAAAACAGCCCGTAGTCGCCAAAAGAGCTACGCCGATGTCCGAAGGAAACCATTAGAGTTTCTGATCGGTGACATGGTTATGCTAAAGGTGTCACCTTGGAAAGGTGTAATACGTTTTGGAAAAAGAGGTAAACTGAACCCAAGGTATGTAGGCCTGTTCAAGATCATCGAACGCATTGGACCGGTAGCTTATCGACTCGAGTTACCACAACAACTCGCCGGAGTACATAATTCATTTCACGTATCAAACCTTAAGAAATGTCTTGCAAAGGAAGATCTCACCATTCCTCTTGAAGAAATCCAAGTCGACGAGAAACTACAATTCATAGAAGAACCAGTCGAAATCATGGACCGTGAAGTTAAACAACTCAAGCAGAGCAACATACCAATCGTTAAGGTTCGTTGGAATGCTCGAAGGGGTTCCGAGTTTACTTGGGAACGAGAGGATCAAATGAAACGAAAGTACCCACATTTGTTTCCCGAGAACGCAAAATAGGTACAATTTTAAAATTTCGGGACGAAATTTATTTAACGGGTAGGTACTGTAACGACCCGGATTTTTCCGATCATTTTATACCTATGAGATTAATATTTACATAAATTAAACCTTACCAACATGATAATTAATCTAAATTGTTGAGATTTATGTTTTTAAAAAGAGTTTTACACAACGTTTGACCGTCCAATTTGACCGATGATATCACGAACTATATAACAAACGATAATTATACGTTTGTGTATATATATGTATTTATATATATTTAACATAATCTAAGAATGGTTTAACATCTCATTGTGTAATAATAACAATAAGTTATAAGTATACTTTGAGACTACTAACTTAAGTTTTCAAAATGATAACTATACGTAACGTTATTTGACATATATACCTTTAACCTATAATACTTATACAAGTATCGTATAAATATGTATTTAATCACTTTTAAAGGGCTTATATACATAAAACAATATAAGTATATTTACAAAAGATAGCTATATTTGAATTCTCGTTCCGTTTCCTCAAAATTTCTACACGTATACCTAGAGTATATGTACTCGTATCATACCCAGCTCCTATACGTATTTACTATTAGTATATATACATCACAATCACTTTATTAGTAGCCATGAGTCAGCCAATTTTGGATCTTAGCATGCATGATTAATCAATTTGGCATACTACAAGACTTTTGCACAATATTACAAATTTATACATCTTTTCACCACCATTTATACTCCATTCCAATTTCATTTTTACTACACATTTTCTCTAACCAAAAACACACTCTTAGGAACCTTAAGTGTTCTTCACAATATCAGCAAATAACCATGAAGATATAGCTTCAAAAACAACCCTTAATCATCATAAGAAAATCCATTCAAGAACACTTCAAAAATCCTTCCAAGTAAACAAGTTTACTTCCAACCTTTCAATCCAACTCCACCACTCTTTTAATTCTAGGATTTTTCTCATATCTTACAGTAACTTTGTCCAAGTAACTTGAGGTAGTAACTTTATTCATAATCTTATTCAATTCATATTCATAAAGCTATCTTATTTTGTGGTATAAAATTTTAACAACAAGAACATAGTTTGAATGATTTCAAACTTGTTCGCAAACTAAATAGATCCTTCTAACTTGACTTTTAAAACACTTCAAGACCTGTAATATATCATAATGATATGCTAACTTAACAAGATATAAGTTGGTTTTACAAAGAACACCTTAAAAACTGAATCTACGTCGTCGGAGTGCAACCGGGGGCTGTTTTGGGTTAGATAATTAAAAACCATCTTAAGTTTTGAATTGGAAGTTCATGTTCTGGAAAAATGATATTTCTTATGAATATGTTAACACATAAAAATTTCATGGTTTAACTCAAAGTGTAAGTATTTTTAGAAAAATGATCATTAAATGTTGTTTTTATGATAGAAAATGATCACCTTCATAAGTTTCACCAAAGTTTGACCTATAATCTGTAATTTTGAATACAACCTAAGGTATTTTCAGTTCATATTCTTAAAATTTGACTCGATCCAAGGAAGTGGCAAGTTGAACCAACAAAAACGGAGTTGTAAAGAAGAAACTACGACTAAAACAAGATCGGGTATCCGAAGTTAGTTTAGCTACGAAAATATTTGGAGAAAAATTAAATTAATCATATATTTCTAATTAATATGATATTTCATATATATTTACTTATGATTTGATTTTATATATTTCAGGACCACCCGTAAACAACACGAGAAGATTAATCATAAGACCTCATGATTGTACGCAACACGTCATTTGACAACACGGTACTTTATGTACGCAACACGTCATTTGACAACATGGTACCATGGGTTAAGATTAATTCTGATCAATACGAATACGATGGGGTCTTTATTTATTTTATTTAAGCAACTAATTATGGACCACTAACATCGGACTGCTAACTACGGACTAAGAAAATATTAAAAGTATTAAAAGTATATATATATATAATATATATATATATATATATATATATATATATATATATATATATATATATATATATATATATATATATATATATATATATATATATATATATATATATATATATATATATATATATATGTAACGATTACTTAAAAAGAAAATATGTTGATATATTATATATGTGGTTAGGTTCGTAATATCTATCGGAGATCAAGTCGTGATAAATACCTTCAAGGCAAAAGTGAGTATATAGTCCCACTTTTAAACTCTAAATATTTTGGGATGAGAATACATGCATTTTATGATTTACGTTATGAACACAAGTGATTAAAAATATATATTCTACGTTGAGTTATATCACTGGCATACTTCCCTGTAACTTGGTAACTACTATTTACATGAGTATTGTAAACGCGAATCCTGTTGATAGATCTATCGGGCCTGACAACCCCAACCGGACTGGACGACCAGTATTCAACGGTTGCAAAGTACTTCGTTTTGGTGACTACACTTGGTACGGTGTAGTAAGATTTCATAATAAAGGGAATATGCGACGTTGATTAAATGTTAAGTATGGTTATCAAGTGCTCAACAACTTAGAATATTTTTTATTAAAACGTTTATATATGAAATCTTGTGGTCTATATTTATAACGCTGCCGGCATTAAACCTATATCTCACCAACTTTATGTTGACGTTTTAAGCATGTTTATTCTCAGGTGATAACTAAAAGCTTCCGCTGCAACATGTTGAATTTAAGCAAGATCTTGAGTATGCATATTTGTGTCAAAAATAAAACTGCATATCGGAGGATTTGTAATGTAAAATATGTTGGAAGTCGTATTGTTATTATCACATGTAAAGTTTGTAAGTCTAAGATTATCGCTAAACGATAATCATTATTAAGTTGTTTAAACCTTGTATTTGTAATAAAAGCTATGGTTTGTATTGTAAAAATGAATGCAGTTTTTGAAAAATGTCGCATATAGAGGTCAATACCTCGCGATGAAATCATATGTTATTGTATTCGTCCTTATGGTTAAGGTCAAGTTATGACACCAAAGCTAAGAGATTTTCGGTTCAAACTCAGTATAGAATTTAGTATGTACTTGTGTCCATTGTGTTTAAAATAAAGTGCATGTATTCTCAGCCCAAAAATATAGATTGCAAAAGCAATTAAAAAGGGAGCAAATGAAACTCACCTTAGCAGCACATAAAGTCGTTCACCGAAATGTGACCGAAACTCGAAATACCAAATAACCATAGATCTTAACCTAGAGAACATGTGTTGGCCAATAAATGTCTATCAAGCTAGGTCAGGTCATAGTGTATCACAATCCTAATGCTCGAGATCGACAAACAAAAGTTATCAAAAGTCATTTCAAAAAGTCAATTTGACTCAATACTATAGTTGAATGATCATGTCAATCGAAACATTTTAACATTTCACATAGTTTCCCAAATCTTGTAAAATTAAACTATAGTTTTTATAAGGCTTTAAAATATGATAAAACAATCAGTTTTGACAATTGCTCAACAAGACGAGACGTGCCTTATATAAGGATTCATTTACTCGGCTAGTAGTATTCAAAAATCCAATTTATCAATCTTATAAACAAGTTGTTTAAGTATCGATTGCGGATTCAAAAGCAATTCCAATTAACGTCAATCATAATTCAGTTGACTATATCTTTTAATTCGTTCATCGAAATTACGCGATTTCTAAATGAAAAGTTATTGATTTTTCGCCAGCTTTCCAAAAACATGCATATCATATACCTTTTATCAGTAATATATATATTTAATTTGTGATTCATCATAAACTGTTTAACGAGGAAATTTAGCATACAAGCATGCATAAATATATATACTCGAGCACTAGACATGGATATACAATTAATATATAAAAGATAAGATATGAATGCTCACGTATCAATATTGTGATTCAATATTGTAGGAAATTACGTAGACGTAACAGAGATGATAAACACTAGGTTTGATTTGCAAACAATACCCACGAACATTACCCATAACCTCCATAGCTATAACCTATAGTTTTCTTAGCTCTATCCCGCTCGAAAACCCATTTTTGAAAGTGACACGCTCATAACCTCGTCGTAGTATTTTGTGTATACTACTAATTAATAATACTAATAATAATAAGAATAATAATAATATTAATCTTAATAATAATAATAATAATAATAATAATAATAATAATAATAATAATAATAATAATAATAATAATAATAATTTAAATAAATAAATAACTTATGGAGTAATATATAATAGAGTGAAGTGAACAAAACGCAAATTTGATCGAATTTATAACACTTGAGCCACCAACTTTACCCATGCGATCGCATGGGATTCATGGGCTCTAGCCATGTGATCGCACGGCTCATGGATCCAGCTTACACTCGATTGTTTTGTAGTTCGTCGACATAATTTTATAATATAAATATAATATATTTAATTTATATAATTAATTATATATTATATTAAATTCACGTGCATAGTTGATTTGTAATTTTTGGTCCGTTAACTCGTACGTTGTCACTCGACTTAGGTCCCGATTCCGGTTTCTCGAATGCATTTTCATACGCTTAGAAAACTAGTACTTTTCGTTACGCAACGTGTACCTTTATCAAAAATTAAACTTAATCATTGATAAACTATGTCACTCGAAGTGTAGCTCTAATCAATTAAGTGTTTTGGTTATTTGCTTCTATAAATCATCGTCTCGTAGTATATACATATACATATATATACATTTTCATTTTGAAATAGTGTTAGGATATTAGGACCCAAACAACGCTAGTAATTCTACAAGACTACTAGCCGAGTAGTGATACTATCAAGATCACTCAAACCCACTTAATAAACGAAAGATAATAAATGCGAAAAAGTAAAGAACGACACAAGATATAACGTGGTTATATGCAATCGTTGTGATTGCTTTAGTCCACGGACCAACTAGAGATCGTTTATTTACTGAATATTTGAGAGTGGTGTGTTACAATGAGATACAAATAGCTCCATTTATAGGAGAAACAAGAACACTAACAAAGATTAGCTAGGAATCTTCACATGGCAAAGTAATTATCATGTTTGCCAACTAACTTGCTTTACACCCTTGAATTAGCATGATCACAGCCTCAATACAAGGTGTAAAGTACCCACTTTGCACCTAAAGCAAAAGGTTAGTCAATAAAATACGGAACCCTTTTGAGCAACTTGATTAACCTGCTGGTTTCCAGGTTGATGCGCCGCATCTCAAGGGTGATGCGCCGCATCACATTGCTTTGCTGTGACAGATTGGATTCCACGATGCATGTTCAAGATCCCCAGACCACGATGCGCCACATCGTGATAGTGATGCGCCGCATCTCTCAGTTTTGATGCGCCATATCAGCTTAATGCCCCGCATCCAAAACCTTCGGCATAAAACGTTGCATGGATGTGCCGCATCCATGGAGTGATGCGCCTCATCGCTCACCAGGACCATTTTCTTCTTGTTTAAATGTCTCCATACTCTAACCAATCTCCCACTTAGAGACTTTGAACAAAACTCCAATCATATCAATGAACTAACCAAGAACATTAAACCACCTTCGATTACCGCCAAATACCATTTGGGACACGTACGCTCAACACATACTTCGGATGAGTAGACTTTCGATAAAAGGTCTTCAATACTACTTGTTAAACTTGTAACACCATTAACATCTCTAGCTGGGGTCTTCTCTCATCAATTCGTGAGAAGACCAATTGAGGTAATGCAAAACCTCAATTTCTCCGTCGTAACCACCTTAGTAAACATATCGGCAGGATTCTTCGTACCAAGGATTTTCTCCAAGAATAAAGTGCCATCATTTATATGTTGTCGAATAAAATGATACCTTATCTTGATGTGTTTCGTACGACTATGAAACACTGGATTCTTCCCAAGATGAACCGCACTTTGATTATCACAATACAAGACGCAATAGTCTTATCTTTTACCCAACTCGCCTAAGAAGTTCTTCAACCACACTAGCTCTTTAGAAGCTTCCGTAATAGCCATGTATTCGGCTTCGGTGGTTGACAAAGCGACACTCTTTTGCAATCGAGATAACCAACTAATCGGTGTCTTCCCCATTGTGAAAACATAACCCGTAGTGCTTTTCCCCGAATCATCACATCCACCAAAATTAGCATCTGCATAACCTCTAAGTATGAGATTGTTTTTAGAGAAACACAATCCCATATTAGAAGTACCTTTCAAATAACGAAGCAACCATTTGACCGCTTCCCAATGCTCTTTCCCCGGATTAGACATATAACGACTTACAACTCCCACTGCTTGAGCAATATCGGGTCTTGTACAAACCATGGCATACATAATACTACCCACGGCCGATGCATATGGAACTTTTTCCATATCCATTTTGTCTTTTACCGTCTTTAGTGATTGACTTTTCGATAACTTTAAGGTGCTTCCCAAAGGCATAGAACGAGCCTTTGAATCTTCCATGTTGAACCTCTCTACTACTTTCTCAATATATTTGGATCGAGACAAGTATAGAGTACCCTTCACATGATCACGCACAATACTCATGCCAAGTATTTGCTTAGCACCACCAAGATCCTTCATCTCGAATTCTCGGGAAAGTAATCCCTTCAACTTGTTAATTTCGAACATGTTAGAACCTGCAAGCAACATGTCATCAACATACAACAATAAGATTATGTAAGAAGACTTGAATTCTTTCGAGTAGCAACAGTGATCCGCTTCACATCTTAAGAAACCAATCTTCTTCATAAACTCATCAAACTTTAAGTACCATTGCCGAGGTGCTTGCTTCAATCCATACAAACTTTTCTTTAGCTTACAAACTCACTTCTCTTTACCCTTTACCTCAAAGCCCTCGGGTTGCCTCATGTAGATCTCTTCAACAAGATCACCATGTAAGAATGCAGTTTTTACATCTAGTTGCTCAAGATGTAAGTCTTCGGATGCAACCATAGAAAGTACCAAACGGACAGTAGTCATTTTAACTACCGGTGAAAATATCTCTTTGTAGTCAACCCCTTCCTTTTATTGAAAGCCTTTGACTACCAAACGAGCCTTGTACCTTCTCTTGCCATCTAACGCATCCTTGATTCTATACACCCATTTGCTTTGCAATGCCCTTTTATCATGAGGTAACTTCACTAGTGACCAAGTCTTGTTCTTCTCAAGTGATCCCATCTATTCTTTCATGGCAAGCTCCCATTGTATGGATTCTTTTATTTTTCTTGCCTTAAAGTAACTTTCGGGTTCACCATTCTCGGTATAGAGCAAGTAGTTTGCTGATGGAGAATACCTAGGATTAGGTTTGGGCACTCTATTCGAGTGTCTTGGTGTAGGAGTAACCGGAATGGTTGGACCGATTTCATTTGTGTCCTCCTCATCACTAGAACTCACACTATGTTCGAAATCATCACCGCTTTGCGAATCATCCCTATCATTAGCATTTTCTGACGCCTCACCGTCATTTAGCAATTCATTGTTTCCCAAACTCCCAATAGAACCTGCAAGATCATCAATAGAAATATCGTAAAAAGTAACTTGACTCGGTTTAGGACTCCCCGTTTCCGGTTTGCCATACACCGAATCTTCATCAAAAGTAACATCTCGTGAACGAATTACTTTTCTAGCTTCGTTGTCCCAATAAAGATAACCCATTTCATCCGACCCGTAGCCTATGAAAATACACTTCTTTGACTTAGCTTCAAGCTTGTCTCTATCCGCATCTTTGGTCTTCACATATGCATTACACCCAAAGATCCTAAGATGACCATAGCTCACCTTTTTGCCTTGCCATTCTTCCTCGGGAATTCGGAAACCCAATGGTGTTGAGGGTCCCCTATTTATCAAATAAGCCGCCGTGCTTACCGCATCCGCCCAAAATATCTTAGGCAAACCGGCATGTAGTCTCATACTCTTAGCCCTTTCATTTAACGTACGATTCATACGATCGGCGACTCCATTGCGTTGGGGTGTCTCCGGTACCGTTTTCAACATTCTAATATCGAGCTTTGCACAATGGTCTTTAAACTCAAGACTACCATATTCCCCTCCATTATCCGACTTCAAGCACTTGACTTTCAAGTTAGTTTCATTTTCTACCATAGCTTTCCACTTCACAAAAGTATTAAACACATTGGATTTAACTTTAAGAAAATAAACCCATACCTTTCGAGTGGAGTCGTCAATGAAGGTGACATAATAGCGAGAACCTCCATGTGATTCTACATTGGTTGGACCAAACACATCCGTATGAACGAGCTCCAATTTCTCCAACTTAGGTGCATTCCCCGATTTCTCAAAAGTCACCTTCTTTTGCTTCCCATATACACATGGTTCGCAAAACCCAGGTTCTACCTTTTTCAAATCCGGAATTCTCCCACTCGAAACAAGTATCTTCATACCCTTCTCACTCATATGCCCGAGTCTTCGGTGCCATAGAGTTGATTCGGACTCAACATTAACCGTAGCAACCACCGTGTCTTCATCTAACACTTCAACCATATAAAGAGTTCCCCTTTTATGTCCATGAGCCACTACATAACTACTCTTAACCACCTTCCATTGGCGGTTTTCAAAAGTAACCGCGTTACCTTCATCATCTAATTGACCAACCGAAATAATTTTCCTTTTCAATTTAAGAATGTACCTTACGTTCTTCAAAGTCCAATTAGAACCAAGAGTAGCCTTCAAAATAACATCTCCAATGCCCTCTATGTTGAGTTGCTTGTTGTCCGCCAATCTCACTTTGCCTTGATATGAACGAAAATTCTTCATCATGCTTTTGACATGAGTAGCATGAAACGAAGCTCCCGAATCCAAAATCCAAGACTCTATAGAATTTTCAACACTACACAAAAGTGCATCATCACTATCCCCTTCGGCCAAGTTTACACCTTTCGCGGAACCATTTTTGCAATTCCTTTGAAAGTGCCCTTTTTGATTGCAACCCCAACAAGTAACTTCACTTCTATCTTTCGATGAATTCCTTTTCTTAGACTTCTTCCTACCCTTCTTCTCATCACGTTCAAATTTCCTACCCCGGTTGTCGGTACTTAACAAAGAACCAAACGTTGATTCTCCCGAGTTTCTCCTACGAGTATCTTCACCAAGAATCAAATCCCTTATAGCTTCAAACGCTAGCTTAGTAGTTCCCGTAGAGCTACTAACCGCGATAACCGTACCCGACCAACTTTTCGGTAATGATGAAAGCAAGATAAGTGCTTTTAGTTCATCATCAAACTTAATCTCTACCGATTCAAGCCTTGAAACGATATTATTAAATTCATTGATATGATCCGTTGCACTCGTACCTTCCTTCATCTTAGTATTGAACAACTGACGCATGAGAAATACCTTATTTGAAGCTGTAGGTTTCTCATACATGTTAGAGAGTGCTTTCAAGCAAGCAAACGTCTTCTCATTCACATCTTTGTATGCAACGTTCTTAGCAAGTGAAAGACGAATAACACCCAAAGCTTGACGATCCAAAAGCGTCCAATCGGCATCGTCCATGCTTTCGGGCTTGGTCTCTAATAAGGGTTGGTGTAGCTTCTTTTGATACAAGTAATCTTCAATTTGCATCTTCCAAAATCCAAAGTCTCTCCCATCGAATCGGTCGATTCTAAACTTCCCGTCTTCCGCCATCGTTCCCTTAACGAAACCTTGTGCTCTGATACCAGTTGTTAGGATATTAGGACCCAAACAACGCTAGTAATTCTACAAGACTACTAGTCGAGTAGTGATACTATCAAGATCACTCAAACCCACTTAATGAACGAAAGATAATAAATGCGAAAAAGTAAAGAACGACACAAGATATAACGTGGTTATATGCAATCGTTGTGATTGCTTTAGTCCAGGGACCAACTAGAGATCGTTTATTTACTGAATATTTGAGAGTGGTGTGTTACAATGAGATACAAAGAGCTCCATTTATAGGAGAAACAAGAACACTAACAAAGATTAGCTAGGAATCTTCACATGGCAAAGTAATTATCATGTTTGCCAACTAACTTGCTTTACACCCTTGAATTAACATGATCACAGCCTCAATACAAGGTGTAAAGTACCCACTTTGCACCTAAAGCAAAAGGTTAGTTGAAAGGACCCGTTCATATATATTATAAACGATTCACAATAGTTGATTACATCGCGAGGTATTTGACCTCTATATGATACATTTTACAAACATTGCATTCGTTTTTAAAAGACAAACTTTCTTTACAACGAAAGTTGACTGCATGCACACCATTTGATAATATATCCAACTATAATTGACATAATAATAATCTTGATGAACTCAATGACTCGAATGCAACGTCTTTCAAAATATGCCATGAATGACTCCAAGTAATATCCTTAAAATGAGCTAATGCACAGCGAAAGATTTCTTTAATACCTGAGAATAAACATGCTTTAAAGTGTCAACCAAAAGGTTGGTGAGTTCATAGGTTTATCATAACAATCATTTCAATATATTAATAGACCACAAGATTTTCGTTTATAAACATATGTACACTCGCAAGTGTATAAAAGTATTCTATAAGTTGTTGGCACTCGGTAACAAGCCTTAACGTTCATGTTTTACCCTCT
This sequence comes from Rutidosis leptorrhynchoides, assembly GCF_046630445.1. Classification (NCBI taxonomy): domain Eukaryota; kingdom Viridiplantae; phylum Streptophyta; class Magnoliopsida; order Asterales; family Asteraceae; genus Rutidosis; species Rutidosis leptorrhynchoides. The sequence goes on along the minus strand of NC_092338.1, from coordinate 402,092,032 downwards.
GAAGTACACCAGATCAGGTGTGTTTAAAATAACCTCGAAGTACTAAAGCATCCCATAGTCAGGATGGGGTTTGTCAGGCCCAATAGATCTATCTTTAGGATTCGCGCCTACCGTACATAGACAAGTAGTTTAATGTTACCAAGCTAAGGGTATATTTCTGGTTTAAACCCACGTAGAATTAGTTTTAGTACTTGTGCCTATTTCGTAAAACATTTATAAAAACAGCGCATGTATTCTCAGTCCCAAAAATATATATAAAAGGGAGCAAATGAAACTCACCATACTGTATTTCGTAGTAAAAATACATATAACGTCATTTAACAAGTGCAAGGTTAGCCTCGGATTCACGAACCTATATTAATTATATATATTTATATGTTGGTCAATATTTGTCTAAAAATTTTTGGTCAAGTCATAGTGTACCACAATCCTAATGCTCGAGACTAATATGCAAAAGTCAACAAAAGTCAACTTGACCCAAAATGACTTCTAAAATTTATACGTGTTTATTATATAACTTAACTATAGTCGTTTTATATATGTAAATATATTTATTAGATTTTATAATAATAAAAGTCATTTATTAATAAAAATTTATATTAACGTTTATATATAATATATACTTTTATATATCTTAAGTAGTAAAATTTATAAAGTTCACTTAATATCGTAAAACTATAGTGGTAAGTATTATTAATGTAATTATATTACGCGTGGTGAAAAATATCTTTGTATCCCCTATTTATTTGATAAAATAATATTGATCATAATAATAAGTAAAAGTTGTATTATTTTGTAATAATAATTATTATTATTCTATAACAATATTAATATTTACTAAAAATGGTATTATGATAAAATGATAATACTAACATAATAGTAATAATGATATTTTATAATAACAATGATATTTCTATTAAAATAATAATGACGATAGTAATAATAATCATTTTAACAATAATACTAAAATTCAATTGACTATAACTTCTAATCCGTTCATCGAAACCATTCGATATCTAAATGAAAAGTTCTTAATTTTTCGCTAGCTTTTCAATGACATGCATATCATATACCCTATCTCAGTAGCATATGTATCTAATTCAGGATTCAACAAACCTATCTAAGGACAATATCGAATGTACAAGCATGCATAATCCTATATACTCGAGCACTAGTCAGGGATACACTATTGATATATAAAAGTTAAGTTATGAGTGCTCACGTATCAATATTGAGATTCAATATTGCAGGAAAGTACGTAGACACAACGGAGATGATAAACACTAGATTGACCTCACGAGCATACCCATGAACCATACACATCACCTCCATAGCTATAACCCATAATTTCCTTAGCTTCGACTCATTCAAAAAACTATTTTGAAATCACTCGGACATCACTCCGTCGTAATATTTTATGTATACTAATAATATCTTGAAATAATACAGAGCAATATATATATATATATATATATATATATATATATATATATATATATATATATATATATATATATATATATATATGTAAATCGATTGAGAGAGTTTAGAGAAATATATTTTCAAGTTTCTATGAAATAATGAAACCTATTGAATTCTATTTATAATAGATTTTTGAATTATTAAAGTGAATTATTAAAGTATGAATTATTAAAGTGAATTATTAAAATATGAATTATTAAAGTGAATTATTAAAGTATGAATTATTAAAGTGAATTATTAAAGTATGAATTATTAAAGTGAATTATTAAAGTATGAATTATTAAAGTGAATTATTAAAGTATGAATTATTAAAGTGAATTATTAAAGTTAAAGTAAAGTAAAAGTAAAGTAACGGTAAAGTTAAAGTATAGTAAAAGTATAAAAACTATGTATGTATAATACGCGTATAAATATATATAATATTAATTTAAATCGTTATATATATTTAATGAAATAAAATATAAATATCGTTATATTTATTATACTGGTTAAGTAATGAGCTGTCAAAAGTGATTCTAGATATTTATAAAAGTTATATACGTTTTAATAATAAAGTTCTTTTTAAACTGAAAATGTTTTTGTACGTTTGAAAATAGATTAATAGAATATTATGGAAACCAATTTTCCACTAGCTTTTGTCTAACTTTCGTAAATGACACTTTTTATTTTTATTTATAAATAGCTTTACAAATTATTTCGAATATCGTTAAGAGGAATAGATTTTCTCAAATCATAGTGGACCTCTCAACAGAGACTTGTAATCATAATTCAATGTTTCTGATAATTCAATCATTTAATATATTTTTTTTAATTTCGTCGATAATCATATTGAAACAAATACGTTCATATAAAGCATTATACGTTTAAATACTTTGTTGACATTTTCAATTTATAACATATACACATATACATACATATTCATATATGTTCATTTAATGGTTCGTGAATCATTGAAATTTGGTCGAGGTTTAAATGAATGTATAAACATAGTTTAAAATCCTTGAGGTTTAACTTAACAAACATTGCTTATCGTGTCAGAATAATATAAAGATAAAGTTTAAATTTAGTCGGAAATTTCCGGGTCGTCACATTAGTCAATAAAATACAGAACCCTTTTGAGCAACTTGATCAACCTGCTGGTTTCCAGGTCGATGCTAAAATGTCCCGTTCATATTGATTATAAACGTTCCATATTAATTGATTTCATTGCGAGGTTTTGACCTCTATATGAGACGTTTTTCAAAGACTGCATTCATTTTTAAAACAACCATAACCTTTATTTTATCAATAGAGGTTTCAAAAGCATTACATAGATTATCAAATAATGATAATCTAAAATATCCTGTTTACACACGACCATTACATAATGGTTTACAATAGAAATATATTACATCGACATATGTTTCTTGAATGTAGTTTTTACATAATATCATACAAACATGGACTCCAAATCTTGTCCTTATTTTAGTATGCAACAGCGGAAGCTCTTAATATTCACCTGAGAATAAACATGCTTTAAACGTCAACAAAAATGTTGGTGAGTTATAGGTTTAACCTATATATATCAAATCGTAACAATAGACCACAAGATTTCATATTTCAATATACATCCCATACATAGAGATAAAAATCATTCATATGGTGAACACCTGGTAACCGACATTAACAAGATGCATATATAAGAATATCCCCATCATTCCGGGACATCCTTCGGATATGATATAAATTTCGAAGTACTAAAGTATCCGGTACTTTGGATGGGGTTTGTTAGGCCCAATAGATCTATCTTTAGGATTCGCGTCAATTAGGGTGTCTGTTCCCTAATTCTTAGATTACCAGACTTAATAAAAAGGGGCATATTAAATTTCGATAATTCAACCATAGAATGTAGTTTCACGTACTTGTGTCTATTTTGTAAATCATTTATAAAACCTGCATGTATTCTCATCCCAAAAATATTAGATTTTAAAAGTGGGACTATAACTCACTTTCACAGATATTTCCTTCCTCGAAAATAAGACTTGGCCACGGATCGATTCACGAACCTATACAAATATGTACATATATATCAAAGTATGATCAAAATATAATTACAACCATTTTTATTATGTTTTAAAGATTTGAGTGTATTAAGTCAGCTGTCCTCGTTAGTAACCTACAACTAGTTGTCCATAATTAGATGTACAGAAATAAATCGATATATATTATCTTGAATCAATCCACGACCCAGTGTATACACGTCTCAGGCTAGATCACAACTCAAACTATATATATTTTTGGAATCAACCTCAACCCTGTATAGCTAACTCCAACATTACTGCATATAGAGTGTCTATAGTTGTTCCAAATAATATATATAGATGGGTCGATATGATATGTCAAAACATTTGCATACGTGTCTATGGTATCCCAAGATTACATAATATGTTAGAATACATGTATAATACAATATAAGTTAGCTAGGATATGATTAATATAGATTTGTTATCAATTTTCACGTAGCTACAACAAGCAAAAATAACCAATCTTGTTTTACCCATAACTTCTTCGTTTTAAATCCGTTTTGAGTGAATCCAATTGCTATGGTTTCATATTGAACTTAAGTTTATGAATCTATACAGAAAAAGTATAAGTTAATAGTCAGAATTACAGGTTACAAGTCGTTTTTGTATAGGTAGTCATTTTAGTTGAAAGAACGACGTCTAGATGACCATTTTAGAAAACATACTTCCACTTTGAGTTTAACCATGATTTTTGGATATAGTTTCATGTTCATAAGAAAAATCATTTTCCCAGAAGAACAACTTTTAAATCAAAATTTACCATAGTTTTTAATTAACTAACCCAAAACAGCCCGTGGTGTTACTACAACGGCGTATATCCAGTTTTACGGTGTTTTTCGTGTTTTCCGGTTTTAAATCATTAAGTTAGCATATCATATAGATATAGAACATGTGTTTAGTTGATTTTAAAAGTCAATTTAGAAGGATTAACTTTTGTTTGCGAACAAGTTTAGAATTAACTAAACTATGTTCTAGTGATTTCAAGTTTAAACCTTCGAATAAGATAGCTTTATATGTATGAATCGAATGATGTTAAGAACATCATTACTACCTCAAGTTTTGTGGATAAACCTACTGGAAAAGAGACAAATGGATCTAGCTTCAAAGGATCCTTGGATGGCTTGAAAGTTCTTGAAGCAGAATCATGACACGAAAACAAATTCAAGTAAGATCATCACTCGAAATAAGATTGTTATAGTTATAGAAATTGAACCAAAGTTTGAATATGAGTATTACCTTGTATTAGAAAGATATCTTACGGTAAATAAGAAAGATTTCTTGAGGTTGGATGATCACTTTACAAGATTGAAAGTAAGCTAGCAAACTTGGAAGTATTCTTGATTTTATGAAACTAGAACTTATAGAATTTATGAAGAACACTTAGAACTTGAAGATAGAACTTTGAGAGATCACTTAGATGAAGAAAATTGAAGAATGAAAGTGTTTGTAGGTGTTTTTGGTCGTTGGTATATGGATTAGATATAAAGGATGTGTAATTTTGTTTTCATGTAAATAAGTCATGAATGATTACTCATATTTTTGTAATTTTATGAGATATTTCATGCTAGTTACCAAATGATGGTTCCCACATGTGTTAGGTGACTCACATGGGCTGCTAAGAGCTGATCATTAGAGTGTATATACCAATAGTACATACATCTAAAAGCTGTGTATTGTACGAGTACGAATACGGGTGCATACGAGTAGAATTGTTGATGAAACTGAACGAGGATGTAATTGTAAGCATTTTTGTTAAGTAGAAGTATTTTGATAAGTGTCTTGAAGTCTTTCAAAAGTGTATGAATACATATTAAAACACTACATGTATATACATTTTAACTGAGTCGTTAAGTCATCGTTAGTCGTTACATGTAAATGTTGATTTGAAACCTTTAAGTTAACGATCATGTTAAATGTTGTTAACCCAATGTTTATTATATCTAAAGAGATGTTAAATTGTTACATTATCATGATATTATGATATATAATATATCTTAGTATGATATATATACAGTTAAATGTCGTTACAACGATAATCGTTACATATATGTCTCGTTTCGAAATCATTAAGTTAGTAGTCTTATTTTTACATATGTAGTTCATTGTTAATACACTTAATGATATATTTACTTATCATTTAACATAATTAACCAAGTGTATCAATATCTTAATATGATTCATATGTACTTAGTATGACGTTGATATAACGATAATCGTTATATATAACGTTTTCGGAGTTTCTTAAATTCAATAGTCTCATTTTTATGTATATAACTCATTGTTAAAATACCTAATGAGATACTTACTTATCATAATATCATGTTAACTATATATATAATCATATATATATCATCATATAGTTTTTAAAAGTTTTAACGTTCGTGAATCACCGGTCAACTTGGGTGGTCAACTGTCTATATGAAACCTATTTCAATTAATCAAGTCTTAACAAGTTTGATTGCTTAACATGTTGAAAACACTTAATCATGTAAATAACAATTTCATTTATTATATATATAAACATGAAAAAGTTCGGGTCACTACAGATGCGCCGCATCTCAAGGGTGATGCGCCGCATCACCTTGCTTTGCTGTGACAAATTGGATTCCACGATGCATGTTCAAAATCCCCAGACCACGATGCGCCGCATCGTGATAGTGATGCACCACATCTCTCAGTTTTGATGCGCCATATCAGCTTAATGACCCGCATCCAATACCTTCGGCATAAAACGTTGCATGGATGCGCCACATCCATGGAGTGATGCGCCTCATCGCTCACCAGGACCATTTTCTTCTTGTTTAAATGTCTCCATACTCTAACAAAAAAAGCCCAACGATGGAACAAGTTGTGAAAATACTTGAGATTGCACTACAATTTCAGATAGATTACACTCTGAATATGCCAGAGGAGTATGCAGAGATACTTAGAGCTGGCAGAGATACTTAGAGCTGTGCCACCTGATCATCCTCGTCTCTCATACAGATCCATAGAGGAACTCAAAGTGCTTCTCTCAAAAGGGATCCTTCTTAACAAGGGGAAGAAGGCAAGTATTTATAATTAATTATAGGATTTTGCTAACAACAACCAGTAGGCTGTCGTTAATGTGCTTTATATTATTGTACAATTTGATAGCCGTCAGTTAGAAGTGATTGGTAACCGCTATGTACAATCATATAATACATATTAACGACTAAGGGCTGTCATTAGCAAAATCCTTAATTATATCATTAATTTGTTGCTTAAGTTTTTTAAAACAAATATATAAATCTGAAACATGGTAAATTCTGATACAACTAAAAACAGGCATAACTTCCCTTAATTTATAAAGTGTGATGTGATGGTAGACTACAAAATTTTGCATCCTCCAAATGTTTACCATCATTAATATAATCGTATTAATTCAAACTTCTTTTTATGGGCAGTGGTTTTTATTAACCAAAAATGAAGAACATTGTGAAATGATATCTGCTACAGAGTGTTTGAAACCAGATTATAAAGAAGGAGATTTCGTGTTTCTGAATCGTGATTATAATTCAAGGTGACTTGTCCTTTCTCTCTTTTACTTCGATTAGACTTCTCATTAGTATATAGTATGACTACTAATGCATTACTCTTTGTTGTTCAACCAGATTTTTTACTACGTTCTGCTATAAATCAGATTATGGAAAATACAGAACACATGTTAGAGCTGAATTCTTGTCACCCCAAGTCACATACACTGTGAACCTCGTATTCAATTTTTGCCAGTCAGACAAGACTTTCAGCAAACTAAGATATATAGGCCTCAGATACAAATTAGAAGGGGAGGCAAAATCTTCAATAAAGCATTTTGCAGATGAGCGAGAAGATGGATGGGTGAGTCTCGAATTGTATCAGTTTATTAGCGACGGGAAAACTTTTGATCTGAATATTCAGTTTGAGGGCTCGAAATATTATCATCCATCAACATTGATAGAAGGAATCGAGTTTAGGCCACTGGAGAAAGTAAGTTGACAAATAAGTTCACATTAGGAGAACATGATTTTTCTTCTATACTCATTATGGTAGATTATAGTATAATAAGTTCAATTTTTATAGGTGGAACATGAGGTGTTTGATGACAAAAATGTAGTAAATATACAGCCCACGTTAGATTCAGAATTCGATTGGGAAAAAAAATTGGCAAATGATTGTGAAGAAGTAATAAAGTGTTTAAAAGATAGTAATGCTACCTGGACAATGAATGAAGAACTCTACTATCTTCTTTGTGCAGGGTTCTCAATCAAAGAAGGTGGTGAGGTATGTAATTATGTGTTTATGCTCTTTTAAAATGGCTCTCTAATTTAGTTCTCAAGTGGTTCTACTATTACAAACAAAGCACTTCATAAATGTTGATGTTCTTAAAGACTGGAATAATCAGCCCCTTTCGATTATGCTCATCTCAGTTTCTTGAAACAAGTATGATCATTGGAAACCAAGTCATTCATCTCTTAAAATAGACACTAATCAGTAACTGTTTGCTGATCTGTTTATATACATTATTACCATTACTGATTCTTGACCTTTGTGTCTATCTGCTACACAAAAACTTACATGTGTATCATTTGACAGTGTTTTTTTTTTTTTTTTTTTTTTGAAAGGCAAGCTTTTGACAGTGGTTTTATATGGCCAAAAATGGGAAGAAATGTTATATTTTACCAGCAACTGCGGCCTTGAATAATAGAGAATGGAGTTGGCAGTCTTCACCTGACTCAAGGTTATTTGTCCATCTCCAAGCCTGTTTTCTTTTAACCATATGTCCGTAATTGTGGATCATCTGTAAAACGGGTGTTGATTAAATATATAACATTTTATATAACGTAATATGTTTACTCACAGATTTGAACAAGTGGCTTTCGATCCAATTAAATGTTTTCGTATTGAATGCAAAATCAAATCCGAAATATTGTCACCTCAAGAAACATACGGATGTTACCTTATCTACAAGCTACCACAAGATGCATCCAAACTTGAGGATCCTGTGAAACTAAGGGGCAAAGATTTTGATAAAGAAGATTGGCAAAATTATGATTATGCAAATGAGGAATTGCGTAAAGAAGGTTGGGAAGAGACTGATTATCGGTTTATTTTTCTAGTTACCCCTTCTCCCACCTCGATTATTGGTCAAAATGTTGATCAGAATCGTCACAGGCTTTTGAGACAAAAATGGGTAGGCCTTCCTCAACAAAGGAATGATGGTTGGATGGAAGTTAAAATATGGGAGTTTCAAACTGTTACTACCAACGAAATTATGATGTGCGTTGACTTTGTAAACTCCATTAACACCCGAATGGAAGGCCTTATTGTGCAAGGTATCGAGTTTAAACCCATAAAGTGTAACATCCCGCCTTTTTCCATTTACTTTTCCGTTATACTAATTTAAACTCCATTATATGTTTATAACATCTCCCGTTAATACGCGTTTTAAATTATCTCGTTTAGGTAATTCACGCACCCGAATGAAAGTTGAGGGACTAAACTTGACAAGGGATCAAACCCTTGACTAGGTCAAAGGGTCAAACCCCTTTCATCCATTCATTTCATCCTCGTCTTTTACTACTTCCAAATCCTCTCAACATTCAATCCTTAATTCATCATCTAAATCCGATTTTGGAGGCTAACATCAAAACAAATTACATATTTGGAATCCTCTCTTCATTCTCTACGTTTTGATACTAATTTCATCTCAATTGGGTAACTTTCTAAAAACTCTAAATTTCATAATCTTAGTGTTCTTGACTTAAAAGTGTGTTAATTAGTGTCTATGGCTCATTGTGATGTCGTATATATAATTTGTATGCTCGATCTTGTGATTTGACATAACTAGCATGAACTTGAAAAAGTGTTTGTTAAATCTTTGATTTTGAATGATGAAATGTGTTTAGATGTTAATGGTTGTGTGTTCAAAGTGTTAGTTACTTCATTAGTTTCGTTTTGGTGTGTTGATTGACATGAAAAACCTTACATTAACATGATTATTGGTTTTGAGATTTTGGTTAGGGTTTGATAAGCTTTATATGAACTTTTGATGTATCAAATGCTATGAAATATTGTTGATAAGTGTTTTGTTGCAACGTGTGTTTGATTACCTTCGAAACGGCATATCATACATGTAAATTGGTTACCCGAATCATGAAATGCATTTGATGAACTTGAAACATTGATTTTGAACATTTAACGATCATTCGACGAGGTTTTTGTGGTCTTAAATGATGAACTTGATTTAGGAAATGTATCTAGTTGTGTTCCTTGTCAAAAGTGCTTTTCGATGATATAAGATTCATGTCTTGGTTGTTTGCGGATCATAAAATGTGTTAGTTTGGTTTTTGGTTCGTGCACTTAGGAGTTTCTGCATCAGACTTGAATACCAATCTGGACGCCGTCCAGATCCTTGGATGCCGTCCCAGGTTTCAAAGCTGGACGCTGTCCAAACAATCTGGACGCCGTCCAGATACGCTGACAAGCTTCTGTCTTCGTTGGTCATTTTTCGAAAAATGTTTACTATGCTACGCACCTCCGATTCACATGTAACTTGTTCTAACGTGCTCATATATGATTAAAAACCTCAGAAAAATAGTTCGGGACCCGACCCGAACGTGTTGACTTTGACCGACCAAAGTTTGACTTTTTGTCAAACTTAACCAAATGATTATGCAACCTTCCTAACTTGTTTCTATACTTGTATCTTGCATGAAACTTGACAATTTGATTTCACATGCTACATAATCGAGTCGTAACGAGCCGTAGGACTAATTGAACATCTTTGACCTATCGTGTTTACCGTTATTGATACGACCTATTTGTTTAGGTCAAGACTAGCATTGTTCTTTGCACACGTTACTTGTCGAAGTAATTATTTACTCTTCCGCTCAAGGTGAGATCATAGTCCCACTTTTACTCTTTTGAAACTTACATTTGGGATGAGAAAACATAAACGTTCCTTTTTAACTAAGTGAACACAAGTACAGGAAAACAAACATTCTACATACGAGTTTAGAACAAAAATCCTCAATTCGATTATCATTAGTTACACTTGCCGGGTGTAAGCGAGAACTTATGTTATATGGCCATATGGGTTTGACAAACCCTCATTCAAACGGTTCGCTACCGTTTACGAATGAAATGTATTTTCAAGAAACAGTGTATGTTCTAACACTATTGTGATGGGGTTCTATGGAAGGAATGTTAAGCATTGATAATTGGGTGCTCGTGAAACAAACTTTTAGAATGTATTACTATTATCTCATTGTTGCAAATCTTGTGGTTCACTTGTACTTACTTACTCAAACCTATGATTTCACCAACGTTTTCGTTGACAGATTTCTATGTTTTTCTCAGGTCCTTGAACGATACATGATACATGCTTTCGCTCATTATTTTGATACTTGCATTGGATGTCGAGTATATATGCATACATGGAGCGTCTTTTGGCTACTTTTAAATTGTGTCGCATAAGTTTCATTTGTACTTATAACTTTGTAACGTAACTTGTGGTGGAACTATTCTTGTAAACTTTGAACAATCTTTACATTTGAAATGAATGCGACATATCTTTTGGTCAAACGTTGTTTTAAAGACTTATGACCACGTAACGGGACCTAGGTAGACGGCGCCGTCAATGACGATTTTGTCGGGTCGCTACAGATGGTATCAGAGCGTTGGTTGTAGGGATTTAGAGTTCATTGGTGTCAACCTCGAGTCATAGGGTACATTGGTGAGTCTAGACTACAACCGGCATATAGACTTGATGTAGGAATTACTTGACTACTTGTGCATTTATACTCGAACGCTTCTACTCATATCTACTCTTAGTTCATCTTAATCTCACGTTGTTTAATTTGATTGACACGCCACCTTGACTATATGAAATGATGTCGAATGCACATATGAATCAGGGTAATATAATTGCCGGGATTATATTACGGTGACTCATATGAACGTTCCGACATTATGACATAAAGAATTTAAGGCGAGTCGAGGAAAAACTTCTCTTTATCTTTATTCTATATCACGGTTAGTATTATTGAGAATACTAATCAATGATATTCTTGTGTCTTGAAGGAACAATGGCTCCTCGTCGTGTACGCCACAATGAAACTCCCGAACAAGCTCTCGAACGGATGATAGCTACCGCCGTAGATGCGGCCATGGCCGGTCACTCATCCAACAACAACAACAATAATAACAACAACCACAACAACAATAACAACAATGGAGCCAGTAACTCAAACGAAGGGTGCTCCTACAAATCCTTCATGGGGTGCAAACCTCACACTTTTGATGAAACCGGGGGACCGGTCGTGCTCACCCGATGGTTTGAGCAAACGGAAGCAGTCTTTAGCATAAGCGGTTGTCGGGACCAATACAAGGTCAAATACTCCACTCACACCTTCGCCGGTGTCGCTCTTACATGGTGGAATACTTATGTACAATCGGTGGGTACCGATGAAGCTCACGCCCTCTCTTGGGCCGACTTGAGGGAAAAAATGATTGTCGAATATTTCCCTCGTGAAGAAACCCGAAGGCTCGAACAAGAGATAAGAACTTTAAAGGCGATCGGAAATGATCTCAAGGCTTATAATCAACGATTTTCCGAACTAGCCTTGATGTGCCCAAATCTTGTGAACCCCGAAGCTTTAAGGGTTGAACTTTACATGGATGGTCTTCCAAAGAGTATCAAACACGGAGTAATGTCATCCATGTAGTGACCCGAACTTTTCCATGTTTATATATATTAATTGAGATTGATATTTACATGATTAAATGTTTCCAACATGCTAAGCAATCAAACTTGTTAAGACTTGATTAATTGAAATATGTTTCATATAGACAATTGACCACCCAAGTTGACCGGTGATTCACGAACGTTAAAACTTGTAAAAACTATATGATGACATATATATGGATATATATATAGTTAACATGATACTATGATAAGTAAACATATCATTAAGTATATTAACAATGAACTACATATGTAAAAACAAGACTACTAACTTAATGATTTTTAAACGAGACATATATGTAACGATTATCGTTGTAACGACATTTAATGTATATATATCATATTAAGAGATATTCGTACATCATAATATCATGATAATATAATAATTTAAAATCTCATTTAATATTATAAACATTGGGTTAACAACATTTAACAAGATCGTTAACCTAAAGGTTTCAAAACAACACTTACATGTAACGGCTAACGATGACTTAACGACTCAGTTAAAATGTATATACATGTAGTGTTTTAATATGTATTCATACACTTTTGAAAGACTTCAAGACACTTATCAAAATACTTCTACTTAACAAAAATGCTTACAATTACATCCTCGTTCAGTTTCATCAACAATTCTACTCGTATGCATCCGTATTCGTACTCGTACAATACACAGCTTTTAGATGTATGTACTATTGGTATATACACTCCAATGATCAGCTCTTAGCAGCCCATGTGAGTCACCTAACACATGTGGGAACCATCATTTGGCAACTAGCATGAAATATCTCATAAAATTACAAAAATATGAGTAATCATTCATGACTTATTTACATGAAAACAAAATTACATATCCTTTATATCTAATCCATACACCAACGACCAAAAACACCTACAAACACTTTAATTCTTCAATTTTCTTAATCTAATTGATCTCTCTCAAGTTCTATCTTCAAGTTCTAAGTGTTCTTCATAAATTTCAAAAGTTCTAGTTTCATAAAATCAAGAATACTTTCAAGTTTGCTAGCTCACTTCCAATCTTGTAAGGTGATCATCCAACCTCAAGAAATCTTTGTTTCTTACAGTAGGTTATCATTCTAATACAAGGTAATAATCATATTCAAACTTTGGTTCAATTTCTATAACTATAACAATCTTATTTCAAGTGATGATCTTACTTGAACTTGTTTTCGTGTCATGATTCTGCTTCAAGAACTTCGAGCCATCCAAGGATCCATTGAAGCTAGATCCATTTTTCTATTTTCCAGTAGGTTTATCCAAGGAACTTAAGGTAGTAATGATGTTCATAACATCATTCAATTCATACATATAAAGCTATCTTATTCGAAGGTTTAAACTTGTAATCACTAGAACATAGTTTAGTTAATTCTAAACTTGTTCACAAACAAAAGTTAATCCTTCTAACTTGACTTTTAAAATCAACTAAACACATGTTCTATATCTATATGATATGCTAACTTAATGATTTAAAACCTGGAAACACGAAAAACACCGTAAAACCGGATTTACGCCGTCGTAGTAACACCGCGGGCTGTTTTGGGTTAGTTAATTAAAAACTATGATAAACTTTGATTTAAAAGTTGTTATTCTGAGAAAATGATTTTTATTATGAACATGAAACTATATCCAAAAATTATGGTTAAACTCAAAGTGGAAGTATGTTCTCTAAAATGGTCATCTAGACGTCGTTCTTTCGACTGAAATGACTACCTTTACAAAAACGACTTGTAACTTATTTTTCCGACTATAAACCTATACTTTTCTGTTTATATTCATAAAATAGAGTTCAATATGAAACCATAGCAATTTGATTCACTCAAAACGGATTTAAAATGAAGAAGTTATGGGTAAAACAAGATTGGATAATTTTTCTCATTTTAGCTACGTGAAAATTGGTAACAAATCTATTCCAACCATAAATTAATCAACTTGTATTGTATATTATGTAATCTTGAGATACCATAGACACGTATACAATTTTTCGACCTATCATGTCGACACATCTATATATATTTCGGAACAACCATAGACACTCTATATGTGAATGTTGGAGTTAGCTATACAGGGTTGAGGTTGATTCCAAAATATATATAGTTTGAGTTGTGATCAATACTGAGATACATATACACTGGGTCGTGGATTGATTCAAGATAATATTTATAGATTTATTTCTGTACATCTAACTGTGGACAACTAGTTGTAGGTTACTAACGAGGACAGCTGACTTAATAAACTTAAAACATCAAAATATATTAAAAGTGTTATAAATATATTTTGAACATACTTTGATATATATGTATATATTGTTATAGGTTCGTGAATCAACCAGTGGCCAAGTCTTACTTCCCGACGAAGTAAAAATCTGTGAAAGTGAGTTATAGTCCCACTTTTAAAATCTAATATTTTTGGGATGAGAATACATGCAGGTTTTATAAATGATTTACAAAATAGACACAAGTACGTGAAACTACATTCTATGGTTGAATTATCGAAATCGAATATGCCCCTTTTTATTAAGTCTGGTAATCTAAGAATTAGGGAACAGACACCCTAATTGATGCGAATCCTAAAGATAGATCTATTGGGCCTAACAAACCCCATCCAAAGTACCGGATGCTTTAGTACTTCGAAATTTATATCATATCCGAAGGGTGTCCCGGAATGATGGGGATATTCTTATATATGCATCTTGTTAATGTCGGTTACCAGGTGTTCACCATATGAATGATTTTTATCTCTATGTATGGGATGTGTATTGAAATATGAAATCTTGTGGTCTATTATTATGATTTGATATATATAGGTTAAACCTATAACTCACCAACATTTTTGTTGACATTTTAAGCATGTTTATTCTCAGGTGATTATTAAGAGCTTCCGCTGTCGCATACTTAAATAAGGACGAGATTTGGAGTCCATGCTTGTATGATATTGTGTAAAAACTGCATTCAAGAAACTTATTTTGTTGTAACATATTTGTATTGTAAACCATTATGTAATGGTCGTGTGTAAACAGGATATTTTAGATTATCATTATTTGATAATCTACGTAAAGCTTTTTATACCTTTATTGATGAAATAAAGGTTATGGTTTGTTTTAAAATGAATGCAGTCTTTGAAAAACGTCTCATATAGAGGTCAAAACCTCGCAACGAAATCAATTAATATGGAACGTTTTTAATCAATAAGAATGGGACATTTCAGTTGGTATCCGAGCGTTGGTCTTAGAGAACCAGAATTTTGCATTAGTGTGTCTTATCGAGTTTGTTAGGATGCATTAGTGAGTCTGGACTTCGACCGTGTTTACTTGAAAAATGATTGCTTAACAAATTTTGTTGGAAACTATATATTTTTAACATGTGAATATTATGTGATATATTAATCTCTTAACGCGTTTGATATTATGTGATAGATGTCTACCTCTAGAACAAGTCCCATTGACTCACCTAATAATAATGAAGAGTCAAATGTAAATTGGAATGATTCGTGGACTGATTCACAAGTTCCCGAAGAGGAACCGGAAGAAGAGTCGGAACCGGAAGAAGAATCGGAACCGGAAGAAGAATCGGAACCGGATGAAGAAATAGAACCGGTGGGGGAAATAATAAAACGGTTAAGTAAAAGAAAATCCTCAACCAACCGACCAAGGTTAATTATGGTCAATGGTGTTTCCGCCAAGGAAGCAAAATATTGGGAGGATTACCAATTCTCCGATGAATCGGATTCCGACGAGAATTCCGATGATGTTATAGAAATTACCCCAACTGAATTTAAAAAGGCAAAAGAAAATAATAAGGGAAAGGGCATAAAAATAGAGAAATCTAATTCCAACCCCGATGAACTTTATATGTATCGTCAACCCCCGAAGTCCTTAAGTTGTAACAATGACCCGGGAACCTCAAAACCACCAGGTTTTTCTAAACCAATGTGGACAACGACGGCTCGTATTAGGGGAACATCATATATCCCTAGAAACTTGGCAAAACGATCCAAAACCGAAGAAGAAGAAACAAGCGAGTCGGAATAAGATAGTTGTATTCGTGAGGTGTAATATATGTAATATAGTGTGCTTATGCTTTATGATATATGTAAAAATTGCTTGTATTAATAAGTATTTTTTTATGAATCTAACTCTTGTCTATTTTACAGTATAAAAACACAAAATGGATAGACAACCCAATATTTTAAGAGACCAACCCGGAGACATGATTGATGAAATCTTGTCTAGAGTCGGTCAGAATTCTTCGGCACAACTATTTAAGGCGAGATCAGTTTGTAAGACATTCGAAGAACGTTCCAAGAATGCCTTGGTTTATAAAAGGCTTTCGTTCGAAAGATGGGGGATATCACATTGGGAAATCCATAAGTTACGATGTGTTTACTTTGACGCATATATTGCGGGGAACCCAAATGCTATTTTACGCAACGGGTTAAGAAATTATTTTGACTCAGTATATCCGAATATAGGACTTCGTGATTTAGAAAAAGCGGCTAACATGCAACATAAAGAAGCATGTTATGCTTACGGATTAGTAATGTTCGCTTCTCACCAAAGTGAGAACAAGAACATCGGGCTACAACTATTAAACAAAACGTTCCCACAAGTGACGGAGTCGGTAATTGGGGTAAGAAATGAGGTTTTTAGATTATTACGGGACTGTTGGACATTACATAACCCTCGTCCCTTTGACGACGTTACAACACGCTGTTTTATCAACGGCCATAATGGTTATGTTCCACAAGACCAAGGATGGGAAGTAATCCTAGTAAAACCAGAATGCATGACTTGTTTCTGGACGTATGAATTACGTGTCTTTATTGCCTTTGCTGAACGACTTGTGTACTAGCTAGAATTATCTTCACAACCATCTTGTATCAAATTTATTGTGTGCTATATTTCATGCTATATGTAAAATAAGCGGTATTGTAAGTTTGTAAAATATTGTGTAAAAGTTTGAACGCGAAATATTATTATAATCAGTTTTTCATATAGAATTGTAGTAGTTGAATTGTATATTAGCTACTAAGTATGAACTTAACGGGTAGGTACTACCCGAATTTAAACTTATAAAACGCTAATATGAAGAAAAAGCTTTTATAAATGAGTTCATATTATGCTACGAAATACTATTAACTACTCTTAATATTCTGTATGATTAACTTGTTCCATTTGACTAATTTGAAGGAAATGGCACCGTCTACTCGACACACCGTGAATATGAATGAAGAGGAATTCCGTACTTTTCTAGCTTCAAACATAGCCGCAGTACAGGCTGCGCTACATACCAACAATAACCTTGGATCTGGCAGTACATGAAATCATGTAGGATGCACCTACAAAGAATTCACTGCCTGCAAACCTTTGGAATTTGATGGAACCGAAGGACCGATCGGATTGAAACTGTGGACCGAGAAGGTCGAATCGGTGTTTTCCATAAGTAAGTGTACTGAAGAGGACAAAGTGAAGTACGCTACGCATACCTTCACAGGTTCTGCGTTAACATGGTGGAATACCTATCTAGAGCAAGTGGGACAAGATGATGCATACGCACTACCGTGGTCAGCATTCAAGCACTTGATGAACGAGAAGTACCGTCCCAGAACCGAGGTCAATAAGCTCAAGACAGAACTTACAGGGTTACGAACCCAAGGATTTGATATTACCACGTACGAAAGACGATTCACAGAATTGTGCCTATTGTGTCCGGGAGCATTCGAAGATGAGGAAGAGAAGATCGACGCGTTTGTGAAAGGATTACCGGAAAGAATCCAAGAAGATATAAGTTCACACGAGCCCGCCTCCATACAACAGGCATGTAGAATGGCTCACAAACTAGTGAACCAGATTGAAGAAAGAATTAAAGAACAGACTACTGAAGAGGCCAATGTGAAGCAAGTCAAAAGAAAGTGGGAGGAAAACGGTGATAAGAATCACCAATACAACAACAACAACAATTACAACAATAATCGCAACAATTATCCCAACAATCGCAACATCAATCGCAACTACAACAAACGGCCCAACAACAACAACAACAACAACAACAACAACAACAACAACAACAACAACTACAACAATCATCCCAATAACAATAATAACCGCAACAACAACAACAATCAGAAGCAGCTATGTCAAAGGTGTGAAAAGTATCACTCGGGGTTCTGCACCAAATTTTGCAACAAGTGTAAAAGAAATGGTCATAGTGCGGCGAAGTGTGAGGTCTACGGACCAGGGGTTAATAGAACGAAAGGAACAAATGGTGTCGGAACGAGTAATGGCGGAGCAAGTAGTGTCGGAGCAAGTTATGCCAATGTAGTTTGTTATAAATGTGGGAAAGCAGGCCACATTATTAGAAATTGCCTGAACCAGGAGAACATGAATGGACAAGGCCGCGGAAGAGTTTTCAATATTAATGCGGCAGAGGCACAGGAAGACCCGGAGCTTGTTACGGGTACGTTTCTTATTGACAATAAATCTGCTTACGTTTTATTTGATTCGGGTGCGGATAGAAGCTATATGAGTACAGATTTTTGTGCTAAATTAAGTTGTCCATTGACGCCTTTGGATAGTAAATTTTTACTCGAATTAGCAAATGGTAAATTAATTTCAGCAGATAATATATGTCGGAATCGAGAAATTAAACTGGTTAGCGAAACATTTAAGATTGATTTGATACCAGTAGAGTTAGGGAGTTTTGATGTGATAATCGGTATGGACTGGTTGAAAGAAGTGAAAGCAGAGATCGTTTGTTACAAAAATGCAATTCGCATTATACGAGAAAAAGGAAAACCCTTAATGGTGTATGGAGAAAAGGGCAACACGAAGCTACATCTTATTAGTAATTTGAAGGCACAAAAACTAATAAGAAAAGGTTGCTATGCTGTTCTAGCACACATTGAGAAAGTACAAACTGAAGAAAAGAGCATCAATGATGTTCCCGTTGCAAAAGAATTTCCCGATGTATTTCCGAAAGAATTACCGGGATTACCCCCACATCGATCCGTAGAATTTCAAATAGATCTTGTACCAGGAGCTGCACCAATAGCTCGTGCTCCTTACAGACTCGCACCCAGCGAGATGAAAGAACTGCAAAGCCAATTACAAGAACTTTTAGAGCGTGGTTTCATTCGACCAAGCACATCACCGTGGGGAGCTCCTGTTTTGTTTGTCAAGAAGAAAGATGGTACATTCAGGTTGTGTATCGACTACCGAGAGTTGAACAAACTTACCATCAAGAACCGCTACCCACTACCGAGAATCGACGACTTATTTGATCAACTACAAGGCTCGTCTGTTTATTCAAAGATTTACTTACGTTCCGGGTATCATCAAATGCGGGTGAAAGAAGATGATATTCCAAAGACTGCTTTCAGAACACGTTACGGTCATTACGAGTTTATGGTCATGCCGTTTGGTTTAACTAATGCACCAGCTGTGTTCATGGACCTTATGAACCGAGTGTGTGGACCATACCTTGACAAGTTTGTCATTGTTTTCATTGATGACATACTTATTTACTCAAAGAATGACCAAGAACACGGTGAACATTTGAGAAAGGTGTTAGAAGTATTGAGGAAGGAAGAATTGTACGCTAAGTTTTCAAAGTGTGCATTTTGGTTGGAAGAAGTTAAATTCCTCGGTCACATAGTGAACAAAGAAGGTATTAAGGTGGATCCGGCAAAGATAGAAACTGTTGAAAAGTGGGAAACCCCGAAAACTCCGAAACACATACGCCAGTTTTTAGGACTAGCTGGTTACTACAGAAGGTTCATCCAAGACTTTTCCAGAATAGCAAAACCCTTGACTGCATTAACGCATAAAGGGAAGAAATTTGAATGGAATGATGAACAAGAGAAAGTGTTTCAGTTATTGAAGAAAAAGCTAACTACGGCACCTATATTGTCATTGCCTGAAGGGAATGATGATTTTGTGATTTATTGTGACGCATCAAAGCAAGGTCTCGGTTGTTTATTAATGCAACGAACGAACGTGATTGCTTATGCGTCTAGACAATTGAAGATTCACGAACAAAATTATACGACGCATGATTTGGAATTAGGCGCGGTTGTTTTTGCATTAAAGACTTGGAGGCACTACTTATATGGGGTCAAAAGTATTATATATACCGACCACAAAAGTCTTCAACACATATTTAATCAGAAACAACTGAATATGAGGCAGCGTAGGTGGATTGAATTATTGAATGATTACGACTTTGAGATTCGTTACCACCCGGGGAAGGCAAATGTGGTAGCCGATGCCTTGAGCAGGAAGGACAGAGAACCCATTCGAGTAAAATCTATGAATATAATGATTCATAATAACCTTACTACTCAAATAAAGGAGGCGCAACAAGGAGTTTTAAAAGAGAGAAATTTAAAGGATGAAATACCCAAAGGATCGGAGAAACATCTTAATATTCGGGAAGACGGAACCCGGTATAGGGCTGAAAGGATTTGGGTACCAAAATTTGGAGATATGAGAGAAATGGTACTTAGAGAAGCTCATAAAACCAGATACTCAATACATCCTGGAACGGGGAAGATGTACAAGGATCTCAAGAAACATTTTTGGTGGCCGGGTATGAAAGCCGATGTTGCTAAATACGTAGGAGAATGTTTGACGTGTTCTAAGGTCAAAGCTGAGCATCAGAAACCATCAGGTCTACTTCAACAACCCGAAATCCCGGAATGGAAATGGGAAAACATTACCATGGATTTCATCACTAAATTGCCAAGGACTGCAAGTGGTTTTGATACTATTTGGGTAATAGTTTATCGTCTCACCAAATCAGCACACTTCTTGCCAATAAGAGAAGATGACAAGATGGAGAAGTTAGCACGACTGTATTTGAAGGAAGTCATCTCCAGACATGGAATACCAATCTCTATTATCTCTGATAGGGATGGCAGATTTATTTCAAGATTCTGGCAGACATTACAGCAAGCATTAGGAACTCGTCTAGACATGAGTACTGCCTATCATCCACAAACTGATGGGCAGAGCGAAAGGACGATACAAACGCTTGAAGACATGCTACGAGCATGTGTTATTGATTTCGGAAACAGTTGAGATCGACATCTACCGTTAGCAGAATTTTCCTACAACAACAGCTACCATTCAAGCATTGAGATGGTTCCGTTTGAAGCACTTTATGGTAGAAAGTGCAGGTCTCCGATTTGTTGGAGTGAAGTGGGGGATAGACAGATTACGGGTCCGGAGATTATACAAGAAACTACCGAGAAGATCATCCAAATTCAACAACGGTTGAAAACCGCCCAAAGTCGACAAAAGAGCTACGCTGACATTAAAAGAAAAGATATAGAATTTGAAATTGGAGAGATGGTCATGCTTAAAGTTGCACCTTGGAAAGGCGTTGTTCGATTTGGTAAACAAGGGAAATTAAATCCAAGGTATATTGGACCATTCAAGATTATTGATCGTGTCGGACCAGTAGCTTACAGACTTGAGTTACCTCAACAACTCGCGGCTGTACATAACACTTTCCACGTCTCGAATTTGAAGAAATGTTTTGCTAAAGAAGATCTCACTATTCCGTTAGATGAAATCCAAATCAACGAAAAACTTCAATTCATCGAAGAACCCGTCGAAATAATGGATCGTGAGGTTAAAAGACTTAAGCAAAACAAGATACCAATTGTTAAGGTTCGATGGAATGCTCGTAGAGGACCCGAGTTCACCTGGGAGCATGAAGATCAGATGAAGAAGAAATACCCGCATCTATTTCCAGAAGATTCGTCAACACCTTCAACAGCTTAAAATTTCGGGACGAAATTTATTTAACGGGTAGGTACTGTAGTGACCCGAACTTTTCCATGTTTATATATATTAATTGAGATTGATATTTACATGATTAAATGTTTCCAACATGCTAAGCAATCAAACTTGTTAAGACTTGATTAATTGAAATATGTTTCATATAGACAATTGACCACCCAAGTTGACCGGTGATTCACGAACGTTAAAACTTGTAAAAACTATATGATGACATATATATGGATATATATATATAGTTAACATGATACTATGATAAGTAAACATATCATTAAGTATATTAACAATGAACTATATATGTAAAAACAAGACTACTAACTTAATGATTTTTAAACGAGACATATATGTAACGATTATCGTTGTAACGACATTTAATGTATATATATCATATTAAGAGATATTCGTACATCATAATATCATGATAATATAATAATTTAAAATCTCATTTGATATTATAAACATTGGGTTAACAACATTTAACAAGATCGTTAACCTAAAGGTTTCAAAACAACACTTACATGTAACGTCTAACGATGACTTAACGACTCAGTTAAAATGTATATACATGTATAGTTTTAATATGTATTCATACACTTTTGAAAGACTTCAAGACACTTATCAAAATACTTCTACTTAACAAAAATGCTTACAATTACATCCCCGTTCAGTTTCATCAACAATTCTACTCGTATGCATCCGTATTCGTACTCGTACAATACACAGCTTTTAGATGTATGTACTATTGGTATATACACTCCAATGATCAGCTCTTAGCAGCCCATGTGAGTCACCTAACACATGTAGGAACCATCATTTGGCAACTAGCATGAAATATCTCATAAAATTACAAAAATATGAGTAATCATTCATGACTTATTTACATGAAAACAAAATTACATATCCTTTATATCTAATCCATACACCAACGACCAAAAACACCTACAAAAACTTTCATTCTTCAATTTTCTTCATCTAATTGATCTCTCTCAAGTTCTATCTTCAAGTTCTAAGTGTTCTTCATAAATTTCAAAAGTTCTAGTTTCATAAAATCAAGAATACTTTCAAGTTTGCTAGCTCACTTCCAATCTTGTAAGGTGATCATCCAACCTCAAGAAATCTTTGTTTCTTACAGTAGGTTATCATTCTAATACAAGGTAATAATCATATTCAAACTTTGGTTCAATTTCTATAACTATAACAATCTTATTTCAAGTGATGATCTTACTTGAACTTGTTTGCGTGTCATGATTCTGCTTCAAGAACTTCGAGCCATCCAAGGATCCATTGAAGCTAGATCCATTTTTCTCTTTTCCAGTAGGTTTATCCAAGGAACTTAAGGTAGTTATGATGTTCATAACATCATTCAATTCATACATATAAAGCTATCTTATTCGAAGGTTTAAACTTGTAATCACTAGAACATAGTTTAGTTAATTCTAAACTTGTTCGCAAACAAAAGTTAATCCTTCTAACTTGACTTTTAAAATCAACTAAACACATGTTCTATATCTATATGATATGCTAACTTAATGATTTAAAACCTGGAAACACGAAAAACACCGTAAAACCGGATTTACGCCGTCGTAGTAACACCGCGGGCTGTTTTGGGTTAGTTAATTAAAAACTATGATAAACTTTGATTTAAAAGTTGTTATTCTGAGAAAATGATTTTTATTATGAACATGAAACTATATCCAAAAATTATGGTTAAACTCAAAGTGGAAGTATGTTTTCTAAAATGGTCATCTTGACGTCGTTCTTTCGACTGAAATGACTACCTTTACAAAAATGACTTGTAACTTATTTTTCCGACTATAAACCTATACTTTTCTGTTTAGATTCATAAAATAGAGTTCAATATGAAACCATAGCAATTTGATTCACTCAAAACGGATTTAAAATGAAGAAGTTATGGGTAAAACAAGATTGGATAATTTTTCTCATTTTAGCTACGTGAAAATTGGTAACAAATGTATTCCAACCATAACTTAATCAACTTGTATTGTATATTATGTAATCTTGAGATACCATAGACACGTATACAATATTTCGACCTATCATGTCGACACATCTATATATATTTCGGAACAACCATAGACACTCTATATGTGAATGTTAGAGTTAGCTATACAGGGTTGAGGTTGATTCCAAAATATATATAGTTTGAGTTGTGATCAATACTGAGATACGTATACACTGGGTCTTGGATTGATTCAAGATAATATTTATCGATTTATTTCTGTACATCTAACTGTGGACAACTAGTTGTAGGTTACTAACGAGGACAGCTGACTTAATAAACTTAAAACATCAAAATATATTAAAAGTGTTATAAATATATTTTGAACATACTTTGATATATATGTATATATTGTTATAGGTTCGTGAATCAACCAGTGGCCAAGTCTTACTTCCCGACGAAGTAAAAATCTGTGAAAGTGAGTTATAGTCCCACTTTTAGAATCTAATATTTTTGGGATGAGAATACATGCAGGTTTTATAAATGATTTACAAAATAGACACAAGTACGTGAAACTACATTCTATGGTTGAATTATCGAAATTGAATATGCCCCTTTTTATTAAGTCTGGTAATCTAAGAATTAGGGAACAGACACCCTAATTGACGCGAATCCTAAAGATAGATCTATTGGGCCTAACAAACCCCATCCAAAGTACCGGATGCTTTAGTACTTCGAAATTTATATCATATCCGAAGGGTGTCCCGGAATGATGGGGATATTCTTATATATGCATCTTGTTAATGTCGGTTACCAGGTGTTCACCATATGAATGATTTTTATCTCTATGTATGGAATGTGTATTGAAATATGAAATCTTGTGGTCTATTATTATGATTTGATATATATAGGTTAAACCTATAACTCACCAACATTTTTGTTGACGTTTTAAGCATGTTTATTCTCAGGTGATTATTAAGAGCTTCCGCTGTCGCATACTTAAATAAGGACGAGATTTGGAGTCCATGCTTGTATGATATTGTGTAAAAACTGCATTCAAGAAACTTATTTTGTTGTAACATATTTGTATTGTAAACCATTATGTAATGATCGTGTGTAAACAGGATATTTTAGATTATCATTATTTGATAATCTACGTAAATCTTTTTATACCTTTATTGATGAAATAAAGGTTATGGTTTGTTTTAAAATGAATGCAGTCTTTGAAAAACGTCTCATATAGAGGTCAAAACCTCGCAACGAAATCAATTAATATGGAACGTTTTTAATCAATAAGAATGGGACATTTCAATCCAAACCCACTAATCATCAAGAAGCTTTGAACATGGCCCGCAAATTGATAGAAACGGTTGACGAAATCGTAGTACCGGCACCTAAAGCCGAGGACAAGTCGGGTAACAACAAAAGAAAATGGGAAGCTCCCCAATCAAGCAACAACAACTTTGCCAAGAAATCTTTCACCTCCGACGGCAAGAAGGGTTATGCCGGAAATCTACCTCTTTGCAACAAATGCAACAAACATCACTTTGGCGAATGTAGTAAGCTAATTTGCCATCGGTGCCAAGGAATTGGTCATAAGGCCAACGATTGTAAAAGTGCCACTCCCGTCGCTCGAAAGTGGCCCAATGCACCAAAGACGGGCACTTGTTACGAATGTGGCCAAACGGGTCATTATAGAAATGCATGCCCAAAGAAGAAAGATAACCCCAACACGCGCGGCCGAGCTTTCAACATCAACACCGAGGAAGCCCGGGATGACACTGAACTAGTCACGGGTACGTTTCTTCTCAACAATTCTTATGTCTCTTGCTTATTCGATTCGGGTGCCGATAAATGCTTTGTATCCAAGACTTTGACTCATTCTTTTAGCACTCCACCTCTTCCATTAGATACCACTTATACCATTGAAGTGGCTAACGGGAAACTATTAAGTGCCGACACATATTACCGGGGGTGTACGTTAAACATTTTGGGTAATGAGTTTGAAATCGACTTGATACCCATGGAACTAGGTAGCTTCGATGTAATAATCGGTATGAATTGGCTAGCCAAAACGAAATCTCACATCCTTTGTGATCTTAAAGCAATCCGAATCCCTATCGAGAATGGTGAACCTTTGATCGTCTATGGCGATAAGAGTTGCACCGGACTAAACCTCGTTTCGTGTATTAAAGTTAGAAAACTACTCCGTAAGGGTTGTTTTGCGATCCTTGCTCACGTTAAGAAAGTCGAGTCCGATGAGAAGCACATCGATGATGTGCCAATTGTTAGTGACTATTCCGATGTATTTCCCGACGAATTGCCGGGTCTTCCACCTCATCGACCGGTTGAATTCCAAATCGATCTTATTCCGGGAGCCGCACCCGTAGCACGTGCACCATATAGACTCGCTCTATCCGAAATGCAAGAATTGCAAAGTCAAATCCAAGAACTACTTGATCGTGGTTTTATCCAACCTAGCCATTCACCATGGGGCGCTCCGATTTTGTTTGTTAAAAAGAAAGACGGATCCCTACGAATGTGCATTGACTATCGTGAACTAAACAAATTGACGGTTAAGAACCGATATCCTCTTCCTCGCGTCGATGACCTCTTTGATCAACTACAAGGGTCTTGTGTATATTCGAAAATCGATCTCCGCTCGGGTTATCATCAATTAAGGGTTAAGGGGGAAGATGTCTCCAAAACCGCTTTCCGGACTCGTTATGGTAGTTACGAATTCCTTGTCATGCCATTTGGTCTCACTAACGCACCGGCGATGTTCATGGATCTTATGAACCGCGTGTGCAAACCGTATCTCGATAAATTCGTTATTGTGTTCATCGATGACATATTGATCTATTCTAAAAACGAAGAAGAGCACGAACGACATCTCCGACTTGTGCTTGAACTCTTGAGACAAGAACGACTGTATGCCAAATTCTCCAAGTGTGAATTTTGGTTAAAGGAAGTTCAATTTCTTGGTCATGTTGTAAGTGATCAAGGTATTAAAGTCGATCCCACGAAAATCGAAGCCATTAGTAAATGGGAGACTCCTACTACTCCTACTCACATTCGTCAATTCTTGGGTCTCGCCGGGTACTATCGTAGATTCATCAAAAACTTCTCTTTGGTTGCACGTCCTCTAACCGCATTAACTCACAAGGGAAAGAAATTCATTTGGACGACCGAACAGGAATCCGCATTTCAAATCTTGAAAACAAAGCTAACCACCGCTCCTATCTTGTCACTTCCCGAAGGCAATGATGATTTTGTTGTATATTGCGATGCCTCGAAACATGGTTTTGGGTGTGTATTGATGCAACGGAAGAAAGTCATTGCTTATGCCTCTCGACAACTAAAAATTCATGAACGGAATTACACGACTCATGATCTCGAACTCAGAGCCGTTGTCTTTGCACTTAAAATGTGGAGACACTATCTTTATGGAACCAAGAGTACTATCTTCACCGATCACAAAAGCCTTCAACACATCTTCGATCAAAAACAACTAAACATGAGACAACGACGGTGGATTGAAACTTTGAACGATTACGATTGCGAGCTTCGTTACCATCCCGGGAAGGCAAACGTAGTAGCCGATGCCTTAAGTCGAAAAGAAAGAGCGGTGCCTCTTCGTGTCCGAGCTTTAAACATCACCATCCACACAAACCTTAATAGTCAAATTCGGGTAGCCCAAGATGAGGCTCTCAAGGATGAAAACCTTTCACACGAGCTCTTGAACATTCTCGTCTCTCGATTCGAAATTAGGGAGACCGGACTCCGATATTACGCCGGAAGGATTTGGGTGCCTAGTTATGGGGACCTACGAAGCCTTATTTTAGATGAAGCCCATAAGTCACGATACTCGATTCACCCCGGTGCCAATAAGATGTACCACGACCTTAAACAACTATATTGGTGGCCGAACATCAAAAGGGACGTAGCTACTTATGTTTCCAAGTGTTGACATGTTCCAAAGTCAAAGCCGAACACCAAAGACCGTCCGGACTACTTCAACAACCCGAGATCCCGCAATGGAAGTGGGAAAGGATAACGATGGATTTTATCACCAAGCTACCAAAAACGACGGGCGGTTATGATACCATTTGGGTTATTGTTGACCGTCTCACCAAATCCGCACACTTCCTTGCCATGAAAGAAACGGACAAAATGGAGAAACTTGCACAACTTTACATTAAGGAGATCGTAGCCCGACACGGTGTACCTTTATCGATTATCTCCGACCGAGATGGCCGTTTCGTTTCTAGATTTTGGCGTACATTGCAAGAAGCGTTGGGAACGCGTTTAGACGTGAGCACCGCATATCATCCTCAAACCGATGGACAAAGCGAACGTACAATTCAAACCTTAGAGGACATGTTACGAGCTTGCGTGGTTGATTTCGGAAAAGCTTGGGACAAGCACTTACCTCTCGCCGAGTTCTCTTACAACAATAGTTATCACGCGAGTATTAAAGTCGCACCTTTTGAAGCACTATATGGCCGAAAATGTCATTCACCTCTTTGTTGGGCCGAAGTAGGCGACGTACAAATCACCGGACCCGAACTCATTCACGAAACCACCGAGAAGATCGTTCAAATTCGAGATAGGCTTCGGACGGCCCGGAGTCGTCAAAAGTGCTATACCGACAAAAGACGCAACGACCTTGAATTTCAAGTCGGTGACCGCGTCATGTTAAAAGTCGCACCTTGGAAGGGTGTAATCTGTTTTGGGAAACGCGGGAAGTTAAATTCGCGGTATATTGGTCCTTTCGAAATCTTGGAGCGTATTGGAACCGTTGCTTATCGTTTAGATCTTCCGCCTCAATTGAACTCCGTTCATCCTACCTTCCATGTATCTAACTTGAAAAAGTGTCTTGCCGAACCCGATATCGTCATCCCTCTCGAGGAACTTACTATTGATGACAAACTTCATTTTGTGGAGGAACCGGTTGAAATTGTGGACACCTCCGTCAAGACATTGAAACAAAGCCGAATCCCGATTGTTAAAGTCCGTTGGAACGCCAAAAGGGGACCCGAGTTTACTTGGGAAAGACAAGATCAAATGCAAAGGAAGTATCCTCATCTATTCGTGAATTCAGAAACGCAAGATCTCGAGGAAGAAACAACGACTACTACGCCTACTTAAATTTCGGGACGAAATTTCTTTTAAGGAGTAGGTAATGTAACATCCCGCCTTTTTCCATTTACTTTTCCGTTATACTAATTTAAACTCCATTATATATTTATAACATCTCCCGTTAATACGCGTTTTAAATTATCTCGTTTAGGTAATTCACGCACCCGAACGAAAGTTGAGGGACTAAACTTGACAAGGGATCAAACCCTTGACTAGGTCAAAGGGTCAAACCCCTTTCATCCATTCATTTCATCCTCATCTTTTACTACTTCCAAATCCTCTCAACATTCAATCCTTAATTCATCATCTAAATCCGATTTTGGAGGCTAACATCAAAACAAATTACATATTTGGAATCCTCTCTTCATTCTCTACGTTTTGATACTAATTTCATCTCGATTGGGTAACTTTCTAAAAACTCTAAATTTCATAATCTTAGTGTTCTTGACTTAAAAGTGTGTTAATTAGTGTCTATGGCTCATTGTGATGTCGTATATATAATTTGTATGCTCGATCTTGTGATTTGACATAACTAGCATGAACTTGAAAAAGTGTTTGTTAAATCTTTGATTTTGAATGATGAAATGTGTTTAGATGTTAATGGTTGTGTGTTCAAAGTGTTAGTTACTTCATTAGTTTCGTTTTGGTGTGTTGATTGACATGAAAAACCTTACATTAACATGATTATTGGTTTTGAGATTTTGGTTAGGGTTTGATAAGATTTATATGAACTTTTGATGTATCAAATGCTATGAAATATTGTTTATAAGTGTTTTGTTGCAATGTGTGTTTGATTACCTTCGAAACGGCATATCATACATGTAAATTGGTTACCCGAATCATGAAATGCATTTGATGAACTTGAAACATTGATTTTGAACGTTTAACGATCATTCGACGAGGTTTTTGTGGTCTTAAATGATGAACTTGATTTAGGAAATGTATCTAGTTGTGTTCCTTGTCAAAAGAGCTTTTCGATGATATAAGATTCATGTCTTGGTTGTTTGCGGATCATAAAATGTGTTAGTTTGGTTTTTGGTCCGTGCACTTAGGAGTTTCTGCATCAGACTTGAATACCAATCTGGACGCCGTCCAGATCCTTGAACGCCGTCCCAGGTTTCAAAGCTGGACGCCGTCCAGATCTTTGGACGCCGTCCCAGCCTTCAAAGCTGGACGCCGTCCAAACAATCTGGACGCCGTCCAGATACGCTGACAGGCTTCTGTCTTCGTTGGTCATTTTTCGAAAAATGTTTACTATGCTACGCACCTCCGATTCACATGTAACTTGTTCTAACGTGCTCATATATGATTAAAAACCTCAGAAAAATAGTTCGGGACCCGACCCGAACGTGTTGACTTTTTCGTTGACTTTGACCGACCAAAGTTTGACTTTTTGTCAAACTTAACCAAATGATTATGCAACCTTCCTAACTTGTTTCTATACTTGTATCTTGCATGAAACTTGACAATTTGATTTCACATGCTACATAATCGAGTCGTAACGAGCCGTAGGACTAATTGAACATCTTTGACCTATCGTGTTTACCGTTATTGATACGACCTATTTGTTTAGGTCAAGACTAGCATTGTTCTTTGCACACGTTACTTGTCGAAGTACTTATTTACTCTTCCGCTCAAGGTGAGATCATAGTCCCACTTTTACTCTTTTGAAACTTACATTTGGGATGAGAAAACATAAACGTTCCTTTTTAACTAAGTGAACACAAGTACAGGAAAACAAACATTCTACATACGAGTTTAGAACAAAAATCCTCAATTCGATTATCATTAGTTACACTTGCCGGGTGTAAGCGAGAACTTATGTTATATGGCCATATGGGTTTGACAAACCCTCATTCAAACGGTTCGCTACCGTTTACGAATGAAATGTATTTTCGAGAAACAGTGTATGTTCTAACACTATTGTGATGGGGTTCTATGGAAGGAATGTTAAGCATTGATAATTGGGTGCTCGTGAAACAAACTTTTGGAATGTATTACTATTATCTCATTGTTGCAAATCTTGTGGTTCACTTGTACTTACTTACTCAAACCTATGATTTCACCAACGTTTTCGTTGACAGATTTCTATGTTTTTCTCAGGTCCTTGAACGATACATGATACATGCTTCCGCTCATTATTTTGATACTTGCATTGGATGTCGAGTATATATGCATACATGGAGCGTCTTTTGGCTACTTTTAAATTGTGTCGCATAAGTTTCATTTGTACTTATAACTTTGTAACGTAACTTGTGGTGGAACTATTCTTGTAAACTTTGAACAATCTTTACATTTGAAATGAATGCGACATATCTTTTGGTCAAACGTTGTTTTAAAGACTTATGACCACGTAACGGGACCTAGGTAGACGGCGCCGTCAATGACGATTTTGTCGGGTCGCTACATAAAGTTGCCTTCTTAATGATCATTCGTCAATGATCCTAAACACGACATGTTCACATTTTAAGCAGATTTTGTAGCGTTTCGGCATCTCACTATTGTGTGTTACTTTGAGTCTTCTTGAGCTAATATAAGTTTTTTTTTTTTTTTTCCCCTGGCTTTTTAGTCTTAAGCTTGAATGCTTTCAAAGTGACTGATTAACAGGAACAGATATGAGTTCGCGAATGAACGTACATGTCAAGTGTTTACCGTAGTAATAATTTAACTGGTTTGAACTTTGAACTCGGGTTCAATGTCGCAAAACTATTATACAATTAATCAATAACATATGAATCAAGATATGAATTAAAGTGACTCAAAAGTTTACTTCGATCATACAAAACGATACAATTAGCTTTGATTGAACCAACTTTGATCATCTATGTGCTTTGTATTTGTAAACCCATTTAAATGACTTGCATTGGATCTTTGACACTAGCATTGTTATACAACATCTATGTTACTTAACTTCTTACCATTCATATACCTTCTGATTAATACAACATACTTTATTTAATGCTGAACGTATCGAAAGCCTGACTCTAAATCAATGTTCCGACAATTGATATTTTCTCTGCATTTGTGATGGCTTCTTTCTTCCTTTTCGCTATCTGTAGCAACACAGTACTGTCCGTATGGGATCAGCAAAAAGACATATCGGCACTCGGCAGCAAGATATAGATATACACTCGTGTTAGCAATACAATTCTGCATATTTGGTACTTAAGATCTCTACAGCAATGCACTAGTCAATAGAACTAACTCAAAATGCTTTTTGTACATTAGCCTCAGCAATGCATAAACAAGTTAGCATCTGATATTTCTTCCAACTTTGACAACAATATTATTTCACCCAAAACTTTATATATATTTTTCCATTTAGGGTGAGATTTATCAGCAACCAAGAACTCGTGAAATTCGCCCTCAACTTCAATACAACTACGCCCCGGTGTTTTCTTAACACCACTCCCTATCATCTTACTTCTAACCATTTTAACCTCATCCCATTTACGTCTACTAGCGCATAAACTTTCCATAAGCACATACACACCGCTATCATTTGGATCCAAGTGTACTAATTTTTCAGTAGCAAGTTTACCTAGCTCAAAATTACCATGCATCCTACACGCATTAAGAATCGCTCCCCAAACAGCTTTATCAGGTTCCATCGCCATTTCGTTAATCAATCGATAAGCTTCTTCAAGCAACCCAATTCTTCCTAGTAAATCAATCATACACGCATAATGCTCTAATGTTGGTTTAAATCCATATTCTTTCTCCATTTCTTTGAAATAACTTCTTCCTTGATCGAGTAAACCTCCATGACTACATGCAGATAGTACACCCACCAATGTAATTTCATCAGGTTTGTATCCCTTCAATTTCATTTGTCCGAAAAGATTAAGGGCCTTTATTGCATGCCCATGAGAAGCAAAACCAACAATCATGGAGTTCCAGGTTACTATATCCTTGACTTCCATTTCATTAAAAAGCTCTATGGCTGCATTAATGTTCCCACATTTGGCATACATATCAATAAACGCATTTCCTAATGTCACGGTAAGTTGAATGCGGTTTTGCTTTATGTAATAAATATATATCCACTGGCCTAAATCTAGGAAACCCGATTGAGCACAAGCCGAAAGTACACATACTAAAGTGCTCTCTATAGGAACAAAACCTTCATTTTCCATGTTGTTAAACAGCTCTAAAGCTTCCTTTGGCTTATTATTTTGAGAATAACCTGAAATCATAGCATTCCATGATACAGTATTTCTCTCAGGCATTTCATCAAACATCTTCTTCGCCAAAATTAACTCCCCATTTTTAGCGTACCCATTTATCATACTCGTCCACGAGAAAACATCCTTATGACTCATACTCTCGAAAATCTCTTTAGCTGTAACCAAAGAACCGCATTTAACATACATATCCAACACCGAATTCATCAAATTCAAACTAGTATTCAACTTCATCTTTTTAACATACTCATGAGTAGATTTCCCCAGTTCCAAATTCCCTTTCTGAGAACAAGCAGCAAACACGGCAATCATCGTAACCACGTTCGCCTCAACCACGCTACTTTTCATCCTCTGAAAAACTCGCAGTGCCTCATCAGCCATCCCATTTTTCACACACCCATTAATCAAACTGCTCCAAGAAACAACATCTCTCTCAGGCATTTCATCAAACACCTTGCGCGCAGACTCCACTCGCCCACTTTCACTGTAAAAATGAACGAACCCATTTTTCACAACTAAATCGTCCCCAAATCCCACTTTCAAAACCAAACTATGCACAAGTTCTCCAGCCACTAACCCCTCACAAGCTTTCAACCCAAACACATAACTTCTCCTATCCATTTCAACGCGTTTTCGAACCATCAAACGAAACAAACAAAACCCAGTTGAATACAAATGTGATTTTAAATAGCCTCTGATCATAACATTCCACATGTAAACATTGGGGTTAGGAAACTGGTTGAATAGAAGTTGAGCATGGGCTAAGTTTCCAGTGTGTGATAAAGCACAAAATGTCAGAATTCGGCTTACTGGGAAAACATGGAAAATAAGACCGGTTCGGGTGATATGAGCTTGAATTTGTTTTAATTGGGACATTGAATTGCATGATTCTATTGATAATAAAGTTGGATTGGTGATGAACAGATTGGTTTGTGCTGAGTTCCATTTGGGTTTCGAAAGTGTAGAGTATAAAAAATGATGAAGTTTCATGTGAATTTTGTTCAGAACGTAGACCGGAAATTATATTTAAATCGCAAATTTGAAGTAACTTAACTTAACCCGGTTCGGATGATAGACCGGCGATTATAGACGGATATGTTCTTAAAACTAAACCCGGTTCGGATGATATTGACCCGGTCAATTTGTGAAAACAAAGGCAGTAACTAGGGCGTTGTGCGAGTGTGCGATCACCATAACTCATACGCCGGTGACAATGCAGCGATTGTGCTCCAAACTCCGATCACTCACCGCCGTCCGTCCACCATCATCATCGTCAACATTTGTTAAACCACTACCACCACAAATTCCGTCATTCGACCACCGCCTCCGCGGCCGTTTCTTCCATTCTTCTCCCCCAAAACCCCTCACCAAAACCCTAAATCAACGCCAATCCTTCATTTCCCCCAATTTTAATCCACTGCTATTCAATTCGCCTTCAACATCACAAGTTACAAGAACGACTATTTCTAATCATGCATCTTCACCTCCTATATCTGTAAGTTAAGTTTTTTTTCTCCTTTTGTTCTTAGTTGTTTATTTTATTCATGAATTGCATTGTAAATTATTCGCCTTCAACATCACAAGTTACAAGAACGACTATTTCTAATCATGCATCTTCACCTCCTATATCTGTAAGTTAAGTTTTTTTTCTCCTTTTGTTCTTAGTTGTTTATTTTATTCATGAATTGCATTGTAAATTATGTGACGAAATCGTTATACATTTTGTTCACATAGATTAGGTCAATTATTTGATTATAATTATAGCTGTTATGCAGTTGAATAATAATTTTGCTAGCTACACTGAAGTTAATGTCAATTACTACTAGACTACTAATTGAATATTTACAACAAATCAATTTTGTAAGTAACTTATACGGTTATTAGACTAAAAAATATATCTATTTGCTCATCTATGAAACGAAAAGGGTGGAAACGCCTATACAAATTCTCTAATAAATCAGCTTAAATTTTGTCAGTTTCAGTGATTGTCGTGAAGATTTATGATGGTATGACATTTTAGCTTTACTATTGTATGTAGTACATGCAAGTGCGGCATCTTACTCTCAAGCAAAGGAAGCGGAAGTTAAAGAGTAGGCAGCCACTTACTCCGGTGGTCTCCAAGCTGAAGAAATACAAAATGAAGTCTTATTCGTGTGTGCCTTATCTTTGCTCAAGTTTCGATTTTTATATATATTGAATGTTTTTATGCAAGCATGTGAGGAAGAACTTAATTTCTTTGGATTTGATCAGATCTTTCAAGGGACGGTTTAGGACTATGAATGATGGGCAGATTAGGCGGTGGAAGGAAGGCAAACGACATAATGCTCATTTAAAGGTATGTTTATAATCTCTTACTTCTCACGATATCGGCAGTATTTTAGTGCTAGCAATGCAACAGATAACATACGAACAAGTAAATTACATGTATTTACATACCTATATTTTCTTTATTGTGGAAAATAGTCTTCTCTCTCACACATATGCTCTGTGTGTTTGTGATTACTTATGGAATTGGCTAGTTACTATATCTTTTCAAAATTTGCAATGCATTGAAACGATTAGTAAGCGATAAAAGTTTATCCATTTGTCACCCGAAATTGAGTCTGGTTTTAAAGGTGAATACTTCATGGTTATTTGGGTTTTAAATAGTGAACACTTCACTGGGATAGGTGGCATTTGAACCAAGTATCAGTTATCATGTTAGTTTCTGTTGTGTTTGGGATTGGCCTCCGATATTTGGGCATAGGGGTTCATAGTTGTTCTGTTCGGAATTTATCGGCCGCCTTGTATCCATTCTAGCATCTTGCTAGTCTTCTAGTATAAAATGTTATGGCGCTAAAATAGAACTTTCATAAGAGCTAATATATAATGTGGTGCAACATACTGTGATGCAAACAGGTGTTTTCGCCTTGCACTAGCAATGTACATCGTATTTTAATAGCTTAGTGATGTGCATCATATTTGTTCCACTTATTGACTTTGAAATAATATGCTACTTGCAAAATGTGAAAAATGTAAATGATATAAATAAGTCTTGGTTTCTGATTTTCAAGCTTTCAATCTCATTGGGTGTTTTTAATTGATACTCAAGACGAACAACCCGTTACCCTATACTTGAATTTCTATTTGCAATTAAGCACATTATTACAAGTAAATGCCATGTTAGTGCAAGAGTAGCTGTGCTGGTAACTATAGTAAACTTTTTTGGTACACTAGTTCATCTAAGTGACTATTAATGAGTATTAGGCATGGTCTCACGTTAGCAGCAAGCTAAATACCTCAAGTCATGTTTTTATGTAATAATCAAGGATTGCTGGACTAATGACGGGAATAACCCATCATATAATCGTAGTGGCTTATAGGGTTAGGGAAGATTGGTAGGTTTGTTACCATGGAGGACATTCTGCTTCCACTGTCTTTAGTTTGTTTTTACTGTATAAACTAGTCACTGTTTCTAATTAATATTCATGCTTTATTTATTATCCTACTATGAATCTTTTACAACATTTACAAGTAGAGGCGGGAAATTGGGTCAGAGGGTGGGTTGTTTAATGGGTCAGAACTTGAAAGAAGTCGGATCAAATAGGCATTATGTCAATTGTGTTGTTATTATATGTCTAATATAAGTATCCAGATTTTCTTGAATGAAGCGAAGTGATTTTTGGAAGTTTTTAACTTTTAATGTATTTGAAGATACTTCTGATGAGTCTTCAAAGATGATCTAACAGTATAACACAACCTGAATCCGCCAACTTTTAGATAATATGTCTAATATAAGTATCCAGATATCGGTGTTGTCTGGTTATGATCCGTGTGACTGCAATCAAAACTACATCGATTTTATGAAAAAGGGTGAATTATTGGGTTCAGATCTGATGAACTACCATCGGCCGTTGGTCTCTGACCATCGACCGATGGAGCCTTACATCCGGCCGTAGGTCCTTACCTTCGGCCGTAGGTCCCAAAGTAGAACAGATGGTGTTATTAAAGAGTTAGTCTAGACTAACTGCCCGAGGGTCTACACCATCGGACCGATGGTCGTCTCCATCGACCAATGGTCATTATTTAGGACCGATGGTGCAGTTTTATATATTTTATTTGTATGATTCTTAGATATATGTTTTCTGTTATGCTTATCTAATGTTAGTACTCGTAGTTTGTCTAAGAATGTCAGGTGGATCATTTGTTGGACAATGGATGTTTAACATCGACCGTAGGAGAATTTTAGCCAGTGAACGAACCATTCAAGTGGAACAAAAGGTCATTGCAACTCACAAGACCTATGACCTTTGGGAGCATATTGGGTGTCAGACATTTCTAAATGTTGGGGATTATTACTGTCCCCAATTGTCGAGTGAGTTTTATGCTAATGTGGCTTTAGAAGATGGTAAAAAGAAGTATGTTCACTCTGGTCTAGTTGAACAACAGTATAAGTGGACCATGGAGGAATTTTCAGATCTTTTGAATGTTCCTCACACTGGTGTTAAGCTGTTGTACCCTAGTAAAGATCTAAGAAAGCTTCCCAACAAGTTTAATCTGTCTCACATGATTGCAAGGATATGCAAGCCAAGACGAGTAGCTAGTGTTGGTAGAGTTGAGATAAGTGACGACGATGTGTATTATCATCATGAACCTCACCTGAGGATAATCAAACGAAATGTGACTTTTAGGAACGATGGGGATAATGTTTTGAGTGGTACTGAGGCTTTGCTATTGTACTGTCTTCTTGATGGCATTAAGGTGAACATGGGTCACTTCCTAATTAATGTGATGAAAGACTTTCTTGAGTCGGAAGAACCATTTCCTTATGCGGCTCTATTACATAACATGTTTGAGAAACTCGGAGTAGTACAGTATGTCACAAAGCTAGTGCCAGAAGATCCCATTGTGGGATAAGTTATTGTGTGATGGTTCTTGTGTATTTGTTCTTATTTAATGTATTTTTAGCTTGATGTGTAATTTGATAATGCTAGCCTGTTAGCATTAATACACTATTCAGAAGTTGTAATAACTTTATTTAGGACGTGTAATCGTGTGATCATGACTGTAATCTACTATGAATAATGATGTAATATATCTTGTGATGATTACATTGTGTTAACTAACTGCTATGTCCTGAATTTGCGATACTAATTTGAATTGTGCTTGCAGTTACTATTCATAATGTTAGGTGTGCACGTAGACCCAGAGCAGGTTGTTCATGGATCAGACACTAAATCTTCAGGTGGAGGTCCTGTTAATCTACCATGACTAAAGGCTTGTAATGGTTCAAATCTGACTGATTGTTTAAATGAAAAGGTTCTGAATGAATGCTGGTAAATATAAGGGAGTAATTGAATTTCTGAAACGATCTCGAGTATATGCTGTTGTGTCCATGCCGTGCACTGCTTATTATTCTCATCATAGGGAATTCTGGGAACACGCCAGAGTTGAAACAGAAAATGATAAGAGGGTGATTGTGAGCTTTATCTGTAATCAAGTGGTGAAGGTGTCTAAGCTGATAATTCGTGACACATTTCTATTTGAAGATGAGGACATGCCAAAGAAACTTTCAAAAACAAAGATTACTGGTTGCATGCTGAGGTGCAAGTACGCTGGTGATATTTCTAAGGCTACAATCAAAAGGAGTGGGTTTACTCTGCCATACCGATATCTGTCTCTGGTGGTGCTACGATGTTTGAGTCCTTTACAAGGAGGTTTTGATGAGTTGAGTGAAATCTATCAGGGGATGTTTGTTGTGTTGGTGTTAAAAGCTGATTTCAATTTCTCTGGGGTTATTTTTGATCTGATGGTTGATAATGTTACTGCCAAGTTATACTTGATTTATCCAAGGTTCTTGCAGATAATGATTAACAGTCAAACCACTAACTTGCCTAGACTGAGGAAGGATGTTATTGAGCAGAAGCATATGACTGATCTTACTTTCAACAGACTTAAAGACTCAATCAGAAGAAGTGTGCAAATGATGGTAAACTGGTGTGTCATCTTGCGAGAGAGAATTATCAGTGTTCTCGGGGAAAGAAATGGAGGAATGAAAATAGTGTTTCAGATAGGGAGCCTGATTTCGAGGTTGCTAACAGTGATGAAGAAGTTGATCAGCCGGTAAATATTCAAATTGTTGGTGGATCGGGTACTGGTGGTTTGGTTGATGAGACTGGAGATGTTCATCCTGATGCCGGTGATGATGATGATGCATCTAAAGGTTTAAAGAGGAGAATGGTTGAAGATGAGGGATCTCAGGTGTCAACAAAATTCAAACCGAAAAGAAGGTTTAGATTTGTTTATAAAGATGGCGGTGGATTATCTACTGGAACTCAACAGGGAACTCAACAACCACCAACTCAAGGACAACAACAACAACCATAATCAACACATCAATCTCCGCCTGTGATTCAACAAGTATCTCAGGAGACTGTGTCAACTCCTACTCCTGACGCACCTTCACATGCTAGAACCGAGGGAGGTGTTGGATCTTCAACACTCCGCACATTAAACGATTTATATGTTCAAGCAATGGCTGATAATCTAAGGATGCGAAAGGAGATGGATGAAAAGTATGAGAAGTTACGGGAAGAGAACAGAGTCAAATCTGAAGATGTTAACCGGTTAATGATGCAGGTTGATTTGTTACAGAAAAAGGTTGGTGATCAATCCTTGTTGCTGACTGATGCTAAGAGAGAAGCTGGTTGGTGATCAATCCTTGTTGCTGACTGATGCTAAGAGAGAAGCTGCTGATGCTAAAGCTTTGGCAGAATCAGCTATTGCGAGGTTGAATGCTTGGGATGAAAAGTTTGAATTGATTGAAATGACAGAGGATGAGCCCGAAAACATGATGGTGGAGGCTCCTGGATCTTCAAATGCCACTGCACTGTCAGTAATTCCTCTTAATATTGATTATAGTTTTAGTGAATTCTTTTCTAAACATGATGAGCTCAAGCATTATGTTGTTTATGATGATTTAGAAGAGGGAGAAATCCCTCACAACTTCACTAGAGCAGAGCTGGACGAAATGGTGCGTCTAGAGCGAGAAGAGACTGAAGCAGCTGACGCACCGTCCGACGATCCTCCTTCCGAGGATGATTCTTTTGGTCCAGAGGTTACAGAGGATTTTAGTGATAAAGATGTGGATGATCTAGTTGAGGATGTGACTCATGAAAAATTTCCTACTTATCAAAATGATAAGATTGAAGATCTTCCTGGTTTTGATGAGTTGTTTATGACTGATGATGAGATATTGAACCGAAAGTGTAAAGAAAAGGAATAGACTGAAGTTTTTCCTGAAGGTTTCTTGCCGGTTAAGTATAATAAAGAAACAGTTGAAAAGTTGGAAGTTGACTGGAGGGATATTTGGAGAATTCGAAAGTATTGTGAGAAACCAAAGCTTGAGCCAAAGTACTTGAAAATGATTAATTTGAGAAAAAGTGTGAAGGGAAGAATTCTAGCCTGGGCATACATTGAAGAATTCAATATGTTTGCTGTTAAAAGAGAATTTGGTGTTGATTACATCAAACATGGTCATGAATTCAAGTCGTTACCGTATTTTGAGCTGATGCAAATTGCCAGGTTGAGAATGTTGTATTGTGGAATGAATGACTTATCTTCGCTTTTGGTAAAGAAAATTCGAAATGCCTTCAGATCAAAGGATTGGGAAGGATTTAGACCACAGTTTCCAAGGATTAGCTACAAGGTTGATCCTCGAACTGGTGAATCTCGGAGAATTGTAAAGTATAAGCGCGCAAAAACAATGAAGAAGGTTCCTTTGAGAAAATTGCCGCAGAATTGGAGTCAGAGATTCAGATGGTGGTTTTATGATGATCGTTCAGAGGAAGCTGTGATTGTGTTGGATAAGGTGAACGAGAATGATATAGATTGCATTCGTGTGTTGGATCCCATTTGGTTGAGAAACTGTACCGAGCTGACATTTTTACATTGTACTACAATCGTATGCTCTATCGAAGAGAAAATAAGGTGCATGCTGAACAATATGTTAAGGTTGCAAAGTTGTGCTATTTGAACAACATGGTGATTGATCCGTACGAATGAATCAATATTGTAATAGATTCTATTTGTGATTGTGTTGGATGATGACTGAAGACTTTTGATATAGAACTAGGTCTTAGGGGGAGTTTGTTGGTGCATGATCCCAAGTTCTATATTGTAATAGATTCTATTTGTTATGTCGTTTATATTTCAGTCATGTATGAACATTATTGGTTGATATATGTGTTTGATATAATTGACCAATGCCGTGATATGGTTTAGAGCTGATTGGTTGGCAGCTCAGACCATCGACTGATGGTAGGGACCATCGGTCGAGGGACGAAGACCATCGGCCGAAGGTCAGAGACCATCGACCGATGGACACTGCAGATATATATAAATATGGGTGTCGGGGTTCATTCTTAGGTTACGAACCCTACACCCTGTGGCCGACCCTTAGCGATTCTGCAATTGTTCCTGATCAAATCCCAACCGAATACACACCCTTAGGCGTCGATTTCATTAACGTTTTGTTGGTTTTCTCGATTCCGAAGTGCAAACGTATTCTACTCGACCTAGATTAGAGTATTCCGCCTCTAATCTGTGTTTAGCGATTAATCTAAGATCCGTTTAGCCTCTACATAAGATAAATGAGCTTATTCAAGAGCTTAAGAATAAACTAAATTATAAAAAATAAGCCACATAAAGTAGCTTATGGTTCTAACTTGTCGTTCTAAAAAAAAAAAAAAAAAAAAAAAAGATAAATGACCTTATCATTTTTCCGCGTCTAATATATGTTTGGTAGGAGCTTAGTCAGAAATTCATGGGTTGTAGTTGCTTCGGTGTAAGAATCGAATGCAGTGATGGTAATTGTAATCGTCCCAGTTTTATCATGAATTCACTCGGTGTATCAGCTCGCTATTGAATAATTTAGAAGTTTATTGCGAGCATTTAAGATCTATTCATATACTTTGATTTGCATATATACCAACATAAACGTATTATAGTATGACTTTTGACATTTTAAAATGCAGCTATGACATTTCACCTAACACAGTTGACTTTGGAAACTTATTCAAAAACAAATCGATATTTCAGCTAGAGCCTAGAGTTGAACATTTTATAATGCAACTATGACATTTCATCTAACACAGTTGACTTTGAAAACTTGCTCCAAAACAAATTGACTTTTCAGATACAGTTGAACACTTTATAATGCATCTATGACATGTTATAGATAGAGTTGAACATTTTATATTCATAACTATAATTGAACTTTGGAAACTTGCAGCTAACACAGTTGACTTTGGAAGCTTGTTCAAAATAAATTAACTTTGGAACTTGCTTTTGATGAGGTCTTCCTGGAAGTAGTGTTTCTATCCTCGGGTAAAGGTATTAGTATACATCTTACATCGAGATTGAATATTGCTGCTGTACATATTGGACTTCTCACAACCACAAGTTGAAATTTTTGTATATATCCATTTGGGTTCATGATCTAATTCTTGTACTTTATATTATATGTCGATCTATATACAGATATTGGTTTTCATTAAACTAATCTAAACACATCATTTGTGTATTAGGCAGTCCTGTTTCCGTTCTTAATCAATATTTCAATTAAAAATCTAGTATTAATTGTTTGATCCACGAGTAATGGAGAAATTCATGAAAGATTTTCAACATCTTGCAATCCAACTAGAAGACATAAAATCAGCCACCAACAACTTTGATGACAAGAGAGTTATCGGAAAAGGTGGTTTTGGAAAGGTGTATAAAGGAGAAATAACTCATTCTAAGGGGTGTAGCACTGCTGCTTTTAAGTGTTTAGATCGTAAATACGGTCAAGGAGAGTCTGAATTCTGGAAGGAGATCATTACGCTTTGCTGTTCCACACATAAAAATCTCATCTCTCTCCTCGGATTTTGTGATAAGGGTGATGACATGATACTTGTATACGAGTACGCATCTAATGGAAGCCTCGATCGCCATTTAAATGCCTCTTATCTTCCATGGATTCAACGGATCCATATTTGTCTTGGTGTTGCAGGAGGATTAAACTACCTTCATAATCATAACGGGGGAACACAAAGAGTTCTCCATCGAGATATTAAAAGTTCCAACGTTCTATTGGATGACAACTGGAATGCTAAAGTTTCTGACCTCGGACTATCGAGAATAGCGCCCGCTAATCAACCGTACTCATTTCAAGTCACGCTTGCCGTAGGTACCATCGGGTACATCGATCCACTATATTTAACGACTGGTATCCTCACTAAAGAGTCAGATGTGTACTCTTTTGGCGTTATGTTACTTGAAGTATTATGTGGAAGACTAATAAGCAATGTGTTGAGTTTAGTGTCTAGCTGGAGAAGTTGTTATGAACAAAATAAATTAAATGAGATGATATTTCAAGATCCGATGATGCAACAATTGGATTCAAATTCTTTGACAACATTTTCATTCGTTGCATACCAATGTTTAGAATATAGTCGTGAAAAACGGCCAACGATGGAACAAGTTGTGAAAATACTTGAGATTGCACTACAATTTCAGATTGATTACACTCTGAATATGCCAGAGGAGTATGCAGAGATACTTAGAGCTGTACCACCTGATCATCCTCGTCTCTCGTACAGATCCATACAGGAACTTAAAGTGCTTCTCTCAAAAGGGATCCTTCTTAACAAGGGGAAGAAGGTGAGTAATCAATTATATCATTAAGTTGTTGCTTATTGCTTAAGTTTTTTAAAACAAAAATGTAAATATGAAAGATGGTAGATTCTGACATAACTAAAAACAGGCATAACTTCCCTTTATTTATAAAGTGTGATGTGATGGTAGACTATGAAATTTTCCATCCTACAAATGTTTACCATCATTAATATACTCGTGTTAATTAAGTAGTATTAATTCAAACTTTTTTTTTTTTTTTTTATGGGCAGTGGTTTTTATTAAATAAGAATCAAGAACATTGTGAAATGATATCTGCTACAGTGTGTTTGAAACCAGATTATAAAGAAGGAGATTTCGTGTTTCTGAATCGTGATTATAATTCAAGGTGACATGTCCTTCTCTTATTATTATTTTTTCCTTCGCTTAGTGCTGTTTGTCATTTAAGATGTTTTTGTCTGATGATCTGCGGACATGTCTGTAAAGAAGATGT
The DNA here is from genome assembly GCF_046630445.1 of Rutidosis leptorrhynchoides. Taxonomy (NCBI): domain Eukaryota; kingdom Viridiplantae; phylum Streptophyta; class Magnoliopsida; order Asterales; family Asteraceae; genus Rutidosis; species Rutidosis leptorrhynchoides. Next base: position 402,047,492 of record NC_092338.1, on the reverse strand, counting down.
GGTCTAAAGGGGTCTGTATGCTATATAGTGAAGACTGTTTGTTTTTATGTCTGCAAAGTAGCTTAATCCTGTCTGCAACATATTTCTAAGTCTGCGAAGTTGCAGACAGTTGGAGACATTATTTATTTATTTTATCTTACGTATTCAGGAAAACAAGCAGTCTGCAGTAAAAACGTTCGTGAGCGCGCAGACATAAGACATAATAAGATCCGCAGACTGAAAAACAAACAACACCTACTTCTCACTAGTATATAGTATAACTACTAATGCATTAATCTTTGTTGTTCAACCAGATTTTTTACTACGTTCTGCTATAAATCAGATTATGGGAGATACAGAACACATGTTAGAGCTCAATTCTTGTCACCCCAACTCACATACACTGTGAACGAACCTAGTATTCAAGTTTTACCAGTCAGACAAGACTTTCAGCAAACTAAGATATATAGGCCTCAGATACAAATTAGAAGGGGAGACGAAATCTTCAATAAAGCATTTTGCAGATGAGCGAGAAGATGGATGGGTGAGTCTCGAATTGTATCAGTTTATTAGCGAAGGGAAAACTTTTGATCTGAATATTCAGTTTGATGGCTCGAAATATTATCATCCATCAACATTGATAGAAGGAATCGAGTTTAGGCCACTGGAGAAGGTAAGTTGACGAATACCAGTTCATTCATTTATATCTTTCGCTTTATTTTTTTAAGTGTTCCAGTCTTTGCTAAACATCTTTTGGCAAAAATGGCCTCGAAAGGACCTTTGTTCTAAAGAGAAATTTCATGTTTTTTGATAAAACACATTAGGAGAACATGATTTTTCTTCCATACTCATTATAGTAGATTATAGTATAATAAGTTCAATTTTTGTAGGTGGAAGATGAGGTATTAGATGACAAGAATGTAGACATACAGCCCACATCAGATTCAGAATTCGATTGGGAAAAAAATTTGCCAAATGATTGTGAAGAAGTAATAAAGTGGTTAAAAGATAGTAACGCTACATGGACAACGAATGGAGAACTCTACTCTCTTCTTGCGCAGGGTTCTCATTCAAAAAAGGTGGAGAGGTATGTAAATTATTAGTGATGCATTACTCCATATTCAATGGATAAGAGAATTTATAAGGTTTTCCCTGTTCGGATTACCGGGGATCGAGCGAGTCTTTTTACTCGGATGTACACGGTCTAGAAGAAACTGAAAATTGGTGACCATTTCCAAACCCTTTTGGCCACCATAAATTTCGAATTTGAAACCTCTTGCAAGGATCTCAGTATCCCAAGGCAAATTTGTGATGGCTATTCATTCGATATTAATGATAAAAATATTTTCTTTTTTGTTTCCACAAAAAATCCATTTCTCTGTTGATCTTTATCCCTCCTTCACCTTTTTCTGAAGGTGATTGTAGTAATTATGTGTTTATGCTCTTTTAAAATGGCTCTCTAATTTAGTTCTCAAGTGGTTCTACTATTACCAACAAAGCACTTCATAATTGTTGATGTTCTTAAAGACTAGAATAATAAGCCCCTTTCGATTATGCTCATCTCAGTTTCTTGGAACGAGTATGATCATTGGAAACCAAGTCATTCATCTCTTAAAATAGACACTAATCAGTAATTGTTTGCTGATCTGTTTATATACATTATTACCAATTACTGATTCTTGACCTTTGTTTCTATTTGCTACACAAAAACTTACATGTGTATCATTTGATAGTGGTTTTATTTGGCCAAAAATGGGAAGAAATGTTATATTTTACCAGCAAGAGTGGCTTTGAATAATAGAGAATGGAGATGGCAGTCTTCACCTGACTCAAGGTTATTTCTCCATCTCAAGCCTGTTTTCTTTTAACCATATGTCCGTAATGGTGGATCATCTATAAAACGGGTGTTGATTAAATATATATTTTCCAGTTATCATAACATTTTATATAACGCAATATGTTTCCTCACAGATTTGAACAAGTGGCTTTCAATCCAATTAAATGTTTCGGTGTCGAATGCAAAATCAAATCCGTGTTATTGTCACCTCAAGAAACATATGGATGTTACCTTATTTACAAGCTACCGGAAGACACATCCAAACTAGAGGATCCTGTGAAACTAAGGGACCAAGATTTTGATAAAGAATATTGGCAAAATTATGATTATGCAAATGAGGAATTGCGTAAAGAAGGTTGGGAAGAGACTGATTATTGGTTTATTTTTCTAGTTAGCCCTTCTCCCACCCCGATTATTGGACAAAATGTTGATCAGAATCGTCACAACCCGTCGAGACAAAAATTGAAGGGCCTTCCTCAACAAAGGAATGATGGTTGGATGGAAGTTAAAATATGGGAGTTTCAAACTATTACTACAAACAAAATCAAGATGCGGGTTGACTTTGTAAGCTCCATTAACATCCGAATGGAAGGCCTTATTGTGCAAGGTATCGAGTTTAAACCCATATAGTTGTCTTCTTAATGATCATCCGTTAATGATCATAAGCACGACATGTTCACATTTCAAGCAGATTTTGTAGACTCATTTCGTCATCTCACTATTGTGTGTTAATTTGAGTTTTTTTTTTTTTTTTTATAGCTAATATAAGTTATTTTCTGGTATTTTAGTCTTAAGCTTGAATGCTTTCAAAGTGAATGAACAACAGGAACAGGTAAGAGTTCGTGAACAAACGTACATGTCAAGTGTTTACTGTAGTAATAATTAGCTGGTTTGAACTTTGAACTCGGGATCAATGTCGAAAAAACTATTATACAATTAATCAATAACATATGAATCAAGATATGAATAAAAGTGACTCAAAAGTTTACTTCAATCATACAAAATGATACAATTAGCTTTAATTGAACCAACTTTCATCATCTGTGTGCTTAGTATTTGTAAACCCATTCAAATGACTTGCATTGGATTTATACCTGGCAATCAAGATCCATTTACCAAAAATTGGGTCCATTAGGTCAATCATTTGGGTCCATTGGGTCTCGAGAAAACAAAGAGAATGGGTCCATTATGGACCATCTTTAGTCTTTTCTGCTGAAATCCGTTTCCAACCCATTTCAAAATGAAAAAATTAAAAAATAATAAACTTAAAAAATTAGAAAAATAAAAAAAAATATTTCTTTTTATTTAAAAAAAGAATTAAAACTATAAAAATTTTAGAAAAATTATTTTTTTTATTGAGAAAAATTTTTATAAAAAAATGGTCTCGACCCGACCCAAAACCGTTTGGACCCGACCCGTTCGACCCATGACCCGTTTTGACCCAAACCCATTTGGGTCTCGACCCAACCCAACCCGTTTGCCAGGCTTACAAGTATCTTTGACACTAGCATTGTTATACAAGATTCATATACCTTCTGGTTAATACAACATGCTTTATTAGTGCTGCACGTATCGAAAGCCTGACTCTATATCAATGTTTCGACTTGGTTCTGAATTAAATAATTGATATTTTCTCTGCATTTGTGATGGCTTCTTTCTTCCTTTTCGCTATTGGGATCAGCAAAAAGACATCTCGGCACTCGGCAGCAAGATATAGATATACACTGGTGTTAGCAATACAATTCTGTATGTTTGGTACTAGTCAAAAGAACTAAAAATGCTTTCTTGTACATTAGCCTCAGCAATGCATAAACAAGTTAGCATCTGATATTTCTTCCAACTTTGACAACAATATTATTTCACTCAACTTTATATATGTTTTCCCATTTAGGGTGAGTTTTATCTGCAACCAAGAACTCATGAAACTCACCCTCAACTTCTATACAACTACGCCCCGGAGTTTTCTTAACACCACTCCCTATCATCATACTTCTAACCATTTTAACCTCATCCCATTTACGTCTACTAGCGCATAAACTTTCCATAAGCACATAAACACCACTATCATTTGAATCCAACTTTTCAGTAGCAAGTTTACCTAGCTCAAAATTACCATGCATCCTACACGCATTAAGAATCGCTCCCCAAACAGCTTAATCAGCTTCCATTGGCATTTCTTTTATCAATCCATAAGCTTCTTCAAGTAACCCAATTCTTCCTAGTAAATCAATCATGCACGCATAATGCTCTAACGTTGGTTTAAATCCATAATCTTTCTCCATTTCTTTGAAATAACTTCTTCCTTGAGCGAGTAAACCTCCATGACTACATGCAGATAGTACACCAACTAATGTAATTTCATCAGGTTTGTATCCCTTAAATTTCATCTGTTCGAAAAGATCAAAAGCCTTTATTGCATGCCCATGAGAAGCAAAACCAACAATCATCGAGTTCCAGGTTACTATATCTTTGACTCCCATTTCATTAAAAAGCTCTATGGCTGCATCAATATTTCCGCATTTAGCATACATGTCAATAAACGCATTTCCTAATGTCACGGTAAGTTGAATGCGGTTTTGCTTTACGTAATAAATATATATCCACTGGCCTAAATCTAGGCAACCCGATTGAGCACAAGCCGAAAGTACACATACTAAAGTGCTTTCTATAGGAACTAAACCTTCATTTTCCATGTTGTAAAAGAGATCTAAAGCTTCCTTTGGCTTATTATTTTGCGAATAACCTGAAATCATAGCATTCCATGATACAGTATTTCTCTCAGGCATTTCATCAAACATCTGCTTCGCCAAAATTAACACCCCGTTTTTAGCGTACCCATTTATCATACTCGTCCACGAGAAAACATCCTTATCGCTCATACTCTAGAAAATCTCTTTAGCTGTAAGCAAAGAACCGCATTTAACATACATATCCAACACCGAATTCATCAAATTCAAACTAGTATTCAACTTCATCTTTTTAACATACTCATGAGTAGATTTCCCCAGTTCCAAATTCCCTTTCTGAGAACAAGCAGCAAACACGGCTATCATCGTAACCTCGTTCGCCTCAACCACGCTACTTTTCATCCTCTGAAAAACTCGCAATGCCTCATCAGCCATCCCATTTTTCACACACCCATTAATCAAACTGCTCCAAGAAACAACATCTCTCTCAGGCATTTCATCAAACACCTTGCGCGCAGACTCCACTCGCCCACTTTCACTGTAAAAATGAACGAACCCATTTTTCACAACTAAATCGTCCCCAAATCCCACTTTCAAAACCAAACTATGCACAAGTTCTCCAGCCTAACCTCTCACAAGCTTTCAACCCAAACACATAACTTCTCCTATCCATTTCAACGCGTTTTCGAACCATCAAACGAAACAAACAAAACCCAGTTGAATACAAATGTGATTTTAAATAGCCTCTGATCATAACATTCCACATGTAAACATTGGGGTTAGGAAACTGGTTGAATAGAAGTTGAGCATGGGCTAAGTTTCCAGTGTGTGATAAAGCACAATATGTCAGAATCCGGCTTACTGGGAAAACATGGAAAATAAGACCGGTTCGGGTGATTTGAGCTTGAATTTGCTTTAACTGAGACATTGAATTGCATGATTCTATTGATAATAGAGTTGGATTGGTGATGAACAGATTGGTTTGTGCTGAGTTCCATTTGGGTTTCGAAAGTGTAGAGTATAAAAAATGATGAAGTTTCATGTGAATTTTGTTCGGAACGTAGACCGGAAATTATATTTAAATCGCAAATTTGAAGTAACTTAACTTAACCCGGTTCGGATGATAGACCGGCGATTATAGACGGATATGTTTTTAAAACTAAACCCGGTTCGGATGATATTGACCCGGTCAATTTGTGAAAACAAAGGCAGTAACTAGGGCGTTGTGCGAGTGTGCGATCACCATAACTCATACGCCGGTGACAATGCAGCGATTGTGCTCCAAACTCCGATCACTCACCGCCTTCCGTTCACCATCATCATCGTCCACATTTATTAAACCACCACCACCACAACTTCCGTCATTCCACCACCGCCTCCGCGGTCGTTTCTTCCATTCATCTCCCCCAAATCCCCTCACCAAAACCCTAAATCATCGTCACTCCTTCATTTCCCCCAATTTTCATCCACTGGTATTCAATTCTCCTTCAACATCGCAACTTACAAGAACTGCTGTTTCTAATCATGCTTCTTCATCTCCTATATCTGTAAGTTAAGTTTTTGTTCTTCTTTTGTTCTTAATTGTGTATTTTTATTCATGAATTACATTGTAAATTATGTGATGAAATCGTTGTACATTTTGTTCTCATAGATTAGGTCAATTATTTGATTATTATTTGATTATAATTATAGCTGTTATGCAGTTGAATAATAATTTTGCTAGCTACACTAAAGTTAATGTCAAATTAGTACTAGACTACTAATTGAATATTCACAACAAATCAATTTTTTAAGTAACTTATACGGTTGTTAGAGTAAAAAATATATCTATGAAACGAAAAGGGTGGAAACGCCTATACAAATTCTCTAATAAATCAGCTTAAATTTTGTCAGTTTCAGTGATTGTCGTTGAAGATTTATGATGGTATGACATTTTAGCTTTACTGTTATATGTAGTACATGCAAGTGCGGCATCTTACTCTCAAGCAAAGGAAGCGGAAGTTAAAGAGTAGGCAGCCACTTTCTCCGGTAGTTTCCAAGCTGAAGAAATACAAAATGAAGTCTTATTCGTATGTGCCTTATCTTTTCTCAAGTTTCGTTCTTATATATATTGAATGTTTTTATGCACGCATGTGAAGAAGAACTTAATTTCCTTGGATTTGATCAGATCTTTCAAGGGACGGTTTAGGACTATGAATGATGGGCAGATTAGGCGGTGGAAGGAAGGCAAACGACACAATGCTCATTTAAAGGTATATTTTAATATTTATTATCTCTTACGTCTCACGCATTCGGCAGTATCATTGAAAATACTTAAAAGGTAGAAACTTTAGAGTCTATTGCAAATGCCATTTTGCGTAGATACACTTTATCCGTTAAGTCAATAACGTGTACATGTGCCATCACTGCTATCTTGTATTCTATTGCAACCATGTATGGATTATAATCTATTGCAAATTCTTAAAAGGTATACCTAACTAAGTCAATAACTTGTACATGTGCCATCACTGCTACCCTATGTCGTGAGTTCCAACCTATTTCGAAATATCTCTTCAGTATTAAGAATTTATTAACAGTGATTCAGTATCAAACGAACTATAAGGCCCCGTTTGGCTTACGGAATTCAATGGGATTCCGACGGAATTGGAATCGAATTTAGACACAACGCGTCTAAATTCAATTCCAATTCCGCCGGAATCCCATTGAATTCCGTGAGCCAAACGGGACCTAAGTGAATGTTATTTCCCACTGCGACACGACCAGGAAACTTGACCTTGCCCAGGTTTGTAGGAAATGTTAACCTGACACCATCATAACTTAAATTTTTTGGGTATTAACCTTGGATTATTTGAGAGCTGCTAATAATTAGTACGTATTATTTCGCACTTCTCATATGCTTCAAATGTTGTTTCAAACTTTTTAACTAAAATACTGATAAGCTGATTGCCTTATAGGGTTAAGGAAGATTGGTAGGTCTGTAACCATGGAGGACATTTTGCTTCCGTGTCTTGAGTTTGGTTTTATTGTATGAACAGAGGCATTGTTTCTAATGCATATTCATGCTTTATTATCTTCCTATGAAGATTTTACACCATTTACAAGTAGAGGCGGGAAATTGGGTCAGAGGGCGGGTTGTTTAATGGGCCAGAACTTGAATGAAGTTAGATTGAATAGGCATTATTTTCAATTACGGTGATCTTTTGAGGTTTTTAGCTTTCTATGTATTTGATGATACTTCTGATGAGTTTCAGCCCATTTCATCCGTATCCTTATTATTTCAGTCTTGAATCTTAACCCGGAAAACCCATCAAAGCTCTAACAGTAGAAGTGTCTAACTCAACCTGAATCAGCCTAGTTACTTTTTAGATAAAAGGCTTTAATTGTAGTATTATATACATAATGTCAATCATAATTAAACACCAGTATCTATAGAACTACTCAGGGCTCATGAAATTAATGAGAATATTATGTTTGATGCAGTCGAAGATAGCAAAGCGTAGGGGCAGACTTCCTGCCTTAGTTCCAGCAGCATATGCTAAAGTGATGAAGAAACTCAACTTCTGTGGTTAAATTACTGCATGCATTCCATATGGGGTTTGAACAATTATAACATCTGGAATGAGATGGCAAGCTATTTTGTAATGTCACTGTTATCTTATCATAATTAAAATTTAATTTGGCAATTTTGCTTCAGCAACTCAATTTTAGACATTAACATAGATAAGATGTGACCATTGCTTCTGGACAATTTCTGATACTGGTTACATGGTGCTGGATGTGGTTCTGAAATGTTTGCAATTTTGAAATATATTAATTTATTACGAGCAATCTTTACACTAAAAGATTAAAGCAGGTGCATAGTTATCACTCATTTTGTAACATTAGCTTACGGATATTGCGGTATTTCTCCTCAAATCTCTCAGACATTACAGCCACCAACGCCCTGTTGTTGGGCGTTGGTGGTTGGAAACATGGTGCTGGAAACAGAAAAACATAAAGAAAAATGAATGTTCTACCAAGTTCCCAAAAGGGTCAAACAAAACCACAAAGAACAAGCCTTCTGTTTCCAAAAGGTCCGAGAAAAATAGCATACTAAAACCAAATTTCGAGAGAGAATCTCGACAACGTTTTTGATGAATCAAATTTTGATTATTCCAAGGTGCCTCCATTTGTATGTTCTTGAACAGGTGTTGCTATACAGTGCTACAAATGCGAATAATCTTGATAATTGTAACTTTGTAGTATTTTTTAAAGATTTTATTAAGAATGTGATTCCCTATATTACAGATCTCCAGGTAATAGACGAATTCAACTAGATACATGTCACATGTAGGAGTGCAACTCTCATGAGACTCGTGATAAAAGCCTAACACTCAGAGTTTAACATAAAAAAAAGAGATTGTAGATGAAAGAAAAATCAAGGGATTTTTGTTTATGTACTTCAAGCTTTTGTAGCTTCCAATGGAGCTGTGGTCCTGCTGGCTGTGATTTGTTCAAACAGGTCTCGAATTTTCAAACCAACGATGGTTTGAAACAGCCCAGTGCCATTGTTGCTACCAGGAAAATCAGAATGCTTCAACATTTGTTGGGTAATTTCTCCATAAAACTTTGTTGAGATGTTGCTTAAGTGGCTCTCAACGTAGATGAGTTCGTCCAGTCTGTCGAATTGCCCATCCATCTCCAAAACAGAAACCTGGAAGGTAAAAGGGTATTTTAATTCAAACTCCTGCTTATATCTGTGTCTAAAGCTGCCAATATGGGCGGGTCACGTGGGCTGGGTAACATGTCAAAACAGATTTTGTACTAAGGTTTTGGATGCTCTAATAATACAATATGGGGGACTTTTTTACCTGTTCACTATTCAATTTTTAGTTAAAGTTTTTTATTTGACCCGTTTGAGATTGAATATGACCCTAATCGACCCATGTAAATGGATAGAAACTGTCATCTGACTTAATGTGCATTCTACAGTAGAAGATTATGTGAACTTACCTCATGACCATAATAAGAATCGGGCCCATAGGCAAATTTGATACCAGGGTAAGAACAAGTGAGCTTCCTTCCACATGGGACCCATGATATGGTGGAACCTTCATCAAACAAGTAAACAGGGCTGAAGTATTTCACTCCCTCTTTCATTATCAACTTCACTCTCAATACCTTCCCCTCGTTGTCGCCTGGAATCAGTTGTGTAGGCAACACTTCTATAACTGCATCGGCGAATTGCTTTTGTGGGTCTGCATCATAGAATTGAAGTGTCAAATATGTGACCCAAAGACTCTTTCTTTAGGTTCAATATCCACTCAACATCTGAGAAAGTAATCCTAATTCCATGGATAAGTTCCCAACTGTTTATGTTAGATGTGAAAAGATTGGCGGGTAGGTTGGGATTCAGTTATGGGTCAAAACATGTTGTTTACTAATTTATGGTATGGGCTGGGTCATATTGATCCCAACATTTGTTGTCATTTTTGTAGAAGGGAGCTAGTAGTTTATTATTTAAATATGATTATAGAATCCTTTTTAGTCCAATTAATCTAATGTTTTTGTATGTTAGCACAAGTTTATTTTTCAAATACAATTACTAAATTAAGGTTATAGTTGACAGTGGTTTACCGATATAAGCATCAAAATCCGGCTTTCTGGATTCAATACTAGCTTTGATACTTTCAAGGCTGTGTCCTCTCTCTGCCATGTCCCTCTGTAATTCATGCAAAATGTTAGCACAATTTTTTATACATACAGCATAATAACTAGTAGCATCGTTTAATCATCCAAGTATGATAACAAAAACTACATCTTTACAATGGTAATTTAAGCTTTTAATTAAATAGAGTGATTTAGGAGGTTCTATGCATTATACAGTACATCTTGGGTGATCTTAGGTGACTTTCAACCCGTTAGACTCATTTGACCCATATTCGGCCATTATGATTTGACCCCTATTAGATGAAAAATAACCCAAATCGACCCATTCAAAATAAATTGGGTCAAAATTGCCACCTCTACTTATATGATAGGAATCATGATCCGAATATCTGAACTTGTTTAACACCATGTTAAAAAAAAACTTAACATTACCTGAATTTTCCAGGCAAATTTAACATCATTGCTGATGTCCAAGTAGATACTGAAGTCCAACAGGTCTCTTACTCTTTGATCATACCTACATATATCGAAAACAAAAATCATATAACCAAAAAGATTAGGACATAAATTGAGTTTGGGTGATGTGCACCACGTTTAACGGTCATTCGATCAATTTGACTCAGCACTAAAACAAACGAAACCTTGAATGACAAGTCTAATAACGTAAACCGATAAAGGGAATTGGACTTACATTGGGTGCAAACCTTCAATGACAAGGATCTTAGGTGGCTTGATAAGCTCAGCAGGGTCCAAAAGACCACTAACATGGTTATAAATCGGCTTTTCAACCGCAATACCATCTTTAAGAGCCTTAACCTGTTCATACATAAGATCAAAGTTATTTGCTCTTGGATCAAGTGCAGTCACACCTTCAACTTTTCGTCCCGTTCTATCCAATGAATGGTAATCATCCAAACATATAACCGTTGTTGTGTCACTTATAAGTGTGTTCGAGTCAGGATTACCTCCCTTTGGTGGTTCGGCTGCACCACCAAACACACTAGTCAACCGTCTCATGAAGGTACTTTTTCCGCACCCTGAGTCGGCTGCTAGACCGATAACGATTGTGTCCCCTGCACATCTTATCACACCGTTTCTCACCCTGTTTCGATTAGCATTTTTACCAACATTGAAAAACAATACTTGTCTTGGTTGAATTGCTAAGTTGGATTTTGTTGGTGTTGAGATTGAAGTTGTTGAGTTAAGAGACTGGGCTGTGTACACTGTGGACACTGCCATTTTTTCTTATCTCAATTGTGTGAAGTTTAAGAGAGAATGAGAAAATAGCTTTTAAATGTGTTAATGGCATTGGGTTTTTAGTCATTTTCTTCTAAGTGATAGTTTTTGTGAGATACAAAATGAAAGAAGGGGTTCAAATCTAGACAAATGATTGTACAACTTGAGTTTTACAGTGTACAACTCTTAAATGCAAGTTAGACAATATATGGGACTAATCTTAAGGTGGAGAAATATAGTGATCATGGTTGTGGTGTCTTTTAATGTTTGAGGGCATTTTAGTCATTTCAAAGTGTTTGAAAAAGAAAGATTGGGTAATGAAGATGAGGTGATGGCATTTGTGATAACAATAGGCATGAAGAAGCTTGGTCGTTATTGGTTTTAGTTTGGATATTAGTCATGCCATGTGGCAGCTAGGGATTGGTTGATTGAGGATGAGGGTAGTTTGTGTGGAGTAGAGCTTTGGGTCCTTTTTTGCTAACCATAATAAACTATTAGTTCACAGTAATTCAACTATGAACACCAGACTCTTAATTTCACACAAACAATAGGAATTAAAGTGCAGAAAATTAAGAGAACACGAATTAGAAGAAAATCAATAATATATTAAGCACAATCGTGTTTTTGATATTTATGTGAAAACTGCAAACATAAACGTGTATTTATACAAGAAGAACCAAATCTTCCAGATTTGGTTTCTTAACAAACTACTCTACAAAATAGGAAAAGATATACAAGGATCAAAGCTAAACTTAAGGAGATTAATTCTGGAAGATAAACACAAAAACGCATCATCATATATCTTCTAAATATAAAAGAGATCTTCCAGAATCTTCAAATGGCTTTATCAACAAGAAATCATTCGGCAGTTGACTTTTGAAAACTTCAGACTCTAACATCATCTGCTCCTCAGACTCTAACATCATCAGACTCTAAAATCTGCAAAATACTTTGACTCATCAGATTAACTTTCCCAACAATCTCCCCCTATCTGATGATGTCAAAACAATTCAAGCTACTAACCCATCAACTTCTTGACCTCTCTTTCAATCAGCTTGCACTTATGCTTCATGTGTGAGATCTTCTTCATCATACTGATCTTGCTGTACAAGTGCATCAACAACTTTCTTCGAAAAGGTAAGGTCTGCAGAGATTCACACCTTGTCATCAAACTTAATAGCAGCTCAATATTAGCATCCTCAAACTGATCCACTCTAATCAACATTCTCCTTCCATTAGAAGTTTTAACCAGCAATGCATCCAAATACTCAACATAAAAATCATCTATAAACTCCATATGTTCAGGAACAGCATATGTATCAACTATCCTCTTGACCCTTCTTTCTTTCTTTCTCAAATTAAAGGCTTCACAGAAAACTTCATAATCCTTCAAACTAATAAACCCTTCTTCAAACACCAGATGCACAAACATAAAAATCCTCTTAAACACCTCACTTAAAATCACCCTGTCACCTTCACAACCTCTCAAACCAAATGCAATTCCTCTCCATTCACAAAATCCTAACCTCAATATTTGATTCAACTTCACCCTTAATCTTTTATCAGAAGCATGAGATAAAGTCAGAAACAAACACACTCCATCATACTCAGTCCTATCAATTTCAACCTTCAACACTTCTCCTTCATACCTTCTAAATCTAAACCTTTTATTCAACTTAGCTCTCAGATCATTCAAGACCGCAGGATTTTCAGAAATATCACCAGCAGATTCTGCAATAATCTCACCAACAGCTGCAACATTTTTACCCTTATCCTTAACACCACCAGCAACAATTTCATCACCAACAGTAACATTCTCAACCACATTTTCTGAAACCACAACCTCATCAACAACAATGTGCTCCCCCTCAATTTGATTCTCCCCCTCAACAGCAGCTCTCTTATTCTTATCACCAGCAACCTCTGCATCATCAACTCTCTTTCTTTTCTCCCCCTTTTTGACATCATCCACCTGAAGAGAAGATATGATTTCCCAGATTTCAGCTTGTTGATTTTTTAAAGTAACCAAATCAGAAGCAAACCCTGTAAAACAACTTTCTACCCCATCAACTTTCTTTTCCAATACATCCAACCTGTCATTAAACATCACCACAGAATTTGAATTACCAGCACCACCCTGCAACTCCCCAACCAACCTCCTCACCTCCATCAACTCTGATTTTGAAACAAAATTATTATTAAAGTTTTTAGAAAGATCAGACTGCACAACAGATAGTTTGTCATCAAACTTCTTAGTCAAATTAGTCAAAGCCTTATTCAAGCCAACCAATTCAACTGGTGCCCCAGTCTGACCTGCAGTGTCAATAGATGTGGGTATGGTTGGTATATCCTCATGACTTTCCTGTTGTGAAGAAAAGCAATCCTTGGATAAAGAAGGTGTTGAGGCCTGTACCACACCCTGTGACATGAGTGTGGCATTGGCAGCCTGTGCAAGAGTGTGTAAGGATGACATGCTCTGGAAAGGTAGTGACAGACTTAAGTCTGAGGTAGAAGTAGGTTTGGCCATTTCAGTAGGTTGTTGAATTTGGTTTGATGAGTCCAGGATTGGGACCTCTGTTTGTAAGTTAACTGAGGGGGTTGCATCAGTAACTGTAATGTGGGTATCCAAGTTAACTAACCTATCAGGTTTGGTTAAGGTCAAAGCACTGCTTGCAACAACCTCTAGCAGAGGTGAAGAAACAGTACTAGCACCATCTTGCCTAGTGAATTGTAATGGTGAATTCACAGGTGCTGAATCATCTAAGGGTTCAAGTATGGTGGTATTCTCTGTATGAACTGGTGAGTTCATAAGGTTGTTTGATGAAGATATTTGCTCAGTAGCAGTGGGTGAAGATGGGTTAGATTGAAGTGGTGTTTCTTCAACCATATCTTCAGCCTGCTCTGTTTGATTGACAATATGGGGTGGAGTAATTGGGGGGGTAGAAACTGAATGTTCAGATTCTGTTGAATGTTGTTGACCATTGTTGTGACCTTCTTCAGATTCTGATTGCTCAGATCCTGAAGAAGATGCCCCTTCAGATTCTGATTGCTCAGGATCTGCAGGTTGGTCTGCACGGCCCAAATTGACCCAATGCATCATAGCAGCTGTAAGAGGGACTTCTTGACCATCATCAATGTGCCTATGAAACATTTTGACACTGCATTCAGGTAAATACCTGTACTCATAGACATTAAAAGTTTGCAAACCATTGTACAAAATTGGTGTCATTGCTTGTTCAAACATTAGACTCATAAATCTTATGAATGGCACATTGTGATCTCTTAAAGGTTTTTCAGTAAGCACTAAGAGTTCATTAAAATACAGACGTGCAAAGTCTATATTTCTCCCTGTTACCATGGCATCAAAAATATGAGCCTCAAAATCATTTATTTCAGTTAGACTCCCACATTTAAAACTCAAACTTCTGATTATATTTGACAATAGAAACATCCACCTTGGACTGAACATACTGATTTTGACACTAGAATTGGTTAAGGGCTGACCAACTAGGTTAAAACAATTTCGTACAGCAGATTTTGCTGCTGTTCGAACAAAATTCTCATTAAAAGGAAGGTTTAAAGCAGCCCTTAAATGATTTTCAGTAATTGTTAAGGTGTTGTTACCATTCCTGTAAGTACCAGTAATTGACCTTGCTTCTCTGTTCCCATTACAAGTGTACCAGAACTCAGCCAGCATCTCAGGATACATCACCGTTGTCTTAAAGAAGGCATCCTTCAAAGGATGATTCCTCATAAACAGCATCAATTCCTCATATCCCTCATTAGCAAACCCTTCTGGAATTCTACCACAAGCTACCCTATTGTTCACCGATACCTGTACCTCCTTATTACCTCTAAAATCCTTTGCTCGATGCATCCTTTCAGTTGGTTCCAGAACAAAAGGGATGAATTTCATGTTCGCCATTGTAATCGCAAGAGAATTTCGAAAAACAGATGAGGGTTTTGAGATGATCGACTGATTTGACAAAAAAAATTTAAAATTTAAACCCTATTAAATAATTCTGACACCGCCAAAAATTTTACCATTTACCTCCTCAAAAAGTTACAGTTTTGACCCTTTTATTATAAGAAATAGAATAAAGAAAAATAAACTTACCTAAAACAGAACAAGAAAAAAAAACTTTATTTGACTCAAGATAGAAAATAATTTACACAAAATTACATCAAAAATACACCAGAGTCACACCATCTCAGACTCTGAAATAGCATTACCTCATCCAGACTCATTAAAACATCAGACTCCGGAAGAGTCATCACTAGACAACATTTCACTAGATGGATTTAACATTCCAAGTTGTCCAAGAAGATAAAAATGCCTTTCTTCATTAAGTGCCTTAGTAAAAATATCTGCCAATTGATCCTTTGTACCAATATGCTTCAAATACACTTTGCCCTTTTCAACACAATCCCTTATAAAATGATGTCTGATTTCAATGTGCTTTGTTCTTGAGTGAAACACTGGATTCTCAGTAATAGCAATTGCACTCTCATTGTCACACATGATTGGAGTGTTGGACAATGTCAACCCAAAATCCAAAAGTTGATGTTGCATCCAAAGTAATTGAGCACAGCAGCTTCCTGCAGCAACATATTCAGCTTCTGCTGTAGAAGTAGCAACAGAGTTTTGCTTCTTACTAGACCAGCTAACCAGTTTTCCACCTAACAATTGACATCCACCAGAAGTGCTTTTCCTGTCTAACTTGCAACCTGCATAGTCTGCATCTGTGTAACCAATTAGATCAAACCCTGAGTCTTTGGGATACCAAAGACCCAGGTTAGGGGTACCTTTTAAGTACCTAAAAATCCTTTTCACAGCTTTGTAATGAGACTCCTTAGGGTCAGATTGGTAACGTGCACAAAGACATGTAGCAAACATTATATCAGGTCTACTTGCAGTTAAGTATAACAAAGATCCAATCAAACCTCTATAGGTTGATTGACAAGTGGGTTTACCAGACTCATCCTTATCAAGTTTTTCAGAAATGCTCATTGGTGTTCTTATAGAAGAACAATTTTTGAAACCATATTTGTCTAACATGTTAGCAATATAGTTACTCTGGTTTATAAAAATACCCTCAGAACTTTGTTTTATTTGCAACCCAAGAAAATAGTTTAATGTACACAAATTACTCATTCTATACTCTTTTGACATAATATCAGAAAACCATTTTCCCAAGTTAGGATTAGTAGACCCAAATATAATGTCATCTACATAAATTTGAACAAGTAGCACATCACCTTTGTCCTTTTTGACAAACAAAGTCTTGTCAATAGCTCCTCTGGAAAAATTATTTTCTAGAAGAAATGTTGACAAGGTATCATACCAGGCTCTTGGAGCTTGCTTCAGACCATACAATGCCTTTTTCAATTTGTAAACATGTTTTGGAAATTTCTTACTTACATAACCAGGAGGTTGTTTCACATACACCTCTTCTTGCAAAACTCCATTCAAGAAAGCACTCTTCACATCCATTTGAGATACCTTAAACCCTTTGTGAGCAGCATGAGACAAAAACAATCTGATAGCTTCAATTCTAGCCACAGGAGCAAAAGTCTCATCATAATCTATCCCTTCTTCTTGCCTGTACCCTTGAGCAACCAACCTTGCCTTATTTCTGATAACAATACCATCTTTATCCACCTTGTTCCTGAATACCCATTTTGTGCCAATGATAGTTTTATCATCAGGCTTTGGAACCAATTCCCATACTTCATTCCTTTCAAACTCTGTAAGTTCTTCAGTCATAGCCTCATTCCAGTCATCATCACCTAGTGCCTCATCAATCTTCTTAGGCTCAATAAGTGAAAGAAAACTTGAAAACAAACAGAAATTAGCTATGGCAGATTCAGACACAGCAGCCTGATTAGAAGAACTAGTCTTGGGTAACCCTGTAGTATCCACAACATAATCATCAAGATGCTTTGGATGAACTATGCTTCTTGAAGATCTTCTGATAGGTACAATGGGATCTGAGGTGGTATCTGATGATTGGCCACTCTCTTGATTAACAACAATCTCTTCTTCTTGTGTAGAATTCTCAGAATTGGATGATTGATCCATTTCTAAGGAGCTTTCATCAAAAGAAACATTGATAGATTCTTCAATCTTCATTCTCCTCTGATTGTAAACTCTATAAGCTTTAGATACAGAAGAATATCCCATAAAAATACCTTCATCAGACTTTGGCTTCATCTTATCAAGCTGATCTCTTTGATTTAAAATGTAGCACTTACACCCAAAAACTTGAAAATAATGAATAGTAGGCACCTTTTTGTGATATAACTCATAAGGAGTTTTACCATGTTTCTTCACAATCAGTGACCTATTTTGAGTGTAACATGCTGTGTTTACAGCTTCAGCCCAGAACCTTAAAGCTATATTCGATTGACATAGCATAGTTCTAGCTGCTTCAATAAGGGTTCTGTTTCTTCTTTCAGCAACTCCATTCTGTTGAGGAGTTCTTACAGCAGAGAAGTTTTGACCAATTCCAGATTCTTCACAAAAATCAATTAAAGTAACATTTTTGAACTCAGTACCATGATCACTTCTTAACTGTTTAACAAGAATACCCTTTTGAACCTGCTCTCTTTTGATCAACCTGATGATTTCTTCAGGAGCATCACTCTTTGCAGCCAAGAAAATAACCCAAGTAAATCTGGAATACTCATCAACAATCACAAGAGTATACCTTTTTCCACCCAAACTACTAGTATTCATTGGACCAAACAGATCCATATGAAGCATGTGAAGTGGATCACAAATGGTAGCCAGGGTTTTTGAAGGAAACTTGGTTTTGGTTTGTTTACCCATAATACAAGCAGAACATGGCTTATCTTTCTTAAAGGGTTGCTGTGGAAGACCTCTCACCAATTTCTTCTTAGACAGCTCATTTATATTCTTAAAATTAAGATGAGAAAGTCTTTTATGCCACAGCCAATTTAGCTCATTTACAGTCTGAGAATACAAACATGTCTCAATACCAGAATTAACAGAATTCAGATCCAATACATACACATTCTGATGTCTCCAGGCCACAAGTGTTGGCCTACCTTTTGGATCATAAATAATACCAGCTTTCTTTCTGATTCTTATTTCACAGTCTTCATCAGCAATTTGACTAACACTTAGCAGATTATGCATCAACCCTTCAACTAAGGCAACTTTCATCAAAGTAACACTACCAGCTTTCACAGTACCATAACCAACTGTCTTTGCAACAGAATTATCACCATATCTCACAGGAGGACCCTTCTCTTCTACAAACTCTACAAGATGTTCTTTGCATCCAGTCATATGTCTTGAGCAGCCACTATCCAGATACCACTTACTACCCTGCTACACAAGACACAAACAACTACACAATTAATTCTTGGAGGGAACCCACTTTTCAGTGGGTTCAATAGGAGAATCTTTTACTCTCCATACAAAAGCTTTGTTACCAATCCAGATCAACTTGTCTTTAACAGATTTCAAAACACTTTCACTTTCACAGACTTTGGGTTTCCAACACTTTTCAATTCTCTTTGGAAGACAACATGTACTCTTAACAGGAGATTTCTCTTTACTTTTGATTACATTATTAAGTTTTGAAATTTCCTTTTTAAGTTTTCGAATAGTCTTAGTCTGTTTGGACTTTGACTTTCTTTTTGACCTTTTAGAATCTGGACTGGTACTAGTAACAGAAGATAAATCAGATATGTCCTTGCAACTTGACTCATGGGTGATAGACTCCTGGTCAGAACATTCACTTTTAATTTTCAAATCTAAACTGTTAGAGTCTGAAGATTTCTCAAGTTCAGACTCTGATTGACTTTTACTTTCTGACCAGTTAGAGTCTGATGGTAACAAAATTTCAGACTCTAAAGGATCTCTGCTCTCAAGTACAATGATGTCTAAAGGCTCAACAGGATCTAATGATTTTACAAAAGCATTTGTCAAAATCTTTTTATCACCATCAAACTTTACAAAAGTATCTGGTAAAATATCAGGTTTAAATCTATTAGGATCAGCTTCCACATTATTGTCTAATATGTAGTTTTCACCTAATATAGCCTTAACATCATCTGGAATTTGTTTGGCAATAGCATCAGAATTCTTTTTAGAAGATACACACCAAGATCTAAAAATTGACTCATAATGTTTTGACCTTTTAATTGATCTTCCTAATTCTGTATTTAATCTTTTAGTTTCTTCAGCATATGCCATTTTATAAGTGTCTAATTCAGCCTCACACGATTTTAATCCTTTAATTTCAGCATCTTTTTCCATAATTGACTGTTTAAGATCAAAGATTTGTGTTCTTAACCTATCAATGTCTTCTAAACACCACTTAAAGTCAAGCAACAAGTACTGAAACATTCTCACTTTTTCATTATCAAAATAGTTCACAAAGTTTTGTACCTTATAGGCAGAAATTTTATTACAAGAACTATCCATATCCATCTTCTCAATAGCCTTCAGATCCTCTTCAAAATTACTGGATCCACCAACCATTTCAGTTAAAGCCATAAAACACTTGTCTTCCTCATCATCTGATGATGAATCTTCATCCTCCCATGTTTCAGTATACAAAGCCTTCTCCTGTTCTTTACCCTTTGCCTTCTCAGCTTCATTCTTTAATTTCTTGTACTTCAACTTGTACTTTCTTGCTTTGTCAACAGACTTGTAGGAATCTGAACCTCCTTCAACCTTAGACCAGCAATCAGCAGCTATATGCCCTATCTTACCACACTTGAAACACTTAGCTTTCTTTGGATCAAATGAACTCTTACCTTTACCCTTCTTAAAACCAAACTTTCTTTGCTCAACTCTCTGAGCCAAAAGAGCTATCTGGGCCTCCAGATCATCATCTTCCTCATCTTCTTCAGATTCACTATCATCAGAAGTTTCATCATCCTCAGATTCAACCTTACTAGAGTAACTGGAGAACAACTGTTTGTTCTTCTTTGTAGTAGCCACCAAAGCTGCCTCTGGATCTTTAGCAACCTTCTTAACATTGATCTTGTTCTTCAACTGTGTTTCTTCAAAATTTGATAGAATACCAAACAACTCACTTAGCTCATACCCTTCAATCTTCTCACTTATTACCATAGAAGTAATAACCGATTCAAAGTTTGAAGGTAGTAATTCAATGAACTTTTGACACAAAACTTGTTGTGTCTTTTCTATACCAACACTTTCAAGATCATTTATCAAAACCTGAAACCTTGAGTGGAGATCACTTAAGGATTCTTTAGGCTCAGCAGCAAAGTTTTCATAGCATCTGATCAGATTCTTTCTCTTTTGAGTCTTAACAACTGTGACTCCTTCATAATCATTAAGTAAAAGATCCCACATAGCTTTAGCAGTCTTGGCATGACTAATTTTCCTGAGAATAGGAACAGTGACAGCATTACCAATAATACTTCTTATTTTGCTGTCAAGCTTAAACTTTATAGCTTCTGCTTCTGTCCATCTTTCTCTTGGAGTTGAACGAAAATAAGCAGGTTGTGCAGCAACAGTATCTGATCCAGGAACAGCATCGACCATTTGACCTGGTGTAATGGGTCCTGTGGTAAGGACAGTTTCTGCATCTTCATGAACAGATCCAAGAAACCATAGAACTTTTAGCTTCCATGTTGCAAAGTCTGTGCCATCAAAAATCGGCACACCTTTTCCAGCCATGACTGGAGTAACAATTGTACTGGTAGACATCTTGATTTCTTCAAAGATGAAAAATAGATCGTTTTAAAGATTACCTTTGACGGATTTACACCTTACCCGCTCTGATACCAGTTATTAGTTCACAGTAATTCAACTATGAACACCAGACTCTTAATTTCACACAAACAATAGGAATTAAAGTGCAGAAAATTAAGAGAACACGAATTAGAAGAAAATCAATAATATATTAAGCACAATCGTGTTTTTGATATTTATGTGAAAACTGCAAACATAAACGTGTATTTATACAAGAAGAACCAAATCTTCCAGATTTGGTTTCTTAACAAACTACTCTACAAAATAGGAAAAGATATACAAGGATCAAAGCTAAACTTAAGGAGATTAATTCTGGAAGATAAACACAAAAACGCATCATCATATATCTTCTAAATATAAAAGAGATCTTCCAGAATCTTCAAATGGCTTTATCAACAAGAAATCATTCGGCAGTTGACTTTTGAAAACTTCAGACTCTAACATCATCTGCTCCTCAGACTCTAACATCATCAGACTCTAAAATCTGCAAAATACTTTGACTCATCAGATTAACTTTCCCAACATAAACTCTTGCCATCCTTTCTGATATTTTGCTCCTCACAGACTCAAATAACTTGAATTCACCTCATTTTTCCCACATAGAAACTAATTGTAAATGCATGTAGGTATTTTGTATATACTTACTGAACAATTTTTAAAACAATAGGTACAAGTGTACAACTTGTGATCTTTGACTTTAGTTGGCATTGTCTATGAACATGCATTTGCATGCTAAAATTCAAGATATATGATGAAGAACTTAGAAAGACTGAAAAGCATCAACCATTTAAAATGATATTTCTACACATGTATTGCAGTACTTATAGAACTTGTTATGTGTTGATTACTTAACGTGTAAATCATATATAGAACACCACCCTTTTGATATCTGAGTATTCTTAGAAATAAGTAAAATCATAAGAACGTACATAGTTGCTATACTGTGTTTCAACTTTATTTGGATGAAAATTCGAACCTATAATCTTCTAATGCAACTAAAAGAGGGATGAGAATTCGCAGATAGAAAGAAGTGTTTTATCGAGAATTCGAACTTATTTGGTATTCTGTTGTCCCAAGTTTAACAATACAATCCTTTCGCAACTATCATCTGAAATGTGTAAAGCATTACCAATCAAAAGTTTCATCCTTCTATTTTCCAATATGTTTTCATATACGAATCCAAATTCATATCGTTTCAGTTACAAAGTGTAAGAAGGCTGGTTAGTAAAGCTTCATTTTATTTACATAATAAACTTGAGTCGAACAAAGCAGTATGTTGCGACTACTTAATTATTGAAAACACATAATTAAGACAGTGAATGAGACAATACAAAACAACAAACAAGAGATATGCATACCAATAAGAAAACCTAAAAAAAGACGCAGCAACAAATGTATTGTTTTATGCTTCTATAATCAAATCAATCAATCAATTACACATGAGATTCAAGACCTATATTTATGCTTCTTGGAAGTGAAATAAGCAAAACCCTCCGAATAACAAGCCAAGCCGCAACCAACGCATATACGGATTCTAACTCAACTATCAGCGCTTTATAGATGTACAAATGATGACATGTCACTTGTTCCCACGGAAATAGGTGTACACTTTCTGTGTAATACAAAGAAAGTGTAAAAAAAATCATTGATCCATCACTATGAAATAAAAAAACAGAGAACGAATTAGTCACTAACCTGAAGCACCCAGAAACTGAGAAGTGATTCTAGGCAAAATAGTCCAAATCCTACCAGATAGAAGATCTGTAACAAAATTGGTCAACAATCAGGATGTGAATATTTGTCGAAGAAGTATGTGTTAGAATTTAAGAACAATCAAAAAAGAAGATGCAAAGTTTGACTTTAAAGGTCAACTAGAGTGATTACATTCACACATCTAGAGTAGGGAATATGTGTAATATGAAAATTCAAAGACTTGGAACGGTTTTACATGTCAAAAATTTCAGTGGCACTATACTTGTGACGTTAGTGTTGTGTGTCACCTGAATTTGTATTGTTTTAGTAACTTTGATACTAGTCATGCGTAAGATATGTCATGCAACCTTCATATCAAAACTTAAATCCTCCATAAAACATACACATGCTAACATTGACACACTAAAAACCCATAACCCGTATTGACAGCTCACAAACACATGTTTTTTTTTAAGTACAGAGTTCTTTCATGGGCAGGATTAGTTATATTATGTGTACTTTGCATGTACATAATCCATGCATATTATGACAGTGATTTATTTATGTAAGCATAAAACATGCACATTGTAGGACTTACTCCTGCTAGTCCATGGTCTGAAAATACATCGATTGCAGCTAGGATGCCCCTGGTGAATGAAAACAAGTATGCTAAAATTAGAAGATGGTAAAAAAAAAAAGATGGACATTAAGACTAGCACCTAATTAATAACTCCATATAATACTAGAATACTTAAATGATTTGAATTTGACACCCCAACCCACCCAAAGAAAAAATATTATTTTATAGAAGAGGCGACAATTTTGATATTCTTGCTTATAAATGGGTCCATTTTTTGTTTCAGTACTATCTCAAATGGGTCAAGATAGCTATTAAGCTAAGAAGGGAGCAAGTCTAATGTAACGCGGCGTTTAATTCATACAAGCCAACAATCCCCCCTTTGACCAACCAGTTTTGACTAACAGTAGAGAACCCTGTTCATTTGATTGTTATTTAACCCACTGATCTCACCGCCTTAAAGTTAAAAAGATGGAACATATAAAAACGGCTAGCAGAGTTATAATACAAGAACTTACGTCAACGACCTCCCATTAAACACTATTGGTGGAGCGATCGAAGCAAATATACAAAAACCAAGATGGATCTGCAAAATGACAAAGGATATAAACTGTAAGGAAAAAATTACTTAAAATATACGACTAGGTCATACGATGGTTCCTCAGTAATAGCTTACCAGGTAAAACAAGAAAAACCAACCAAATTTTAAAGCACTGTCAGTCCTGCATATCAAGAAAATAAAAAACTCAAAACCAGCTTCTAGATATAACTATACAACTTAATGTAATGAAATGTGCAACATAAGTTACATATATAATTTGTAACCTACAAGATGTAGAAAAAATATTATGATTCAACAGTGATCATTCAACAACTATGATAGAAAAAAAGAAGCTCTCCTACAAGTTGTAGGATTTTTAAATGTATAATTTTAAAATGGAAGACTAAGTAAAGAAGAAACATACCTCATTGCACGATAAAGTGGCCTGTACCATAAGACGTATGAAAGGGGTACTCCAAGAAGTGCATAGATTGTAGCAAGGAAAAAGATCTTCACGCCTAAAGTAAGCAATAAAGCTCAGAAGTTGAAATTGGTTATTTCAAACCAGTTTACACTGTGTAAAAGTTAAAACGTAAAACTTACCACCGCCCTGAATCCAACAAACAATCACCGCTATCACATTGAATACAAGGCAGAGAACAAGACCTGCACAGAAAGCGTTGATACTCATTAACAATATTAATTATTGTAACATCTGCTTTCGTAAAGATATAAGAGTAGTGATAGATACACTTACTGAAATACATATGTTATTGCTTATAAAGATAAACTAAACAAATTCAACATAATACCAGATCTTTACAACAAATCCATCAACCTCTAATGTGACCAATTTCTACTTATAAGTTGATAAAGTAAAATAGTTTTCCTTTCAAATGAAAGGAGCAAAATGTTTCACGCTTGTTCTTTAGATCTCGTTGCTTTAATTTCAAGCAACATTTTTTTTCAAAAAAGACTCACAACAAACTCAAAATTCTCACTAGAAACATCTAAAAAAGCTAAAACTTAACATTCATACCTAACCAACTTGCAAAAGCCGAATACTGCAACTTTTGGACATGAACTGGTATCTCATTGGCTATATCATGATGAATCATTGGAAAAAATGGTGGCCAGTTTCTATCATCTTCGGGGATGGCAGCTGTTTTCACAGGTAACGAGAGTAATTATTGAAAGTTGAACCATAATAATAGACAAAAATATAGTTCAAGCAATAATATCAAACACACTCACCACCAGCAACAGCTTCTTCTCTTCGTTTAATGTCCTGTAAAATACATGGTATTAAGTAACTTGGAAATCATTCTAGAATGTAGTTATCTAATTGAAACAAAAAATTGCGATAATTATACTCGTTGAAATGTAAAACCAACCTTCTCCCGTCGATTTAAGTCAGATTCCCAGTTCAAAAGTTCTGTCTCTTTTTTTGGTGGATCCTGAAACAGGACACCATCCAGTATATATAATATTAATAAGCATCCCAAAAAAAAACTATTACGTCACCAGCATGTTTAACTTTCACACGTATGAACTATCTTTTGTCTATCAAAGTAGGACAGCTATGTTTAATCCAAGTACGTACTTTCATATACTTGGATCAACTTGGGATACCTACAGTTTGTATAAATGTCTTGTGTTTAATCCAATTTTGAAGCTATGTTCACCAAGTTTAGATTTAACTTGAAGTGATCCATTGTTAATAGTATACCTAGTAAACAGTTGCTCTTCCAATAAGCCTCAATGCAAGCAAAACTATAAACAGTTCAACCACCCTTAACAGACATGCAATTGTCATCAAGTGTCATAGTAACCAAAGCTGACATGGTATTGGTTAAGTTCATGGCAATGCAAAGATTTTAAATTCTAAAACTTAGGTGAAATCATGTCAACAGATTCAAGACCCAACCAATTTTGAATATAAACAACTATATGTGATATTAAACAGAGGTGAATCAGATAAATAAAAATAATAAACATGCTTTTTTTAATCATTTACGTGTATCGTAATAAAAAGAGCTCCAGAAAAAAAAAATCATATTATATAAAATTTTAACACCAAATTATCAACACAAAAGGAGAAAGGGGATGGAAGAGTGCATTATTAGTCTTAAAAAAATTGCAACATTCCTCATTCTATATTTAAATTACTAGTGAAATGACCCGTGAAATCACGGGTTTAGTTTAAACGAAACACTTTAATGATATGTTTTAGATATTAAGTGAACGTAAATGATAAAGTTATTTAGTTTAATGACCCGTGGAACCACATAGTCCGACTAAGAAACTCGCCAGCTGAACATTTCATCAAACACCTAAAATGCATATTAAACAATCTACATCCAATCATAAGAGATAATATTGATTGTCATTTTATTTTAAAAAAGTTTAAATTAAAATATAAATGTAGAATTGGTTTCCTTCTGACTAACTTTTATACCTTCTCGTACTCAATTCAAAATAATTTAAAATTATTTAATTTTAATAATTAAAATAATTATTAATAAGATTTGATAATAATAATAATAATTAATTAATTAAATTTAATTTTAATTCAAAACTATTTAGATTAATGACATCACCCACCATGGTTAGATTTTTTTCTTTTTCTTTTTAATTTTTTCTTAACAAAGTAATTAGCCTAATAATGACATCATCATTTTAGCAATATAATAGAAACTATAGATAGATTCCCAAATTGAATTTACACATTTTGTCAGTGATGTTAAAAATATATCCAAAGCAATCTATAAATGGAATAGACAACAAGCAATTCATCATTTATATTATCTCAATGCTATATACATCGCAATGCTATACACAATAACACAAATGACTGGCAATTTCATAATCGATTATTTCAGATCTACAACAAAATTACTACAAATCTACATGCAGAAGCAAAATTGCACAGTGTATGTCCACGTTACTGTTTAAAAAGGTGATATAACAATTAATTGAAGCTAAATGCAACGGAAAACCTAATTTTAAGAATTATGAGCTTGAAATTAGGCAGATCTTGAGTGTGAAATTTACAGAAAACGAATTGACTTGGTCGTCATGTGGATTCGGATCGTCACGGCGATTCATGGCTGAGTATCAGCTTCTTTACTTATTTTAGAAATTAAAGGATTTTTGTGCAGAAATAACTTCCGTACAATGCTCGTTTGAAGCCAATGGGGCTTTGCCTCATTGGTCACCATGTTAACATGGTGTTCGAGGAGACCAGGGTTCGAGTCTCGGGGGGGGGGATTTTCGTGAATTAACTTCGTGAGCTAACCACTAACATTGCCTTTCAAAAAAAAAAAAAAAAATGCTCGTTTGAAATTTTCGTATCTCTCTAGGTTGGTGTTCGAGTATTTTCAGTATTTGTTTGTTTATCAGTGAATAAAGCGGGATTTGCTAATATTTTCACTTTTGACCCTTCAGTTTGGACGTAATGCTATTTATTTTTCTAATATTTTATGAGTAGCTAGTTACCGTGTAAAGCGGAACAAAGGTGATATACTTTTTTATTTTTTTTAAACAATAAACTGACGCATCCTATTTTACATTAATATTTTTTTTAAAATGAGACCTCAAGGTTACAGGGGCTCATCGATACGCTAAGCCAAAGACTCTTTGGTAGGTGATGTATTTTACCCTCTGTGACAATCAGTGGCGGATTTTGGAGACATTTTCTGGATGAGCTATTTATATGTAGTGTAGAATTGTTTCCGATTGCTTCACTATATTAATGAAAAATAAGTGTTTCGGATTGCTTGAAAAACTTGTTTTGAGTTTCATTATGATGCATAAATCGGTAATTGTAGTTATGTTTTGAATTTTACCTTTGAAATCCTTAGACAAATGAATGAAATGTGAAACATTACATGGGTGATGCTACCCTTTATACACACTTAATTGATCATATTGTTAAAACCAAGGTTGCAAAAGACGTGAGACGAGGTCGAGACGGTCGTGTCCTAAAAAGATCGAGACGTTCGAGACGGGGTCGAGACGGGGGTCGAGACGGACGTTGATTAGAGTTGACTTTTAAATATAAAGGTATATAAATGTACATATGCATATATTTTAAAGCCCAAAACTTTAATTGACTTATTTGTACCCATAATCGCTATCACCGTTAATATAATATAGAAAATTCAAACTAAAATACGACAAATGTGACCGATTTTACCGACTTTATGGTTTTTCCGAATTTTGAGAGACTTTGACTTGATTTTTTTCAAGTTTGACCCGAATTTTGACCGTTGACTATCATATTAGACGGTTTTCTTCGAGACGGGACGGGCTAGTCACTAAACCGTCGCAACAGGTTTCGCAACGGCTCGAGACGGATGTTTTGCAACAGTGGCTAAAACTACTTAAATTACTGTAAATGATATGTGATTGATCCACATAATTTGAAAGTGGTAAAAAAAACTACAGATATGGACTCAAACTTGAAACTGTAATTAAACAAAACGTCAAACAAGCCGCTCATCCAATAATACAAATATGCTTATATCTCTGATATGGCTACCATGTCACTGAATTTTTGAGAGGGCCACCTATACCCTCCAAAAGATCCGCCTCTCGTGACATGCAAAAGTAAAACTAGCATGTTATTGCATCATGTAGTAACATAGAAATATTTTATTTTTTTTTTGTAATGAGTTTTCACCCGGTGAATATGTTGCACAAGTGGTCACAATGGTCTAATCTACCTCATGTGTTTTGGGAGCGATTCATTTCGGTATGTAGGTCCTTTAAATACTGAGCATAGAAATATCAGTGCGTCCTTATATACGCACAATACGAGCATCTCTCTATAACGGCTTACTAGACTAACATGCATAATCGATTGCGATATTGCATCAATGACCATAAAAAAGACCATATGGACTTCGTTACATTTAAAAATTGGATCTCATATCAACTTACACGAGCTACAAGTGCATACACAATTTACTAACTAATAAAATTCAAATAAAATGATCACTTATTCACCAACATCCTCAACCATTTTATCTACAACAATAAACACAACTCAAAGATAAATTAACTTGCCTCAATCTTGCCTAACGAATGGTGGCGAGCTTACATCAGTAGTACTATAAAACGAGTCTTCGGCCCCACCATAGTACGTCTCTTCTTTTTCATCATCCCATTTCACAATCTCTCTTATGTATTTAAATGCTTCGTCTACCGTGACCCGGTCCCGGGCCCGCGCTTGCCACACGAAAAGCTTTCGGGTTGTAAGAGATGCATAAAGGTCCTTGAATTTCATAGCCACATAGTAGTAGGCTTGGTGGGCTAGGTTATGGTTGTTAGTGTAAGGTTGAACCGGGCTAAAGTCGGTGAGCCACTCACACACACTTAACGGGGTACTTTTAAGTTTTTCTTCAAAAAGATCGTATTTGTTTAAGATTAATACAAATGGGGTGTCTTTAAAACAGGGGTGTTTGATCAATGATTCGAAAAGCTCTTTGCTTTGGACCATTTTGTTTTGAAGTAGAGAACCGCTTCCCGTGTTCTCGGGTGATGGCCACATTTGATCGTAGTCACTAAGAGCAACACAAAAAACGACTACTCGAACATCCTCGAACATTTCTACCCATCGACAACCTTCGTTCATTCCTTTAGCATTTATTCTAATGAGTTGATACCTAACCAAAAAATGCATGAAAAAAGATCATTTATAAGACAATAACCATCATTATGGTTCGAAAAGTAACTATAGGAATCACCAAGCATCATTAATACGGACTCAGAAACTGGTCTAGCAAATTATTAATGAGGAAACAAGAAGGAAACTGCAGCACGTAGAGGTGGTAATTTTGGTAATTCTGACCCATTCACTTAAAAATGGATCAGTGTGAGTTATTTTTAATCAAGAACGAGAAAATTAAGCATGAAACAGGTCTCTAAAAAAAGCCAGACACAAAAAAAGTTATTGCAGGTCGACCCAACCCGTTCTACCCATTTTGACCCATACAAGTTACTCATTTGTGAGTGTATTTGAAAGAAATGTATACCTCGAAACGGGTTGAGACTGAGCATCAAGATTGTCTGTATATACTTCGGACATCGGGCTACGATCATCAAGCGAAAACTCTATGAAAGCCAATCCGTTACCCTGGGTGACTCCTTCAGCATATAGTATGTCATGCTCTGAAGGTTCATATTCATTGCTAGATACCTCAACAGCCTGCAACCCACACAAAAATACAACACACGAGTTAGGGAATACTATTTTTTTAGTTATGTTTTACCTTCTTTTGAAATAATTAAAAGGAAACGTGTACTTCCAATGAAAAATAAAAACAGAGGGAACATGCAGGCCTAGATCAGTAGCATCAATATATTTGTTTTTACTCAACTTGATTTTTTTAAATGTTGTTAGTTTAGGTATACCTGGCAAACGGGTCGAGATGGGTCGGGTCGAGTCAAGGAATAAATAGGTTTGGGTTGAAACAGGTCACGGGTCGAAATGGGTCAGAATCAAAATGGGTCGAACGGGTTGGGTCGAGCCCCGGGTCGGGTTGGGTAAACTTTCCAACATATAGCCTTATAAGTACTTCCGTATGCAATTTTAGAGAGAAAATGAGATTAATAGTAAACGAGACAAATACACCCTCATTTACCCAAAAGAGAAACAAGATTTCTTCCTTATTAATGGTACGTTCATATTCATCATTGACCTCCATTTTTCATCTTGTGGATCCTATCTAAATTTGTCTTCATTTAAATGGTGAAACGTAATGACAAAGATGTATAGACCAAGAGAGATTTGAAAAATGACAAAAATACCCGGCTTAGAAAGTATTCTGCAACGTCGGGTAGAAAGTGTAGCTCGTTTCTCCTTTTATACGTTTCTTGGATGGCGGGGTCCTTCCACACCTCTTCAACTAGTGGAGCGTACTCACGTGTTGCTGCGGGGAAGAACGCATCTAAATCTCCGGTTGCGATAATGTCGAGAAGCCAATCGGAAAAATGCTTTAATCTCGGATTTAGGGAATACACATTGTGATTCCCTTCTTCATCATCACCCTCGTTACCTGAAAAAAGAAAAGAAAAAACATCAATTGTATGTCGACATAATTGCTCCTAAAAACTTCAAAAGAATGTTATGTTGTACATATATTAATACATAGAGCATATATTTTGATATATGGGATGCCTTCATGATTCCCATTATGATACCTAACATAGAAGGAGATATAAAGTACGCAACCAGAGAATCTCCGCTTGCGTACTTTGACCGACTTTGACCGGACTTTTCAGCGTTAACCGACTAATTAGAAGTTTTCAGGCGAAGACGGGCTAGTCATCAAACCGCCGTTTGCAACCAAGCAGAGATAACTGATTGATATTAAGCTAATTAACAAGTACTTAAGACTATATGTGAAATGCAAAGGAAGTCCATAAAAGGACATGCATCATATTTTATATATATATATATATATAGGGGCAGGATCAATGGGGAAGTAACCAATCGGGGGAAGCAAATTTTTTTTTTTTTTCGTTTTTTTTGGAATTTTTTTTCCGGCATCAAGATCACACGAAAATATGAACATTTAGAAAAGACACTTCGTGATGAATGTTATTATTTAGGCGGGAAAACGATCGACAAAAATAACATTCAAGATAATATTGTTCGTGAAGAATATGAACGTTTTTTTTTCTTTCATGTTTTGTGAAGTAAAATTTAGCCCGATTTAGAGTTAGGGTTCAGGGTTTGGTGTTTTGGGTTTATTCCATAAACCCAAAACACCAAACTCTAAACCCTAAACTCTAAACCGTTCGTGTTAAAAACTCAATCTAAACCCTAAATCTAAACCCTAAACCCTAAATTTCTAAACCCTAATATCTAAACCCTATAAACCCTAATATCTAAACCCCAATAGCTAAAACCTCAACATACGTTCGAAAAACACGATAATTGTTATATATTACTTCTTCGAGCGTTTTCCCGCCAAAATAAAAACATTTATCACAAAGTGTCTTTATTAAATGTTCATATTTTCATCCCATCTATAATGTTCGTGAACAAAGTTTTTTTTAAAAACGAAAAAAAAAAAAAAAATTGCTTCCCCCGATTGGTTACTTCCCTCTTGATCCTACCACTATATATATATATATATATATATATATATATATATATATATATATATATATGGGAAGCACTTTTTTGGGACGGAAGCACTTTTTTAGGGGGAAGTGGGGGGAAGTAATTTTTTTTCGTTTTTTTCGAATTTTTTTTTCAGGCATCAAGGTCACATGAAAATATAAACATTTAAAAAATACAATTTGTGATGAATGTTATTATTTTGGCGGTAAAACGCTCGAAGAAAAAAAATTAAAACATTCAATACATTGAATGTTTTGATTCTGAGTTTTTTTTAAGGGGTAAGAAATTAGGGTTTAGAAATTAGGGGGTTAAAATTTAGGGTTTATAAATTAGGGTTTTGGGTTTAGAAATTAGGGGTTAGGGACTAAACCAAAAACACTAAAGCCTAAACCCTAAACTCAAAATCGGGCTAAATTTCGAAAAGAACACTTCACACAAGATGAAAACAAAACGATGCAAATAAACTCAGAATCAAAACATTCAATGCATTGAATGTTTTCATTTTTTTTCTTCGAGCGTTTTACCGCCAAAATAATAACATTCATCACAAAGTGTCTTTTTTAAATGTTATTATTTTTACCTAATTTTGATGTCTGGAAAAAAAAATTCGAAAAAAATCAAAATTTTAAAAAAAAAAATTACTTCCCCCAAAAAAGTGCTTCCCTCTTGATTACATGCTTTTTCTCATTATTTAAAATATTAAATGTTCATATTTTCATCTAATCTATAATATTCGTGAACAAAGTTTTTTCAAAAAAAGAAAAAAAATTACTTCCCCCCAAAAAAGTGCTTCCCTCTTGATTAAATCTATATATATATATATATATATATATATATATATATATATATATATATATATATATATATTGGTAGGATCAAGAGGGAAGTAACCATTCGGGTGGAAGCGGGGGAAGCAAAAACTTTTTTTTTTTTTCGTTTTTTGAAAAAACTTTGTTCACGAATATTATAGATGAGATGAAAATATGAACATTTAGTAGAGACACTTTGTGATAAATGTTTTTATTTTGGCGGAAAAACGTTCGAAGAAGTAATATATAACAATTATCGTGTTTTTCGAGCGTATTTTGAGGTTTTAGCTATTGGGGTTTAGATATTAGGGTTTAGATATTAGGGTTTATAGGGTTTAGATATTAGGGTTTAGAAATTTAGGGTTTAGGGTTTAGATTTAGGGTTTAGATTTAGGATTTAGATTGAGTTTTTAACACGAACGGTTTAGAGTTTAGGGTTTAGGGTTTAGGGTTTGGTGTTCATGGAATAAACCCAAAACACCAAACCCTAAACCCTAAACCCTAAATCGGGCTAAATTTTACTTCACAAAACATGGAAAAAAACGTTCATATTCTTCACGAACAATATTATCTTGAATGTTATTTTTGTCGATCGTTTTCCCGCCTAAATAATAACATTCATCACGAAGTGTCTCTTCTAAATGTTCATATTTTCGTGTGATCTTGATGCCGGAAAAAAAAAAATATTTGCTTCCCCCCGATTGGTTACTTCCCCATTGATCCTGCCCCTATATATATATATATATATATATATATATATATATATATATATATATATATATATATATATATATATATATATATATAACCTTAAATTTAAAGCAGATATTAGATAAATTTAACTCTCGATTTTTCGACCTCTGGTTCAATGGAGTTACTCTTTCACTGGATTAATTTGTAAATACCTTTTTCTTTGGATTGGTCATCAGAAGATTCGAGAGAGCATTTTTTCATCATCTCTTCTTCCTCGAAACGCTCGCGTCCATCAAGTAGGATACTAAGGTATCTATACATGTTGCTCTGAATCATAAGCTTTATATTTTGCAACTCTTCAACACTAAATCTATTTCCATACAAGAATTTTGCCTGCATTAAAACATAACAAAAAGAGATTTGCTTTTTTATATAGTAAAATAACAACACGTTTACACATAAATAATTCTTGAAATAATACACAGGTATGAGATTTGTACATGGGACCTTTATGTATACATTAAGCAAGCTTAACCCAAGTGGTCGCAACTTCGACCCATAACTCATGAATGGGTCGATTCCAGTTACGTTTTAGATGTACACTTAAAGTATACTTTCAATGTACACATCCTAAATCATTCTACTAAAAACTAAATATTATAAAGGAGTGATTATTATTATTATAAACAATTAAATGTAATACCTGCTTAAAGATAGTGCTGGTTCCCGAGCCCTCAAGCCCAAGTAATAAAAGTTTTTGGATCTTTTTAGGCTCAAAATAATTTGGTACGGTAGCATAATTGCTGGCTTCATCCCTCTCTCTTTGCGGCTGGCCGTGTGGAACAGGTAACGAGAGCAATGTACTAAGTAACCTTGTTCTAGCCTGTTCAGAAACACGTTATTACGGAATTATATAAAAACTATCGACTATTTATTTGAGATTCTTTATACCTTCTCCCAGATATTTCCCTTGATATTATTTTGGCCTTCCTCCTCATATCGACCGTCATCGTAAACCCAAAAATGAGTGTCACGAGGACATTGCACACTTGCCATCTGAAACAAATTGTTATAAACATACTTCATACGAAATAAAGAAAATCGGGGTGGCAAGTATCAACCTTTACTTGTGATGTTATCGATTTGGGTTATAGTTTCTCTCTAAAGATTTGTAGCCATGGTTAATAATTAAAAGTTCAGATATAATTGTACAAACTGGACCAAATATTTCATATTTAAATGATGCTTTTTGTAACCTATATTAATATTAATTAATAATAATACTTGCAACTATAATAAAGTTAGGAAGAAAATGAACAGTAGTGACTGTTCAAGCTAACCAATCGGTCCATTTAGTAACGTTTCTAAAAAGCAGAAAAATTAGAAGAATAAAACTAACCTTTAATACTCTCAACTCAACTTTTGTAATTTCGCGACCATTCATGTAAACTTCTGTGTTTCCATTGCTTGCAGTTGGACCAAGTTTTCCAGTAAAATTCAAATTTGAACTCACAACTCTATCGGGTTTCTCCCCCTCCTGAACAATTAAAGACAAAGTTACAATCTTTATCCTTAACTTGCAAATAAATGAGACAGTTTGATCAAATTACTTATGAATAAGTCATGTTATGTCTTATCTCACACGTTCAATTGGTAGAATAAGAAAAAACAGTTCTCTACGGGTCAAACGGGTTGAAAGCTGTCCAAAGTGCATTCCCAATGCATCAAACAACCTAAATTATCTTATTCATAAAGATAATTTAACTTTTGTAATCATATCTAGTACATAACTTATTTTATTAAAAAAGATAAGTAACCGCTATTTGGTCCAAGACGTTTTTCAATCCAACCCGACCCATTTCAAAACATTACCAAAAAAACTGAAAACTTGCGCACAACATTATTACCTTTCCCCAAAGACCCGATTCTTTATCATACCAATACATTCCCGGTTTCAACTTTCGTGGGGGCAACGCGCAGCCCAAAAGTTCAGCCATTTCCTCGGGTTTTAACGGATACCCATTCACAATCAACTGTTCGGGTCGAAGCTGATTAGCAGAACATTCTTTTTCTGCTTTCATAATCTGTTTAACTTCCAAAGGACTAAGTAAACGAGATAATAACCTTGAATTTTTACCCAAAATAAGACGTTTTGATTCATCAATCGCTTCACCAATACATGTAACACACTTTCGACCCTCAGGCATCGAACCCATTGCTCTAAGAACACAACTACTGCAATATTTTGCATCACAAACCAAACAAGATTCTTTAGTTTCCCACTTCCCTTTTCCACATCGATAACAAACACGAAACTTTTTCGTCTTTTTCTTCTTTTCTTTAGAAACCGCAACGTATTCTGAATAACCAGGCGTCTCTAATCCGTCTTCTTTACTTTCTGTTCTATCAACTGTGTTGAAAGTAACTACTGGGCCCCGTCTCATTTCATTCCGTTGAGCATCACTTTGGTTATGAGCCGACC
The DNA here is from genome assembly GCF_046630445.1 of Rutidosis leptorrhynchoides. Classification (NCBI taxonomy): domain Eukaryota; kingdom Viridiplantae; phylum Streptophyta; class Magnoliopsida; order Asterales; family Asteraceae; genus Rutidosis; species Rutidosis leptorrhynchoides. The sequence continues at coordinate 402,011,416 of NC_092338.1, read as the reverse complement.
CAGGTGAGCCGGAAGGGGAAGCTGAAAACGAGTCACCGTTATGCAAAACCGAAATTACAGATTCTGAGCTCCTGGATAATCTAGGACTTTGGTTCGGCGAATCGGCCACATGAGCAATACAAGAAACGGGCAACGGGATAGGCTCGATAACCGGATGCCCGGGTCCCGCGCCATCACGAGTGACAGATCTTCTTGAACTTGAAAATGATTCGGCCACCGATGCATTTGGGATCAAATGGGGATTTACTTCTAGTGGTTCAACCCTAGGAAGTTCGTAAGATACATCGGGACCCATATATTCTAAAGCAATTGAGTAATCAAGTTCATCGCTATCTGCAGGTAGTTCAACTCCACGAGGAAGCATCTTCTTCACAGTACCCCTCCAATCTTTATTCCCATTTTCCTCCATATCTCTCATAACAATTCTTCAAAACAAACTATAGAATAAACTAAAATCAAGAAAGAACTTTTCAGTCAAATTAGGTCTTCATAACACCATATTATCAAACCCAATTCGGAGAAGGATCAAACTGACTAATTGTTAATAATACCTAATTCGATTAAAGAAAAAACTAGTAGTTCAATATCAAAATAAATATCTTGAACAACTAAATCATTTCAAGATACAAACTTTATACCAGATTGGGTCAAGATACTACCAAATTTCAACAGCCCGGTTGATTTTGACTAGTATGTAGAATACCCAAATCAGATTAATAAAAGAAAAGTACTTCAATTTCCCATAAAGTCCATCAAGAAACAATCTTTATATCAATTAGGTCAAAAATCAACCATAAAGTCCATCAAGAAACAATATTTATATTAAATTAGGTAAAAAATCAACACACTTCAACGACCCAACTCAAAATTAAAGATAGATTTAACTCTACAGTAAAAATCCTAAATCAGATTATAAACAAAAAGAAAATACCTCAATTTCGCAGCACCCCACCAATGGATTTGGTTCAAGTCATTATCTCCTCATATACAACAGCACAAAAAGAAGGAGAACAAAGGACCCACCGAACACCAGACAAGGAATCAACCAAATTTGGGACACATTCCACAAATTAAAGTCAAAGTCTTCATCATATCAGTCAAAACCCAACTTTGATTTGATCTTTCCAAAAGCCCTCAAATTTGAACAAAAAAATTTGAATCAAACATACAAACAACCCAAATGTAAAATTACTGCTTGAATCTGTCAGAAACCTTATACTTGTATTGAGATTTCAAGATTTGAATCTGAAAAGATGGAAAAAGACAGATTTTATCAACCAATTACAACTATAAATAAAAAATAAAGAAGATAAAAATGAATCAACAGAATAAAGATTTAGTCAGCAACAAAGGAAGCAAAAAACGAATAAAAAGACTTACTTTGGAGCAAGTATATGGCTTTTCGAAAAGTAAAAAGTTAAGGGTATCAAGAAAAAGCAGATAAAAAGGTATGAGGGGCGTGCGTGTTTACTTTTACTGTATAACATTAAAAATTGGAAAATAAAATACAAAGTATCGATATATTTTTAACTTGGAAAGTGACAAGCAATTGGATGATACAACTCTGTATGTTTCTGGGTGTGTGTGATGATCCGGAAAATTCTGACCAATTTTTTTTTTTTTAACGGCAAAGAAAGTATGTATTATATATATCAACACGAAATAATTACAATAATGTCACGCTTACAAAAACGGAACTACATCTAGGAAATCAAAACGACAAATATATAACCGAGATAGTAAGACTCCACAAGTGTGCAGGAAAACGCCGTAGTCCGTTCATTATCATTAAGGTCGAGATTGGACTTGAGAAGAATTAACTAAACAAGCTGGAGTGGGGACAGAGCACAGTGTTGGCAATTCAACGACAAAGCCCCCTGATCCACCTCAAATTCTCTCGACCAAAACGACTACTCCAGGAGTGGGGCAAAAAACCTGCGTGGAGAACAATTAATTAACCTATCCCGGATCTCCTAGACGATAAAGCTAGCGAATCATAACCTCGTGGATTTGCAAGCCAGACATCTCATTCAATATTGGTGCCTTTGATCCTATTAGAGATCCATTCGAAGCATTTAAGTTGGATGTCTTTGAATACCATTGCGCATGTCGGTTTTATCTTAGTGAAAGTGAAAGCGTTCCTACTTTTCCAAATCATGTATCCCGTAACCCATTCCGTAGCTTGCCACAACAGTTTTCCCAAGTCGGAGGTGAAGTTATATCCATTTCCAAGAAAAGATTCATTTATACCCAAGTTTGTAAAAGGGCCGAGCTTCCACCAATCATAGACACGATTTCAAATGTCAAAAGCGAAAGTGTATAAGATGATGGAGTGCTCTACTGATTCCAAACCATTGTCACAAACCGGACAACGTACCGTACCCAAGTCCATACCTCTCTTGTCAAGTTCAACTCTTGTAGGTAACCTTTTGTGTCGAGTACGCCAAATAAACAACTCAACTTTGAGGGGGACCAGTTTGTTGCGGAGCGACTTTATGCTCACGGTTGCGATGTCAGGGCTGCTCCGGACCAGAATATCCGTAAGCTTGTGAACCGAAAACGAGCCATCCTTACTCCAAGACCATGACCATTCTTCTTTACCTGAGCTACACGGGACAAAACTAGATAAAAGATTAGTAAGAGTGGTGAGGTCCCCGGCCAATCTCCCCGAGATATCGCGGGACCAACACCACGTGGCATGAAAGTTCCCGCCCTCCCATCTCGCCCGGTCAAGAATTGTGGCAAATTTATTTGTGTCTAGTCTATAAAGCCTATTAAATTTGTCTTTAAGAACCATTTCCCCAAGCCATAATTCATCCCAAAAACATGTACTAGACCCATCTACGACTCTTTTTTTGAAAGAATTAGCGAAAGCGGAGTTTGCATTAAAGATATTTTTACCCACCTTAAGGATACCCGCCCAAGTAGAAGAAGCTCGTGAGGAAGGGGGAGAAAAAGAAGTGTTAAGGCCCCCGTCCTCCCCGTAAATATTTTTAATAATAGACACCCAAAGTGAGTCATTCTCATGTTTAAACCGCCACCACCATTTTGCAAGTAAGGCACGATTTTTAAACGCAAGAGGGGCAATATCTAACCCACCAAATTCACAAGGCTTAAGACAAGTATCCCATTTAACCCATGCCATTTTTGAGACCTCGGAAGATCCGCCCCAAAAAAACCGACGTCTCAACCCCTCAAGTTTATCAATAACACAAGACGGGGATATGTAAAGCGAAAAGAAATAAAGAGGTAGACTAGATAATACCGATTTAATTAATGTAAGTCTACCACCATACGAGAGGGATCTAGCTTTCCAATCCGCCAGCCTCTTACCAAACTTGTCAAATACCGGATCTCATGACTTCGAGAGTTTCATCGACGATCCAAGTGGAAGCCCAAGGTAGGTAATAGGGAGTGTACCTGCTGCGCACCCAAGCCAGGCCGCCATATTTTCCGTTTCAACTTTTGAGACCCCGAGTCCATAAACACAGCTCTTATGAAAATTGATTTTTAGTCCCGATGTCAATTCAAAGCACTTAAGAATTTTAGTAAGATTTTGCACATTACGCCTATCCCATTCACCAAAAAATATAGTGTCGTCCGCGTATTGCAAATGCGTGACCTGTAATTCCCTCCGCCCAATTGGGATCCCAGAAAATCGGCTATGAAGTGCAGCAGATTTAATTAGATGGTTCAAACCTTCAGCTACCATGATAAAAAGATAAGGGGAGAGGGGATCCCCTTGCCTCACGCCTTTCTGAAGAGAAAATTCTTTAGTTGGGGAACCGTTGACCAAAATCGAAATGGAAGCGGAAGAAAGACTTGCGAAGATCCATTGTCTCCATCGAAGACCGAATCCCATTAACTCCATGATTTCCATTAGAAAGTCCCAACTAATGCTATCAAAAGCCTTCTCAAAGTCAACTTTAAAAAAGAAGCCTTTTCTTTTGGTTACTTTGATATCATGAAGGACTTCATTCGCAATTAACACGCCATCAAGAATATAACGATTTTTAATATAAGCACTTTGTTCGAAACCGATAACCGAAGAAATAACCCTTTGTAGCCTTTTGGTCAAAACCTTAGATAGAACTTTATAAAGGCTCCCGATTAAACTGATAGGACGATAATCACCAAATCCCTGTGGGTCATTTTTTTTCTGGAGTAATGCAACAAAAGAGGAATTACAACCTTTAGAGATCTCACCAACCTCCCAAAAACGAGTGAATACCGCGAGAAGGTCTTCTTTGACAACGTCCCAATATTTTGAGAAAAATTTCATGTTAAAACCATCGGGTCCGGGGGCCTTTTCACCCCCACATTCTAATATAGCAACATGGATTTCAGAGAGTGTAAAAGGAGATTCAAGGTTCGACGCCTCCTCATCATTAAGTCGTTTGCTCAGGGGGCCACGAATTTTGAAGGTACGGGAATTATGTTCACTAAAACGATTTTTGAAGTATGTGAATGCCGCCATTTTGATGTCCTCTGGGTTCTCGATCCATAAGCCATTTGAATTTATACCCCTTATGTTGTTTTTGTTTTGCCTCCTTTTAATACACGAATGAAAAAATTTGCTATTTTCATCCCCTTCCGTAACCCATTTAATCCTTGCCTTTTGTTTCAATATATCGACTTTCTCCTTATCCTTTTTAAGCCACTTTTTTTCGAATCTAACCAAGATGCAATTTCAACTTCCGAGAGGTCACGAGTACCGATGATGTTTTCCCACTCAGAGATTTCTTTATGAAGTGAGTCAATTTCGGCATTTAGACTATTATATTTAGGATTACATTTTTCCTTCAACACCCCTTTTACGTTCTTAAGTTTATCACGAAATACACAATCAGCCCTTGGATTACAAATGGTAACTTTCCATGCATCTTTTATCAAATCATCACATTTATCATCTTCGAACCAGTTGTTGAAAATCCTAATAGGTTTCGGCCCGAAGTCATTGTTCATATCCTTCAAAACGATTGGGCAATGGTCGGAGTAATCCCTATCGAGAGTACATGCAGAAATTCCATCCCATGATGCATAACACGCTTCCGAGACTAAGAACCTGTCAAGTTTACTATATTTCAAACCGTCGTCACTAATCCTGGTAAACTTCATTCCCCCCAATGGAATTTCAATGAGATTAGCTTTGTCAATGAAATCGTTGAACATCTTTGCTCTACTTTCGATAAATTCGCAATTTTTCCTTTCCGCTCTGCGCCTTACTTCATTAAAATCGCCACAGAAAACTCAATCATCAATATCCACCTGCATAATATTGTCAAGACTATCCCAAAATTTTTGTTTCAATTGATCATTATGTGGCCCATAAACGTTTAATATAATGGAGTCCGCCATTTTGCCCACCCATCGACCTCGTATACCCAAGAAAAATTCTCTTTCAACCGCCCCGGTCACACAAAATCTAGTAGGGTTCCAAATTAAAATTGACCCGCCCGATAACCCCACCGATGGTTTAAAGATATATTCAAAATTTTTGTTACCCCATAACAACTCAATCATAAAATCAGTAACACTTTTTGTTTTGGATTCTTGAATTCAAAAATGTCCGGATTATGAAAACGAATTAATTTTTTAATTCAATTAAATTTTTCTTTTTCAAGTTTCCCGAGCCCACGTACGTTTAACGATATTATCTTCATTTTAAACACATAAATAAAGAGAAAACGAAAGAAGGGTAAAGTTACTTCCCTGACGGAGCCCCGATCCACTCAAGCCCAATGTCGTGTCCGAAATCTTTTAAGCCCAAGCTACAATTCGATAGCGATTGTTCGTTACTAGAAGCAGGATTGTTTGGAGCTCTGATCCTTGAAACCTTACATTCCTTCTCAGAATTAATTGAACCGGTCCTATTGAAACCCCCATTACAGTCGTTTGCTAGATTTTGATCAACAGGACCCATGACAGAAACATTCTGCTCAGCCTGGGCTGGAACACAATTAGTATCAGTTGGAGTATTGGAGTTGACATCTTTATTATTCATGGTGTCATTGATCTCGTTGTCACTTTCTTTATCTCGTTTATGTAATTCGTGCGTATATCGTGGGGTCGGTTGAAAACCTGGAGGGCAGTCAACATCCACATGTCCCACAGCATTACCTTGAAAGTTATCGTTATCACCTGTAGGATTAAGGATAGAATTGTCCTTTTTTTCAACGTTCGACACATATGGTGAGTCGGGTGTGAACTTAGGAATGGGAGGAGGCCCGTCTTGAAATCCAGGCCCGTGAGAATTGTTGGGCTGGACAGTTGCGATGTTCTCGCCACCTTTTGGAACATTATCGAATATTATTTGTTCCAACACAAAATTATCTTTGACATTAACATTTTCCGAACCTGTAATATCACCGCAAGCCCTCTGGGTCAGCCCTTCAGCAGACATTTGGGCTAATCCCATATCATTCATTTTTTGGTCCACCTCATTTGAATGTTCATTAACAGAATGATTATCGATATTGTTAACAGAGGATGTACCATTCACATGTTCTTTAATAGGACCAACAAATGAGCTTTCAGCCACCCAACATTTTGAATTATTGTCACCTGGTTCAACCTCATTAGTCTTTAAATTCGGTTTATGATTAAAGAAGTCATCAGAGAAGTCTGATTTTGATTCATCATCAAAATTTGCATATTCGACATTACCCGGTAACTCAGACTCCGATATCCCATCACTTCCATCACTTTCCACGTGATCTGGGTTAACATTAACTTCGAAAATCTCATTGGTTTCTTCCATTACATAAGCAAAAAAGATGAAACTATCGGATGTGACACGCACAATGTCATGTACCAAGTGTGCATCTCGTAACTTAACTAATACTTTAGCTACAACGAGATTTTGGTTACCTTTTAAAGAACAATTCGAAAAGTCAATAGGTTCGCCCAACCATTTTGCGATGGCAGTAAATGTTTTTTCGTTCCAAAACTGGACAGGAATACCCGTGATTTTTAACCATGTAATTCGACCTTGGTATGAGTGGTTTTCATCCCATTTACGAATGTTGGTCATCCATTTGTGGATACAATGGTGTTTCGCATTAAGAATAGATGAAGCTTGCTCCTCGGACTCAAAGATGAACATAACTTCCATCCCACCAAGATACTTTACCTGAACATTATTCAGATTCTCCATTTCGCACAAAAATAAGATATGTTCAAGATATTCAAGTTTGAGGATGGTACCGATAATAGCTTTATTCAGGATTTCAGTGTCATTATGTTTATCCCCAACGGAGATTTCTCTAAATTTACCATTGCAGTCCCAACGATTGAACCACCCGATGCTAGTTAGTTCTTTCTTGATATCACTAGTGTATCCGTCCATATTCCCAACCACCTTGTTAAACGGACGCCCATCAGTGAACCCCTTATTCGGAATGGTATGATGATTAGGTAGAGACGATGAAACGGGTTTTGTAGAAGGGGGTTGTATAGGTTTATCATTCGAGGCAGAAGCTTTTCGATCAAGGGCCTTATAAGCCTTTAGCTACCCATTACCAAGATTTATGGAGTTTAGTCGTTTAAGCAAGAAGTTAAGGTCGGTAACGTCAATGAATTTAACAAAAGCGAATTTATTACCGTTTCTTAATCTTTTCGTGAAGGGTATGAAGATGTCGTGTACATTCCCATACCTGCTAATGAAGCAACGGAGATCAATCTTGCTCCATGAATTTGGGAATCCGAAAACCATAACCGATGTGATAGGCGTTGATGCCGGGACATGTTTTGGGGAGAAAGGTTCGTGAACACGAGAGCTAGATTGTTGGTTCAGTGCAATGTTGTTAGGAAAAGTGGCTGCACTTTTAGGGTTTGTAGGTTTGGTTGCTTGTTTTGGGTTTGTGGTATTGGGGTTTGTAGTATTCTCTGTATGGTTAGGGTTAGGGTTAGCCGATGAAGATGGCACCCATTTCTGTTTGTATACCGGATGATGTGTGTTTGGATTACCAAAACGGTGGATCAGGTTTCTTGCAAACGAGTGATTAGTAGAGAGTTTTTTGTTGGCTTTTCTCCTTCTTTCAACCAACACCCACACCTCATCAGCCGAGGGATTAGGAAAAGTCGATGGGGGATTGTGATTATTCTGATGGTTATATTGACGAGATGATTGCGCAGGTAGTGGATGAAGACGACGACGGCGGCCAACAGTGGCCGGAGTAAAAGGCGAGGTTGGAATATTAAACGCCATCCGAGAGGCCATGACTTGCTATTTTTTGTTGATTTGAATAAAACACAGATCGATTTTTTGTTGATTAGATTCCTTAATTCATTGTAGCTTTTGTGGATCTGATCTTGGAAATGGAGTCGTAATCTAAGCCCGTAACTCCTTCCTGTTCGTTCCTGTTCTTCAAGCCCTCCCTAAATGTTCTTCGTGATTTTTTTTTTTTTTTTTTTATCACTAACCGATGTGTAAAGGCAAAAACTTTAAACAAATAATCAACATAATACACGCGTACAAAACAAAAGATTCATGATTCAATTGCTAAAATAGCAGATCTCGAGTATATGATCATAGCTGATCATGTAGTTTTAGCTAACGCCTATACAAAACCTAATTGTGCAGCTTTTAGCTAACGTCAAAATCTGAAATTAGATCTGAACCTACTTCCAATTAACTAATATATTGACAAATTACGATACCGCAATAGCAGATCTATCAGATGCATATATAACAGTCGATTAAAGTTACGAAATAAAGTATCAAACTGAAATTTGTAAAGTGATACCTGATTTTGCAGATTGTTTGAGTTCAGTCTGAGATGTGAATCAACGAAGAAGACATGGAATGAAGGGAAGGTGTTACCTTGAAACAGAGGAATGTAAAAGCAAACCTTTTACCTCAAGCCTTTTAGACAGTTAATCTGAATCTGAAATTTTTATAATAAGTTGCATATGTCCGACCAAATTTAAACTTAATCTTGTATGATTAACGTTTCCGACACGATTGGCATAAATCTCAAAATTTTGAACTGTTCAATTAATCTTCGATTGTTCTCAACGAAACGCGAACAATTATATATAGATACATATACTATAACTTGAAAACGTAACAAAGTGTTGAGGATATGATACTGTGCATTAAACTTATTGGTTTAATTATCTGATTGATATATTTAACTACAGAGTTAAAAGATTATGTCAAACGATTCAAGTAAAAGATATTTACCGAGTCTCTTAAGAATTATGATATTATTACGAGTCTCTGTTGAGAGGTCCACTTGATTTGAGAAATCATTCATTTTAACGGTATTCGAAATAAATGGTGAATTATTTGTTTAAATAACGTAATTTGGACACATACAATAATAAGGAATATTAACTGTTAAGAATTAATTATATGAATAACTTGCGATACGTATTTTAAAACGTGTTTATAAATATTGAGAATAGATATTAACTTGGTTATGAAACGTTTGATAAATACTATTATATTAATAAATAACGAGACAATGATTTATAGAAGTAAATGACCAAAATACTCTAAAGTTTAAGATATACTCTGGGTGGTATAATTTAGGGATAATTTAAGGCTATATTTTGACAAAGGTACGTGTCCCAGAATGAAAATTACAAGTTTTCTCAGCGTACGAAGGGACACCCGAAAAACCGGAACCGGGACATAAGTCGCGTAACAACGTACGACTTATCGGAACAAAAATTACAAGTTAACTATGCATGTGAATTTAATATAATATATAATTAATTATATAAATTAAATATATTATATATATTATTAATTATTATGTCGACAAACAAAAAAACAAAAATATGTGAGCTGGATCTGACGGCCATGCGATCGCATGAGAAATAGGCATAAAACCCATGCGATCGCATGGGCATCAGAATCAGGAATTATGCCTATAAATACCAGGTTTCTGCGCGAGTTGTTTTACACATATATTACTATGTGTAAATTTATTTATTTAAATTATTATTATTATTATTATTATTAAGATTATTATTATTTATTTTATTATTATTAATAGTATTATTATTATTATTATTAATTATATCACTTAAAATACTACGACGAGGTCATGAGCGTGTCACTTTCAAAATGGGTTTTCAAGTGGGATAGAGCTAAGGAAACTATGGGTTATTACTAAGGAGGTTATGGGTATTGTTCGAGGGTTTTGCTCGTAAGTCAAACCTAGTGTTTATCATCTCTGTTACTTTTACGTACTATCCTACAATATTGAATCTCAATTTTGATACGTAAGCACTCATATTTTATCTTTTATATATTAATTGTGTATCCATGTCTAGTGCTCGAGTATATATATTTATACATACGTGTATGCTAAATTTCGTCGTTAAACAGTTTATAATAGATCACGAATTAAATACATATATTACTGGTAAAAGGTATATGATATACAAGTTTTTGGAAAGCTGGCGAAAAATCAATAACTTTTCATTTAGATAACGAATAATTTCGATGAACGGATTAAAAGATATGAGCAACTGAATTATGATTGAAGTTAATTGAAATTGCTTTTGAATCTATAATTAAGATTTAAACAACTTGTTTACGAGATTGATAAATTGGATTTTTGAATATTACCAACCGAGTAAATGAATCCTTATATAAGGTACGTCTCGTTTTGTTAAACTATTGTCAAAATTGACTTTTTGAAACGACTTTGGATAACTTTTATATGTCGATATCGAGCATTAGGATTGTGATACACTATGACCTGACCTAGATTGATATACATTTATTGACCAACATATGTTCTCTAGGTTGAGATCTACGATTCTTTGATATACCGAGTTTCGGTTACATTACGATGAACAACTGTATGTGCTGCTAAGGTGAGTTTCATTTGCTCCCTTTTTAATTGCTTTTGCAATATATATTTTTGGGCTGAGAATACATGCACTTTATTTTAAACACAATGGATACAAGTACATACTAAATTCTACACTGAGTTTGAACCGAAAATCCCTTAGCTTTGGTAACTAGTAACTGCCAGTTATAAGAACTGGTGGGCGCGAGTAGTAGTATATGGATCCATAGGGCTTGATATCCCCGTCCAAGCTAGAGCACTAGCCTTTTAACGGACGTATGCTATTTGAGAAGCGTACACGTTGGTTTGCGTGTATTATTAAGATGATTATACAAAGGGTACAAATTATATATACGTTAAGTTTAGTTACCAGGGTGCTCAATTTCGTAGAATATTTTGATAAACGTTTCTGGATGAAACAACTGAAATCTTGTGATCCATCTTTATATACAGATTATGCGAAACATACAAACTATGAACTCACCAACCTTTGTGTTGACACTTGTTAGCATGTTTATTCTCAGGTTCCCTAGAAGTCTTCCGCTGTTTGCTTATATGATAGACAAGCTATGTGCATGGAGTCTTATATGGCATATTTTTCAAGAAAACGTTGCATTCACCAATTCATCATCATGTACCTTATTTTGACTGCATTGTCAACGGAAGTACTATTATAAACTATTATATATGGTGATTGTCTATTTGTAGAAATCATCAGATGTCGAAAACCTTTGATTTAAATATTCATTTATGGTATGCCTTTTCAAAAGAATGCAATGTTTACAAAACGTATCGTATAGAGGTCAAATACCTCGCAATGAAATCAATGAATGACGTGTTCGTCCATATGGATTTGGAGCGATCGTCACAGTTGGTATCAGAGCGTTGGTCCTAGCGAATCAGGTCTTGCATGAATGTGTCTAACTGATAGTTGTTAAGATGCATTAGTAAGTCTGGACTTCGACCGTGTCTGCATGTTAAAAGTTTTGCTTATCATTTCTTGTCGGAAATTACATGCTTATCATTCTTAAGTCTAGACACGTTTTCCTGCATTTATTGCATAAATAGTGTATAGACAAAAATTCATATCTTAGCGTATCTGTTACTGTAAACTTTTCCTGATATCTTCCGAAAATTTCTCCGTGATTTATGGAATTTGGTATTATATATACATATGTAAATTATGTATTGAAGAATACCAAACTAAATTCTATAATCTAATTCATATCAAAAATCATCTCCCTATTTATACAAGATGGATCCCGTATCTAGTTCAAACTCTGACAGCTATTCCGATATGGATATTCACCTGAATTCCGAAGACAGTGTAACCGGAATGGATCAACCAATTAGCCATCATCTATTCTGGATGAATTGGGGATGGGTTCGTAGCCTACTTAATTATTGGAGACAAGAAGAAGGCGATCCCTTTCACCCACCACATTGCCCTATTGGCGAAGAACCTGAAGCACTTGCCGGTGAACCTGTTCGAGACACCATTTTCTCTCTCATTTCCAGAGTATCTCGTCATGATAATATACTATTTCAAATTCTGGATCTTATTCATCCGCTCGTCCGAACCGCCAATCATCCCAGTGTAGTAGAAGAAGTCAACGAGCTTCGTGCTCGGGTAGTGGCTTTGGAGAATATGGTGCAAAGGTTACAAACACCAGCAGCATCACCGGCATCAACAGTACCACCGACAACAACACCAACAGTACCATTACCACCACCAACAACATCTGCATCGCAAACCTCAACTTCACAATCTGTTCCACGAGCATCAACGGCATACGCACCGTAGTTACCAAGAAATACCAGCAACAATAACCGATGAAGTATTAACTCATTTCCCCTGAAGAAATTTTATGTATATTTAATATATATGAATTTTGAAATCAAAATAAATATTTTCGTACTAAGCTATTACGTGTGAATCTTAACTGGTAGGTACTACTCGGTTAGTTCATATTACTAATATGCAATGATGTACATCCTTCGTTAACGGCTTAATCATCGATAACTACAATCTCTGTTTCAATTCAATGAATTTCATTTCATAATAAACCAAGTGTATTATTCAATAACATGGTTGATTTTACACTTTCATCTTCGATGCACTCGAAACTTTCTAGAAAACATCATTTGCACCTTGCGAAGTTTGCAAGAATTCCACGAATATCAACACCCTTCACCAAGGAATATCAATAAGAATAAATAATGAAGTATTGATTTCATTAGTGAAATACTCCGCGAAGATTATATAATCTCTAATGTTTTAGAGATTATTCATTTCTAATTCAAGTTAAAAATCAAATGAGCTTAATATGATATTAACTCATTAAATTTGTATTACATCTGAAGAAATATACATACATATATTTTCATAAAGACTGTAATAAAAATTCTTTTGTACAAAATATTAATTGTGAAATCTTTAACGGGTAGGTAATACTCGGGAATATATAAGTTCACAATTAATATGTTACACTGTACATTCTTCAACTTTGATTCAAAAATTATTAACTATGCTCACAGTGATATACAATCATTTCCATACAAATTCAATTACATATTCTGATATTGACGGATCAGAATCCAAGTTAAGATTTAACGGGTGACATCATTCTTAGATCTCTACATCTTTCAAAGCTATACTTTGACTTCAAAAATGTGAAAGATCCTTTAGCATTGTTATTACTGAAAATAATCTTGCCATCCTTTTCAAAGAATCCAGTTTTATCACACTTTCAACCAGTCAACTTCGACTTTTCAGATTAACCTTATTGTAACCTTGACATATACGTTTTTGTTACCGGGGAACCTTTTATGTTCCACCACATTAGCAGTAAATTTACTAACAACTTCATTAATCCTTGACCTTCTGAAAAATCATTATACTCATTAAAACCCTATCATGTACTCATCCACATCTTGTAACAATAATTGCCATACCAACTACCGGGAATTAGCAACCAGTATTTTGAATTTCGCAGCAATTCTACGCCAACAGTTATATATATATATACATATAATGTCTATCTTCTATACTTACATACTTCGAATGTGAAGTTTCTGAAAAACACCCCAAACTACGAAACTAGTTCTACGAATTTTGGAAAAATGCTGATGAATCAGCAAAAACTATAAACGACTTTAACAGTCGAAAGTTTGATGATAAAGAGTAGTGTGTTGGAAAAGCACAGAAAAAGATAAGGTTTGGAACTGAAAAACGGGTTGAGCAAAGTATGAAGGAAGCTGTAGACAAATCACAAGGATGAAATCTACCTTCAAAGAATCCAAATGATTCAGTGTCTGCTGAAACCATTAGTAAGAATCTTACTTCTTATTCTAAACCTTCACAGACAGATTTTGTGACAACCCGAAAATTTCCAACCAAATTTAAACTTTAATCTTTATATGTTTCAGACACGATAAGCAATATTTGTTAAGTTAAATTTCAAGAATTTTAAACTATGTTCATACATTCATTCAACCTCGACCAAGTTCCAACGATTCACGAACCATTAAACGAATATGATTATATATATATATATATATATATATATATATATATATATATATATATATATATATATATATATATATATATATATATGTGTGTGTGTGTGTGTGTGTGTATGTGTGTATATATATTATAACTTGAAACGTAAACAGAATATTAGATTAAATACTTTATATGATTGTATCTGTTTCAAAATGTTTATCAATGGAATTAGAAGATAAGATCGAATGATTGAATTATCAGATATATTGAATTATGATTACAAGTCTCTGTTGAAAGGTCCACGTTGATTTGAGAAATCTTTCCATTTTAACAATATTCGGAAAATGGTAAAGTGATTTATAAATAAGAACAAATTGTCAATCATTGAGAACTAGACAAAGGATAGTGGAAGATTGAATCTCATAAAGACTCGATTGATCTATTTAGTTTCAAACGTACAAAAACGTTTTCAGTTTAAAAAGAACTTTATTATTAAAACGTATATAAATTTTATAAATATCTAGAACCACTTTTGACAACTCATTACTTAAGTAGTATGATAAAGATAACGATATTTATATTTTATTTTATAAAATATATATAACGATTTAAATTAATATTATATATATTTATATGCGTATTATACGTACATAGTTTTATACTTTTACTATACTTAAACTTTACCTTTACTTTATTTTTACTTTACTTTAACTTTAATAATTCACTTTAATAATTCATACTTTAATAATTCACTTTAATAATTCATGCTTTAATAATTCACTTTAATAATTCATACTTTAATAATTCACTTTAATGATTCATACTTTAATAATTCACTTTAATAATTCATACTTTAATAATTCACTTTAATAATTCAAAAATCTATTATAAATAGAATTCAATAGGTTTCATTATTTCATAGAAACTTGAAAATATTTTTCTCTAAACTCTCTCAATCGATTTACATATATATATTTACTCCGTATTATTTCAAGATATTATTAGTATACATAAAATATTACGACAGAGTGCTGTCCGAGTGATTTCGAAATTGTTTTTCGAGTGGGATAGGATTAAGAAAATTATGGGTTATAGCTATGGAGGTGATTGAGTATGGTTCATGGGTATGCTCGTGAGATCAATATAGTGTTTATCATTTCCGTTGCGTCTATGTACCTTTCCTGCAATATTGAATCTCAATATTGATACGTGAGTACTCATAATTTAACTTTTACATACTAATAGTGTATCTCTGACTAGTGCTCGAGTATTTAGGATTATGCATGCTTGTACATTTGATATTGCCCTTAGACAGGTTAGGTTGAATCTTGAATTAGTTACACTTGCGGTTGAGATAAGGTATAAGATATGCATGTCCTTGGAAAGCTAGCGAAAAATTAAGAACTTTTCCTTTAGATATCGAATGGTTTCGATGAACGGATTAGAAGTTATAATCAATTGAATTTTCGATATTTTTATTAAAAATGATTATTATTATCGTCGTTTTTATCGTTGTTCTAGTTTTATCTTATTATTATCATTATTATTATCTTTATCAATAAAAGGGATTTATCATTAAAAATTGTTATTTTTTTTATTATTACTATCGTTATTATCATTAAAGTTATAATTAGTATTATTATTATTATTATTATTATTATTATTATTATTATTATTATTATTATTATTGGCATTATTATTATTATTATTATCATTATTAATATATATATCATTATTTAAAAATGGTTATTGTTATTGTTATTATTATTATTACTATTACTGTATTATCATTAAGATAATTATTAGTATTATCGTTAATAATGTTATAGTAACTATCATTATTAATATTAGTGTAATTAAAATAAATATTTGTAACATCTAATTATTTTGATTACTATTATTATCATTATTATGAACACGATATAAAAGACGATTAAAAGCTATTAAACGAAACGATTAGGAAATAATGGGTAAGAGTATCATGATGAAATTAAAATATTATAAGATATTGATTTAGATAAAATTATCGTTCTTATTATTTTTATCATTACTATTATTATTAAAAGTATCGTTAGTATTAAAACTATCATTTTAACAAAAATTATCATTTTAATATAAATGTCATTGTTACTATAAAATATCATTATTATTATTATTTTAAATAGAATTATTATTTTAAAGATAATATTAAAAATTATTGTAAATATTAAAGTTATCATAATTAGAATTATCGTATTATCATAATGTCATCTTAATAATTATAAATATTGATATTTTTATAATAATAATTATTATTACAAAATAATACAACTTTTACTTACTAACATTATAGATATTATTTTATCAAATAAATATGTGATACAAACATATTTTACTACGTGTAATAACTTACTTTAATAATACCTATCATATTACCTTTATGATATTAAATGAACCCTATAAATTTTATTACTTAATATATATAAAAGTATATTTTATTATATAAATTTAATATAAAATTGTATTTATTAATAAATAAATTATATTATTTACTCTAATAAATCTTTTAAAAATATTTAAAAATATAAAACGACGATATTTAAACTATATATTAATCATGTATAGATTTTTGGAAATTAATTTGAGTCAAATTTACTTTTGTTGACTTTTGCATATTAGTCTCGAGCATTAGGATTGTGGTACACTATGACTTGACCTAATTTGTTAGACAAATATTGACCAACACATAAATATATATAATTAATTTAGGTTCGTGAATCCGAGGCCAACCTTGCACTTGTTCAATGACGTTATATGTATTTTTACTACGAAATACAGTATGGTGAGTTTCATTTGCCTTTTTACCCTTTATATTTTTGGGACTGAGAATACATGCGCTTTTATAAATGTTTGACGAAATAGACACAAGTAATTGAAACTACATTCTATGGTTGAATTATCGAAATCGAATATGCCCCTTTTTATTAAAGTCTGGTAATCTAAGAATTAGGGAACAGACACCCTAATTGACGTGAATCCTAAAGATAGATCTATTGGGCCTAACAAACCCCATCCAAAGTACCGGATGCTTTAGTACTTCGAAATTTATATTATGTCCGAAGGAGGATCCCAGAATGATAGGGGATATTCTTATATATATCTAGTTAATGTCGGTTACCAGGTGTTCACCATATGAATGATTATTTTTGTCTCTATGCATGGGACGTATATTTATGAGAACTGGAAATGAAAGTCTTGTGGTCTATTAAAATGATAGAAATAAATGATTATGATAAACTAATGAACTCACCAACCTTTTGGTTGACACTTTAAAGCATGTTTATTCTCAGGTGTTAAAGAAATCTTCCGCTGTGCATTTGCTCATTTTAAAGATATTACTTGGAGTCTTTCATAGCATATTTCGAAGAACGTTGCATTCGAGTCATTGAGTTCATCAAAGATTATTATTAAATCAATTTATAGTTGGATAGTGGATATTATGAAATGGTATGCATGCCTGTCAATTTTCGATGTAAAGAAAGATTGTCTTTTAAAAACGAATGCAATGTTTGTAAAATGTATCATGTAGAGGTCAAATACCTCGCAATGTAATCAACTATTGTGAATCGTTTATAATGTATATGAACGGGTCCTTTCAGTTGGTATCAGAGCGGTGGTCTTAGTGAACCAGGTCTTGCCTTAGTGTATCTAACTGATAGTTGTTTAGATGCTTTAGTGAGTCTGGACTTCGACCGTGTCTTCATGTCAAAAGTTTTGCTTATCATTTTGTGTCGAAAATTAACTACTTATCATCATTAGGAAATTACCTGCTTATCATTTTTAGTCTAAGACACGTCTTGCTGCATTGATTGCATGAATATTGTATAGACAAAAATTCATATCTTAGCATATCTGCTAAATCATATCTTATCGTATCTGTTACTTTAAACTTTGCCTGACATATCCCGCAAAGTCCTCCGTAATCTACGAAATCTTTTGATATATATATATATATTCTATGTAATTAGAATACCATCCGTTAGCCAAAATCATTTCATATCGAAAAAAAAAATCCTTTATCCAATCGTATGAAATGGAATTCGTCATCAGTTCAAGTCACTCAGATTCCGAAATGGAATCCCATTCAAGCTCCGAAAGCAGTGTGACCGGAATAGATCAACCAATCAGTCATCACCTATTCTGAATGAATTGGGGATGATTTCGTAGCCTCCTCAATCATTGGAGACAAGAAGAAGGTGATCCCTTTCATCCACCACATTGCCCTCTTGACGAAGAACCTAAAGCACTTACCGACGAACCTGTCCGAAATACCATGTTCTCGCTCATTTCCAGAGTATCTCGTCACGATTATATATTACATCAAATTTTAGATTTTATTTATCCGCTCGTCCGAACCGACAATGACCCCGGTGTAATAGAAGAAGTCAACGAGCTTCGCGCTCGGGTAGTGGCTTTAGAGAATATGGTGCAGAGATTACAAACACCAGCAGCAGCATCAGCAGCATAACCAGTACCACCATCATCAATGCCAACAGTACCATTACCACCTCCAACCACAACCGTGTCATAAACCTCAACTTCACAATCTGTCTCATGAGCATCAACGTCATACGCACCATAGATACCAAGGAGTACCAACAACAATAACTGACGAAGTATTAATTCATAACTTCATTGGAGAAACATTCCATGACAATTATGTAATCTCTAAAGTATTAGAGATTATCTAATCTAGCCCTAACCATAAATCAGTTAAGCGAACCAAAATGATAGAAGGAAGAGTAGAAACCCTGAAAAAAATGGTGTGTGATTAACAAGCTAAACTTGCTTTACCAAAAGCATCAACAGTACCGTCAGCGTTAGCAGCATCGTCAGTACAGTCAATATCCGAATCAACAACACCGTTAACATCACAAACTCCGTCAGTTCAAGAATCACTGTGGACATCATTACGAATCAATAACATGTATATTGTATCAACGAGTTATGAAGAATTAACTCATTCCCTCTGAAGAAATTATATGTATATTATATATATATATTTTGAAATAAATCTTTCCGTGCTAAGCTATTGTGTGTGAATCCTAACTACTTGGTTAATTCATATTACAAATATGCAATAATGTACGTCCTTCAGCCGCAACTTAACCAGCGTTAACTACAATCTCTGTCGTAATTCAACAAATTCCAATTCATAATAAATCAAGTATATATTTGATTTTACACTTTCATCATCGATGTACCCGAAACTTTTCAGATAACATCATTCGTACTTTGCGAAATTCACAAGAATTCCACGAACCGAGCATCATACATCAACAAATAATGAAGTATTGATTCATAATTTCAATGTCATTAAAGAAATACCGCGTAAAAGTTATGTACTTTTTAAAACCTTTAGGGATTATTCAATTCTAGTTTCAACCGTAAATCAAATGAGTTTAATTTAACATTAACTCATTAAATCTATGTTACATCTGAAGAAAATATACATATATATATATATTTTCATAAAGACTGTAATAAAATTCTTTTGTACAAAATATTAATTGTGAAATTTTTTAACGGGTAGGTAATACCCGAGAGATATATAAATTCACAAATAATATGTTACATTCTTCGAATCTGATTCAGCAAATAATCCATTATACTCCATACTTTCACAACAATATACATTCTTTTATAGAAATCAAAACAACCATACTCATTCAAAATTTAATTACATATTCTGATTTTGAAAACTCAAAATTCAACTCGAGATATGACCAAAATCATCACTCTTAGATCCTTACATCTTTCACAAGCTATATTTTGACTTCAAAACTGTGTTAGAACATCAAATGTATGTTAACGATTACAATCTGTGTTCAAACCCTTCGAAAATTTCTGAAGACACTTCGAATGATGAGCAATCAAGATGATGATCCAACCACATGTTACCCACAGTTATGTACCCGAAAAACTATTGAAACCAAAGTAAAAGTTTAAACAACGTATCCGCGTCAGATTCTTTGGCATTTATTAGCAAAAATAACTTTGCGACTCCTATTCAAAGTAGCCAGTTTTGTCACATCTCCAGCAAGTCAACTTCGACTTTTCAGTCAGACTAACCTTATTATAACCTTGAGATATACACCATCGTTACCAGGGAACCTTTTACATTCCACCACATTATTAGCAGATGTACCAACAACTTCATTATCCTTTGACTTTAGCCTCTCCAAAAAGTCATTATACTTATTTATTGAAACCCCATCATTTACTCATTCGCATCTTATAATGAGAATTGCCATACGAATCATTGGGAATTAGCAATCAGTATTTTGAAATCTCGCAGCATGTCTACGCCAACAGTTATATGTGTATATATAACATCTATCTTCTGGACTTAATCTGAATGTGAAGTTTCTGAAAAACACTCCGAACTACGAATTGGTTCTCCGAAAATGGAAAAAATGCTGATGAAGCAGCAAAAACTATAAACGACTTTAAACGGTAAAAGCTGAATGATAATGATGAAGTGTGCTGGCAAAGCGCAGAAAAAGAGAAGTTTTGGAACTGGAAAACGGATTGAGTAAAGTAGGAAGGAGGCTGTGGACAAATTACAAAGATTGAACCTGACTTCAAAGGATCCAAATGATTCAGTACCTGCTGAAGTCATTAACGAATACCTTGCTCCTGACTCTAAACCCCCGCGGACAATATTCTTCATCATCCTCTGATATTAGAAATTCAAAAATATCATCATATCTTTCATTATAAATATCCTCCATATTTCTGAAGATATTTTCTTAATTTTTCTTATTTGAAATCATTTACCTCTTCGCGCTATCTGTATTACATCATAAAAGAAACTATTTTAGTTTCTAAATTCTGAAACATTCAAGTTTAAAATAGGAATATTTTGAAGTAGTGTTGGGAACTGAAGCATGAATTAGTATAATATAATGACACTTGATCAACGTGATTATATTACAGTAAGTCATGCTGAGTTTCTAAATGGAACGTGATGATTCACAGATCATAATATCATCATGTGCCATGTTATACGACTCTTGTATTCTATTTAACCTCTAAAATATCAAGAAAATATTTCTTGATGATTCGGCCTTTTCCAAGGTATTCTAGTAATTTGACAAGTCAAGATCGTGCCATCACAATTTCCTTCCTAGAACATTAACAATGTTCATTCCGAAATTCATATCTGTGAATTATGGACCATTACAAGCGGTACTTAATCGCAAGAAGAAGAAACGAAAGGACAAAACTCCGAAATAAAAATTGGGGTATCAATTGCAGCAAATAAAAGAGAGCATTAACTGTGAATGATAATGATTATAGAAGACAGAAGCAGAGACTTTGAAATATAAGGGAACATAAAAAGCCCAACGATAAACCAGAAATTATAAACCATATATATCTATGCATATAGCAATATAAAGACACGGGAGAACTAGAAACACTATAAATCCAAGAGTATAGTAGAAGTAAATAGATTCTTCCGGCGGTAGATGAAAAAGAAGAATGACCGATATGAAAGTTATAAGTATATCGAGAATCAGAACTGGATGGAGCATATTGATGAATACTTTAAAATATGAGTTGAGGGGGAAAGAATAAAAGGTGATGAAACATGACTAGGAACTTATAAATTAACAGATTTAACTCACACAATGGCGGAATAAGTGAATCAAACCCTCTAGTGAATAGGTTAAGTTTTTTTTTTTTTGATTAATTTAGTCAAACCACAACTAAATCAAGTGTGATTAGATCAACACCTAGAGCAATTATTCACCACCTGGGTGATTTGGACTGAGAGAGAATCGGAGGAGCTCACTAGATCTGAGTGTGTGTAACAAATGAGAGGCTTAACCTAAAATGAAGAACATAAGACTTTATATACCCCTGCTGTTGACTCACCCATACGATTCATTCATCACACGTATGAGTTGGCTTCATCAGCCATACGGGTGATCACTCACTCGTGTCTTCTCATTTAGGTTGTAATTGTGACTTAGCTCAGCATCAACCGTGCGTATGAGCCTGTCAGCCGTACTAGTGAGGCTTCACTCGTATGTCTGACTAAGTCTAACATAGTCAAACATCTAAATCTCGTTCCTGCAGTTCTTGTAACCACATACAAACACGGATAGGATAATAACGAGCAATCATGGTGGCCTGTAAACTGTTGTACCTGCAATGGACGTGGGTAGATGTCTAGGGACTTGCATAAAATGCATCAACAGAAGGTGTGAGTTGTAAGGAAATGAAGGAGGTGAATTTATAAGAAAATCTCCGACAGAACAATTAAAAATGGACGATCGCATTTAAAGCGGATCCTAATTCCCTTGATTACCGGAGAGTCAAATCTTATTAAGAAGATTTTCTTCAAATCCCTTGAAATCTGGGAATCAATCATATCTACGTCAAATGATAAGAAGAATCTACACTTACTCATTTTACTCTTCTATGTTAGCTTCATTCGTACTCTTCATATAAATGGATTGTTTATCCAAATTATTCGCTGATGATAAAACTCTAATTTTCAGCCCGTATGCATCATGAAAACATACTTATTATCATTCACGACCTTTCCACTCAAATTTCGGGACGAAATTTCTTTAATGGGTAGGTACTGTGACAATCCGGAAATTTCCAACCAAATTTAAACTTTAATCTTTATATGTTTCCGACACGATAAGCAATATTTGTTAAGTTAAATTTCAAGAATTTTAAACTATGTTCATACATTCATTCAACCTCGACCAAGTTCCAACGATTCACGAACTATTAAACGAATATGATTATATATATATATATATATATATATATATATATGTGTGTGTGTGTGTGTGTGTGTGTATATTATAACTTGAAACGTAAACAGAATATTAGATTAAATACTTTATATGATTGTATATGTTTCAAAATGTTTATCAATGGAATTAGAAGATAAGATCAAATGATTGAATTATGATTACAAGTCTCTGTTGAAAGTTCCACGTTGATTTGAGAAATCTTTCCATTTTAACAATATTCGGAAAATGGTAAAGTGATTTATAAATAAGAACAAATTGTCAATCATTGAGAACTAGACAAAGGATAGTGGAAGATTGAATCTCATAAAGACTCGATTGATCTATTTAGTTTCAAACGTACAAAAACGTTTTCAGTTTAAAAAGAACTTTATTATTAAAACGTATATAACTTTTATAAATATCTAGAACAACTTTTGACAACTCATTACTTAACTAGTATGATAAAGATAACGATATTTATATTTTATTTTATTAAATATATATAACGATTTAAATTAATATTATATATATTTATACGCGTATTATACGTACATAGTTTTATACTTTTACTATACTTAAACTTTACCTTTACTTTATTTTTACTTTACTTTAACTTTAATAATTATACTTTAATAATTCACTTTAATAATTCATACTTTAATAATTCACTTTAATAATTCATACTTTAATAATTCACTTTAATAATTCATACTTTAATAATTTATTTTAATAATTTATACTTTAATAATTCACTTTAATAATTCAAAAATCTATTATAAATAGAATTCAATAGGTTTCATTATTTCATAGAAACTTGAAAATATTTTTCTCTAAACTCTCTCAATCGATTTACACATATATATATTTACTCCGTATTATTTCAAGATATTATTAGTATACATAAAATATTACGACGGAGTGATGTCCGAGTGATTTCGAAATTGTTTTTCGAGTGAGATAGGATTAAGGAAATTATGAGTTATAGCTATGGAGGTGATTGAGTATGGTTCATGGGTATGCTCGTGAGATCAATATAGTGTTTATCATTTCTGTTGCGTCTATGTACCTTTCCTGCAATATTGAATCTCAATATTGATACGTGAGTACTCATAATTTAACTTTTACATACTAATAGTGTATCCCTGACTAGTGCTCGAGTATTTAGGATTATGCATGCTTGTACTTTTGATATTGCCCTTAGACAGGTTAGGTTGAATCTTGAATTAGTTACACTTGCGGTTGAGATAATGTATAAGATATGCATGTCCTTGAAAAGCTAGCGAAAAATTAAGAACTTTTCCTTTAGATATCGAATGGTTTCGATGAACGGATTAGAAGTTATAATCAATTGAATTTTCGATATTTTTATTAAAAATGATTATTATTATCGTCGTTTTTATCGTTGTTCTAGTTTTATCTTATTATTATCATTATTATTATCTTTATCAATAAAAGGGATTTATCATTAAAAATTGTTATTTTTTTTATTATTACTATCGTTATTATCGTTAAAGTTATAATTAGTATTAGTATTAGTATTAGTATTAGTATTATTATTATTATTATTATTATTATTATTATTATTATTATTATTATTGGCATTATTATTATTATTATTATTATTATCATTATTAATATATATATCATTATTTAAAAATGGTTATTGTTATTGTTATTATTATTATTACTATATTATCATTAAGATAATTATTAGTATTATCGTTAATAATGTTATAGTAACTATCATTATTAATATTAGTGTAATTAAAACAAATATTTGTAACATCTAATTATTTTGATTACTATTATTATCATTATTATGAACACGATATAAAAGACGATTAAAAGCTATTAAACGAAACGATTAGGAAATAATGGGTAAGAGTATCATGATGAAATTAAAATATTATAAGATGTTGATTTAGATAAAATTATCGTTCTTATTATTTTTATCATTACTATTATTATTAAAAGTATAGTTAGTATTAAAACTATCATTTTAACAAAAATTATCATTTTAATATAAATGTCATTGTTACTATAAAATATCATTATTATTATTATTTTAAATAGAATTATTATTTTAAAGATAATATTAAAAATTATTGTAAATATTAAAGTTATCATAATTAGAATTATCGTATTATCATAATGTCATCTTAATAATTATAAATATTGATATTTTTATAATAATAATTATTATTACAAAATAATACAACTTTTACTTACTAACATTATAGATATTATTTTATCAAATAAATATGTGATACAAACATATTTTACTACGTGTAATAACTTACTTTAATAATACCTATCATATTATCTTTATGATATTAAATGAACCCTATAAATTTTATTACTTAATATATATAAAAGTATATTTTATTATATAAATTTAATATAAAATTGTATTTATTAATAAATAAATTATATTATTTACTCTAATAAATCTTTTAAAAATATTTAAAAATATAAAACGACGATATTTAAACTATATATTAATCATGTATAGATTTTTGGAAATTAATTTGACTCAAATTTACTTTTGTTGACTTTTGCATATTAGTCTCTAGCATTAGGATTGTGGTACACTATGACTTGACCTAATTTGTTAGACAAATATTGATCAACACATAAATATATATAATTAATTTAGGTTCGTGAATCCGAGGCCAACCTTGCACTTGTTCAATGACGTTATATGTATTTTTACTACGAAATACAGTATGGTGAGTTTCATTTGCCTTTTTACCTTTTATATTTTTGGGACTGAGAATACATGCGCTTTTATAAATGTTTGACGAAATAGACACAAGTAATTGAAACTACATTCTATGGTTGAATTATCGAAATCGAATATGCCCCTTTTTATTAAAGTCTGGTAATCTGAGAATTAGGGAACAGACACCCTAATTGACGCGAATCCTAAAGATAGATCTATTGGGCCTAACAAACCCCATCCAAAGTACCGGATGCTTTAGTACTTCGAAATTTATATCATGTCCAAAGGAGGATCCCGGAATGATAGGGGATATTCTTATATGTATCTAGTTAATGTCAGTTACCAGGTGTTCACCATATGAATGATTATTTTTGTCTCTATGCATGGGACGTATATATATGAGAACTGGAAATGAAATTCTTGTGGTCTATTAAAATGATGGAAATAAATGATTATGATAAACTAATGAACTCACCAACCTTTTGGTTGACACTTTAAAGCATGTTTATTCTCATGTGTTAAAGAAATCTTCCGCTGTGCATTTGCTCATTTTAAAGATATTACTTGGAGTCTTTCATAGCATATTTCGAAGAACGTTGCATTCGAGTCATTGAGTTCATCAAAGATTATTATTAAATCAATTTATAGTTGGATAGTGGATATTATGAAATGGTATGCATGCCTGTCAATTTTCGATGTAAAGAAAGATTGTCTTTTAAAAACGAATGCAATGTTTGTAAAATGTATCATGTAGAGGTCAAATACCTCGCAATGTAATCAACTATTGTGAATCGTTTATAATGTATATGAACGGGTCCTTTCAGTTTTTCCGCATCATCCTCCGATATTAAAAATTCTAAGATATCATCGTATCTTCCATTATAAATATCCTCCATATTTCTGAAGGTATTTTCATAACTATTCTTATCTGAAATCATTTATCTCTTCACGCTATCTGTGTTACATCATAAAAGAAACTATTTTAGTTTCTAATTTCTGAAAATTTCGAAAAATGGATGTTTTTGAAGTAGTGTTGGGAATTGAAGCATGAGTTAGTATAATATAATGACACTTGATCAACGTGATTATATTACAGTAAGTCATGCTGAGTTTCTAATGGAACGTGATAAAGGTTCACAGATCATACCCTCATCATGAACCATGTTACATAACTCTTTCATTCTATATAATCTCTAAAAATATCAAGAAAATATTTTCTTAATGATTCGGTCTTTTTCAAGGTATTCTGGTAATTTGACAATTCAGATTGTGCTATTACCATTTCTTTCTTAGAACATTAATTATGTTCATTCCGAAATGTATAGCTACGAATTTAGGACCATTATTCGCTTGACTTAAAGTCGGGAAGAGAAAACGAAAGCATGAAGCTCCGAAATATAATGGAAAATATAAAGCCCGAAAACAACCCCGAAATTTACAAACCGTGTATATCAATACGTATTGCAACGTAAAGACATGGGAAAATTAATAACACTATAACCCCAAGATAAAAGTAAAAGTAAATAAAATCCTCCGGTGGTAAATGAAAGAGAAGAATGACAGATATGAAGGTTAGGAGTATATCAAGAATCAGAACTGGATGAAGCATTTCACAATCTTTTGGAAGTATGAAATGAGGAAGAATATGTGGGAGTGGTGAAAATAATGAAACGGAAGTGGGCAATTTATAGCAAAATATCAGACATAACAATCGAGGCAGATTACGCAATTAATCA
The DNA here is from genome assembly GCF_046630445.1 of Rutidosis leptorrhynchoides. NCBI lineage: Eukaryota > Viridiplantae > Streptophyta > Magnoliopsida > Asterales > Asteraceae > Rutidosis > Rutidosis leptorrhynchoides. The sequence continues at coordinate 401,983,841 of NC_092338.1, read as the reverse complement.
AAGGAAATCTTAATTTTATTAATTCCCGAAGAATCAAATCTTATTTAGATTATGAAGATTTTCTATTCCTTAAATTTCGGAAATCAATCGTTACTACGTCAAGAGATAAGACGCATCTTTATTCTCCATTTCACTTTATTACGACGGCTTCTCTCATACGCTTCAAGTAATTGGATTGTTTTATCCATATTATTCAACGGTGATAAAACTCTATTTATCGACTCATATTCGTCATAAAAACTTTTTTTTATTGTTAGCCATGACAACCTCACTCAAATTTCGGGATGAAATTTCTTTAACGGGTAGGTACTGTGATGACCCGGAAAATTCTGACCAAATTTAAACTTAATCTTGTATGATTAACGTTTCTGACACGATAAACAAAGTCTATGAAGTTAAATCTCAAAATTTTGAACTGTTCAATTAATCTTCGATTGTTCTCAACGAAACGCGAACAATTATATATAGATACATATACTATAACTTGAAAACGTAACAAAGTGTTGAGGATATGATACTGTGCATTAAACTTATTGGTTTAATTATCTGATTGATATATTTAACTACAGAGTTAAAAGATTATGCCAAACGATTCAAGTAAAAGATATTTACCGAGTCTCTTAAGAATTATGATATTATTACGAGTCTCTGTTGAGAGGTCCACTTGATTTGAGAAATCATTCATTTTAACGGTATTCGGAATAAATGGTGAATTATTTGTTTAAATAACGTAATTTGGACACATACAATAATAAGGAATATTAACTGTTAAGAATTAATTATATGAATAACTTGCGATACGTATTTTAAAACGTGTTTATAAATATTGAGAAGTTTGATAAATACTATTATATTAATAAATAACGAGACAATGATTTATAGAAGTAAATGACCAAAATACTCTAAAGTTTAAGATATACTCTGGGTGGTATAATTTAGGGATAATTTAAGGCTATATTTTGACAAAGGTACATGTCCCAGAATGAAAATTACAAGTTTTCTCAGCGTACGAAGGGACACTCGAAAAATCGGAACCGGGACATAAGTCGCGTAACAACGTACGACTTATCGGAACAAAAATTACAAGTTAACTATGCATGTGAATTTAATATAATATATAATTAATTATATAAATTAAATATATTATATATATTATTAATTATTATGTCGACAAACAAAAAAACAAAAATATGTGAGCTGGATCTGACGGTCATGCGATCGCATGAGAAATAGGCATAAAACCCATGCAATCGCATGGGCATCAGAATAAGGAATTATGCCTATAAATACCAGGTTTCTGCGCGAGTTGTTTTACACATATATTACTATGTGTAAATTTATTTATTTAAATTATTATTATTATTATTATTATTATTATTAAGATTATTATTATTTATTTTATTATTATTAATAGTATTATTATTATTATTATTATTAATTATATCACTTAAAATACTACGACGAGGTCATGAGCGTGTCACTTTCAAAATGGGTTTTCAAGTGGGATAGAGCTAAGGAAACTATGGGTTATTACTAAGGAGGTTATGAGTATTGTTCGAGGGTTTTGCTCGTAAGTCAAACCTAGTGTTTATCATCTCCGTTACTTCTACGTACTATCCTACAATATTGAATCTCAATATTGATACGTAAGCACTCATATTTTATCTTTTATATATTAATTGTGTATCCATGTCTAGTGCTCGAGTATATATATTTATACATACGTGTATGCTAAATTTCGTCGTTAAACAGTTTATAATAGATCAGGAATTAAATACATATATTACTGGTAAAAGGTATATGATATACATATTTTTGGAAAGCTGGCGAAAAATCAATAACTTTTCATTTAGATATCGAATAATTTCGATGAACGGATTAAAAGATATGAGCAACTGAATTATGATTGAAGTTAATTGAAATTGCTTTTGAATCTACAATTAAGATTTAAACAACTTGTTTACGAGATTGATAAATTGGATTTTTGAATATTACCAACCGAGTAAATGAATCCTTATATAAGGTACGTCTCGTTTTGTTAAACTATTGTTGATGTTATGCGAGGTGTATATAAAATAGTTATTAATTTTAGCAGGAAATACTATTAAATACTATACAATTTTACACAAGATATTTATTTATTTATAGAATGGATATACTTAAACCTTGCTACAACACTTATAGGCAGTGTACCTAATCGTACAGTAGTGTAGTTTTTAGTAAGTCCGGTTCGTTCCACAGGGAAATCTTTAAACAAAGCTCAACGCTATATTAGTTTACTTTTATAAAAATACAAATATATATATAAGTAATTTTATTATTATAAAGGGGGGTTTTTATCGTTTAATGACCGGTTTGTCGATTTTAAGACTTTAGTCGCAGTTAAAACCTAATGTAAAATATAAAATAAATACAAGACTTAAATTAAAGCGTAAAGTAAATAACGATAATGAAATTGCGAATAATAAAAGTGCGATAAAATAAACTTACGATAATTAAAAAGTACGATAATTAAAAGTGCGATTAAATAACAATAAATAAAAGTGCGATAATTAGAAGTGCAATTAAATATAAAATAAAGGAAATTAAATATGAAATAAAAGAATTATGCTTATTTAAACTTCCGTAATCATGATGTTTGACGTGTTGATTTTAGTTTTATGCCCATGGGTTAATTGTCCTTTGTCCTGGATTATTTAATATGTCCGTCTGGTTTTTGTCCATAACAGTCCATCAGTCATAAATATAAAGTGCGAGTGTCCTCGTCAAATTATTATTATACCCGAAGTTAAATATTCCAACTAATTGGGGATTCGAATTGTAACAAGGTTTTAATTCTTTGTTTAATGAATACACCAGGTTATCGACTGCGTGTAAACCAAGGTTTTACTACTTTGTTAACAATTACACCAATTACCCTTGAATGTAATTTCACCCCTGTTTTAATTATTCTAGTGGCTATTAATCCATTCCCATGTCCGGTTAAATGAACGATTATTCGTACATATAAATACCCCGCCCATCGTGTCCGATCGAGTGTATATGGTAATTTATAGGGACGCCCAATTGTAAATCTTTATATTAACATTAACAAACTTTCATTTAATTAAACAAATATAAAGCCCATTAATAGCCCATAGTCTAATTTCCACAAGTGTCGTTCTTTTGTCCAAACCCCAATTATGGTACAAAGCTCAATTATGGTACAAAGCCCAATTACCCAATTTTAGTAATTAGCCCAACATCATGATTACTTCGTTTTAAATAAGCATAATAATAACTTAGCTACGAGACATTAATATAAAAAGGTTGAACATAACTTACAATGATTAAAAATAGCGTAGCGTTACACGGACAGAATTTCGACTTACACCCTTACAATATTCGCTAACATACCCTTATTATTGGAATTATAATTAAAATTAAAATATAAATTATAAATATAAATATAAATTTTACGTATGAATGAGGAAGAAAAAGATATTGATTTTGATCAGAATTCGGTTGGCTTTATAGGCAGTTTTCAATTTTGGGGCTCCGCGACTCGCGGTGAAAACCTCTTCAAACTCCGCGAGTCGCGGAGGTTACTTTTACAGCTCAGTCCTTGGAGTTTTTCTCTGCCGACGGTTTTTTATTTATAAATATAATATATATATAATTAATATAATTAATTATATATTATATTATATTTATATACATAGTTAACTTGTAATTTTTAGTCCGTTGCGTCGAGCGTTAAGAGTTGACTCTGGTCCCGGTTCCGGATTTTCGAACGTCCTTGCGTACAATTTAATATCTTGTACTTTGCGTTTTGAATCTTGTACTTTTGTAATTTCGAGATGTTTCTTTTCAATAATTGGAACCTTTTTTATTGTCTTTTGTACTTTTGAGTTTTTTGGTCGTTTGCGTCTAAAATTCGTCGAATCTGTCTTTTGTCTTCACCTTTTATTATTTAAACGAATATCACTTGTAAATAGAACAATTGCAACTAAAAGCTTGTCTTTCTTGAGGAATAATGCTATGAAATATATGTTCGTTTTTAGCATTATCAAATATTCCCACACTTGAGCGTTGCTTGTCCTCAAGCAATATCGTCTTGAAATACTAGAATCACTTCTTTATTCTTCACACTTTGTACATCAGTGATTTCTATATGGCGGTATAAACAATGGTAGTAACGATATGGTTTACAGTCCCACATGACTATAAAAATTTAGATCCATTAAGGAAATTGGATCTTTATGAAAACATTTGATCTTTTGAAAATTAAATCTAGTTTTTACCCTAGATAAGTTTTCCGGAATAACCCTTTACCGGTGTTTGCAAAATATTTTTGTGGGTTTGGTGGGTTTCAGATTTGAAAATTTTAGCTCAAAACTTGCGGTTTTGTGTCACCCACTTGCTAACCTTGTATTTGGAAAGCAACACGTCCAGTTTACTTGTCCCGTATATTACCTTTCGGTAAAATACCGTCCGGTTGTAAAGGAAAGCGTTGAACAAGCAACTGTTAAGGCAATGTCCCGTGACATGCTTTTGATTATGGTCTATAACGTGTCGGACGCAATTACTATCCTTGGTAGGAGCAATAGTAAAGCTCACAATTATAATTTTTCGGTCTGGCACAAGGTCCTGTCTTTGACCACTATGCAACCACCGTTCTTACGGTTGATACCCGATTTAGTTCAGGTGACCTAATGAATTCCAGGTGAATTCCTAGGATTTTACGTTCAATGGTAATGAACGCATTGAAAATAAGGTTTTCAGAAAACAAATCGGTTTGTAATTTTTGATCAAAATATTTTCTCGTTTAAGCTCGAGTTTAGATATCATCGAATTCCATGAGTTTGTAATTCTCAATCTTTAAGGTCAATCTCTAGGATTGAGTAATATCAGTCTTAAAAGCTGATTTTTAATCTTTAAGGAGATTATCCTTTCTGGGGATCTGATTCATTAGTCTTATCCAGCTAATTTGCATGGTGCCCCCCCATTATACGAGATAAATCCTTCTCATGGTTAGGATAAATCTGACCACTTGACGACCCTGTTTAATGCTGAGGTCCGTGGATTTCCTGCTGATTTTAGTGATGACTTTTCTAGATTTTTCGTCAACCTACAGCTGGTCTGGACGACAACTTCATGACCTAAATCAAGAAGCGCGTGTCTTTTTCGGAAGACTTTACTTCCTTTTAGTGATGGAATTGATTCATCGTGTAGATCCATCTCTTCTTTTCTTTCATCGGGTAAAACAGTTTTAGTTTAGTTCAAAGCAAAAGTATTTTCAGTTATTTGTTACAGATATATGTGACATATGTTTAAAATAACTTGGTAAATTTTCCCGCACTTGGCTTTTATTTTCCTTTTTATCGTCCTCTATTCCATTTTAAATGAATTTTAACATTTTAGTTTGTTTCTTAATTTATGTCCTTTCCGAGGTAACAATAATTTCGGTGTTAAAACCTAGTTTTATCGTTCATAAATATGTATAAACATGATTTTGAATTCATTTAATTGAAAATTTTGAAAAATCGTACTAGAATTGGGTAGTCAGTATATAAGACTAGGGCTGTTCCTTTTTTATCAGAGAGCACTAGATTCTAATACAACTACTGCTTTACTAGTATTTTTAATGGTAACCAAGTGTATAAAGTAAAAAATTTTAAAATCCGAAAGAATTTAACCCCTTCTCACACTTAAGATCTTGCAATGCCCTCATTTGCAAGAAATCAGTAACAATTTAAATTATTGAGGGTGATTAGTGTGAAAATGATTAAATTTTACCAAAGTTTCCAAATATATTGGCGTTTGTTTGCTGAATGATAAATGGTGCACATCATTTGTTCATTCCGTCTTGTTGTTATTTCACATATATTTTGCATCTTGTCGTCAAAATTAGTTGCTTTTGCTGAACTTAATGCCAGTCTTTGAAAATGCGTTGTTTTACCCTGTTGTGTACATAAGATAAACTGCAAACATATATACATATTTTTGAAGTTTGGTATATTACCCCACATTCAAAAATTATTAAAATCTAAGAATAAAAGTTAGATAATTATAAAAATGATTACAATATTAACAAAAGTATTAAACGTATCAATAATTACAAATTACAAAATAAAAAAAAAATAAAAAGTAAACTAAGGATGATATTGGTACCAATAGGGGTTCCAGGCATAACCATAAGTGCTATAGAATGCTTCGGCAGGGTCATACGTAGGATATGGTGGCTGCATCTCTATAGACCAAGGAGGGAAGATGGGTTTCGGTGTAGGAATATAGTTTCTACCTATATGTTGGCAATGAGCTATGATTTGGTTCTGATGAACTTGCCAATCTTCAAATGCTCTCTGTCTAGCATTTTCGTATTCCTGAGAAGCTATAAACCTATGCATTTCTTGCATCTCATTCCCCCCTCCTACATTATCTTGCTGCTGGTTTCTCTCCACCTGTGGATGTCTACCATGGTATCGTACTGCGGCGTTATTTCGCCTCTTCAAAACTTTCGCACCATGGTATACATTTAAACCTATAGTATCGCGGGGTTCCGGTTCTTCTACTAATAATCCGCCCCGACTTATATCCACACCGAGATATTCACCAATCAAAGTAATAAAAATTCCACCTCCTATTATGCTATGTGGTCGCATCCCCCGAACCATAGCTGATAAATAATAACCCACACAATATGGTATACTTACAGCGCTTTGTGGGTCTCGAATACACATATGGTAAATAAATCCTGTTCATTTACTTTTTCCTTGTTTTTACCCCTTTGTGTAATCGAATTAGCTAAAAACCTATGTATCACTCTTAATTCGGCTCTATCTATATCCAAATAAGAGTAATTTCCCCCTTTGAAACGGTGATGGCTTGTCATTTGACTCCACACACCGTGTGTATCAAAATTCTCATCTATCTTTCTACCGTTTAGTATCAATCCTCTACAATTGGCAGACGCTAACTCCTCAGGCGTATATATACGTAAAGCCTGAGCCATGTCCAGTAAAGACATGTGGCGCATCGAACCGCCTAACAAAAATCTAATAAAAGAACGATCGGTTAAACTAGCTACCCGATCATTCAACTCTATACTACATAACAATTCTTCACACCATACTTTATATACAGGTCTGCGTATGGTGAATAAACATATCCAGTCATTAAAAGAAGAATTACCATACCTCTGTATAAGTAATTCCCTAATTGGCCCGGCCAATTCTACAGCTTCTAAGGGTCCCCATTCTATGACCCTCGGTACCTCAACAACCTTAGAATGAAGAGTATGCAAACCCCGTTGATATTTTGGATAATCTATCCAAAGTCTGTCAAATCTCAGGTTCGGGTGCAACTCTTCCAAATGCATATCAGAAAAGGTCATGACTGGATGAGGTACATCCTGCTTGTAGTAGTTATCCACCTCCTGTTGTTCCAAATTCTCAGCAGGAGCATTGCGGGCTTGGGATGAAGATTCACCCCTTTCATTCTGCAAAACACATCAAACACAATTTTTGTGCATCCAAATATGCATTAGTGTCAGCAAAATCATCAATCAAAATAATTACAATGACATTATCAATTTATATCAAACTTAAGCTTATTTTCACATTTTTATCAAATCTACACTTTTTCAAATAAGCATATACGAAAATTTTCGCCAAGTTCATAAGCATTCAACTCAAATAACATGTCAAAATAATCATTACTAGCAATTAAACAAGTCTCAAATGGCATTATCTTTCAAAAATCAAGTTCATGAATTTTAGACTTGAAAAAGTCCACTTTAATTCTCAAAATCATGTTTAGGCTCAAAGTTTGGATCATTTAACTACCTAAACATGTTACACTACTTAATTTAGCAACAATTCATGACAAAAATCGGCCATAACCTGTTTATATCAAAAAGCCCCAAATTTGCTCAAGAACACAAACCCTAGATTACTCAAAATTTGAAGTTTAAGGCTTCTAATCATGTTAAACAACATCAATCTAGGTTATACAAGCATAATACATAAACAATTTTAGTCTAATTACACTAAAAAGCATCAAAATCAAATTGGGGAAAAAATTGCTCAAGAACATCAAATTTCGAATTAAATGGTGTTTAGGTGTAGAAATTTACCGTTTTTCTTGAGTAATTCTTAGATAGCATCCTTCTCAACATGATTTTAGCAAAAGATTTGGTGATTAACGGTTAAAAATTGTGATTTTGGGGGTTTTTTTTCGTGTTTTTCGGGTGCAGTTTTTCGAGCTGTATTTTTGGGTTGAGGAGTATGAAACTGATCAGTTTGCAGCTCTTATTTTTTTTTTCTGTAATCCGGCTCCTCCGCGAGTCGCGGTGAAATGCACTTCAAACTCCGCGACTCGCGGAGTTTTTTTTTAATTTTTTTTTATAATCATTAACTTTTGAAAACAATTAAGAAATTAATTTTAAAATTTTGTTTCCCTTGTTATTTAGGACGAGGTCGTTTCGGATCGATGTCCTAGTCCGTCTCTCGACAAAATTTTAAAATTTGTCTTTTTGTAGCGATTGTTTTAAAAGCTAAGATTTTTGGATTTTTTAATGTTTTTGGCATACTTTAAATTAATAAGATTAAAAATAATGATAATAAAAGTTCTCGTCCCTCCCTTGGGTAAAGCAATTTCGGTTCAAAGACCTAGTCTTCAACTTACGACGAATTTTAAAAATCATATTCTTAACTTAATGAGATAAAGTAAATTTTTGTTTTTAAATTCACACAACTTAAATATAAAATTCAAAATTAATATTAAAAATTCACACCAAACTCAAAATTTAAAATGCATAAAATTAAAATTTTATATTTTAAAAATTAAAAATTCACACCAAACTTAAAATTTGAAATGCATAAAATTAAAAATTTATATTTTAAAAATTCACACCAAACTTAATTTAAAAATTCATAAATCCATATCAAACTTATATTAATTTTTCAAATATTTTAAATATATTGTTTTTACAAAGTTTACAATATTAATTTAAGATTTAAATATTAATTTTAAAAACATGGTAAAAATAAATTTAAAAATCTTTTTGTCTTTTTATCCCACTTTAATCAATCAAATATTATCAAAAATATGCGCCCCTCTTTTCGGTAAAGTAATTTCGGTTCCAAGACCTAATTTAACTCATGACGAATTTTTGAAATATTTTGGGTTGATTGTTTAAAGATATTTATACCTTATAATAAACGTTAAATTTCGCAGTGATGTAATAGATTTTTGAATGATATCAATAATTTCGGTCGCCAAACCTAATTTTATTCAATATCAATTTAATACTTTTTAGCGAACAAATTAGCGTTTATTATCAAAAGGTTAAAAATAAAAATAAAAATAAAAACTGTACAGACATACCTGTGGAATAGATTTCTTAGTTATATGATCTATCCCATTCATAAGATAGTCGGTTTAATTGATTTTCCATGGCTACATAGGCGTAACCTCGAGCATTCAGTGTCTTTTCTTCTAAACATATGAACGGTCCGTCTCTGCATAAAGTAACAAATTCGGTATTTGAATAGGTTTGATTATTTGAACATTTACCTCCATGTGACCATTTTCCGCATTTGTGACATCTTTCTAGGTGTCGTGCTCTTCTTTTCGCTGCGGATTTTGATTTTCCTTTACCAAATTGTAACTTATTATCTTCGCATCTGGATTCTTTTCTAACTCCGTCCATTCTTTCTCTGATTACTGATACTATTTCACTCGGGAGTATATCATTATTTCTTTTAGTGATCAAAGCGTGTAGCATTAGACCATGGTTTAGTTCACAGGCAGTCTTCATTTTGTAAAAACCTAAAAAAAATAAAAATTCAGAATGGGGGGAGAAGACTAGTTCTTTAGGGTCTGCTAGGGAAAGACCATTCGGGTTCCATTTTCGAGAACTACACGAAAACAGACAATCTAACTCTAACAGAAATACATATTATCCTTTAAAGACTTGATTCTCCCCACACTTAGTTAGCTGTGGTGTCGAAATTGTGATTAACTTCGTTGTCGACTTCCATCGGACCATGTATGTAATGTTTAACTCTGTGACCATTAACTTTAAATTCAATCCCATTTGAATTTATTAATTCTATCGTTCCGTATGGGAAAACTCTTTTGACTATGAATGGTCCAGACCATCTTGATTTCAATTTTCCAGGAAATAGCTTGAATCGTGAATTGAAAAGAAGAACTCTGTCTCCTTCTTTAAATTCTTTTGAACTTCTGATTCTTTTATCATGCCATTTCTTCGTTCTTTCTTTATAGATTAACGAATTTTCGTATGCTTCATGTCTTAATTCTTCTAATTCGTTTAGTTGACTTAATCGTAGACGTCCAGCTTCATGTAAATCAAGATTACATGTTTTCAAAGCCCAAAATGCTTTGTGTTCAATTTCTACTGGAAGATGACATGCTTTTCCATAAACAAGTCTAAAAGGTGTGGTTCCAATTGGAGTTTTGTAGGCTGTTCTAAAAGCCCAGAGTGCATCCTCCAATTTAATGGACCATTCCTTCGGATTTGATCCTACGGTTTTCTCTAGAATACGTTTTAAAGCTCGGTTTGTATTTTCAACTTGTCCACTTGTTTGTGGATGATATGCGGTGGAGATTTTATGAGTTACTCCATATCTTTTAAGAACTTTCTCAAGTTGATTATTACAGAAATGAGTACCCCGATCACTTATTAAAGCTTTCGGTGTTCCAAACCTTGCAAAAAGACGTTTTAAAAAGTTGACTACAACTCGTGCATCGTTAGTTGGGAGAGCTTGTGCTTCCGCCCATTTAGATACATAATCAATGGCTACGAGTATATATAGATTATTATGAGATTTTGGAAATGGACCCATAAAGTCAATACCCCAAATGTCAAATATTTCACATACTTGGATGACATTTTGTGGCATTTCATCACGTTGACTTATTTTTCCGGCCCTTTGACATGCATCACAGGATTTGCAAAGAAGGTGTGCGTCTTTGTAAATTGTAGGCCAATAGAATCCAGCTTCATAAACTTTTCTTGCTGTTAGTTGAGGCCCATAATGCCCTCCTGTTGGTCCTGTGTGACAATGGTTTAAAATTTTACTAGCTTCATCTCCAAATACACATCGGCGTATTATTCCATCGGGACAACTTTTAAACAGATGTGGATCTTCCCAGAAATAGTGTTTTATATCACTGAAGAATTTCTTTCGTTTTTGGTACGATAATCCTTTTTCAAGGAATCCACAAACTAAGTAGTTTGCATAGTCTGCAAACCATGGGATTTCTTTATAATCTATCTTCAATAGATATTCATCAGGAAAGTTGTCTTGTATGGCTGATTCATTTAGAACTTCTAATTCGGGATTTTCAAGACGAGAAAGATGATCAGCGGCGAGATTTTCTGCTCCTCTTTTATCTCGGATTTCAATATCAAACTCTTGTAAGAGTAAGATCCAACGGATTAATCTTGGTTTAGCATCTTGTTTTGAAAATAGGTATCTAAGAGCAGAATGATCGGTATAGACCACCGTTTTTGCTAGAACGAGATATGATCGACATTTGTCAAAAGCAAAGACAATAGCAAGGAGTTCTTTTTCAGTAGTTGTATAGTTCTTTTGTGCTCCTTGTAACGTCTTACTAGCATAATATATAGGTTGAAATCGTTTTTCAATCCTTTGTCCTAAAACGGCTCCCATTGCAAAATCACTTGCATCGCACATTAGTTCAAATGGTAGATTCCAATTTGGTGTTATCATGATCGGTGCATTAGTGAGTTTCTCTTTAAGAATATTAAAAGATTTGATACACTCATCTGAAAAGATGAATGGCGCATCCTTTTCTAGGAGTTTATTCATAGGAGTGGCAATTTTAGAAAAAATTTTTATGAAACGTCGGTAAAAACCGGCATGCCCTAGAAAACTCCTAACTCCTCTAACATTGGTGGGATGTGGAAGTTTAGCAATTACATCTACTTTAGCTTTATCCACTTCAATTCCTTCTTTTGAAATTTTATGTCCAAGAACGATGCCTTCTTTAACCATGAAATGGCATTTCTCCCAATTAAGTACTAGATTTGATTTTTCGCATCTAATTAGCATTAGTTCCAGATTAACTAGACATGATTTAAATGTATCACCGAAGACTGAAAAGTCATCCATGAATACTTCCATGCATTCTTCTATCATGTCATGAAAAATCGCCATCATACACCTTTGAAAGGTTGCAGGGGCGTTGCAAAGTCCAAATGGCATTCTTTTGTAAGCAAAAGTACCATAAGGGCACGTGAATGTGGTTTTCTCTTGGTCCTCGGGTGCTATTGGAATTTGAAAATATCCGGAAAATCCATCTAGAAAACAATAGTAACTATTTCCGGCTAATCTTTCCAACATTTGATCTATGAAAGGTAAGGGAAAGTGATCTTTTCTGGTGGCGTCATTTAATTTTCTATAATCAATATATACACGCCATCCTGTTACAGTCCTAGTAGGAATAAGCTCATTTTTCTCATTTGTGATGACAGTCATGCCACCCTTCTTAGGTACGCATTGAACTGGGCTTACCCATGGACTATCAGAGATTGGATATATCAAACCTGCATCTAGCAGTTTAATAATCTCTTTCTTAACTACATCTTGCATATTAGGATTTAGTCTTCGTTGGCGTTGCACATACGTTTTATGACCCTCTTCCATAAGGATTTTATGTGTGCAATACGAAGGACTTATTCCTTTAATATCATGAATCTTCCATGCAATGGCTGGTTTATGAGCTTTCAACACAGAAATGAGTTGTGATTTCTCATTTTCAGTAAGAGAAGACGATATTATTACAGGTAATTCAGATTCACCATGTAAATAAGCGTATTCCAAATGGTTTGGAAGTGGCTTTAACTCTAATTTCGGAGGTTCTTCTATCGATGATTTATATCGATATCTGTCTTCTTCTTTTAGCATTTGAATTTCTTCTGTTGTTGGTTCATATCCATTAGCTATAAGTGTAGCTAACATTTCAGCTTCATCAATTGGTTCATTACCTTCTCCTAAAGAACATTCTCCTGTTCCTTGTAATTCTGGAAATTCTTTTAATAATTCTGCATGTGCATCTATAGTTTGAATATAATAACATGTATCATCTGCAGATTGTGGTTGTTGCATTGCTCTATCAACTGAAAAGGTAACACTCTCATCCTCTATACTTAGGGTCAGTTTCTTACCGAACACGTCTATCATTGCTTTAGCCGTGTTTAAGAATGGTCTTCCTAATATGAGAGGAACTTGAGAATCTTCTTCCATGTCCAAAACAACAAAATCTACTGGAAATACTAAAGTACCAACTTTAACTAGCATGTTCTCCATTATCCCTCTAGGATATTTTATTGATCTATCGGCTAGTTGTATGCTTATTCTGGTTGGTTTCAATTCTCCAAGGTCTAGTTTAGCGTATAGTGAATACGGCATTAGATTTATACTAGCACCTAAGTCTGCCAATGCTTCTATTGAACTAAGACTACCCAGAAAACATGGAATTGTGAAACTTCCTGGATCAGATAGTTTTTCTGGTATCTTATTCAACAGCACTGCTGAACAATTAGCATTCATAGTAACAGCCGAGAGTTCTTCCATTTTCTTTCTATTTGAGATTAGATCTTTCAAGAATTTAGCATATCTAGGCATTCCTGAAATCACATCGATGAAAGGAAGATTTACATTTATCTGTTTAAACATATCCAAGAATTTGGATTGCTCGGCTTCAAGTTTCTCTTTCTTCATTTTACTCGGGTAAGGAAGTGGTGGTTGGTATGGTTTAACATAAGGTTTATCCTTAACTGTGTTATCTTCATTAACCTTTTCAACTACCGGTTCTTTTTCCTTATCTTGATCAGGTTGTGGTTCTTGTGGAGTAGGAATGGTTTCATCAGAAGTTACAGGTATTTCAGGTGGTTTAAGTGTTGTACCACTTCTTGTGGTAATAGCTTTAGCTGTTTCATTCCGGGGGTTAGCATTTGTATCACTAGGTAGACTTCCCGGTTTTCTTTCACCTATTAACCTTGCTAGGTTACTCACTTCTTGTTCCAGATTTTGAATAGAAGCTTGTTGATTTCTAAATGCTTGAGCATTTTGTTCATTAGTTTGTTTTTGAGATGTGAAAAACTGTGTTTGAGTTTCAACTAGCTTCGTCATCATATCTTCTAAATTCGGCTTTTTATCATCGGTTTGTTGTGGTGGTTTGTTTTGAAAATTCGGTCTTTGCTGATTATAAGTATTATTGGATACTTGTTGATTGCTAGGACCTTGTTGGTTGTTGTATGGAATATTTCGGTTATAATTCTGGTTTTGATTGTAAATCGGTCTTGGCGGTTGATAATTATTCTGATAATTATTTCCAGGCCTTTGGTTTATGTATGAAATATTCTCTCTTTGTTCCATTGTTAATTCAATACTGAGACAATCTTTTGTCAAATGTGGTCCTCCACACTGCTCACAACTAATTCGTATTGAGTGAATATCTTTAGTCATCTTTTCCATTCGTCTCTCCACAGCATCTATCTTTGCGGAAATGGAATCTAAGTCATGGCTAGAATCGGCTCTAGCTGCTTTAGATGATCTAATGATATCTTTTTCTTGGTGCCACTCATGTGAGTGGGAAGCAGTGTTATCAATAATTTTGTAAGCATCAGTTTCGGTTTTCTTCATAATAGAACCACCAGCTGCTATATCTATGTCTTTTCTTGTAGTGATGTCGCATCCTTGGTAGAATATTTGTACTATTTGACAGGTGTCTAAACCATGTTGCGGACATCCTCTTAACAACTTTCCATATCTTGTCCACGCCTCATATAGAGTTTCATTCGGTTTCTGTGTAAACGTAACAATTTCTGCTTGAAGTCTTACGGCTTTAGATGCAGGAAAGAATTGTTTAAGAAATTTGTCAACTAAAACGTCCCATGTATCGATCGCCCCTTCAGGTAACGATTCCAACCAATCTTTGGCTTCTCCCTTTAAAGTCCAGGGAAATAACATGAGATATATCTGTTCATCCTCCACTTCTCGTATTTTAAATAGTGTGCAGATCCTATTAAAGGTACGTAGATGTTCATTTGGATCTTCCTTCGGCGCACCACTAAATTGGCATTGATTAGTCACCATGTGTAGAATTTGTCCTTTGATTTCATAATCTGGCGCATTAATGTCTGGATGAGTAATTGCGTGACCTTGGCCAGTGCGTTTAGCTCTCATTCGGTCTTCCATACTTAAAGGTTCCAGATTCTCCATAATTGAATTTGTTGAATCGGTATCACTAGATGATTCTGATTTAATGGTTCGTTCCTCAACAATCTCTGTTTGAATGATTGGTGGTTCCGGAGGAAAGTTTAGTGGTTCAGGATCTATGAACCGTTCCTGAATATTTTCCGGATTCTCAATTGTGATGTTGGGTTCAAAAAATGGATTATCGGAAATTTGAACTGAAGTACTTGGTCTACTGGATGACGATTCTAAAGAAAAATCAACGGCGGTTATATTTGCTAAATGTCTTGATCTAGTTACAGGTGGTGAACGTACAAAAGGTGATGAACGTCTTGCTCGGTGCATTCACTGAATATCCTATTAGTTTTAAAAAGGAAAGAAAAATTATAATAAGTTATCCAATTAATAGACTTTTCTGATTTTGCCCACGTTTTGAATAGCCAAAAGATGCAGTAGAGGGGCAGGATTCGTTTGGTCTCAATATAATTGAGGACTGTTTGGCTCCAATAACCCGGTCCACGTACAAATCCAACTATTACTACGAACCAGAAAATTTTGATGTCTATCAATTTAACCACTTAAAATAAATTTTCGTAATTTTAAGAAATTTAGATAAGAAGTAGAAAAAATTCTAAGTCCTAAAAACTAGAATGGCGAGAAATAAGAGAGAAAAAGAGTTCGTCGCAAAAGGTCGAAAAAGAAAAAATGGTTGAAAAATAAAAGGTGACGGAAAAATAAAAGAAACTTATAAAAACTTAAAAATACTTAACTAACCTAACCTTATTACTACAACTAACTTAAAATTATAATCGCAAATTGAAATTACTAATTGGAATGATAATTGGTACATAGTAAAAGGTGTCTAAAAATATTAAAGCTTACAGGAAAAACTAAATCCCAAATGGAAATAACTTAAAAAGAAACTAAAACTTAAAAAGGCGTCGCAAAATTCTAAAGCACCTAAATCTTAGTCTAAAGAAAAAGCACTTAAGGAATTCTACGGCAAAGCCTAAAAATCTAGGAGTAAAAATAACTATAGCAAAAACTAAGTTTAAAATTAAATATGAGCTAAAAATACAAATATTACGCTACAACGATTAAAAAGGGACAAAATATAAAAATATACAAAAAGTAAAAAGTACAATTTTATAAAAATATTATTTTTATATTATTTATTTTATAAAACTATTAATTTTACAATTTAATAAAACTAATTAATACTAAATACATAAATTAAATAAAAAGTAAAAGTAAAAATAAAACTAATAATAATAATAATAATAATTAGGTTTAAATAATAATTATAATTAATAATAACCCGTAATTAATGCAGGATTAGGGTTTTTTGTCGCCTGTCAGAAAGGCTCCGCGAGTCGCGGCAATTAAAGCATCAAACCCCGCGAGTCGCGGGGTCCAGAATTCAGCTGACAGGTTTGAATATTCGACGCGTTTTTTCTTTATTTTTTTTTTTATTTTCTGTTTTCTGTTTTCTTTTTCTATATATAAAAGATATTTAATAAAAGTTATATTTTTATAAATTAAAATAAAGATAAAGAAACTTATAAAACTTAAATATTTAACAAAATCTTAAAAATACTTATATTTTTGTTTTTCTTTTTATATTTTTGAATAATTAAAACGTATTTTTACAAAAACGAATTTTTAATAAAAGTAAACTAAAAATCTTTTTTTTTTTTTTTTTATTAGCGTTGTGCTTCCGGCTTTTAAGATAGTTCCCCGGCAGCGGCGCCAAAAATACTTGACGTTATGCGAGGTGTATATAAAATAGTTATTAATTTTAGCAGGAAATACTATTAAATACGATACAATTTTACACAAGATATTTATTTATTTATAGAATGGATATACTTAAACCTTGCTACAACACTTATAGGCAGTGTACCTAATCATACAGTAGTGTAGTTTTTAGTTAGTCCGGTTCGTTCCACAGGGAAATCTTTAAACAAAGCTCAACGCTATATTAGTTTACTTTTATAAAAATACAAATATATATATAAGTAATATTATTATTATAAAGGGGGGTTTTTACCGTTTAATGACCGGTTTGTCGATTTTAAGACTTTAGTCGCAGTTAAAACCTAATGTAAAATATAAAATAAATACAAGACTTAAATTAAAGCGTAAAGTAAATAACGATAATGAAATTGCGAATAATAAAAGTGCGATAAAATAAACTTACGATAATTAAAAAGTACGATAATTAAAAGTGCGATTAAATAACAATAAATAAAAGTGCGATAATTAGAAGTGCAATTAAATATAAAATAAAGGAAATTAAATATGAAATAAAAGAATTATGCTTATTTAAACTTCCGTAATCATGATGTTTGACGTGTTGATTTTAGTTTTATGCCCATGGGTTAATTGTCCTTTGTCCTGGATTATTTAATATGTCCGTCTGGTTTTTGTCCATAACAGTCCATCAGTCATAAATATAAAGTGCGAGTGTCCTCGTCAAATTATTATTATACCCGAAGTTAAATATTCCAACTAATTGGGGATTCGAATTGTAACAAGGTTTTAATTCTTTGTTTAATGAATACACCAGGTTATCGACTGCGTGTAAACCAAGGTTTTACTACTTTGTTAACAATTACACCAATTACCCTTGAATGTAATTTCACCCCTGTTTTAATTATTCTAGTGGCTATTAATCCATTCCCGTGTCCGGTTAAATGAACGATTATTCGTACATATAAATACCCCGCCCATCGTGTCCGATCGAGTGTATATGGTAATTTATAGGGACGCCCAATTGTAAATCTTTATATTAACATTAACAAACTTTCATTTAATTAAAAAAATATAAAGCCCATTAATAGCCCATAGTCTAATTTCCACAAGTGTCGTTCTTTTGTCCAAACCCCAATTATGGTACAAAGCTCAATTATGGTACAAAGCCCAATTACCCAATTTTAGTAATTAGCCCAACATCATGATTACTTCGTTTTAAATAAGCATAATAATAACTTAGCTACGAGACATTAATATAAAAAGGTTGAACATAACTTACAATGATTAAAAATAGCGTAGCGTTACACGGACAGAATTTCGACTTACACCCTTACAATATTCGCTAACATACCCTTATTATTAGAATTATAATTAAAATTAAAATATAAATTATAAATATAAATATAAATTTTACGTATGAATGAGGAAGAAAAAGATATTGATTTTGATCAGAATTCGGTTGGCTTTATAGGCAGTTTTCAATTTTGGGGCTCCGCGACTCGCGGTGAAAACCTCTTCAAACTCCGCGAGTCGCGGAGGTTACTTTTACAGCTCAGTCCTTGGAGTTTTTCTCTGCCGACGGTTTTTTATTTATAAATATAATATATATAATTAATATAATTAATTATATATTATATTATATTTATATACATAGTTAACTTGTAATTTTTAGTCCGTTGCGTCGAGCGTTAAGAGTTGACTCTGGTCCCGGTTCCGGATTTTCGAACGTCCTTGCGTACAATTTAATATCTTGTACTTTGCGTTTTGAATCTTGTACTTTTGTAATTTCGAGACGTTTCTTTTCAATAATTGGAACCTTTTTTATTGTCTTTTGTACTTTTGAGTTTTTTTGGTCGTTTGCGTCTAAAATTCGTCGAATCTGTCTTTTGTCTTCACCTTTTATTATTTAAACGAATATCACTTGTAAATAGAACAATTGCAACTAAAAGCTTGTCTTTCTTGAGGAATAATGCTATGAAATATATGTTCGTTTTTAGCATTATCAATTGTCAAAATTGACTTTTTGAAACGACTTTGGATAACTTTTATATGTCGATCTCGAGCATTAGGATTGTGATACACTACGACCTGACCTAGATTGATAGACATTTATTGACCAACATATGTTCTCTAGGTTGAGATCTACGATTCTTTGATATACCGAGTTTCGGTTACATTACGATGAACAACTGTATGTGCTGCTAAGGTGAGTTTCATTTGCTCCCTTTTTAATTGCTTTTACAATATATATTTTTGGGCTGAGAATACATGCACTTTATTTTAAACACAATGGATACAAGTACATACTAAATTCTACACTGAGTTTGAACCGAAAATCCCCTAGCTTTGGTAACTAGTAACTGCCAGTTATAAGAAATGGTGGGCGCGAGTAGTAGTATATGGTTCCATAGGGCTTGATATCCCCGTCCGAGCTAGAGCACTAGCCTTTTAACGGACGTATGCTATTTGAGAAGCGTACACGTTGGTTTGCGTGCATTATTAAGATGATTATACAAAGGGAACAAATTATATATACGTTAAGTTTAGTTACCAGGGTGCTCAATTTCGTAGAATATTTTGATAAATGTTTCTGGATGAAACAACTGAAATCTTGTGATCCATCTTTATATACAGATTATGCGAAACATACAAACTATGAACTCACCAACCTTTATGTTGACACTTGTTAGCATGTTTATTCTCAGGTTTCCTAGAAGTCTTCCGCTGTTTGCTTATATGATAGACAAGCTATGTGCATGGAGTCTTATATGGCATATTTTTCAAGAAAACGTTGCATTCACCAATTCATCATCATGTACCTTATTTTGACTGCATTGTCAACGGAAGTACTATTGTAAACTATTATATACGGTGATTGTCTATATGTAGAAATCATCAGATGTCGAAAACCTTTGATTTAAATATTCATTTATGGTATGCCTTTTCAAAAGAATGCAATGTTTACAAAACGTATCATATAGAGGTCAAATACCTCGCAATGAAATCAATGAATGACGTGTTAGTCCATATGGATTTGGAGCGATCGTCACACTGTGTGAAAGTGAAAACAAGGGAGGAGTGGAGAGAGGTGAAATTATGGTTATTGATGATATGATATGGTTTGTAGAGACCATCTAAAGTTAACACACCATAGAACGTTATATTTACATTTTTAACTTGGTAGATTTCGGATAAGTCCGCAAAATTGATATGCATATAAACATAAACATAATAACTTATGTTATCTAGTCTATAATCCACTACTTATTACATCATACGTAATGTTTCCATTTTATTTTATATGAGAAAATGTATAAATTGGTATGTTCACTTCATAATTCCCTTGATCATCGTAATCCTTAATAATAAAAGTGTCTTTTTGTATCATATTATACATTATACATTTGTTATTTTACGTTTTTTCAATGTATATGGTATGGTTAAGTTATGGTTACTATAGTTTCACTAATTATTGTTATTAGTTCACAGTAATTGAACTATGAACACCAGACTCTCATTTAAACAATAAATAAGAATTATTAGTGCAGAAATTGAGAGAACACGATAATATGATAGAAGACTAATGATATTGATCGTGTAAAGTACATCTTTCAAATAAACCATACGTCTCTATTTATACAGATAAAGACCAAATCTAGAGATTTGGTTTCCAAAACTACTTTGCTATAAAAATGGAAAAGATAAACTAAAAAACCAAACTAATTTGCTAATAAATCGAAAGTAAACTCTGGAGATAAAACTGAATCTTCAAAACATATCTTCTTAATCTGCAAACATATCTCCAGAATAATCTTTAGCTTTGGCTTCAAGAAATCTTTAAACGTTGACTTCAGCAAATCCAGAGTCTGCAACTTCAGACTCTAAATCTCCAGACTCTAAAAACTGCAAAATACTTTTGACTCATCAGATTA
Organism: Rutidosis leptorrhynchoides; assembly: GCF_046630445.1. NCBI lineage: Eukaryota > Viridiplantae > Streptophyta > Magnoliopsida > Asterales > Asteraceae > Rutidosis > Rutidosis leptorrhynchoides. The sequence continues at coordinate 401,962,921 of NC_092338.1, read as the reverse complement.
TTATTTTCATTATCCCAACAATCTCCCCCTATCTGATGATGTCAAAACAACCTGTACACATAATTTCTCACTAACGATACAAAACTAGCTTTAAAGACAAAAAGTTCACAAAAAGTTGGTAATCTTGAGGGTGAAATTGAAGTGTTAAAATCTGTGGCTACTTCTCTAGAATTAAAAGCCGAAAAGGGTCTAATTAATGAGGAGGAAAGGAAGCAATGGTTAGATGCAAGAAAAGAATGGTTCCAAAAGGAGAGAACTAAAGTCAACATGTTGAAACAAAAAGCTCGGGTACGGTGGATCCTCGAGGGAGATGAAAATACTAGATACTTTCATTCAGTTATCAAAAGAGGATACAACAAAAACAACATTAGGGGTCTCTCAATTACTGGGGTATGGTGTGAAAATCCAAAAGACATTAAAGAGGCGGCTTTTCAATATTTCAAGAGTCGATTTGAAGAACATCCGGGTTCTAGACCTAGTCTTATTGACCTTTCATATCCTACGTTATCATCCGATGAGGCTAGTAGTCTTGATGATCCCATTAGTAAAACGGAAGTTCTCAAGGCAATACACGATTGTGGGAGCTCAAAAGCTCCCGGCCCCGATGGTTTTAATCTAAGATTTTTTAAGAAGTTTTGGGATATTATCAAAGTTGATGTTCTTAATGCTATCACGTGGTTTTGGGAAAAAGGTGAATTTTCAAAGGGATGTAACGCCTCCTTTATTACGTTAATTCTAAAAAAGAGTGACCCGATTCATCTTAGTGATTATCGACCTATTAGTCTCATTGGTAGTTTTTATAAAATCGTTGCAAAGATTCTCTTCAATAGATTGAGAAAAGTTATTCCAAGGCTAATCGGCTCGGAACAAAGTGCTTTTCTAAAAGAAAGATATATCCTTGATGGTGTTCTTATAGCTAATGAATCTATTGATTTTTTAAGAAGTAAAAAGAAAAGAAGTATTGTTTTCAAGGTTGATTTTGAGAAAGCTTTCGATAGTTTAAATTAGGACTTTCTTATGGAAGTCATGACTTGAATGGGCTTTGGTAGTAAATGGCGTAAGTGGATTCTTGCTTGTTTAAAATCGGCTAGCATTTCGGTTCTCATTAACGGATCTCCTACACAAGAATTTTCTATCGGTAGAGGGGTTAGACAAGGCGATCCGTTATCCCCTTTTCTCTTCATTCTTGCTGCGGAAGGGATCAATATCCTCACCAAAGCCGCGGTTGATAAGGGCGTATTTAAAGGTGTCGAAATTGGAAATGACAAAGTTGTAATCTCGCACCTTCAATATGCGGATGATACTATGTTTTTTGGTGAATGGTCCTCTTCGAATGCCCGTAATCTTATTAACATTCTAAAGTGTTTCGAGCTTGCTTCGGGCCTAAAGGTCAATTTTCATAAAAGTGGTTTATATGGGGTTGGTGTTAACCCGGATGAGGTTGAGAGATTGGCTACTCGTATGGGATGTCAAGCTGATAAATTCCCTTTTATATACCTGGGTCTTCCAATCGGAGCAAAGATGAAGAAAATTAGTGATTGGTCTCCGGTTATCAAAAAATTCAAAAAACGATTATCGGAGTGGAAAATGAGGACGTTGTCCTTTGGGGGTAGAATAGTTCTTCTTAAATCGGTGCTCAATAGTCTCCCGTTGTATTACTTCGCGCTTTTTCGTGCCCCGCCTTGTGTGCTTAAACTTCTTGAGAGTGTGAGACGTACCTTTTTTTGGGGCGGGGATTTTCCGGGTTCTAAAATTTCTTGGGTCAAATGGGCATCCACTTGTATGCCTTATGGGGCGGGAGGGCTTAACGTTGGGTCCTTAAAGGGCAAGAACCTTGCTCTTTTGGGCAAATGGTGGTGGAGGTTCAAAACCGAAACTAATTGTATTTGGATTAATATCATCCGAAGTATTTATGGAATTGACGGTGGCTTGAGGTCGGAAGATGGGCTTGCTCGTCAATCGACCTCGGGTATTTGGAACAACATTATTTTTGCAGGAAATGTTATTGAAGAAAACGGTGTTTCTTTCAAAAGTTCGTTCCAGAAGTCTATTGGTGATGGCAAATCCACTTCGTTTTGGAAAGATAATTGGTGCGGGTCAGGATGTTTCAAGGAGATGTTTCCAAGGCTTTTCATGCTCGAGTCAAATAAAGAGGCAACGGTTAGTGAACGTGTATCTTTGGTTGCTGATTCCCGGACAGCAGCGTTATCAGCTTCGGTGTCTGTTATTGCAGCGAATGCTGTGGTGCCAGACTCGGCTTCTGTTATTCAGGTCCCGGATGTTGCAGCCCCTGATCAAATCGATGCAGTTTCAGCTGGTACAGTAACAGATGGTGCTCCAGGTCGCGGTATTCCCCACATCAACAGGCAGGATGGTGTAACAGTTGGTCCAATTCAGTCCAGGTGTGTTTCTTCATGATTGTGGCTTCGAAATCCCACAGGTAGAACGTTAAACGAATTGGTTGAGATCGAAAACTTAATAAAATCTTTTCATTTTGATTTCAACAATCGGGTATCTTGGAAATCGAGTCTTGCGATTAATGGTATTTTCACGGTCAAAAAATTATCATCTATCCTAGACGCTCATATTCTTGGTAATCCTAATGACAATAGAAAAACTTTGAGAAACAACCTAGTTCCCAAAAAACTTGAAATCTTCGTTTGGCGATCTTTGAGGATGAGAATTCCGGTTCGGGTTGAGCTTGACAAAAGGGGTATCGATTTACATAGTGTCCGATGCCCCGTTTGTGATGACGATCTTGAATCGGTTGATTACTCACTTATCAATTGCAAGTTTGCTCGTGATGTTTGGTCTCGTGTGAAATGTCCCGTTCTTATTGATTAAAAACGTTCCATATTAATTGATTTCGTTGCGAGGTTTTGACTTCTATATGAGACGTTTTTCAAAGACTGCATTCATTTTTAAACAAACCATAACCTTTATTTCATCAATAAAGGTTTAAAAAGCTTTACGTAGATTATCAAATAATGATAATCTAAAATATCCTGTTTACACACGACCATTACATAATGGTTTACAATACAAATATGTTACAACAAAATAAGTTTCTTGAATGCAGTTTTTACATAATATCATACAAGCATGGACTCCAAATCTTGTCCTTATTTAAGTATGCGACAGCGGAAGCTCTTAATAATCACCTGAGAATAAACATGCTTAAAACGTCAACAAAAATGTTGGTGAGTTATAGGTTTAACCTATATATATCAAATCGTAACAATAGACCACAAGATTTCATATTTCAATACACATCCCATACATAGAGATAAAAATCATTCATATGGTGAACACCTGGTAACCGACAATAACAAGATGCATATATAAGAATATCCCCATCATTCCGGGACACCCTTCGGATATGATATAAATTTCGAAGTACTAAAGCATCCGGTACTTTGGATGGGGTTTGTTAGGCCCAATAGATCTATCTTTAGGATTCGCGTCAATTAGGGTGTCTGTTCCCTAATTCTTAGATTACCAGACTTAATAAAAAGGGGCATATTCGATTTCGATAATTCAACCATAGAATGTAGTTTCACGTACTTGTGTCTATTTTGTAAATCATTTATAAAACCTGCATGTATTCTCATCCCAAAAATATTAGATTTTAAAAGTGGGACTATAACTCACTTTCACAGATTTTTACTTCGTCGGGAAGTAAGACTTGGCCACTGTTGATTCACGAACCTATAACAATATATACATATATATTAAAGTATGTTCAAAATATATTTACAACACTTTTAATATATTTTGATGTTTTAATTTTATTAAGTCAGCTGTCCTCGTTAGTAACCTACAACTAGTTGTCCACAGTTAGATGTACAGAAATAAATCGATAAATATTATCTTGAATCAATCCACGACCCAGTGTATACGTATCTCAGTATTGATCACAACTCAAACTATATATATTTTGGAATCAACCTCAACCCTGTATAGCTAACTCCAACATTCACATATAGAGTGTCTATGGTTGTTCCGAAATATATATAGATGTGTCGACATGATAGGTCGAAACATTGTATACGTGTCTATGGTATCTCAAGATTACATAATATATAATACAAGTTGATTAAGTTTTGGTTGGAATAGATTTGTTACCAATTTTCACGTAGCTAAAATGAGAAAAATTATCCAATCTTGTTTTACCCATAACTTCTTCATTTTAAATCCGTTTTGAGTGAATCAAATTGCTATGGTTTCATATTGAACTCTATTTTATGAATCTAAACAAAAACAGTATAGGTTTCTATTCGGAAAAATAAGTTACAAGTCGTTTTTGTAAAGGTAGTCATTTCAGTCGAAAGAACGACGTCTAGATGACCATTTTAGAAAACATACTTCCACTTTGAGTTTAACCATAATTTTTGGATATAGTTTCATGTTCATAATAAAAATCATTTTCTCAGAATAACAACTTTTAAATCAAAGTTTATCATAGTTTTTAATTAACTAACCCAAAACAGCCCGCGGTGTTACTACGACGGCGTAAATCCGGTTTTACGGTGTTTTTCGTGTTTCCAGGTTTTAAATCATTAAGTTAGCATATCATAAAGATATAGAACATGTGTTTAGTTGATTTTAAAATTCAAGTTAGAAGGATTAACTTTTGTTTGCGAACAAGTTTAGAATTAACTAAACTATGTTCTAGTGATTACAAGTTTAAACCTTCGAATAAGATAGCTTTATATATATGAATCGAAATGATGTTATGAACATCATTACTACCTTAAGTTCCTTGGATAAACCTACTGGAAAAGAGAAAAATGGATCTAGCTTCAATGGATCCTTGGATGGCTCGAAGTTCTTGAAGCAGAATCATGACACGAAAATAAGTTCAAGTAAGATCATCACTTGAAATAAGATTGTTATAGTTATAGAAATTGAACCAAAGTTTGAATATGATTATTACCTTGTATTAGAATGATAACCTACTGTAAGAAACAAAGATTTCTTGAGGTTGGATGATCACCTTACAAGATTGGAAGTGAGCTAGCAAACTTGAAAGTATTCTTGATTTTATGAAACTAGAACTTTTGGAATTTATGAAGAACACTTAGAACTTGAAGATAGAACTTGAGAGAGTTCAATTAGATGAAGAAAATTGAAGAATGAAAGTGTTTGTAGGTGTTTTTGGTCGTTGGTGTATGGATTAGATATAAAGGATATGTAATTTTGTTTTCATGTAAATAAGTCATGAATGATTACTCATATTTTTGTAATCTTATGAGATATTTCATGCTAGTTGCCAAATGATGGTTCCCACATGTGTTAGGTGACTCACATGGGCTGCTAAGAGCTGATCATTGGAGTGTATATACCAATAGTACATACATCTAAAAGCTGTGTATTGTACGAGTACGAATACGGGTGCATACGAGTAGAATTGTTGATGAAACTGAACGAGGATGTAATTGTAAGCATTTTTGTTAAGTAGAAGTATTTTGATAAGTGTATTGAAGTCTTTCAAAAGTGTATAAATACATATTAAAACACTACATGTATATACATTTTAACTGAGTCGTTAAGTCATCGTTAGTCGTTACATGTAAGTGTTGTTTTGAAACCTTTAGGTTAACGATCTTGTTAAATGTTGTTAACCCAATGTTTATAATAACAAAAGAGATTTTAAATTATTATATTATCATCATATTATGATGTACGAATATTTCTTAATATGATATATATACATTAAATGTCGTTACAACGATAAACGTTACATATATGTCTCGTTTCAAAATCATTAAGTTAGTAGTCTTGTTTTTACATATGTAGTTCATTGTTAATATAATTAATGATATGTTTACTTATCATAATATCATGTTAACTATATATATAACCATATATATGTCATCATATAGTTTTTTTTACAAATTTTAACGTTCGTGAATCACCGGTCAACTTGGGTGGTCAATTGTCTATATGAAACCTATTTCAATTAATCAAGTCTTAACAAGTTTGATTGCTTAACATGTTGGAAACATTTAATCATGTAAACATCAATCTCAATTAATATATATAAACATGGAAAAGTTCGGGTCACTACAGTACCTACCCGTTAAATAAATTTCGTCCCGAAATTTTAAGCTGTTGAAGGTGTTGACGAATCTTCTGGAAATAGATGCGGGTATTTCTTCTTCATCTGATCTTCACGCTCCCAGGTGAACTCGGGTCCTCTACGAGCATTCCATCGAACCTTAACAATTGGTATCTTGTTTTGCTTAAGTCTTTTAACCTCACGATCCATTATTTCGACGGGTTCTTCGATGAATTGGAGTTTTTCGTTGATTTCGATTTCATCTAACGGAATAGTGAGATCTTCTTTAGCAAAACATTTCTTCAAATTCGAGACGTGGAAAGTGTTATGTACAGCCGCGAGTTGTTGAGGTAACTCAAGTCGGTAAGCTACTGGTCCGACACGATCAATAATCTTGAATGGTCCAATATACCTTGGATTTAATTTCCCTCGTTTACCAAATCGAACAACGCCTTTCCAAGGTGAAACTTTAAGCATGACCATCTCTCCAATTTCAAATTCTATATCTTTTCTTTTAATGTCAGCGTAGCTCTTTTGTCGACTTTGGGCGGTTTTCAACCGTTGTTGAATTTGGATGATCTTCTCGGTAGTTTCTTGTATAATCTCCGGACCCGTAATCTGTCTATCCCCCACCTCACTCCAACAAATCGGAGACCTGCACTTTCTACCATAAAGTGCTTCAAACGGCGCCATCTCAATGCTTGAATGGTAGCTGTTGTTGTAGGAAAATTCTGCTAACGGTAGATGTCGATCCCAACTGTTTCCGAAATCAATAACACATGCTCGTAGCATGTCTTCAAGCGTTTGTATTGTCCTTTCGATTTGCCCATCAGTTTGTGGATGATAGGCAGTACTCATGTCTAGACGAGTTCCTAATGCTTGCTGTAATGTCTGCCAGAATCTTGAAATAAATCTGCCATCCCTATCAGAGATAATAGAGATTGGTATTCCATGTCTGGAGACGACTTCCTTCAAATACAGTCGTGCTAACTTCTCCATCTTGTCATCTTCTCTTATTGGTAGGAAGTGTGCTGATTTGGTGAGACGATCAACTATTACCCAAATAGTATCAAAACCACTTGCAGTCCTTGGCAATTTAGTGATGAGATCCATGGTAATGTTTTCCCATTTCCATTCCGGGATTTCGGGTTGTTGAAGTAGACCTGATGGTTTCTGATGCTCAGCTTTGACCTTAGAACACGTCAAACATTCTCCTACGTATTTAGCAACATCGGCTTTCATACCCGGCCACCAAAAATGTTTCTTGAGATCCTTGTACATCTTCCCCGTTCCAGGATGTATTGAGTATCTGGTTTTATGAGCTTCTCTAAGTACCATTTCTCTCATATCTCCAAATTTTGGTACCCAAATCCTTTCAGCCCTATACCGGGTTCCGTCTTCCCGAATATTAAGATGCTTCTCCGATCCTTTGGGTATTTCATCCTTTAAATTTCCCTCTTTTAAAACTCCTTGTTGCGCCTCCTTTATTTGAGTAGTAAGGTTATTATGAATCATTATATTCATAGATTTTACTCGAATGGGTTCTCTGTCCTTCCTGCTCAAGGCATCGGCTACCACATTTGCCTTCCCCGGGTGGTAACGAATCTCAAAGTCGTAATCATTCAACAATTCAATCCACCTACGCTGCCTCATATTCAGTTGTTTCTGATTAAATATGTGTTGAAGACTTTTGTGGTCGGTATATATAATACTTTTGACCCCATATAAGTAGTGCCTCCAAGTCTTTAATGCAAAAACAACCGCGCCTAATTCCAAATCATGCGTCGTATAATTTTGTTCGTGAATCTTCAATTGTCTAGACGCATAAGCAATCACCTTCGTTCGTTGCATTAATACACAACCGAGACCTTGCTTTGATGCGTCACAATAAATCACAAAATCATCATTCCCTTCAGGCAATGACAATATAGGTGCCGTAGTTAGCTTTTTCTTCAATAACTGAAATGCTTTCTCTTGTTCATCATTCCATTCAAATTTCTTCCCTTTATGCGTTAATGCAGTCAAGGGTTTTGCTATTCTGGAAAAGTCTTGGATGAACCTTCTGTAGTAACCAGCTAGTCCTAAAAACTGGCGTATGTGTTTCGGAGTTTTCGGGGTTTCCCACTTTTCAACAGTTTCTATCTTTGCCGGATCCACCTTAATACCTTCTTTGTTCACTATGTGACCGAGGAATTGAACTTCTTCCAACCAAAATGCACACTTTGAAAACTTAGCGTACAATTCTTCCTTCCTCAATACTTCTAACACCTTTCTCAAATGTTCACCGTGTTCTTGGTCATTCTTTGAGTAAATAAGTATGTCATCAATGAAAACAATGACAAACTTGTCAAGGTATGGTCCACACACTCGGTTCATAAGGTCCATGAACACAGCTGGTGCATTAGTTAAACCAAACGGCATGACCATAAACTCGTAATGACCGTAACGTGTTCTGAAAGCAGTCTTTGGAATATCATCTTCTTTCACCCGCATTTGATGATACCCGGAACGTAAGTCAATCTTTGAATAAACAGACGAGCCTTGTAGTTGATCAAATAAGTCGTCGATTCTCGGTAGTGGGTAGCGGTTCTTGATGGTAAGTTTGTTCAACTCTCGGTAGTCGATACACAACCTGAATGTACCATCTTTCTTCTTGACAAACAAAACAGGAGCTCCCCACGGTGATGTGCTTGGTCGAATGAAACCACGCTCTAAAAGTTCTTGTAATTGGCTTTGCAGTTCTTTCATCTCGCTGGGTGCGAGTCTGTAAGGAGCACGAGCTATTGGTGCAGCTCCTGGTACAAGATCTATTTGAAATTCAACGGATCGATGTGGGGGTAATCCCGGTAATTCTTTCGGAAATACATCGGGAAATTCTTTTGCAATGGGAACATCATTGATGCTCTTTTCTTCAGTTTGTACTTTCTCGACGTGTGCTAGAACAGCATAGCAACCTTTTCTTATTAGTTTTTGTGCCTTCAAATTACTAATAAGATGTAGCTTCGTGTTGCCCTTTTCTCCGTACACCATTAAGGGTTTTCCTTTTTCTCGTATAATGTGAATTGCATTTTTGTAACAAACGATCTCCGCTTTCACTTCTTTCAACCAGTCCATACCGATTATCACATCAAAACTCCCTAACTCTACTGGTATCAAATCAATCTTAAATGTTTCGCTAACCAGTTTAATTTCTCGATTCCGACATATATTATCTGCTGAAATTAATTTACCATTTGCTAATTCGAGTAAAAATTTACTATCCAAAGGCGTCAATGGACAACTTAATTTAGCACAAAAATCTCTACTCATATAGCTTCTATCCGCACCCGAATCAAATAAAACGTAAGCAGATTTATTGTCAATAAGAAACGTACCCGTAACAAGCTCCGGGTCTTCCTGTGCCTCTACCGCATTAATATTGAAAACTCTTCCACGGCCTTGTCCATTCGTGTTCTCCTGGTTCGGGCAATTTCTAATAATGTGGCCTGGTTTTCCACATTTATAACAAACTACATTGGCATAACTTGCTCCGACACTACTTGCTCCGCCATTACTCGTTCCGACACCATTTGTTCCTTTCGTTCTATTAACCCCTGGTCCGTAGACCTCACACTTCGCCGCGCTATGACCATTTCTTTTACACTTGTTGCAAAATTTGGTGCAGAACCCCGAGTGATTCTTTTCACACCTTTGGCATAGTTGCTTCTGATTGTTGTTGTTGTTGCGGTTATTATTGTTGTTGGGATGATTGTTGTAGTTGCTGTTGTTGTTGTTGTTGTTGTTGTTGGGCCGTTTGTTGTAGTTGCGATTGATGTTGCGATTGTTGGGATAATTGTTACGATTATTGTTGTAATTGCTGTTGTTGTTGTATTGGTGATTCTTATCACCGTTTTCCTCCCACTTTCTTTTGACTTGCTTCACATTGGCCTCTTCAGCAGTCTGTTCTTTAATTCTTTCTTCAATCTGGTTCACTAGTTTGTGAGCCATTCTACATGCCTGTTGTATGGAGGCGGGCTCGTGTGAACTTATATCTTCTTGGATTCTTTCCGGTAATCCTTTCACAAACGCGTCGATCTTCTCTTCCTCATCTTCGAATGCTCCCGGACACAATAGGCACAATTCTGTGAATCGTCTTTCGTACGTGGTAATATCAAATCCTTGGGTTCGTAACCCTCTAAGTTCTGTCTTGAGCTTATTGACCTCGGTTCTGGGACGGTACTTCTCGTTCATCAAGTGCTTGAATGCTGACCACGGTAGTGCATACGCATCATCTTGTCCCACTTGTTCTAGATAGGTATTCCACCATGTTAACGCAGAACCTGTGAAGGTATGCGTAGCGTACTTCACTTTGTCCTCTTCAGTACACTTACTTATGGCAAACACCGATTCAACCTTCTCGGTCCACCGTTTCAATCCGATCGGTCCTTCGGTTCCATCAAATTCCAAAGGTTTGCAGGCAGTGAATTCTTTGTAGGTGCATCCTACACGATTTCCTGTACTGCTAGATCCAAGGTTATTGTTGGTATGTAGCGCAGCCTGTACTGCGGCTATGTTTGAAGCTAGAAAAGTACGGAATTCCTCTTCATTCATATTCACGGTGTGTCGAGTAGTCGGTGCCATTTCCTTCAAAATAGTTAAATGGAACAAGTTAATCATACAGAATATTAAGAGTAGTTAATAGTATTTCGTAGCATAATATGAACTCATTTATAAAAGCTTTTTCTTCATATTAGCGTTTTATAAGTTTAAATTCGGGTAGTACCTACCCGTTAAGTTCATACTTAGTAGCTAATATACAATTCAACTACTACAATTCTATATGAAAAACTGATTGTAATAATATTTCGCGTTCAAACTTTTATACAATATTTTACAAACTTACAATACCGCTTATTTTACATAAAGCATGAAATATAGCACCCAATAACTTTGATACAAGATAGTTGTGAAGAAAATTCTAGCTAGTACACAAGTCGTTCGGCAAAGGCAATAAAGACACGTAATTCATACGTCCAGAAACAAGTCATGCATTCTGGTTTTACTAGGACTACTTCCCATCCTTGGTCTTGTGCAACATAACCGTTATGGCCGTTGATAAGACAGCGTGTTGTAACGTCATCAAAGGGACGAGGGTTACGTAATGTCCAACAGTCCCGTAATAATCTAAAAACCTCATTTCTTACCCCAATTACCGACTCCGTCACTTGTGGAAACGTTTTGTTTAATAGTTGTAGCCCGATGTTCTTGTTCTCACTTTGGTGAGAAGCGAACATTACTAATCCGTAAGCATAACATGCTTCTTTATGTTGCATGTTAGCTGCTTTTTCTAAATCACGAAGTCCAATATTCGGATATATTGAGTCAAAATAATTTCTTAACCCGTTGCGTAAAATAGCATTTGGGTTCCCCGCAATATATGCGTCAAAGTAAACACATCGTAACTTATGGGTTTCCCAATGTGATATCCCCCATCTTTCAAACGAAAGTCTCTTATAAACCAAGACATTCTTGGAACGTTCTTCGAATGTCTTACAAACTGATCTCGCCTTAAATAGTTGTGCCGAAGAATTCTGGCCGACTCTAGACAAGATTTCATCAATCATGTCTCCGGGTAGGTCTCTTAAAATATTGGGTTGTCTATCCATTTTGTGTTTTTTAAACTGTAAAATAGACAAGAGTTAGATTCATAAAAAAAAAATACTTATTAATACAAGCAATTTTTTTACATATATCATAAAGCATAAGAACACTATATTCCATATATTACACCACACGAATACAACTATCTTATTCCGACTCGCTCGTTTCTTCTTCTTCGGTTTTGGTTCGTTTTGCCAAGTTTCTAGGGATATATGATGTTCCCCTAATACGAGCCGTCGTTGTCCACATTGGTTTAGAAAAACCTGGTGGTTTAGAGGTTCCCGGGTCATTGTTACAACTTAAGGACTTCGGGGGTTGACGATACATATAAAGTTCATCGGGGTTGGAATTAGATTTCTCTATTTTTATGCCCTTTCTCTTATTATTTTCTTTTGCCTTTTTAAATTCAGTTGGGGTAATTTCTATAACATCATCGGAATTCTCGTCGAAATCCGATTCATCGGAGAATTGGTAATCCTCCCAAATATTTTGCTTCCTTGGCGGAAACACCATTGACCATAATTAACTTTGGTCGGTTGGTTGAGGATTTTCTTTTACTTAACCGTTTTATTATTTCCCCCACCGGTTCTATTTCTTCATCCGGTTCCGATTTTTCTTCCGGTTCCGATTCTTCTTCCGGTTCCGACTCTTCTTCCGGTTCCTCTTCGGGAACTTGTGAATCAGTCCACAAATCATTCCAATTTACATTTGACTCTTCATTATTATTAGGTGAGTCAATGGGACTTGTTCTAGAGGTAGACATCTATCACATAATATCAAACACGTTAAGAGATTAATATATCACATAATATTCATATGTTAAAAATATATAGTTTCCAACAAAAATGTTAAGCAATCATTTTTAAAGAAAACACGGTCGAAGTCCAGACTCACTAATGCATCCTAACAAACTCGATAAGACACACTAATGCAAATTTTCTGGTTCTCTAAGACCAACGCTCGGATACCAACTGAAATGTCCCGTTCTTATTGATTAAAAACGTTCCATATTAATTGATTTCGTTGCGAGGTTTTGACCTCTATATGAGACGTTTTTCAAAGACTGCATTCATTTTTAAACAAACCATAACCTTTATTTCATCAATAAAGGTTTAAAAAGCTTTACGTAGATTATCAAATAATGATAATCTAAAATATCCTGTTTACACACGACCATTACATAATGGTTTACAATACAAATATGTTACAACAAAATAAGTTTCTTGAATGCAGTTTTTACATAATATCATACAAGCATGGACTCCAAATCTTGTCCTTATTTAAGTATGCGACAGCGGAAGCTCTTAATAATCACCTGAGAATAAACATGCTTAAAACGTCAACAAAAATGTTGGTGAGTTATAGGTTTAACCTATATATATCAAATCGTAACAATAGACCACAAGATTTCATATTTCAATACACATCCCATACATAGAGATAAAAATCATTCATATGGTGAACACCTGGTAACCGACAATAACAAGATGCATATATAAGAATATCCCCATCATTCCGGGACACCCTTCGGATATGATATAAATTTCGAAGTACTAAAGCATCCGGTACTTTGGATGGGGTTTGTTAGGCCCAATAGATCTATCTTTAGGATTCGCGTCAATTAGGGTGTCTGTTCCCTAATTCTTAGATTACCAGACTTAATAAAAAGGGGCATATTCGATTTCGATAATTCAACCATAGAATGTAGTTTCACGTACTTGTGTCTATTTTGTAAATCATTTATAAAACCTGCATGTATTCTCATCCCAAAAATATTAGATTTTAAAAGTGGGACTATAACTCACTTTCACAGATTTTTACTTCGTCGGGAAGTAAGACTTGGCCACTGTTGATTCACGAACCTATAACAATATATACATATATATTAAAGTATGTTCAAAATATATTTACAACACTTTTAATATATTTTGATGTTTTAATTTTATTAAGTCAGCTGTCCTCGTTAGTAACCTACAACTAGTTGTCCACAGTTAGATGTACAGAAATAAATCGATAAATATTATCTTGAATCAATCCACGACCCAGTGTATACGTATCTCAGTATTGATCACAACTCAAACTATATATATTTTGGAATCAACCTCAACCCTGTATAGCTAACTCCAACATTCACATATAGAGTGTCTATGGTTGTTCCGAAATATATATAGATGTGTCGACATGATAGGTCGAAACATTGTATACGTGTCTATGGTATCTCAAGATTACATAATATATAATACAAGTTGATTAAGTTTTGGTTGGAATAGATTTGTTACCAATTTTCACGTAGCTAAAATGAGAAAAATTATCCAATCTTGTTTTACCCATAACTTCTTCATTTTAAATCCGTTTTGAGTGAATCAAATTGCTATGGTTTCATATTGAACTCTATTTTATGAATCTAAACAAAAACAGTATAGGTTTCTATTCGGAAAAATAAGTTACAAGTCGTTTTTGTAAAGGTAGTCATTTCAGTCGAAAGAACGACGTCTAGATGACCATTTTAGAAAACATACTTCCACTTTGAGTTTAACCATAATTTTTGGATATAGTTTCATGTTCATAATAAAAATCATTTTCTCAGAATAACAACTTTTAAATCAAAGTTTATCATAGTTTTTAATTAACTAACCCAAAACAGCCCGCGGTGTTACTACGACGGCGTAAATCCGGTTTTACGGTGTTTTTCGTGTTTCCAGGTTTTAAATCATTAAGTTAGCATATCATAAAGATATAGAACATGTGTTTAGTTGATTTTAAAATTCAAGTTAGAAGGATTAACTTTTGTTTGCGAACAAGTTTAGAATTAACTAAACTATGTTCTAGTGATTACAAGTTTAAACCTTCGAATAAGATAGCTTTATATATATGAATCGAAATGATGTTATGAACATCATTACTACCTTAAGTTCCTTGGATAAACCTACTGGAAAAGAGAAAAATGGATCTAGCTTCAATGGATCCTTGGATGGCTCGAAGTTCTTGAAGCAGAATCATGACACGAAAATAAGTTCAAGTAAGATCATCACTTGAAATAAGATTGTTATAGTTATAGAAATTGAACCAAAGTTTGAATATGATTATTACCTTGTATTAGAATGATAACCTACTGTAAGAAACAAAGATTTCTTGAGGTTGGATGATCACCTTACAAGATTGGAAGTGAGCTAGCAAACTTGAAAGTATTCTTGATTTTATGAAACTAGAACTTTTGGAATTTATGAAGAACACTTAGAACTTGAAGATAGAACTTGAGAGAGTTCAATTAGATGAAGAAAATTGAAGAATGAAAGTGTTTGTAGGTGTTTTTGGTCGTTGGTGTATGGATTAGATATAAAGGATATGTAATTTTGTTTTCATGTAAATAAGTCATGAATGATTACTCATATTTTTGTAATCTTATGAGATATTTCATGCTAGTTGCCAAATGATGGTTCCCACATGTGTTAGGTGACTCACATGGGCTGCTAAGAGCTGATCATTGGAGTGTATATACCAATAGTACATACATCTAAAAGCTGTGTATTGTACGAGTACGAATACGGGTGCATACGAGTAGAATTGTTGATGAAACTGAACGAGGATGTAATTGTAAGCATTTTTGTTAAGTAGAAGTATTTTGATAAGTGTATTGAAGTCTTTCAAAAGTGTATAAATACATATTAAAACACTACATGTATATACATTTTAACTGAGTCGTTAAGTCATCGTTAGTCGTTACATGTAAGTGTTGTTTTGAAACCTTTAGGTTAACGATCTTGTTAAATGTTGTTAACCCAATGTTTATAATAACAAAAGAGATTTTAAATTATTATATTATCATCATATTATGATGTACGAATATTTCTTAATATGATATATATACATTAAATGTCGTTACAACGATAAACGTTACATATATGTCTCGTTTCAAAATCATTAAGTTAGTAGTCTTGTTTTTACATATGTAGTTCATTGTTAATATAATTAATGATATGTTTACTTATCATAATATCATGTTAACTATATATATAACCATATATATGTCATCATATAGTTTTTTTTACAAATTTTAACGTTCGTGAATCACCGGTCAACTTGGGTGGTCAATTGTCTATATGAAACCTATTTCAATTAATCAAGTCTTAACAAGTTTGATTGCTTAACATGTTGGAAACATTTAATCATGTAAACATCAATCTCAATTAATATATATAAACATGGAAAAGTTCGGGTCACTACATCGTGTTCATAAGTGGTGGAATTTTAGTTCATCTTCCGGCTTAAATGTGGAGGTTATCGAAGGAAAATGTGGTCACTCCTCAACCGCTATTGGTCAAAAAATATGGCAAGCCGTGGTTTGGGTGTGCGCCTACTATTTGTGGAAAAATCGTAATTTGAAGGTCTTTCGTAATGAATCTTGGAGTGCTTCGGTTCTAGTGAGTGAGATCCAAGTTAAATCGTTCGAGTGGATCTCGAGTAGAATTAAAGGAAAATCTATCGATTGGTCGAATTGGCTTGTAAATCCTCAAGTTTTTTTAGATTTATAGTCATGTTCTTGTTCTAGTTTTCTTCGTGATTCGCAGGTTGTAATCTCATGCTCTTGTTTTAGGGTCGGTCATTCTTGTTTTGACCGGGGCCTCGTATTGTATTTTCGTTGTTTTATAATCTATCTTGCTTTTCAAAAAAAAAAAAAAAATCTACTTAGACCACTCTAATGCTTATTTCAAAAGATTAAGTGTCACATTAGCGTCACTTCAACACTTATTCAAAATTACTGAAAAACACTAAATGATATCAATCATTACATACTTCTATAAAAAGATGGGAGGTGATTCTCACACACTACTTATTGATCCATGTACACTTTTGTTTCATAAACTTCCTGTCATGCTCCTAGGAATATGAACTTATATTATTATTGTAAGTATAAATAGGGGTAAAACGAGTAATTATGTGTATATGGATCAAAAAGTGGTGTGTGAGGATCACCCCCTTAAAAAGATTTGAGACTCACTTATTATATTTAATACATTAGTTCGTCTTTTCAATAATTTTATTTATGTGGGCCCTACGTTTCCGTCTTTTTAGTTCGCCAGAAAGACAAATTGAAGTTCCTTCTTCTAAAAGACTTAAAATGGCGAGTAAATACAAACATCGTGTTTTGATTCTAAGAAGCCAATGACACTCCTTTTGGCTCAGGTTTTACATGTAAACATGTGGTTGGCAAGTGATTTTAGTACGTCAGAAAGACAAATTGAAGTTCCTTCTTCTAAAAGACTTCAAATGAGAATAAATATCAACGATGTCTTTTGATTCTAAGAAATGACATAGCAAATGGCACTCCCGTTGGCTCAGGTCTTATATGTAAACATGTGGTTGGCACGTGAGGGTAGTTCGGTTTTTCCAGTTATAGCTGATCATCTCCTAGTTTCTAATAATCAAGGGTGGTGATATTTTCAAACTTGTAAATGATATATCTACACTAATATGATGCTTTCTTCCAGAAATACCCTCAAATATATCATATCAAAAAGTTTGTGCAAGACATGATTTAAGGGTCTGTTCCAAAATTATTTCATAACAAAAGTGAAATGAAATGAAATAAAAGGGAATGAAAGAGAGGGAACATGAATCCTTCAAATTTAGAAGGAAGTGTATAATGCAAATTACACCAAAATCATACATCTACTTTCCTTTTTTTACTATCAAAATTCAGTAACACCAGTCAGTTTAAATTCTCTTTCTTCCATTAGAGCCTAAGAGTATTTTAATAATATTGAGTGGATCTATCGAAAAGAGAGTTATAAAAATTTCCAATATTCTAACACTTTACATAAATCAATTTTATACCGTCAAACTTTAGGGATGACATCGGGTCAGGTTGGGGCCTAGCTTAGGTAATCCCAGACCCGAACCCGATTAGAAAACCTCTTCCCAAATCCGGATCCAAACCAGTCGAGTCCCCATTTAATTACTAACTAGCGGATAAACGGGTTTTTTCACAGGTATTCAGGTCCCTATTTACTTACGAACAATTGGATAAATGGGTTATCCCACGGGTATTCAAGTCTTTTTTCGAGTATACGGACCGGGTAATCGAGTATATGGGCCAGGTAATCCGGTATACGGGTCGGGTATATGGACTCGGGTCTTTTTTCGAGTATACGGGCCGGGTAATCGGGTTTGTGTCTGAAACCATACTCGGACCCATGAAAAAATTAAAAACTATCCTCATACCTGACCCTAGACTCATTCCCGGCCCGAACCCGGCCCAAAAATATCGAGTTTCGGGTTTCCATCGAGTACGGATTTTTTTGCCCCCATCGCAAACAATCAAACCATCTAAAACCTCAATCTAACAAAGTACTCCAACAGCAAATAAATCTAGATCTAACCATTCTTCTTGAATCTTTTTTAACAAAATCCTATTAAACAACATTTCATCTTTCGTCATTGCTCTCTCACCCGAAAGTCCGAAACACCCTCGGTTTAATGCTTCCACTCAATCGATGGGGACTCGATTGCCACCTGAAACAACCTCGCTTGTGCCGCCATCGATTGAAACTTCGTCGTTGTTTTCTTCTTCACCCATCGCTTCGTGAAATTCAATCCAAACAGATTTTTCCTCTATTGTCTGAAATCTTGAAGGCTGCTGACAGGTTTGGGTATGGAATCGGATTTTTAATTTTCGATTTGGTGCCAAGCAGACTACCAATTAGGGTTTTTATTTTGATCTGGATTTAATTTTTAGATTGAATTTGAATTTTTTGATTCATGTTGTGATTTTGCATTTTGATTTGGTTTAAGGAGGAAGAAGAATGAATTTTTTTGAACATCCTTGCAAGAAAAAGTTCACAGGTGGGGTGATACACGTGCCTGACACGTGTCAATACTTAACGAGATTTTACTAACGCTGGTTAGTGAAATGGACCAAACGCATAATTACTGAAAAACTAAAGGGACCAACCATGTCGAAAAAAGTAAAATGACAAATGTGCAATATTGTAGTATGTATACCATAACACGTGGCCAACCACTTAATTTTTTTCTTATTTAAAGTTGGCTATTGGCCTATTCCGTTGACAAATTCAATAGGGTTAGGTGGATTTTATCTGATGATATTTAGAAGACTTGTATGTATGATCCAAAAACCAATAATTGGAGTGTAATTGTGAACATCGTCAACACCTTCAGTTCATTTTCATCTGCAAGTTGTAACCCATAATTTTCTTCAACCAAGTATAGTTAAAAATCATGTCGATACTTCAAGATTTTAATCACCTTAAAATCCCATATGCAGATATAAAAAAGGCCACCAATAACTTCAGTGACGAAAATGTAATCGCAGAGGGCGGTTATGGGACAGTGTATAAAGGTGAGCTTTTACTATCTGGATCACTCACCAAAATCGTAGTCAAGCGAATTGATGGACGATTTAGTCGAGCCGAAAACCATTTCATAAACGAAATCACTGTTCGATCTTCTTACAATAAACATGTAAATATCGTCTCCCTTATTGGTTTTTGTGATGAGTATAATGAGAAGATTCTTGTAGAGGAGTTTGTGCCGTACGGAACTCTTGACACGTATATAACTAGTACTAAACTCACGTGGTTGAAACGGGTTAGAATTTGCGTTGGTGCATCTCGTGGTTTAAACTATCTACACAATAGTAGTGTCTTGCATCGTGATATTAGAAGTAGAATGATTTTATTAGGAGAAAATTGGGACGCAAAGATAGGTGGTTTTGGAGTGGCTATAAGAGGTCCAATGGAGCGTACCGTTTTTGTAAACAATATTATTGGTGCGCCGGGGTATGTTGATCCAACATACATGCAAACTGGAGTTGTAACGAAAGAATCGGATGTATACTCATTCGGGGTGGTGTTATTTGAAGTATTATGTGGAAGGTTAGCTTATGAAAGGAACGAAAATAACCAACAATTTCTTGGTCCATTTGCGCGCCTTCATTATGAAGAGGGGAGGTTGAATGAGATCATAGATCCATTTTTAAGAGAACAAATGAGCCCGGAATCTTTGGAGGCTTTTTCAGCTATTGCATATCACTGCCTTGAAAAACAACAATCCGATCGCCCAAATATGGATCAAATTGTGGAAAAACTTGTGCAAGTCTTGAGACTTCAACAGGAATTTGAAAAGGTTCAACAAGTAAGTTACTTTATGTCTACACACACATTACATCTCTCAACATAAACAGAGTTTAATCAAATTTCCATCAATAAATATGCAGCTTTATTATGAGATAGATAGATTAGGTATATGATCCAAAGAGGCAAAGATACTTCATGAGTTAATCTTTAGTACCAATAAGAAACCACATTGATGATTTCCTATAGACTAAAGTCAAAGTAGATAAAATTATACCATCTGAAATTATATCTACATGTAAACTCACTCATATTATGAATGGCTGTGCGAATACTGAATACTAGGTTGCTCTTGATTTTCCAGCTTTTCAAGAAAAAGGATGATCATGATTTAAAAGGAAAAAACCAAGATGCAGCTGCATCCTACAAGGTAATATTGGAAGTAATTGTTCTATAATTGAGTTTTTTTTTTACTTACTTTCACACTATGAAGTAGACTGTTCGTGCTTACATATCATTGAGGAATAACACGACAGTTTGTGCTTATTTTCTCATACTACAAGAAACACATAAATATTTTTATTTCAAAGAGGTCATTTGAACCTCCATCCTTTTAAATCCAGTAGGTAAGTGTGTGTAGCGAAAATAGTAAGTACAAGGATTTAAAAGATCGGCAGGTCGTCTCATTGATTTTCATATCTATGTTCGACTATAAAAATGGGTCCCTATAAACATTAAATTCTTCAGCACATATTAAAAACTAATACTCCTAAAAGCTATTATTATATATAGCAAAACAAGTTATCATAGTTCTCGAGATATTTCAATCAAAATGAAATTGAGGTGTGACTAGTGGTATTTTGTGTCAAAAGAAGAAAACAAATCTTCTTTTTTGCTGAGAGTTATTTTTGATCTACTTGTACCTATGTCAAAACAACTATATATAAAAGGTTTTTCAAAATTCCAAGCCCTTTCTAAATTTCAGGCCCTGTTCGATGGCCTATCTTGCACACCCTCTATGAGGCCCCTGTCTATAAGTGTGTGAGTTATATACTGTAGTACAGTTTGTGTATGCTAGCATTTTCAATAGCTAAAAATTTGTAACTAAAAAATTTCATTAATGTTTGATGGTGTAGGTGAAAAACCTTGAACACATGAAAATTCCATTAGAACACATTAAGTTAGCAACTAATGATTTTCATGATGATTTTAAAATTGGAAGTGGTGGATACGGGAAAGTGTACAAAGCTGATCTTTTTCACTTCGATGTTCAAAAATATGTCAACAAGAATATATATCAAGGAGTATCTGTAGATGAACTAATGGGATCCCAAAGAAGAAAAGGCGTGGTTGCCATTAAGCGTTTAGATCGTAGATACGGACAAGGACCTGCAGAGTTTTTGCAAGAAATATCTGTTCTTCCTTATTTTAGGCACCAAAACCTTGTCACACTTGTTGGATTTTGTGATGAAAACCACGAGCGTATTCTTGTATATGAGTATGCTTCAAATGGAAGCCTTGATCGGTACATTTCGAGTGTTAGTATCAGGAGTAATGACAAGTGGGCCCTACGTTTACAAATTTGTCTTGATGCAGCACGTGGGATCGAATTTCTTCATGACGGTGTTGGACTTCATCATAGGATCATACATCGCGATATAAAAAGCTCAAACATTTTGTTGGGTCATAATTGGGTAGGAAAGATTAGCGATTTTGGGTTGTCGAGGATCGGCCCTGCAAATCTTCAAGCTACATTTGTCATGACTCAAGTTGCGGGCACACTTGAATACGTTGATCCGCAGTATCGCCAGACTGGTATGTTGACAAAAGAGTCCGATGTGTACTCATTTGGAGTGGTTTTGTTTGAAGTATTGAGTGGAAGGTTAGCGTACTTTCCGAGGACCAAAGATGGCCAAGAATTTTTACCCCATATGGCCAAACGTTGCATCAAGCAAAAGAAGCTCGATGAGATTATCGATCCTAAATTGAAGAAAGAGTTTGAAAAAAGCTCATCCACATCCGATGATGAAACTTTTCCCGATTCCGTAAGTATTTTTGCAGGAATTGCTTATAAATGCTTGCAAAAAAATAGGGATGACCGCCCGACAATGGCTGAGGTCGTAGAAGAACTTGAAAACGCATTAAGATCCCATGTAAGTGTTACTTCTATTACACCTATGAGAACAATTATCAACTTTGGTGGTTTTTCATTGAACAATAAAGGATCACATACCTATTATGCATCTTCTGGTACACACACGTCTCAATTGAAACACATGTATTAATTAGTTTCTCGTTTCTATCTTATGGGTCGTATTCCGTACATGGGCAAATCTAGCTTATAACCCGGGCGGTCTCGTGACAGTACTAGTTTAAAATTTTTAAAACTACTCTTCAAATTGCACAGGACAACTAAATTTTAAGTATAGGACCCCATATACTCGTGGGATCATAGTTTTCTTGAGGTAAGCATCCACTAAAGTACCCGTTCAAATATAATTAGCTTTGAAAAAAAAAAATCAGGACCCCTTCCTTTGAGCTTTCATCCTAGATTCGCCACTGATTCCGTATGATGATAAATTAACATTGAAAGATAGTAGAAACCCCGTGAGGGATTATGTTTCATTGATCGATATATATATAGAGTACAAGTTACATTCTAAACTCTAATGGACCAAGCCCACTAATATAATTGGGTCAGACCATACAAACCTAATCTAATATACACATTCTAATACTATGTAGTATTAGAATGTGTATATTAGTTTAGGTTTGTATGGTCTGACCCAATTATATTAGTGGGCTTGGTCCATTAGGGTTTAGAATGTAACTTGTACTATATATATATATATCGATCAATGAAACATAATCCCTCACGGGGTTTATAATATTCTTTCATGGTATCAGATGCTTAGGTTTTCAACCATTCTATATTTCCTTCTTGCCGCCGTCACCAAACGGTCTGCCGCCGCCGTCACCAAAATGGTCTGCCGCCGCCACTACCGAAACAGTTTGCCGCCGCTTTTCTTTCTTCTTTCTTTTCGCGCTCCCCGTCCGCGAGTCTTTTCTTTCCTATCAATTTTCATTCTCTTCTTGTCGACCTCCACATGCCAGTTCTTGGCCGTTTTCTTTTGTTCAACTCTTCTCCAATAAGTATCTCATAATACTTTCCTAATATTATTGTTTTACATCGGGGTGAAACACACGTTTCTTCTTCAGCTACTAATAATATTTCTCTTTGTTGAACCAACTTCGTATATCACGTGTTTGGTCAAAAAAAGGAAAAAAAAAAAAAAAGAAAGAAAAAAAAACCTTTCTTGATTGATATCGAATTATCGTGCCTGCATATCTTTTCCTTCTATTTGTTTCTAAACTTTCTTTTAGATCATCCCCGATCCATTCCTTATTAAAAAAAAAAAAAAAAAAAAAAAAAATCTTTATATTTCATCTTTTCAGTATTTGTTTCTTATTTCTCACGTTCTTTCCTAAAAAGAAAAAAGAAAAAAAAAAAAAAAAAACTTTTCCTTCAAAATCTTCCTATTATTTCTTTCTAAAAAAGAAACCAAATTATTTCCCAAATCCCCTTTCAATTTCTTAAAATTCTCAATCTTTCCTTTCTTAAAAATCTAATTTATTTCTAAATCTTATTTTCCTCAAATCATCTTTCCTTTTCTAATTTCCTTTTCAATTCTCTAAATCTTTTTTCATACATAAACTCCCTTTATTCTTTCTTGCTTCTTTAGCTACTCCAAAAAAAAAAAAAAAAAAAAAAAAAAAAAAAAAAAAAAAACAAAAACAAAAATTCAAGGCGGCAATGTCGAGACTTTCTATTCTATAAGTATAAAGACAAAAGGCATATTTTTAGTGTTATTAATGTTTATGTTTGTATCATGTAATTTTGTATTTATGTTTCAGTTTGAGCATGTGTAATATCCTCCCACTCAAACTGCGAGGAGTATTAGAATGTGTATATTAGATTAGGTTTGTATGGTCTGACCCAATTATATTAGTGGGCTTGGTCCATTAAGGTTTAGAATGTAACTTGTGCTCTCTATATATCGATCAATGAAACATAATCCCTCACGGGGTTTCTACTATCTTTCAAACATGACAGTTGTAACAATAATGATGATAAATTAACATGACCAGTTGTAACAGTAACACAACTATATGGGATGAAATTAAGATTATTGAACACAAGAGGACCGACAATGTCTATTTATCACTATCTAATTTGATCTACGATAATGCAGGTAAAAGGCGTAGAAACGCTAAGAACATCCCTTGACGCAATTAAATTTGCTACAAATAACTTTAGTAACGTTTTCGAGCACGAAGGATATGGAATGGTGTACTTAGGAGAACTTTCTGATTCCAAGGGACAAAATGCTGTTATTGTAAAGAAACTAGATCGTTTAGTAGGATCATATGAGGATGAATTTTATAAAGATATTGCAATGCTTTATAGTTATAGCCATAGTAATATCATACCTATACTAGGATTTTGTGAAGAGGCGAGTGAGAGGATCGTTATTTTTCAGAACCTGGCTAATGGAAGTCTGAAAAATCAAGTTAAAAATATTAGTTTAACATGGAAACAACGGCTAAATATATGCATAGATGTTGCGCGTGGGCTAGCGCATATTCATAGTGCTGCTGATGCACAACATTCTGTTCATGGCGATATAAAAAGCAGTAGCATTTTACTAAGTCATGACTGGAAAGCTGTAATTTCGAATTACATCATATTAAAAGGTCTAGGAACTTTAGGCTATTATGATCCGCTATATGAGACCGTCGGCATTTTGACACAAAATTCTGATATATATTCGTTCGGTGTGGTCTTATTTGAGATTTTATCCGGGAGATTGGCTATTGAAACGAGCGACAAAGATGGCCGAGTGATATTTCTTTCACACTTGGCTACTCAATGCTTCAAAAACAAAAGATTTGAGGAAATTATCTTTTATGGCTTCAAGGGCCAAATTGATGAGAAATGTTTGACTATTTTTTCAACGGTTGCCTTTCAATGTTTGCAAGAAGAGCCCGAGAACCGTCCAACAATGGTTGAGGTTGTAAAAGAACTCGAGAAAGCCTTCGAATGTCAAGTAAGTTGCAACATATATATTCATTACGAAAGCCTAATTTCAATGGATCTCTATAATGTTTTTTTTTTTTTATTATTATTATTATAGTGAATTTTTATCTTTAAGGATACTACGTAAGTCGGTGTTTTTCCTAGCTAATTGTTAAATGGGCTTGGGATTTCGTTTATACTAGAACAAGGCCAAACAAAAAACCAACTTTTGACTAACGTTGACCAACTTTGACCTGGCTTTCCCTCGAAGATCGACTAATTAGACGTTTTTGGGCGAAACGAGACGCATTAGTCAACAAACCGCCGCAACCGCCGTTTGCGACCATGCTCGGGGCATGACGTGTAGGCCGGTCAGCGTTGTTGGATACTGCAAGAAAATATAGCGTTGAATAAGTTTCAGAACATTAGGAAGTAAATATATGTGATTTAAAATGGTTAATGTTTTATTTGTGCACAGGACGAGTGGGAATGGGAGCAAAAGTTGCCTAGAGATTATCAGGCAATAATCCAATTGTCAAAGTATCGTTTGTCAAATATACGAACCAAAAAGGATCTCTATACTCTCCTCTCTTCAGGAATCGTACTAAACAAAGAAAGATTGGTGATTAAATCTATTTAACTATTAGATGTTTTCTGTATACTGGTTTTATATATACATACATACCATGTGTTGCACAATAAAATTAAAGTACATTCTCTCCTACATTTGTTGCTTCTGAATTCTGTGGCCTTTTACTTTAAACAGTGGTTCTCGATAAACAAAGATGGATTGAACAGCGGAATGGTATCGGCAACAAAGTTTTCTTACGTAAATGTTAAGTGGAGACCCATACGAAGTTCAAGGTCTAAAAGCTCACTTATTTTATAATGGATTGAAACTAAAAGTTCTTCATACTCTTATATTAACATAACAAGTATGAGGAACTAATAATGCTATCACTGCACCTTTTCATAGTTTCACTAATATTGAGATTTTTTTTTATTTTTTATTTTTTATTAGTTTTGTTTTTTTTATTATGTTTTCATATATGTATGTGTAGGTTTTCAAAGGCGGCAAAGATATCAGATAATTCAAAACTGAATGTCGAAATCCAACTTAAAACTCAGTTTTTAACCCCTGAAACTCTGTATGGAGCTTACCTAGTGTTCAAATTTTGTGATCGAAGAAAGATTTCTAGTAGACCCGTATATGTAAATCTAAAATACAAGAAGTCAGGTGAAACTTTAAACGCGTATTTCGCAAAGTGGAAAGCTGAAAGTGACTGGTTGATGATTGAATTGTTTCGGTTTTGGAATAACAAGGAAAGTATCGATTTTGATGTTTCGCTAAAGAGCTTTTCGCGTTATTACTGTGGCAGTGGTGGCATTTTTGTTGAAGGCTTAGAGTTTAATCCCATTGCTAATGTAAGTTGAAAAATTATCATATACGGAGTATTTGTTTTTTGTTTTCTGTAACAATGAAATGAAATAATGCACGAATACTCTATAAACATTATCATGCAATTGTCTACAGAGAGATTGTAAAGAAGATAAGGGGCTTAATTACGACAACAGTGAACGAGAACTCTTGAAATTTGATGCGGATAACGACACGGTAGATCAGATGGCGATCGAGTGTCGAGAAATAATCAAGAGGTCGAAAATCAGTAACCGCAATGCCTCTAAAGAGGAGCTTTACTTCCTTCTTTTCAATGGAGTTCATGTTGACAATGGTGAAAAGGTATCATTTTTTTCTTCTTCTTCTTCTTCAGTTATTGAGAAGGTTTGGTTGTGTTTACAGATAGCGTGAGAAATGAACCCTATGTTTTCTTCTTTGTGTTTTGATAATGAAAAAATTATACCTTTATGATGAGCAGTTTTTTTCACTAAGCGAAGTGAATGGGAAGAAATGTCTTATGCTATCAGCAAAAGCAGTTATATATGACACTTCACATGTGAAGTTGTACAACAAAACCCATGCCAACGACAGGTTTGCAACGTTATGGTTTTGTAATCTGGTGAAAAATTCCCGATTACGTCTTTTTTAGATGAAGGTCGATTAGATTTTTTAAAATTCGTTTAATGAATCGGTCAACGTTGGTCAGTGGGTCAAAGTTGGATTTAATCGGTCATATTGGTCAATGTCAAAGTTGGTCGACATTTTAATATGCATTTAGTTTAGAATTTTGAACAAATGAATGATTATGTGTATGTCTCTAGAGAAGTTAAAGTTAGATGTTTGATTATGTTTATCTATATTTACACATATTGGTTTTTAAATTATGATTAAAAATGTATAAAAGGTCCAGTGAGATTAATCCCAAATTTGACCGATAGATCCCTACAAAGTTAGGGATGATTCATTTCAACGATTTTTACAACCTTGATGCAATAGATATCATAACTCTAATAAATGTAATAATATGCATGATATCATAATATTTCATATAGGTGCATATTTGCAGAGTCAGTTGAGATTCTTGCTCATCACGAGCTTCATATCAAATGTGATATCGAAACACAAATGCTATCATCGGATACGGCCTATGCTTGTTTCCTCGTGTTCAAACTTTCAGACAAATGTCGCGGGCTCAAGTGTCCGATAAAGGCACGAGAGCTACTACCTTATAAGAAGGAAAGGACCAAAATTATTTCTTTGACTTGTCAAAGTTTTGTGAATTTGGACAATATAAAATGGGTTCCTGAACAAAGGGAAGATGGGTGGATGGAGGTTGTAGTGTGGGAAACTGTTACTGAAAAGTATAATGCTGAGACTATTCCTATGGATTTGAAACTGATATGTTTTGAAGGAACTATGGCTGGTCTTATTGTTTGTGGTATTAGGTTTTGTCCAATATAGAATTTATACAATTATATAATTTTCTCTATTGCTTTGTACTCGGTATATCTCAAAACGTGTATCTCGGTAGGACACACAAATCATGTATTGCCTTTGGCAATCCACCAAACCCATCTCGTAAGAGTCGGATGCCTGTAAAACACCTACCCCGAATACCCCATGAGTGGCAAGTTCGAATCTATCCCAAAGGCTTACTGCAAAGGCAATGGGATAGTACTTGATCTAGGGGATCATCGTATCACAAGGGTGGCCCAACGATCATCGTATCGACAAGGGAAGCCAGACCAAAGTGTTCAGCATAACCAAACATGTGAAGCCAGAGGCTACCATAATACAGGTAAAATCTTGCACTCCGGGGATTCCAACTAGCGCCTTATTTCACCAGCTTCTAAACATGGGGTACCGTTGGATCAAACTATTGTACTCGTATATAGTAACTAGAGTAATTAGTAATTACTCTTTTTTTTTTTTAACGGCAAAAGAATTTTATTAAAAAACTAGCGAGACGCTAGGAAAACAAAAGAAAAAAAAAATTACAAAGAATCCAATGGAATTAGTAATTACTCCGTTATTGTTGTAAAGTTATATTATATATTATAAATAATATATTTCTTATTAGTATGACTTACAAAAAGAATCGCCATATCTCAATAATGGGGTCTGTTAATTCGAAATCGTGAAGCATATATTTAATAAAATTATTTATTATTTAAGTAGTGCGTACAAGGAAAATTGCTTTCCATTATAAAGTAGTCTTCATATTAATCCATAATTGCCTCCTTAAAGCTCGTAATTTTGTATTGTAAACAAAAAATGATGTTTATAAGTTAACTTGATAAAGTGATGTTTATAAGTTAACTTGATAAACAAAACCGCATTAAAAAAAAAAAAATCACCAAAGAGTATAAATAAAACAAATTTCATTGTTATTAAGGAAAGTTTTCTTTTTTTTTTAGAACGGCAGAAAAAATAAATAGAACTAGCAAGACGCTAGAAAAACATTACAAACAGTTCGTGGGATTTTGGAGCCACACGTTCCAATTAACCATCTTTTTCTTATATCTAGAATACAACCAATCAAAAGCATATAAAACAATATGGTCTAGGATGTGACTTTTCTTAAGCTTGGATGTGTTAAACACGGAGTCGTTCCTGAACTTCCATAGAGTCCAAAGGGTAGCAATACAAATACATTCCATGACAAGCTTGTGTAGAGGATTAGGAAAATTTGAAGCTAACCAGTTTCGAAGTTCTAACCCGTTCGACCATCTTGGTAACGAAAGACCAGTCCACGAAGAGATATAATTCCACACGTCGACAGCAATATGGCACTTGAAGAATAAATGATCTGCTTCTTCAGTCGCGTGGTCACAATGGGCACAAGTTTGGTTCGGTAAATCCACCCCACGGGTCAAAAGACTTGCTTTAAGAGGAAGACGATTTAGTAAAAAGCGCCAAAAGAAAATAAGGACTTTTTTTGGAATCACCTTATTCCAGAACGTGGGACGAGCTACATCCGTCGAGCTTTTCAGAATGTTTCGAACCGAACGAACAGTAAAATAGCTGCTGCAAGATGAAGACCAACACCACTTATCGTCTTCGTTAGAACATTTTATAAGGGATAACATATCAGAGAGCAAGTTTAATTGAGACATCTCTATGCCACCACGAACCTCTCGCCTCCAATACCAAGACCAACCACTACCATTCCATCTTTCGGAAACAGAACAGGAGTTGTTTGTGTCGAGAACAAATAGACGAGGGAAGGTATCACGTAAGATAACCCCATTATGCAATCGATCATTCCAAAAACTAGTGAGTTTCCCATTCCCGATTTTGATAGCCATAATATCTTCTTTAACAATCTGATTCACATGAAGAGAAACCAAGCAGTTATTAATTTTACTCCAACATCCAGTGCTCTGTCTTGTGATGATCGGGTGGAGACCATCGGTCTGTCTACCATGGATTGCTTCAATTATTTTCACCCATATACGCTTTTTTTCATGCACATATCTCCATCTCCACTTGTAAAGAAGGGCCTTATTTTGAGATTCCAAGCTAATAACTCCAAGACCACCTTTTTCCTTTGATTTTAAGATATCGTCCCATTTTACCCAGTGGATTTTTCTCTCATTTAAATTACCACCCCAGAAGAAATTTGAACGGATAGATTCTAGCCGATTTATCACACTTTTAGGAGCTATAAAGAGTGAAAAGTAGTAAGTGCCAAGGGCCCCTAAAACGGAATTAACTAAAGTAAGGCGACCTCCAAAAGATAGAAGATTGACCTTCCATGAAGCAAGACGCTTCTCCACCTTTTCAATGATCGGGTTCCAATTTTTTATGAGACTCATGTTAGCACCAAACCGGGATGCCCAAGAATTTAAAAGGGAACGAAGCTTGGGAGCAACCAATATTCGAAGAGACACGATCAAGCTCAGCGGCTGGGATACCGATTCCAAATAAATTTGATTTTTGCAAGTTTATACGCAAACCTGAAACAAAATAAAAGCAACCAAGCAAAGTTATAAGGTTATTAATGTTTGCATCGTTCCACTCTCCCACAAATAAAGCGTCGTCAGCAAAAAAATAATGAGAAAGGTAGCTGCCCACATCTCGTTTTCCTATAAAAATGCCTGAATAAAGGTTGGCATCAATCGCATCTTGGATGGCGACATGAAGACCTTCCATACCTATAATAAATAGGAAAGAAGAAAGCGGATCTCCTTGTCTTAGACCACGACCAATAAGAAATTCTTCTGTAGGAGACCCGTTTACAAGGATCGAGGCATATGAAGTAGAGAGGCAACCTTTTATCCACATAATCCATCTATTACCAAAACCAAGAAATGAGAGCATAGACAGGATATAGTCCCAACTAATAGAATCAAAAGCTTTTTCAAAGTCTACCTTAAGAAGCATAGCTTTTTTCTTTTTACGCTTACACCAATCTACCGTCTCGTTAATAACTAAAGGACCGTCCAAAATCTGACGACCTCTAATGAAACCCGTTTGTTCCGGGCTAATGATGGTGTCAATCACAGAAGCTAGCCGGTTGGCAAGTAATTTTGCAATAATTTTATATTGAATCCCAATTAAGCTAATTGGACGGTAATCTTTAACGAACAAGGGAGAATCCATCTTCGGGGCTAAAGTGAAAAAGGAGGAGTTACACCCTTTTGGGATGTAGCCAGAGTTATAAAAGTTCTCAATGCAGCTAGCTATATCCATATTTAAGAGCTCCCAAAAATATTTTATAAATCGGAAAGAGAAGCCGTCCGGTCCTGGAGACTTATCATCACCGCAGTCCCATACGGCTTTTTTAATTTCAGAGGCTGAGAAGGGAACTTCCAGGCAAAATAATTGCTCAGGCTGTAATTTCTTGAGGTGGGGACTAGGTCTAACGATCTTTACACTCCCAACACGTTTGAACTTTTCTTTGAAGGAGTGGAGGAAGGCGTTTTTAACAGAGTCTGCAGCGGTCTCCCATATACCATTCGACATAATGCCCGGGACAGCAAGTTTCCTTCTTTTACGCTTGAGCGAAGAATGAAAAAAGGATGAGTTTTCATCGCCAAGAAGAACCCATTGTTTTTTGATTTTTTGAGCTACATCCATCGTTTCCAGTTTCATCAAATCGGCCAGCCTCTTGACACATTGAATTCGATCAGCTGAGATGGAAAGGGAGTTACCACCGTTATCTAGTTGAGCATCCAAATCATTGATACGAGAAGTGAGAGTATCAGTTTCAATTTTGTAGGCCCTTTTGTACCCATGATTCCATGCTTTCAGATTAGCCTTGATGAACTTAAGCTTCTCTTTAAAGCGAATGAGAGGGTGTATTCCGGTTAATGAATTAGCATTGTCAAAGACAATACATGCATCCTTAACGACCGAATCAAAGCCATCTCTGTTAAACCACGAGTTGAAAAGTTTAAAGGGAGTGGGACCATAATCCGATTTATCAACTAAAAGCGTTATCGGACAATGATCGGACCACAAGTTTGGAAGAATTCTTCCCACCATGTTCGGCCATGAATCAAGGGTGTTGTTAGACATAAGAAAGCGATCCAACTTTGCTCTTTTATTGCAGAACTTGTTTGATCGAGTAAACCTTCTACCACAAAGAGGGACTTCCACCAGGTTCGAATTAGAAATAAAATTGTTAAAATCTCCTGCCGTAAGAGGACAAAAGATAGAGCCCTCACGTTCATGAGCAGCCCGGACAACGTTAAAATCACCAAAAAGAATGAACTCTCCACTGTTGTTGCTCATATACGTAGAGAGGTAGTCCCAGAGACGGTTCTTTTTTAAACGTTGTTGAGGTGCATAAATATTAATAAGGTAACAATTCGCCTCTCTACCTATTCTCTGGCCTTCAACAATAAGAACATTTTCAAAAGACAAAATTCTTTTCATAAAGAAACTTGTGTTATCCCAAATGGTAAGAATACCTCCTGATCTACCACGAGAACTAGAGCACGCTACTCCGAATTGAGAGTTTCCCCAAAAAGCTTTAACCACGAACAGGTCAAGTTGTGTAAGTTTTGTTTCTTGAATTCCCAGTACAGTTATTTCATGTTCTTGACAAAGATTTTTCACCCATTTCTGCTTTTGTATAGATCTCACTCCTCCTCCAATATTTATTGATAATGTATTCATTACACGGTGTTGGCAACACCCATGCTCGATAGCATACATTTTAGGTCATTTTGGCATCCTTTCATGTCATATCCCAATGAGTTCCCGAACGAGATAAATTTGTCTAAATTTTCTAGTAACACAACATCAGATCGTATGGAAGAAGCAGAAGTAGCTTTGTTGTTATTGCCTGTGGAATCTGTAGATGGGGCGGCATCACCATGTGGGACTATGGGTTCATGATAACCGGGTGGTTTAGAAAGCGAGGTTGACACATTGGGTGAGGATTTCGTTTCTGCATCTTTTCTTTGAGAGTCGTTTACATTATTCAAGTCATTACACTCCTGATTTAGGTTCGGAGTAGGATCAGGTTTAGGCAAATTAAGCTGCTGATCGTCATTACAATTTAGGTTATTCTGTTTGGGGTCCAAATGGCAGAACGAATCCTGAACAAACTCACCTTCCTCTAAATCCTCCTGATCAGAGTCTGTATTATTCCCATTGTGCATAGAGAGCTCATCATCATTTGTGCCTCCTGCAGTAGATTCTGGAATAACATTAAGAATAACAGGATTCCAGTCACCCACTTCTTTTACGAGAACTGAGTACTCCTTTTCATCAACCTCAACTAGTGTTCTTTCGTGAATGAGGTTCAAAGATGTAGTTAAGATACAGACTTTTCCAGTGCCTTTTTTATCATCAATCTCAGTGTCTTGGAATAACACACGTCCAAACCGAAAAGCAATTTTTTTAAACGCCTCAGCTGTCCAAGCACGAGTAGGAAGACCTGAGATCTCGATCCATATTGCTCTGTCCTTCACAGAGAAGGCTTCTGAGAAAGGGATGATGTCAGTAAGGGTGTTGTGAATAGCCAGACATTTCTTAAAATTCCTTACAGTTTCAATGTTTTGAAATTCAATCCAGATCCAGTCCCCACCAATGTATTGAACCATGATGGATTCAAAACCTTCTTCATACCAAACACGTTTGAGGTAAGGAGTCTGTGTTGGGTTCTTCGCTCTTCCTATGAGGATTAGATCAGAGTTTTCCATACGAAGGAGTTCGTCCTCAACAATCGTAATGCGTTTCAATGGTGTTTTACCCATCCCATCTTTACCAGAACCATTTAGAGTAGATAAGTATGAGTTTTCAGGCACAATGGGAATTCCAAGCAGATTTGTACGCTGGAAATTAGGGTTAGGGGTATTTTTAGCATTAGCTCCTTTAGGGAGTCTGTTGGCACCTCTTTCAAATCTAGCAGGCGAGACAAAAACGTGAAAATTTCCCACCCATAAGGTCCCTGTTTCACTATTCAGATCACAATTAGATGAAAAAGAGAGGAATCGAATAAAGGCAAACCTCTTTTGGAGTTTCGAGAGTTTACGTGCAATGTAGACATTGGAAATCGTGCCATAACAAGAAAAAAGCTCGCGGAGGTCGGAAGCAACAAAGTGATGGGGGAAATTGGTGATGTAGTAGGTTAATTGCATCTTGCCGTGGTTGTTTTGGGTATGGGATGTAGCCATCAGGCTGTGTGGGACGGCGTCGCACGGCGTCGCTTTTCACAGATCTGGCTTAAATTTATTGATAGTTCTGTTTTGGTTCTACCTACTAAATGCAAAGAACACTTCTTGTAAATTCAAAGTTAAAGACTTTTCGGTCTTTGTAAATTTGAAAGAGGTGAAAACATTGGAACTCTTTTCCAAGAATCTAGCCATCTTATCTTATCTCACAGAATGGAAAAGGTATGACGATTGCTTTGTTGTTCAGGAACGAATTGTATGTTTGGATATTGCAGGGTTACCTTCATGTGCGTGGACTGAAGATATCTACAAGAAAGTTTTCTTTTATTTTAGAGAAATATTAATATTAATTCCACACAACTTTACATAAAAACGTTCATACGATAATGTATGTCAATCATACCATGAGCTAGAAACATAGAAACAAAAACTATTTTAATTAGTCCATTTACTTTAATTTCAATCTTTTTGTG
Source organism: Rutidosis leptorrhynchoides (assembly GCF_046630445.1). Lineage (NCBI taxonomy): Eukaryota > Viridiplantae > Streptophyta > Magnoliopsida > Asterales > Asteraceae > Rutidosis > Rutidosis leptorrhynchoides. The sequence continues at coordinate 401,928,550 of NC_092338.1, read as the reverse complement.
TAAAATATGTAGATGTAACGAATCTCTTTTTTTTTTCTTTTTCGAAAAACATAAATTAAATCAAAACATAACATATTATCTAATGAGTTATAAGTGATGCAAATACCACGATCTATTTGAGTAGGCCTTAGGATTTACTTGAACAAATTACAATGTCTATTAATTAGATTCGATACATAAACTTCTCGATTATATCTCATTACACCGCATATTATCAATCTATTAAATATACATTTTAAAAAAATGAATACACGCTTTTTGATAATTATAATCTATATAATCAGTTGTGAATTGTTTACATGTTATATATTAAAAGAATTTTGATTTGATCATGCTTTGACAAGACAATAGTCTAATAATTTGATTTGACTATTAAGTTTGTTTATATAATAGTTTAATAATCAGTTTTTTTAAGTGTTTGATAAAATAAATTATTTAATAATTTAACTGGTAGATAAATAGGGGTAGAGTAAGTGACGTATTTAGAATAGTCATGAGTGTCACTAATTAAAAATTCAAAAAAAAATTATACGGATTAATAGTGTTACTTAAAAAATATTTACACTATTCAGTGGTGTAACTCGATGCAAGTCCAACAAAATTTTAAATGCATCGTGTATTTTGCTGGTAGCAAGTACTACCGCTGGAATCATACATTTTATATTTTATTTTATATTATATTATATAAGTACTATATTATATAGTGTGTCGTATGCACTCTGATATTTTATTTTTAATTCTATGAGATATTCTAGTCTATGAAAGGAAATAAATTGAAAAAAAGTTTTTTGGGTTTCTAAAAGGAGGAATAGAGAATTACTAATAATTAATTTAATTTGGATATTTTCAGCCAAAAATCAAATTAATCAAACTGATTTTATTGATAATCCCCATTCCATCAATCTCTCATCCCCACACTCCATATTTCTTGCAGGCCAACATCACCAACTGTATTACGTCATCAATCGTGTTTTCGTCTTTTCTTCAAGTTACAAACACCCACACACACACACACACACACACACACACACACATAAATACAAATTACTTATATCTATACATTTGGCCACTCATTTATGCTGTCAATTTCACTCTGCGTTGCAGCCCGATTTTGACTCTTAGTTTCACCGGATTTCGTCAGATCGCTGCTATTGATTTCATTCTAAAGAATTTTATCTCTAAAATTTTGTAGTGTGAGGTTTAGGTTTACGATATTTGATTGATCGCATGACTGATTAGTCATCAAGTTCACTAGATCGCTGAATTGATTTGAATTTGAAGGAATTCGGTTTAAGATTTGAATTAGAGGTTTAGGTTTTGGTTTTAGGGTTTTGATTGATTGATTGTATGAGTTTCGTGAAGGATTGAAGGAAATGTGTAGTGATAGTTGAATGATCTAGGATTTTAAGTGAACATTAAGATGTCGAATTCGAAGGTAGTGTATGAAGGATGGATGGTGAGGTATGGAAGGAGGAAGATTGGGAGATCATTCATACACATGAGGTATTTTGTTCTTGAGTCAAGGTTGCTTGCTTACTACAAGAGGAAGCCTCAAGATAATGTGGTAAGAATCAGTTGTGAAATTGAATTGGATTAGTGAATGTATGTAATTTGATTTGTAATAATGAATGTTTATTGGCATTCTATCAAATTATGATTTGATTTTGACTGTGGTCAATGTTTATTAGGTTCCAATCCAGACTTTGGTTCTTGATGGAAACTGTAGGGTGGAGGACAGAGGCTTAAAAACTCAACAAGGACTTGTAAGTCTGTTTAAATTTTGTATGCTCTTAATGTATTTAGTTGACATGTGAGATGAAACTTGAACATGTATGCACTAAACCACTACACAACTTAGCATCTGCTTAACCCGTAGGTGTAGGTTGAGTGGTAAATTTGAGGGCGGATAATTATCGTACCTTGGCAATGTTCCCGTGGTAGGGAGATTGGTCCCCGTCTTAAACTTGAGTGAACATGAGATGGATTATCTCTTTTATATATATGTGTTTGCATGATAGTGTTGGTTTTGTTTTGCTATAGTGTTTTTTTTTTTTTTTGGCAAAAGGAACAAATATATTATTTTCAATGGAGCATACAAATGGGCTGGATCTTCCTAGGCCCACAAGAAACAAACAATACAATCAAATACAAAACAGGCTAATCTAATACATCAAACATCAAATGAACAAACGATTATTACTCCAGTGCATATTCCATTTACTAGCCACCTCCATAGCATTGCTCGAACCTTTGACTTTAAAAGTCATCAACTTTAATTGAATATGCCTAAAAATCACATCACATAGAACATCCACAGACCTCTGTTTCTGATTAAACATTCTGCAATTTCTTTCAATCCAAATAAAGTAAACACATGCTGCAAGAACAATACGATTCACTGTACACCATAACCTTTTAGTGTAAGGATACTGCGCAAGCTTATCAACAATACCATCCAGTTGATTTGGCAAACCTCTAAAAATAATTCTCTTTTTCATAGATTCCCAAACAGCATTACTATAAGAACATCCAAAAAAATAGATGACTTATAGAATCTCTACAAGTACCACACAATGAACATTTGAACACAGTATTTGGCTGCCACTTCTGCATTCTATCCTGAGTTGATAATCTGTTGAGAATAGCTAACCATAAGATGAAAGCATGCTTAGGTTCAAAGAACTTAAACCAGACTACATGATGCCAAGCAACTTTTGGTTTATTAGTTCTTAAATCCTTCTAAACCTGCTGGGTAGAGAATGCCACCTTCTTGCCTTCATTAGTCAACCATTTGTATACCTCACTACCATTAACATTTTCAATAGCTACATGAGGCTTAATCTTCTCTCTCATGTCAAGAAAAAATTTCCAACCCCAGCTGTCATTATACCTTGGCTGTATATCCCAAAAATCTCTGCCATTTAACTTGACCACATTGACCCATTTTCCCCAAAGAGACTTTTTTTGGGTCAAAATTCTCCATATCTGTTTGACCAGCAAAGTAGCATTCCATTCTTTCAAGGATTTCAAACCTAAACCCCCTTGATCTTTAGGAAAACATAAATGCTTCCAAGCAACTTTAGCCTTACCTCTAGAGCTATTATCTTGACTCCAAAGAAAACCTTTCAATGATTTTTCAATCTCTTCAATAATACCTTGAGGTAACATATACATAGAAGCCCAATAGATCTGCATTGCACTAAGCACTGAAGCCACCAACTGCAATCTGCCAACATATGATAACTTTTTGATTTTCCAATTGTTGACTTTTTTGTTGACTTTGTCAACAAGACTTTTGCAGTCTTTTATCCCCAATCGTTTAGCTAATAAAGGAACTCCTAAATACTTCATTGGGAGATGGCCAACCTCAAAAGGCAACAACTGCACAATTTTACTTTGAACATCTATTGGAACACTTCCAAAAAATATAGTACTCTTAGCAAAGTTAGGGTGCAAGCCAGAAGTATTCCCAAAATCATCAAGCACTTTTTTAATCACCCTCATGGACTTTTCATCACCATGACACAATACCAATAAGTCATCAGCAAAGCAAATATGGGAAAGTTGCATACTTTTACACTTATAGTGATACTTGAAGGTACTAGAACTAGAAATATGATCTGCCATAATCAAATTGAACACTTCCATCACCAAAGTAAACAAATATGGAGAAATGGGTTCTCCTTGTCTAAGACCTCTACCCCCTTTGAAGTATCCTTGAATATCTCCATTAATGCAAATAGAAAATGCTGTATTTGTAACACATTCCATAATCCACTGCACCATCTTTTCATGCAGACCAAAACAAACCAGAATATCTTTAAGAAATCCCCAATCAATAGTGTCATAAGCCTTTTGCAGATAAATTTTAAGAGCACATCTTTTAGGTCCTTTTGACCTATTATACCCTTTTAACACTTCTTGAGCAACTAAAACATTGTCATGGATAGCTCTACCAGGGATGAATGCACTTTGGTTACAATGAACAAGCTTATCTAAACCACTTTTCAATCTATTGGTTAAGATTTTACTTATACACTTGTAAAGTACATTGCAGCATGCAATAGGTCTGAACTCAGATACCTTGTTAGGGGTATCAATTTTAGGAATTAAAGCAATGAGAGTAGCATTAACCTCCTTAAGTAACTTGCCATTTTGAAAGAACTCTTGGACTGCTGCACATACATCTGGGCCCACAATGTTCTAAGCTTTCTTGAAAAAGACTGCAGAGTATCCATCTGGCCCAGAAGCCTTGTTATCATCTATATCAAAAATGGCACTTTTGATTTCCTCATTAGTGATGGGGACCACCATAGCTAGAGCTTCTTCTGAAGTAAGAGACCTACTAAAAATGTCACCCAGATCATACACAGAGCTGCATTGTCTTTTTTCACCCAAAAAATCTTTAAAGTGTTTAACAAGTTGCTGGCCCACTTGATCACCACTGAATCTATTACCATTTTCATCACAAATGTGGTCAACTCTGCTCTTTTGAACCCTACTTTTTAAAACACTATGAAAGAATTTTGATTTCTTATCACCAGATTAGTTTTGCTATAGTGTTACTTAGCATTAGTTTCTGTTCTTTTCAACAGATTAGTTTTGGTTCCACTGTTCATCCATTCTTATCAGAATGCTACAACATTTCCACCATTTCACAAAGATTATGACATGTAGTAGATTGGTCTTTTGAATGATGGAACATGAAGAAGTTTGTTTTATGTTCTTGGCATATTGTACTGATATTTTCGCTTTTTTTGGAACAGATGGTGTACGTTTTGTCTATCTACAACAAGAAAGATAAATACCACCGGATTACGGTAAGTGCTCTGCAATGAACAGTGAGTGTGACTTATATTATGTGTTGTAAATGGGTATAGGTATGATTGTATGAAAGAAAATGAGGAAAAAGAACATATCTGATTATTTTATTAATTTAAGTTTATAATTATTTCGATAGGAAATAAAGTTTACTTATTAATGAAGGAAAAAAGATGAAGAGAAAGAGAGTATCAGAGAAAGATTATGTTAGGGTCCACCAAAATTTGTATACCCATTTATACCTACCAATTTAGGTGGGTTTTTGAAAACCCTTTTATTTTTTATTCTTTCAATCATTACATCTTAAAACACAAACCTTTAATCATTAGATGAAATACCTTCTATTACTATAAACATTCCCATTCTAAAGACTCAGAAGAAACATACCGTATATGACTTCATATATCTCGTTACTTTTTATATGTATGCCATCTTTATTTCAATATACACCTTGTTAATCAAATACTGTAACATCCTAAAAATTTATTGAAAGTATTATACTATTATGTGGTTATGAGCTAATAGAATATCAATATATACACATGGTGGAAATGTTTAGAAGTAATTGTATGATGTCTTAGTTTTATATAAGTTGGCCTGGCGTACAAATTATTGAGAAATGCATGAGAAAAATAGAATGTAGTTATGACTTATTTGGTTTACTAAAACTGGAAATAAAACATAAGAAAGTGGTCATGTAACCACTTAACTTACTAGATTAGAAGTGTGGCAAGTCGAATATGCATAAATTAGTGATAAGGATTAAGATACAAGTGACACATACTTATACGTATTAGCTATTGAAAAAGGGCAAATCTAATATAGTAGTGGGTTGATGACTAATCATATAATTAGAGCTACTATATAAGGGATACTTTCAAGCAGTTAAAATATAAAAGAGTTATATTATTTCTATTATCATTATCATTATAAATTAAAATTATAGAAGGGAGAGCTAGACCAAGAGTTGAAGTCTAGGCAAGATCGTTTTGACGAGTTAGAGATGATGTGAATTATATTGTTTTATAGTTTACATTGTAATTGTAATTTACGATTTTTTAATGAGGTTAAAAGAACGGGTGTCCTAAATATGTATAGCGTATATACTAGAATGATGTGCATCCAATGTTTTGGATATGATATGGCCGCATACTATCTGGATTTTGAATCTGCTTAAAGCTGATATACATAAGGACTTTTAAGCCGGATGGATTTAGCGAACAGACCCTTGGAAATCATATAATTGCACTACTGTGTAAGATCGAATAATTATATGGGTTTCTTTTTCTTTTGCATCCTGTTATGCTACACCTTTGGCTCAACTATCGGCTCGTAGTTTGGTCTTATTTTGTGTAGGTATGCTAATCATGTTTATTAATATGAGAAGTTGATTACCTAATGTTTATGTCTATAATTTAGATCCCTGCCAAACTCATGAAGGGATGGCTCATCCGATCTAGGATAGAAAATAAAGTTTTTTTAATTATTTTGTTCATTTGCCTGAAATAGTGATTTTGATCAGAATATGCGAATGCAATTACTATCAAGTGGTTTTGTGGGTAATACTTATGCATAATAGGATCTGCTACATTCTTTTCAATTTTAAAATATTTCACAGTACGTTGTTAGAGCAACGACTTATTGGAGTTAATGGATATATATATTTTTTATTTTTTTGTTTCTGTTATATAGATGGCGGCTTTTAACATCCAAGAGGCGCTTATATGGAAAGAGAAAATTGAATCTATTATTGATCAGGTACCTTTGAAAACTGATATGGCTGGTATAGCGGGGTGCGGGTTGACATGTTGCTTTTAATCCTTCATTATATATTAAAAATCTGTAATGTAATGGTGATGTCATGTAATGTTCCTACCCTTTGATTATATTCATGAACGATCAATTTTGATATAATGGTTGCTTCATATTTACTTTATCTTATTATATTTTATATTCATCCTTGTTAAGAAAATATTATGGCATATCTAATTTTTAACTGCTGCATATGTTGTGCATGCATGTGGTTTGCAGCATCAGGAGTCATTAGTCGCTACTGGGAATAAATATGTGTCTTTTGAATATAAATCTGGAATGGATAGTGGAAGGAATGCTTCCTCATCAGATCAGGAAAGTCAGTAAGTAAATTTCACAATAGCGTGGATTTTTTATCCCAAACTTCTTGCATAAGCACTTCATTGCAAGAATCAACTTGGAACAAATTGTAAAAATGTAATTAAACAAAATAGGATTGACGTTCTATCGGTGAGTTCTTTGGAAGTCCTATTAAATTTTTTTTTGGACGTCATGGGTTTTTTATACAGGTGGAAATTTCGACCCATTTACTTGTGCATGGTCTTTTTGGGGTTTTTTTTTTTTCTTTTCTTAAACAGGTCAAATGGGCTAAATTATAGAACATAGTAAAAATAAAAATGACACCGTTGAAGTGGGTCTGTGTTTGGTTAAAGTGTATCTTTAGTACATAAACCCTTTAGCCAATAGAAAACATTAGCTTGTAATAATTAACTTTTTTTTTTGATCATTGACAACAAATAAGTATTTATAGAAAGTTAAAATTTCTAACAAAGATTGTTTCAGGTGAATCTGCACAAAAATAGCCCGTTTTGACTCGTTACCGACCCACCCATATTGCCACGACTAGTTTTCTTAATCAATCTTGCTCCATTTTCTGCTTTGTAGATGCAGTGCTGCCGAAGATGAAGACGATTCAAATCCAAATTTGCTGCGAAGAACAACCATCGGGAATGGTGATTGTTTTCTTCTTTTTTTTCCTTGTTCTATACGCTGATCTATTTTTTAATTGTTTGCTATTACCTATATCTCTTTGTTTTGGCAGGTCTTCCTGAATCAATATTGGATTGGACACAAGAGAGTTCAGCATTGGCAAGTCAGAATACCAGTAATCAAGCAATTTCAAGGAAACATTGGCGGCTTCTTCAATGCCAAAATGGTAACATAGAGTAGCTTATTTAATCACACTACTGAGCACAAGAGTCTGACAGCTTGGACACGATGTGGGAATAATTAGATAGATTGGGCAAAATGGGCAGATTGGTTAACTTTTTAAACGGGTTCGAGTCAAGAGAGGTAATTATTTTACAGGGTTTAACAGGCCGGGTTTATCCTAAACGCATTTTGTCCAATAGCTATTTAGGTGGTTGGTGGCTGTATTCATAAAGAATACACTTGGAGAACTTTTTGCTCTTTTGACTATAACATAGCTCGAATCAACCTCTTTAAATATAAACGGGCTGAAATTCCCCTCCTAATATTTGCTACTCGATTGCTAGAACTAATGGATATTATTGTATTAGTGACATTGTTCCTCTTGATATTTCTAGGACTTCGTATCTTTGAAGAGCTTCTTGAAGTTGATTTCCTTGTAAGGATCATTGGATTGTATTTAGTGTTTTACAGTTATGACATTATATCCACCGACATTTTCATGGTTTTTGAATATGCAGCCAAAGAGCTGTAGTAGGGCTATGAAGGCTACTGGTGTTGTGGAAGCCAGTTGTGAAGAAATATTTGAGCTTGTAATGAGCATGGATGGAACACGCTCTGAGTGAGTCTTATTGACAAATTTTTATGTACTTATTATTCATTTTAAGATGCTTATTTCTAATCAGTTATCGAAGTTATAATGTACCAGTGTACTACTAGTGCGGTTTATCACATCAAGATGTACCTACTTGTTAGTGCATTATTTTCATGTTAGGTTGCCAGTCCTAAAATCCTGTTATTACTATGTGTTAAGAGAACCTGAATGAGGCCTTTACTTTATTATTGGTTCCATGTTGTGGCTCACAACAAATCAGGGAAGATGCTGCTGACGATTGTGGTTTCTAATGGCTGCAAATATGGTGGAACCAAATTATTGTCTGACATTATTATAGTGTGAAGCAAGGAAATGATTGAAAAATCAACCTTCAGATACTTCTTCGTCCCATTTTAATTGTCCACCTTACTTTTTTAGTTAGTTCCCAAAAGATTCTTTACTTGTTAAAAGGAAGTACTAAAAACCATTAAAGTCCCTATTTTACCCCCACTTATTACTCTCAATCATTTAATCACATTAAGATGCTACTGATGTTGGGGACTATCATTTTGGTCTGGACAGAGTACTTTTTATATGTTCACGATCTCAACGTGGCATGATATCTGAATTTATTCAACATATGCAGGTGGGACTGTAGTTTTCAGGATGGTAGCCTAGTTGAGGAAGTGGATGGTCATACAGCTATTCTCTATCATAGACTTCAGCTGGATTGGTTCCCAACGTAATTGCTTCTTCTCCTTGATATATGTTTTTTGTTTTGACGATCTTATTATAATATTTCCAAGGATTTTTTATTCTAATTTATACACTCCTGTTACCGTTTTGTAGTTATAGTCGTAAGCTTCTTGTTTTTTAGCACAATATTTTCAAGAATAAAAATTTGTTTCTATTATTGACATTCAATGGTTGCAAGCACATTTTATACATGGGAGGTCACAAATTATTTCTTATTTTTGTTTATGTTTTACATTGTCGTTTCATCAAACTACAGGCTATGGAATCTAGAAGCTAGAGGTGGTAAAATATTTGACAATGGTTAATTGGGTTATTTATTATATATAATGTATTAAACGTATCATATGTGATAATTTACCTACAATGGAAACGGGTCAAATGGGTTGAAACTTGCCCATAATATTATTCAGATATTTGAAATTCATAAATCGATTTATATAAACAATTATGCTATTAGTTTGAGAGTGGTCTTTGTAATTTTATGTAATACATTATCTATAAGACTCCGAATGGACAGGTTACCCACCTAGCCTGTTACCACCAACCATAAAAATGACATCTTTTGACCTGAAGTCACTACTCCTACCATAACGCAAAAGCCTATGATCATTGTTAAACTGGTCCAGTTCAAAATTTTTATGTTGTTGCTTGCTATTGCAGGTTTGTATGGCCACGTGATCTTTGTTATGTGAGGTATTGGCGCCGAAATGATGATGGGAGTTATGGTGAGTGAACACATATATCGTTGTTACTTTACCTTCACATGTTTCTATTAATATATAGATATATTAGCATTTAATCTTTTCACATCATTTGGCAGTTGTGCTATTTTGCTCAAGGGAGCATGAAAACTGTGGTCCACAACCAGGATATGTTCGGGCTCATATTGAGAGTACATCTTTTTCATTTCTCATAAAATAAGTTTTTTGATTGTGTTAAATTTCAGGTAAACTTACAATTATTTTTATATGGTTCTAATTTAGGTGGAGGGTTTAATATTTCTCCTTTGAAACCTCGAAATGGGAAGCCAAGAACACAAGTTCAGCATCTCATGCAAATTGATCTCAAGGGATGGGGTGTGGGTTATATTTCATCATTTCAGCAATATTGCTTGCTACAAATGTTAAATAGTGTTGCTGGTGAGCTTCTATATTTCTCATCCATGGGATAATTACTATCCTTTGCCCCATATTTTTTAGTAAATAGTTCAAAATTCAAGACAATTCTAGATTTCAAATGATACATCCATTTTAAGATTTGCAGGAACAACATATATATTTGTTTCTAAAAGAAAATCATTATAGAGTTCTGCTTTTTCCCCAAACATGAATTTTAATTCAATATTCGATGACAGGACTAAGGGAATATTTTGCTCAGACTGACGAAAGGCATGTTCCTCCAAGAATACCAGTGATGGTTAATATGAAATCATCCCGAAAAAGTACACAGAAAAACCTGTTAACTTCCAATCATAATCGAGAACAGTCTCTTGATAATGCTGCAAAACTGATGGATGAATACTCAGATGAGGATGAAGACTTCCCAATTCCGGAGGAAGAGGTTGGAATGTTTTTATCTATATTAAATCCCCATAACCTGAATATACAAGGGGGCATGTTGTAGCATTACTCAAACAAATGCGGCATTTTCTATTATCTATTATTGGGATTATTACTGCAATATCTCGTTATTCATTTTCTTATCTCTATATTAAACCTTTTCAGACATATCGTGTTGAGCAGGAGATGAAACGAACGGGTAGGCATTCATGATTGTTCTCTTAGAATATGAATATCTATGCTAGTGATGGCAATTTTGACCCACTTAGGAATGGATTAATTTCGGTCTTATTTTATCTCAATCTGGTCAACGAAATGGTTGGTTAAAAGGGGAATTTGTCAAGTGGGTTGAAAAGTGTTTAAAATATTTTCTTAAAACATACAACCACCTAAATATTTTCCTCGAGATACGGATCATGTTGTAATAAAATGGGTTTTTAATAATTATAGGCACATTGATGTTTTTTAGTGAGTTACCTGGGTGTTCTTCAAACATTATTTGACTTGTTACTGAACTTTGCCACTCGCAACTTCTAGTGTATTCAATTGAAATCCTGAATATCCAAAAGAGGAATTTTACTCACAGCGTATTCCGTTTCTTATAGCCGTTCAAGAAGAACCTGTTGTTCAAGTCGATTTATCCTGCTTTTCTGGTAACCTCCGTCGGGATAACAAGGAAAGTGCCCGTGATTGTTGGACAATATCTGAGGGGAACAACTTTAGAGTGCGCAGCAAGCGTTTTTGCTACGATAAATCAAAGGTTTACTACAACTTTTCTATCATGATTGTGTATTTTAACTCGGTTACTACTGTATACTTTTTCTTTCCGTGTGTTTCCTCTAACTTCTCTCTTCCTAATTATGCATGAAGATGCCTGGAGGCAAACATCTTATGGATCTTGTTGCTGTTGACTGGTTTAAAGACACCAAGCGAATGGATCATGTCGCTAGACGCCCAGGGTGTGCAGCACAAGTAAGTGTTTTTGCATTGAACTTGCAATTGTTGTTATTCTCTGAAATTATTTCATATGGTTGATTCTGAAGTTTCTAGATAAATACAATTAAAATATCATGATTTCCCGGAAAATGCTTTGTGTAGATTAGAAATGATAAAAATTATATGCCAAGAGTTTAAACAAATTGAGTGTCACACTGTCCATTCGTGGCAGATCTCTGTATTCCACATAATTCGAAATTAGATTTGCTAACGAGAACATTGGTTTTTCTGATGATTTTGTAGTAGTGCTAGAAGTCATAATTATTAGTACTAATACTAATATTAGCCAAAGGGGCCATTGGAGTTTTGTACAATATTTTGTAGTTTTGACCTTGGTCAAAAAAGACCACCCAATAGTTAATTATATAAGTTAAAGCCAATCATACATAGACAAAGAATGCTCTAAAATGCAACTGCTGTTACCTGCCCTTTTAGTTTAGGTTTTAGTCCGCTTTTCATCTACTGATTCTCCAGTTAAAGAAACAGTTATAACTGTTCTTATCATTAGCAATGTTTTTATTATACTGGTGCTTTAATGCTTGCTATTTATGGATGTATTTATTTAGGTTGCTTCTGAGAAAGGACATTTTTCTTTGGTGTTCAATCTACAAGTAAGTTTTTTCCAGTATCATGTTCTAAAATATCGGGCATACTTTTTTGAGGAGAAATAACATTCTACTCTTGAAGGTACCTGGTTCCACAAACTACAGCATGGTTTTTTATTTTGTGACAACGGAATTAGTACCCGGGTCTCTTCTGCAACGTTTTGTTGATGGTGATGACGAGTTCCGTAATAGTAGGATGAAGCTCATACCATCAGTTCCCAAGGTAGTATTCTCATGTAGCTTATGAATTCGTTTATATTTTGTCACGGGACATTTTAAAGTTGGATGTCAGTAGAAGTGGTTCAGGTGGCCAAAAGGCGAAGGGGGGCCCGGTTGGGGGTGGTCTAATGGGATAACACGGATCGAAGTGGATAGTTTTTTGGCATGTGCCATACCGTGTCAGTTGGATTGTATAAAACCATATTTTGTCCAAAGTTGCAATTATTAAATTGTTGATGTCATATATGACAATGATGTTAGTAATTTATTATCAACATTATTATGCTATCGGTCATGCAGGGGTCCTGGATAGTACGCCAGAGCGTTGGAAGCACCCCTTGCTTACTGGGAAAAGCAGTTGACTGCAACTATATTCGAGCTGCCAATTATTTGGAAGTAATGCCACCCTTTTCTCTTAAATAGCTCATTGATTGCATTTGTTTAGACTAGATGTGGGGTTGGGTAACAGGTCGAAGCGGGCCATTTTATTTTCGGTCCAACTGGCCATTTTATTCGGGTCAATACGGGCTATTTTTAGGGGTCAAAACTCAAAACACAGGATTTTCGCAAAACACGGCATGTCAAACGTTCTGTTTCTTTATATCTAAATGATCTGTGTATCATATAGATCATGATAACGATATTTATCAGTATTAAACTGTTAAACTATTTTATAAATAAAAAGATTTAGGATTTTTTTCTGTAAATGTAAAAACTTTTGGCAACTTTTGTTCTATTTGACATTTTTAAGCTACTTATTTATCAGATACTAGAAAAAAAATCCATCTATCTGTTGGAGATTAAACATAACCTAAATCGGCCCGTTCATAAGTGAACTGGTGGAAACTGCCACCTACATATCTGAGCATTATGCTTCTTTGTCTTAACATTGTTTCTTTTCCCTGCTATATATTTTATTTAAATGACAGGTTGATGTTGACATCGGTTCTTCTACTGTAGCTAATGGTGTATTGGGTCTTGTAGTTGGTGCTATCACTAGTCTCGTTGTTGACATGGCTTTCCTTGTACAGGTATGTTACCTAAATTCAACAGTATCGAGGACTTCAAATATATTTAATTGTTAATAATAAGCTTTAACTTGATGTATGACTTAATTCTGACCGCAAGAGACATATATATTATATGATATAGTTTTTATGTGTTGATTTCCTTCATTAATCATAGATTCAAATAATCCAAACACATCTAACTTATTTTAATAGCTAAACATGAAGGTGAATTTGAATGATTATGTACTTGTGTATAGAGATTGACAAACAGACCCTTTCATATTTTGTGCTTTATCTATGTGTAAATAGGACTAAGAATATGTTTTCCTACGGTGTTAATATACGTTTCTGAACAAAGCAATTTTGGGAGATTCTAGGCATTAAAAAGACTCTCGATGATTTTCGACCAATTCAATATTTAGGTTTATAGCTAGTTCCATTTGAGTCGTTTAAGATATGACCCAATTAACCCATTCATTTCGTTTTGTGTTCATCAGGCAAACACTGCAGATGAGTTGCCGGAGCGGCTAATAGGTGCTGTTCGCGTCTCCCATATAGAGCTATCTTCTGCTATTGTTCCCAAATTGGGATCGGATCCAATATAAGTCGAAGTACAAGTTAAATATACTTCATTGTGGTTAGTTTCCAATCCAGATTCATTGCTAAAACAAAACTAATTAATCAGTGAGTAATTTTATTTCTATCTGTTCCACATCATCAATTGGAAGGTGCATAATAATCTTATGAAAATCAGCAGCATTTGTTCTTTGCGAGTTGTTACATAACAACTTTCTTTATTCGCTGTCATAACAACGTTCTTAAATAACAGCAATTGTTCTTATCTTCTTGCTCATTTGGTTAATTTTGGCAGCAAATGGAAGTGGAAATTCAAACAACTTTGAAGATAAGAACCAAGAAGCTGCTGGAATGACCAGATGAGTGTCAATTTGTTCAATACAAAGCTGTAAATGGTGATGTTCTTTGAATTCTTGATATTCAAATATGATGTTAACGGGTCTTTGACCCTTAAGTAATTCTTTCTTCATATAATAGTGATAGGGAAGCAATCTAAAAATCGTCATTGGAAAAATATAAAGAATGCAAACTTGATTTGTTGTAAACGGTGAAGTTTTTTAAGCCTTTATACTAAAACGTTGGAGATGACTGTTCGACCCGTTCACTTATGCATGTGAATATCTTATAACCACTTGCATTAATAGAGCAGTGGTACCTCGGGGTATCCGGGTTCATGGGATGAGAACATAATGGGTGCGAATTCGAACTGAGGGGGTTTTCTTTAAATTGTGCCTTTTGGGCAGTTTACCTGGGGCTTCCTCCTGACACGCGGTCCGAATATGATCGGGAAGTGGCTTCTGGCCCCCGTCAGTGACTCCTAACATGATGTTCAAAAAATAAATAAGTAACTCGGTATAAGTCACAAGTGCAATTTTATTATTTAGCTAGTGCATCGAATTTAGGAAAGGCGTTGGGTGTACTTCAGCTTATCCCTTTTGTATTTGCCTTTATGGGTGGTCATGTTTAATGGAGGGGGTTGTTTGGTTATGGAGTTCAATGACCTTCAAATTTGCCGCATTGTTACTTCGTCTTATTTTTCGCGTGATTTTAATCATATTTTCATGTTACAGATCATTGTAGGAAAAGTTTCGTTAAAAAGCAGTTTCGTTGTGAAGCTTTTTCGTACATAAGCAATAGCAGTTCTTAAAATACTGAAAAGTTCCTAAAAAAAATCTGAGACGACC
The DNA here is from genome assembly GCF_046630445.1 of Rutidosis leptorrhynchoides. NCBI lineage: Eukaryota > Viridiplantae > Streptophyta > Magnoliopsida > Asterales > Asteraceae > Rutidosis > Rutidosis leptorrhynchoides. The sequence goes on along the minus strand of NC_092338.1, from coordinate 401,913,268 downwards.
TGTGTATGGTCCAGAACTCAACCGAATCAACCAACACCTGAAAAGTTCCTAAAAAATTTTGAGACGACCCATTAAATACGTTAGAAAGATAAATGAGGGTTTAAAGTAAAAATTAAGCGAGGATTAAAGCGGTCAAAAGAAAGGAGGGGGTAGATCGTACATAATGGAGGGGTGTAAATGAAAGATGGGCGAGGACTAAAATCGGATAAAAGAAAGTGGAGGGACTAAATTGTACATTTTCATTTTATAGATGCGACGTTTGTAATGGTGAACCCGAGCCTAAGCAGCCAATCGGAGGCTGACATGTGCCACATGAGCTAAGGCTCGGGTGCCAAACCTATTTTCACGTATTGATGATATATACAATATACAATATATTTAAATCAAACATACAATGGTTACCCAAAATAAATTTAGGGAAAATTGTTTAAAAATACATTGACTTTCACTAAATTTCTATTGTATGCATTCAACTTTAAGATCTCCTATCATATGCATTCAATTATCTAAATTGTTATGTTGTATGTATTTAACCTGTTATAACAGGTAAACTTCAAGTCACCTCAATTTCAAAATTACATCGTTGGTCTCTCATATTTGTCAGAAATTACATCATTAGTTCGTTCTAGACAATGTTACGTTATTGGTCCCTCACATATATCTTTTTTCTTTCATCTTCGTAGATTTTGTTAAAAGTAGCTTCCATGAAAGAGCATGCGGTGCAATATTTAGGCAAATTAATAGTATTAGTTTTGTGAGAGAGAGAGAAAATAACAAAAATTAACAACAATAAACATTTATCTGGTTTAGGTCTTTTCAAAAAATCACAAACGAAATGCTTGGAAAACAAAATTGTGCAGAGAAAATGATTCCCTCTTGTTAGACATCATCTTCATCAACATTCATTCATCATCATCCTTCATCATTAATGCTGCTACTACCATCCATGATATCCATTCAACAAAAAGGATTAAAAAATATATGAAATCTTTAAAGAATCGATTTGCTTCATCTTTCCCAATAATGAGTTAATTCATTTGTTCATGTTAGAAATCATTTCGGTGGTGACCAGATCTAAGCGGTTGTTGCCGAATATGACCAGATTTGACTGGTTGTTGTCGAAATCGACCAGATCCGGTTCTTTGTAACTTGGAAGGAGTCGAAACGAAGCTTAGGGTTCAAAGTTAATACTGAACGAATCCTGATGACGAGTACAAAGTTTATGCACCATTAATTTGTTGAAAACAACTTTTAATCGACTCAAACAATGATGAACGTGTGCGAATATGTAATCGTATGATTTTCGATTTGAGGATTTAACATTCTAATTAATGCTTGAAAATATGTATTCTTACTTTTCATCATTTCATTTTGAAATTTATTCCAGATCTCAATAAGTTCGCAAAAGGAAACCGACATAGTTCTTCACGTTTTAGATTAAGTTGTTAATGTTAATTGAGAACTGAGAATTATCGATGTCTCAGTTGATGTATAGACAAACAATAGACATCTCAAAATTTTCTTTATGACTGGGAGTTTTTATGTGTAATTAAATCCTCAATCGTACACTCTCTAATTTCAATGGTCTTTAAACATTTGCAACTAAAAACCCGGTCGTTTGCAATTCAAAGCCTAGAGTTTTTTTTTTTTTTTTTTAGTTAGGGTTCTTAGTGATGAAAATGAAGATGAAGATGAAGATGTATTGTTTTGATTCTAAAAAAAGTTATGTTTTTTAAAGAAGATGATGAAGATGACTGAATTTAGAAAAGTTGGGATGATAATTAATAGTCGTTATGTCGAGGGATCAACTGCATCAAAAAATTAACGTTAATAACCGAATACGTGATATATAACTCAGTTTGCATACAAAAATGCATATTTAACAGCTGAATGCATACATACAATAGGAGATCTAAATTTGATTTTATACAATAGAAATTTAGTGGTAAAATTGCATTTTTTAAGAGACTTTTTTGCTCCGTTGGTCCTTCAATTATACACAAAATTGCAATCCGAGTTCCTCAAGTTTTTTTTTTTGGATTTTCGAGTCCTTAAAATTGCAAAATTTTGCAATCCGAGTCCCTCCGTCAGTTTGCCGTCTAAATTAGCCGTTAACCCTTGACATGTGCCATGCACGTGAGGGTAAAATCGTCTTTTTACTCTTTTCTTCGACTTTTTTGCTCCATTGGTCCTTCGTTATTAGACAAAATTGCAATCCGAGTCCCTCATTTTTTATTTTTTTTTAAGGCCAAGCATAATATATTCATAACATCATCATCATCATCGATCGTTATCATCATCATCATCATTGAAACGGTATCCATCATCATTATCATAATAGTATCATCATCTTCTTAACATCATTCATCATCATTTTCATAGAATAATATGTACAAACAGGTTTGGGGTCTTACATCGCAGCAGTAATCTTCGATAGAATAATAGCAACAAGTGGTTGTGGTTTTAGATGGATATTCGAGTTGTACTACACCAGAAACAGAAAAAGAAACAGCAGATATATCAGCAGTAATCTAGCAGCGGTAGTGGGTTCGACAAATTGAACAGAAAACAGAAGTAAGTGACGTTTAATAGCAGTGAACGAGTAGTAAAAAGGGTTCGTGGTGGTTGGAATAAAAACAGAAAAAAAGATAGCAAGTTCTGTTGGTGTGTTGATGGATTTTTCGAACAGGAACATGAAACGGGAAAGACAAGTAGCAGCAGGAACGAGCAGTACAGCAGGTGGTGGTGATTAGTTTAATGAAGGAAGTGGTTTCGCTGGTTCGAACGAGCAGGAATAGCGAGTTGCAATTTGGTGGTGATGGATTATGCTTGGCCTTAAAAAAAAAAAAAAAACTTGAGGTACTCGGATTGCAATTTTATCTATAAACGAAGGACCAATGGAGCAAAAAAGTCGAAGAAAAGAGTAAAAAGACGATTTTACCCTCACGTGCATGGCACATGTCAAGGGTTAACGACTAATTTAGACTGCAAATTGACGGAGGGACTCGGATTGCAAAATTTTGCAATTTTAAGGACTCGAAAATCCAAAGAAAACTTGCGGGACTCGGATTGCAATTTCGTGTATAATTGAGGGACAAACGGAGAAAAAAGTCTTTTTTAAACAATTTATCTTGTTTAATAAAAATCCTTTTTTAAAGGGGATGATTCTCACACACACTTTTTCGATCCTCACACACCAATTGAGTATTATTAGAAAAGTAAAAGGTTAAAATAGGTGGGTTAAAATAGGTGGGTGTGGATAAAAAAAGTGTGTGTTAATCCCATTTTTAAACCATGGATACCGAGTACTGACGGTGTCATCCTAGAAAATAATCGCTTGTTACAAAATAAAAGCCCTAACCCCTCTTTCAGTCTCATCTTTCTCAAAAACCCTAATCAGATCAAATCCCCAGTGTCAAAATCAGAAACATGGTGTGCATACGTCAAGCAACAATGGATGATTTGCTTGCAATGCAAGCTTGTAATTTATTCTGTCTCCCTGAAAACTACCAAATGAAATACTATTTCTATCACATTCTTTCATGGCCCCACCTTCTTTACGTTGCCGATGATTACGGCGGCAAAATCGTCGGTTATGTGCTTGCTAAAATGGAAGAAGAAACCACTGAATGCCACGGTCATATTACGTCACTCGCTGTTCTCCGTACACATCGCAAATTAGGGCTTGCTACTAAACTTATGACCGCTGCTCAAAACGCCATGGAACAGGTCCCCTTTTTATTTTTTTTATTTTTTTCCTTCTATTTGTAGCTTCAAGTGCTATGGTTGAGTTAAATTGATGCATAAACATGTTGTACTTAAAGTTGGTTGAGACCTGAGAGTAGTATCTGTAGGAATTGGTGGTTATATCAATCTATAAACAATTTGTTCATGTCTGAATTTCTTAAAAAATTGTCCTGTTTAGATATAAATAATTTTAATTCTTATTTTATGTTCTTTTGGGATTGTAGTTTAGTTTGTTTGCTTGCTTGCTATAAAAGCAGTAGAGTAGTTTTTATGGTCAAATGTTATAAAAGTATCCAACTATAACCGTTTTTGTATGTACCGAACCTTCCGTTATCTAAGTTGTACTCCATATTACTAATTACTATATTAGACCAACTCTAGTGGTAAGGGGCGTGGGTTGCTTTTTGCACTCTTTTGATGACTAGGATGTATGGGTTTTTTGTGTGGAGTGTTGGTGATGTGGGTTAGGAGTATTGTGATGACGTGTTAGAATATAATTGGGTTAAGTATTAAAAAGGGATAAAAATAGTATTTAAAATAATAAAACAAAGCAACGTGTGTTGCTTGTTCCGTTGCTTGGCAACGCACGCGGCCATTTTTTGACCAACCCACGCACCGATACAGCCCAAAGGGGCGTCGGTTGCTCGCCACGTAGGCTGCCAACGCCATGGCTTATGACCGATACATATGGTCTTACGGAGTATTTGTCAAGCAACCACCGTTGTAATAATGTGTATATCAGATTTAAATTACTTGTGTTATATGTATTTGTTTCCTTTTTTTGTCAAATAACTTTTTATCTTGCGTATTAAACATCCAAGTATTGTTATTGTATGTGTATGTTAACTTTTTCGTCAGTTAACCGGTATATTTTGCTGTGGTGGCGGGCCTTGACCCTCTATCTTGGCTGGGTTATCAGCTGCGTCACACATAACTGGTTTGCTAGTTGTAAGGAGTAAGATACATGTAATATTAATAGCAGAAGTTGAAAGTTTGATGCATAGTGTGGATACGGTTGTAGTTGCGCACATACAATGTCATATTAAGTAAAGTTCGATACTTTTTGGAAAATTTAATGTTAATCTTTAAGAGGGAAATAGCCGAATTAGGACTGAGATGAATGCAACTTTTAGTTTGATAGTTTTATCTTTTGAGAAGTATGGTTTGGTTGGAATGTAACTGGCTTTATGGAATAAAAAGCTCTAAAGTATGATACACACAATAGTATTTCACGGAAAGTTTATAACATACAATACCTTTCTAGGAATGTAAAGGTAATGTCATTTTAGTTAGGTCTAACTGTTTTTAGTTTATCTAATTTTACCTGAAAATCTGTTGTATATACTCTAAAAGTTGCTATTGTTGTTGTGTGCATCTGACTTAATGACGTCTTAATTTGTTAATGTAACACACATTTTGATGATGTTTTATACTTGCATGACTTATTGACTGTCTGCTAAATACTTGAGTCACCTCATACATACAATAGCAATAGTTAAAATTTCGTTACTTACATTAGCAGGTTTTGTAGAACTTATATGCATATTTTTGGTTAAAGTTTGGTAAATGAAAAAGCACATAATCCTTTGTACTTAGCTAGATGAGAGTGGTCCCTTTTGAATGTCACCAAAGTTTAACAATGTGGTGTTATATTAGGACAAACCATATTTAGAGATTTACACAATAGTTTCACAAGCAAAAATGGATTTGATCACGCTTCATCATTTGTGAATTGTGATTGTAGGTGCTTAACTAGATGCAATAGACCTTCTATTTTGAATTTTGTGTGTACGAGGAAGTGTATGTAAGGCTCTGTTGCATAGGCATTCAGTTCGATTATAAAATAGTTATTCAAGCATCCATTTTAAGTTATACAACTATATAGGTATTCTTTTTCCAAATTATCATACAATATTGAAATTGGTAGTTCAAACTCAAGGTTTCATGGAAGATGGATTTAGTTCAAAAGAGTCGTTGTAAGTCTTCTTGCTGATACTAGTATAAACTATTGTTCTTGTAACAAGAATACAGATATCTACACAATAGCATGTTATCAAATGTTACTAGGGTTTTTGCAGTTGTAGAACAAAGATGTAAACAAACATGCATGTTTTTTACTTTAATGTACATGTACATGGTTCTTATAAGTACTAATCCTTGATTACGATTTAAAAGTAATAAGCAGATTATAATTTGGAAAATGAAAACAGGTTTTTAGTGCTGAGTATGTATCACTGCACGTGCGAAAGAGTAACCGTGCAGCATTTCATCTGTACACCGAGACACTGGGATACAAGATCCATGATATAGAGGCAAAGTATTATGCAGATGGAGAAGATGCATATGATATGAGGAAACAATTAAAGGGTAAGCAGAATCCACATCAGCACCAACACCATCATCACCATCATGGTGGCACTTGTTGCTCTGGAGATGCAAAAGCCGAATGAAGGTGTTAGTTTCTTTTATTGTAAACTTGCTATTTGAGACTAACATGTTACCCATGATTAGGGTGTTTAATTTATGATAATCTGCATCAAATTTTGGGTGCCCTGTGCTTGTTCTGTTTTTGTTCAATAAAAACACCATAAATGTTATTTCTTCTTGGATTTTTTTGCTGATATTTTGAGTGGTTTGAGTACGTATCCGGATTCTATTGCAGAGTTATTAGAATGAATTCATGCTGATCCTGATCTCATATCCCATATCTGATGCAATTTTCTGCTGTTAGATAATTAGAGAAGGCATACTCGCAATTAAATACCTCTTTATTTTGTTCATGGTTATATATATATCTATTGAGTTTAAGATAAGATCTTTAACTCAATACGGAAACATGTGTCATATGGATTAAACTTCCTAAATCAGTTGAACAGAATAAATGGTAATTACTACTGTATAAAAAATTGTAATTTACTGTGAAAAAAACTTCTATAATCTGTATTGTGGGTTTCTTTCACTTCTGGATGTGATGTTAGGATGTTCTTGCTTTTGATTTTTTGAGAATCAGTGTGCCCTTTATAACAACATTGATTAGAATAGAAAGCAAAATTTAAGTTAAAGATCAATAAGAACATTTATGTATAATACAATAGTTGTAGATACATTCAATGATACATTTTTGGAAAATTGGACAAAGTTGTAGATATATTTGTAATTATTATGAGTGTGGTCTTGACTGGTTAGTGTGGTCCAAGACGAACTGAACATTAGGGGCACTGGAGGACGTTCTTATCTGCCTTATGGGTTAGTAATATCTGCTAAGCTGAACTCATAATTGCTTCATTAAGTATCTTGAAATAGCTTGGACTTAAGTTTGTTTGACTTGATTTTCAATAACTGAACATGATTGAAGACTCTAAGTGAATAGATCAACATTTCACTTGGTAAAATCAGAAACACGTGATTCTGCACGCCCTTCTTCAGGTAGACATTTGAAAAAGTTGTGACCTAGAATGACATAAGATTGTTTTATTTTGACTTTTAATTATAAACTCAGATTGACTTTTAACAGGTTATTGAAGTGGAATTACCACCTCTACATAGAATTATTGACATAAACAAACTTGAACTCAAATAGTGTCATAGATCAGGCTCTCCACGGTAGATCCGGTCCGATACCAATCCTGATTAAGTGCACATTTTCAGTATCCTGTTATACTGTGCATCAAAATGTATATGCAACAATAATAGCCACATAGAAATAGTGTGTACAAGAATACAAGTACTGATTCGTACATTCAGTTATTCCATTAGTACAATGAAAATACAACAAATTAACTGATTAAAGAATGCATCTTATACCATCTATTCAAGCTTTACGGTATAAATTAAACAGCAGGTGATTATAACATTTAAGTATAATACAATAGTATTCAAGACCAAAACCAATAACAATGGATTATATAAATGTGAATAGTGCAGTTGATATGCCAATACGATAAATGTAACCAATTTTATAAAAGGCATTCAATTCTTTGCACAGTTAAAACAATTAGATTATCATACCATGTCAACTTTCAAGTTATAAATGACATAAATTTAGGTTTAATGACCTGTGAGGCAATGCTGGTTCAACGAATCTTACACGCAGCTGCGCATTGGACCTCACATGATCATCAACTGCAGCTGGTGCAACTTGCAATTGCGTGCAAGTTATGTCACCTTGCAACACAAATAAATTCCAATAAACATAAGTCTAATGAATCATTTCTTTTCTATTTTAAAGAGTTATTTTTACGAATATATACATATCGTTCATAGTCCACACAAGGGTGAGTTCAAAAATACGGAGTAGTTTGAAGAGTAACTCTTGAACTCTTTAATGCACCTAATTCATTCACTATATATAATAATTCCCATAGTTGAGGTACTATTGGGGGATAGTACCCCTCTCTAAGCTTTATCAACTTGTACGTTGCGCAGAAAACGTTGTACCCACAAGGGTAGCTACAGTAAATCTTTTAATTTTTTAATTTTTAAATTCTCTACTCATTCTTCCCTACAAATTTTACTAAAGCAAACGTTGCCCCAATTTTTTTTTAAAACTAATTTTTCTCAAAAAAAACTTTATGTTTAATTCTTATTTCGTTATTTTTATCCTTCTTTTTGCCTACAATTTTTCCTAAACTTTCGCCAACAACGTTTCGTATACTAATACATATAGTTGGGTTACTAACTTTAACGCATATACAAATTTATAAGATGTAATTATGTGTTTCCAAACATAAATTGCTCTTTAGATCAAACGCATACTATAACATTTTGTCAACGTACGCTACTGCAAACAAAGTTGGGACTCATTGTTGATTATGTTGCTACTGCCGTAATGGCTGGTGCTGCTAACGGTAGGAACGAAGGCTTGGATGCAGTTATCTGCGGTTTATATGTAAAAAAAAACGTATAATAAAATTGTATGAACCTTTTTGTACATAACCAATTGCTAAAAAACGCGCGGCAACGAACGCCCCTGCTACTAGTTTCAACTAAATGTCATATCAAGGTTAAAAAGTGCACAACTATTCACAACTCCAAAAGGGTAAAAGTAAAGCTCATTTTATAGATTTGACAATCCAAATAAGTTACAATTCGCTAGAAAACAATTTCTTTTCCAGACAGTAGAAATAGTAGAAAACAAAATAGCACCAGAGCAATAACAAGATTCCTTATACAGAATAATACAAGTTGTGCATAAGTTTGTCAGATCCACAGGTTTATTCAATATCAACAATAGATCTATGAATCTAAATTTAGTGCAAATGGGCTAAATTTATTATAATTATAAGAGCATTTATATAAAGCCTAAAAATCAACCAAATCAAATACTAAGTGGGAAATTGATCAAAATACACTTTTTTTAAAGTTTCAAACAAAATACACTTTTTTAAAAAAAAATTGTCTTTTTACATCATTCGGTAGACGAGATTTCCGTCTACCACCTTTATCTGTCGTCTACTACCATTTTTACAAAGTAGTCGACGGTGAGATAAAGGTGGTAGACGAATTCCCGTCTACTGGCAGGGTTAGTAGACAGCGAGAACAAAGCAGTAGACAGACAATTACAAAGTAGTCGACTGTCTACTGCCTTGTTGTTGCTGTCTACTACCTTGTTAGTGTCTACAAAACAGTAGACAGCAACAACAAGGCAGTAGACAGCAACAACAAGGCAGTAGACGGTCGACTACTTTGTAAATTCTGTCTACCACCTTTATCTCACCGTCGACTACTTTTTAAAAATGGTAGTAGACGACAGACAAAGGTGGTAGCCCGTCTACCGAATGGTGTAAAAAGACAATTTTTTTTTAAAAAAGTGTATTTTGTTTGAAGCCTTAAAAAAAAGTGTATTTTGAACCATTTCCCATACTAAGTTCTGTTACAATAATTGAAAAGACAAATAGCTTAAAAAGGTTATATAAAAAAACAAGATTCTTAATAAAAGAAATGTTATTTTTCACGTTGAGGCGTTGACCATAAAGAATTCTGATTTCAGTTTAGTGCTTGAAAATGATACCTTTTTCGAAATGCTTGCAAATCTGCAATCAAGGTAATATTTGCCATGTGTCAGCCTAGACGCTACATCCTCAAACCCGATGAGGTGGCAGCCATGGCATCATCTTCCCCGGTGAAGTTTCACGGCCAACAGAACAGACTTACAATTCTTGTTTGTCTTATGATAGCCAATAAGGCAGTGACAAAACAGAACAATATCAGTGACTTACAATTGTTTCTTTCCAAAACATTTGTTTAACTTACATATTTGGAAATCAAACCAAATGCAAAATCATTACTAAAACTTTGCTACAAAATTAGATGCCAATGGTATTCTAATTGCAAGTACTTAAAAGAGTGTGTCTGGGAAAACCTAATAATTAGTACAGTATCAAATGAAATGGTGCTTATTACATTCAAAATAAGAACCAATACACAAACTAATAGATATAACTCAAGAAGGTACCAAGCCTGTAACAATCATCATCAGTCAATATCTACATTATACTTTAATTATCAATCAAAATCAAATCAATATTCAATAACAAAGTGTATTAAATATCATTGAACTCAAGTTATCATATACAAGAACTTGAGATCCAAATACTTTAAACATCACAAACTTTTCTCGAATCCAAATCAAAGACCTCCAACAATACCTGCTGCTAACAATAACTTACACTAGATTCAGATTCAGTTGATACAAGGCGGGACCACAACTCACATATATGAATCTGGCAAAGCGGTCCCGACCAGAACCAAGCGAATTTGAAAACGGGTGTAACAAATCTAATTTGTTCATTTCATGTGTGTAGATATAGAATATATGTATAGACATGTATGTAGTGGTATTTATAGCTATAAATATATAAAGCAATAGATCTGCATTTCAAGTAAGCTTCATTTGTAGTGATACCGAAGAATGTGCAAATAGTCCAGTGGCGAATAACTCACTCTCCCGTAGGGGAGGTAAGGGTTCGATTCCCACTAGGTGGGGATTTTCCAAATAATTGGATCAAAAACCATTCTTACCGGGCCCAAATGATCCATTGGTCCCACGCATGCGAAGATTGAAACAATGACAATGCAGGTTCGTTTATCGGGCCTGGCATGCTGTGGAGAAATGGGTGATGATGTTTCGCCAGGCTCCAGTGGGCTACCGGGGACCGCTGGATGGGTTGACAAAATCAACACAGGGCTAACATGTCCCTGCCGATACACATGTTTAGAAACAATTTGTAGTGATAGTGTGTGTGAATGTTGTTGTAGGGCAGGAAAGAAATTATTTATTTATATGAGGAGATAACCAATGAGATTAACAACTTAGAATATGTGTCAGAGAATAGGCTTGGATTTGAGTTTAATTACAATATTGCCATTTGTAGGGTTTTTAAATATTTAAGCTGCGATTTAGTTGTGTTGGAGACTTGGAGTGAGGGTGGAACAGTAAACTAACGTGTATAAGAAAGGAAGGGGCAACTTGTGCTCAAGGCAAGTAGCTTGTTCTCGATTTTGCAAAGATAGTTAAAAAGTTCTTTCAGAATCCGAGTGCTTTATCTTTCTCTGCGAGCCGACTAATCTTGAAACGACAACTCGTTTTGCGGGCAATTCGGAGTCTTACATGGTGAACCTCCATGGTCAAAGGGGACAACATATGGTGATTTTAAGTATTGTAGAACTTGGGTACAACAGCAAACAAAGGGAAACCGGCAAGCCTCGTACCTAGAGAACAAAAAGAAAAAAATTGACAAACGATTCGAACCCAAACTAAAAACGCTAACAACCAACAAGCCATGCCCCCCAAATGTAAGGATTATAGGACCCAAACAATAGAGTAATTCCAGAGAATTACCCTTCCACAATCGACAAACGAAAGAACAATAATGAAAAATAAAGAACGCGAGATTTAACGTGGTTATATGTAATCGAATGTCGATTACTTTAATCCACAGACCAACTAAGGAGATTTTATTGATATAATTCGTGTGTATACATAAGGGTTACAATATGATGCTTATATAGGCAAAAAACAACAAGGAAACACCTTGGAGAACAAGAAAAAACGTCAATATGGAAACTCCCTGTTAGGCCGAGCCGCACCGCGCCTATATTGGGCCCGCTGCGCCATTTAGTGTAAATGCTGGACAGAAGCTTCTCGAATAGATCCTCTTGTTTGTGTTGTTGATCGCGACGCGTCAATCCATGACCGCGGTGCACCTCTTGATGCTAAAACTCGTTTTTTATCCTTTTGTTTTGATATCCTTCACATCCAACAATCTCCCACTTGAAGATAGTCAAAACCATGACTTACTTTGTCAACCCATCATATCAACAAACTAACCAAGATCGCCAAAGCACCCTTTACCGCCAAACTCCATTTGGGACACACACACTCCTATCACATACACCGGATAAGCGGACTTTCGATATAAGGTCTTCAACACTTCTTGTTAGAATCGAATCATCATCTCTCTATCTCCCTAGTCGGTCATTTCTTCTCTTAGTTCATGAGAAGACCCGTTGAGGCTATGCAAAACCTCAACTTATCCATTGACACCACCTTAGTAAACATATCCGCGAGATTCTTCATACTAAGGACTTTCTCCAATATTAAAGTACCATTCTCAATACGTTTCTGAATAAAATGATACCTCAAATCAATGTGTTTTGTACGATTATGAAACACCGGATTCTTCGCGAGATTGATTGCACTTTGGTTATCACAATATAAGATGCAATTCTCTTGTCTTTTACCCAACTCACACAAGAAGTTCGTCAACCAAACAAGCTCTTTAGAAGCTTCTGCAATAGCCATATATTCGGCCTCGGTGGTCGACAAGACAACACTCCTTTGTAGTCTATACATCCAACTAACCGCCGTCTTACCAACCATGAACACATATCCAGTAGTACTCTTACTCGAATCACCAAATCCACTCAAATTTGCATTCGCATAACCTCTAAGTACAACATTGCCTTTAGTAAAACACAATCTCATACTAGAAGTACCTTTCAAATAACGAAGCAACCATTTGACCGCTTCTCAATGCTCTTTCCCCAGATTAGACATATAACGGCTTACAACTCCCAATGCATGAGCTATATCCGATCTCGTACAAACCATGGCATACATCATACTTCCCACGACCGATCTATACGGAACCTTTTCCATCTCCGCTTTGCCTTCTTCCGTTTTATGTGATTGATTCTTCGATAACTTCATCGCGCTACCCAAAGGCATAGAACGAGCTTTTGCTTTATCAACATTAAACTTTTATACTAATTTCTCAATATATTTGAATTGAGACAAGTATAGAACACCTTTAGCATGATCATGCGCAATACTCATTTCAAGTATTTGCTTAGCACTACCAAGATCCTTCATCTCGAACTCTTTTGAAAGCATATATTTCAACTTATTGATCTCGAACATGTTAGAACCCGCAAGCAACATGTCATTAACGTAAAACAATAAGATTATGTAAGAAGACTTGAATTTCTTCAAGTAACAACAATGGTCCGCTTCACATTTTACAAAACTAACCTTCTTCATAAACTCATCAAATCTCAAGTACCATTACCGAGGTGCTTGCTTCAATCCATACAAACTTTTCTTTAACATACAACCCACTTCTCTTTACCTTTTACCTCAAAGCCCCCGGGTTGCCTCATATAGATCTCTTCATCAAGATCCCCGTGTAAGAATGGGGTCTTCACATCTAGTTGTTGTAGATGTAAGTTCTCAGATGCGACCAACGAAAGTACCAAACGAATAATAGTCATCTTCACCACCGGTGAAAATATCTCTTGGCAGTCAACCCCTTTCCTTTGTTGAAACCCTTTAACCACTAACCGTGCTTTGTACCTCTTCCTGTCATCCACCTCATTATTTATTCTATACACCCATTTGTTTTGCAACGCCTTTTTATCATGAGGTAATTTCACTAGTGACCAAGTCTTGTTCTTCTCAAGTGACCCCATCTCTTCTTTCATAGCAAGCTCCCATTGTATGGATTCTTTGGACTTTCTTGCTTCAAAGTAACTTTCGGGTTCACCATTCTCGGTATAGAGCAAGTAGTTTGTTGTTGGAGAATATATAGGATTAGGTTTAGGCACTCTAGTCGAGCGTCTAAGTATAGGAGCAACCGGTATGATTGGACCGGTTTCATTAGTAGCCTCCTCATCACTAGAACTCGCACTATGTTCGGAATTATCACCGCTATCCGAACCATCCCCATCATTGTCAAGATCCAACCCATCATCATTAATCGGCAATTCATTGTTCCCTGAACTCCCACTAGAACCCGCAAGATTATCAAGAGAAATATCGTCAAGAATAACTTGATCCGGTTTTTGACTCCCCGTTTCCGGTTTGCCATAGACTGAATCTTCATCAAAGGTAACATCACGCGATCGAATAAATTTTCTAGCTTCATTATCCCAACAATGATAGCCCATATCATTCGAACCATAACCAATGAACGTACACTTCTTTGACTTAGCTTCCAGTTTATCTTTATCAATATCTTTGGTCTTCACATAAACATTACACCCAAAGATTCTAAGATGATCATAACTAAAACTTTTACCTAGCCATTCTTACTCGGGAATTTGAAAACCCAATGGTGTTGAGGGTCCCCTATTAATAAAATAAGCCGCCGTATTAACCGCATCCGCCCAAAACATCTTAGGCAAACCGGCATGTAGTCTCATACTTCTAGCCCTTTCATTCAACGTATGATTCATACGTTCGGCGACCCCGTTGTGTTGCGGTGTCTCCAGTACCGTTTTCAACATTCTAATACAGAGCTTTGCACAATGGTCTTTAAACTCAAGACTACCATATTCTCCTCCATTGTCCGACCTTAAGAACTTGACCTTTAAATTTGTCTCATTCTCAACCATAGCTTTCCACTTCACAAAAGTACCAAATACTTCGGATTTAGCTTTGAGAAAGTAAACCCATACCTTTCGAGTGGAGTCATCAATGAAGGTGATATAATAATGAGAACCTCCATGTGATTTTACATTCGTTGGCCCAAAAACATCCGTATGAACTAGCTCCAATTTCTTTAACTTTGGTGTATTCCCCGATTTAACAAAAGTCACCTTCTTTTGCTTCCCATAAGTGCATGGTTCGCAAAACATAGCTCTATCTTTTTCAAATCCGGAATCCTCCCACTCGAACTAAGAACCTTAATACCCTTCTCACCCATATGCCCGAGTCTTCGGTGCCATAAAGTAGAACTAGCCCCAACGTCAACCGTTGCAATCACCATGTCTTCTTCAAACACCTCAACCATATAGAGAGTTCCCCTTTTATGTCCACGAGCCACGACACTACTACCCTTAATCACCTCTCATTGGAGATTCTTGAAAGTAACCTCATTACCTTCTTCATCTAATTGACCAACCGAGATTAGCTTCCTTTTTAGCTTAGGAATAAACCTCACGTTTTTCAAAGTCCAATTAGAACCAAGAGTAGTCTTCAATACAACATCTCCTATACCTTTAATCTCGAGACTTTTGTTGTTTGCCAATCTAACTTTACCTTGATACGACCGAAAATTCTTCATCACGCTCTTAGTGGGTGTAGCGTGAAACGAAGCTTCCGAATCCAAGACCCAAGACTCCACTAAACTTTCAACACTACATAATAATGCATCCTCCGTATCTTCCGCGGTTAAGTTAACATCTTTAACCGGAGCATTCTTACAATTTCTTTGATAATGCCCCTTTTGATTGCAACCCCAACAAATAATATCACTTCGGTCTTTCGATGGATACCTCTTCTTGAACTTCCCTTTACTCTTCTTCACACCGCGATCAATTTACCTACCACGGTTGTCGGTACTTAACAAAGAACCGGATAACAATTCCCCCGAACTTCTCCTACGAGTGTCTTCTGTAGTGACCCGAAATTTTCCATGATTATATATTAATTGAAAACTATATTTGCATGATTAAATGTTTCCAACATGTTAAGCAATCAAACTTGTTAAGACTTGATTATTTGAAATGAGTTTCATGTAGACAATTGACCACCCAAGTTGACCGGCGATTCACGAACGTTAAAACTTGTAAAAACGACATGACGATATATATATGGATATACATATAGTTAACATGAGATTATGATAAGTAAGTATCTCCATAAGTATATTAACAATGAGTTATATACATAAAAATGAGACTACCAAGTTAAGAAACTCGAAACGATATATATAACGATTATCGTTATTACAACGTCTTACTAAATACATATGTATCATATTAAGATATTGTTACACTATATTTAACATGATAAAATGATAATTATATATATCATTAAGTATGTTAAAAATGAACTACATATGTAAAACAAGACTACTAACTTAAGAATTTTGAAACGAGGCATATATGTAACGATTATCGTTGTAACGACATTTTAATGTATATATATCATATTAAGATATATTCATACATCATAATATCTTGATAATGTAATAATTTAACATCTCATTAGATATAATAAACAATGGGTTAACAACATTAAATGAGATCGTTAACTTAAAGGTTTCAAAACAACACTTACATGTAACGACTAACGATGACTTAACGACTCAGTTAAAATGTATATACATGTAGTGTATTTAGATGTATTAGTACACTTTTGAAAGACTTCAAGACACATATCAAAGTACTTCTACTTAACAAAAATGCTTACAATTGCATTCTCATTCATTTTCATCAACAATTCTACTCGTATGCAACCGTATTCGTACTCGTACAATACCCAGCTCCTAGACGTATATACTATTGGTATATACACATAATAATTCAGCTCTTAGCAGCCCTAGATAGTCAACAAACATGTGGAACCAACAATTAGACAACTAGCATGACTTATGAGCAAGGAAACAAAAACAAGAACTCCTTTTAACCCCACTCACCTTCACCACTCACCACCTACTCCATTTCACTTCCAATTTTCTTCCCAATTCTCTCTCAAAACACACACACTCTTCCATGAACGTCTAAGTTACTATTTTTCCAGCAAAAATCATCAAATACAAGCTTTGGTTATTACCTATAATCATCATAAAAATAATTACTCAAGAACACATCAAGAACACTTCCAAGTTTACAAGTTTACTTCCAAGTTTCCTAATTCATTCCAAGCAATCATCTAAGATCAAGAAACCTTTGTTATTTACAGTAGGTTATCTTTCTAAATTAATGTAATATTCATATTCAAGCTTTGATTCAATTTCTATAACTATAACTATCTTAATTCGAGTAATAATCTTACTTGAACTTGTTTTTGTGTCACGATTCTATTTCAAGAACTTCCAAGCCATCAAAGATCCTTTGAAGCTCAAGTTATTTTTTCATCATTTCCAGTAGGTTTACCTACTAAACTTGAGGTAGTAATTATGTTCATAACATCATTCGATTCATATATATAAAACTACCTTATTCGATGGTTTAAACTTGTAATCACTAGAACATAGTTTAGTTAATTCTAAACTTGTTCACAAACAAAAGTTAATCCTTCTAACTTGACTTTTAAAATCAACTAAACACA
This sequence comes from Rutidosis leptorrhynchoides, assembly GCF_046630445.1. NCBI lineage: Eukaryota > Viridiplantae > Streptophyta > Magnoliopsida > Asterales > Asteraceae > Rutidosis > Rutidosis leptorrhynchoides. The sequence continues at coordinate 401,895,966 of NC_092338.1, read as the reverse complement.
TGTTCTATATCTATATGATATGCTAACTTAATGATTTAAAACCTGAAAACACGAAAAACACCGTAAAACCGGATATACGCCGTCGTAGTAACACTGCGGGCTGTTTTGGGTTAGTTAATTAAAAACTATGATAAACTTTGATTTAAAAGTTTTTCTTCTGGGAAAATAATTTTTCTTATGAACATGAAACTATATCCAAAAATCATGGTTAAACTCAAAGTGGAAGTATGTTTTCCAAAATGGTCATCTAGACGTCGTTCTTTCGACTGAAATGACTACATTTACAAAAATGACTTGTAACCTGTATTTCTGACTGTAAACTTATACTTTTTCTGTTTAGATTCATAAACTTAAGTTCAATATGAAACCATAGCAACTTGAATCACTCAAAACGGATTTAAAACGAAGAAGTTATGGGTAAAACAAAATTGGATATTTTTGCTTGTTGTAACTACGTGAAAATTGGTAACAAATCTATATTAATCATATCCTAGCTAACTCATATTGTATTATACATGTATTCTAATATATTATGTAATCTTGGGATACCATAGACACGTATGCAAATGTTTTGACATATCATATCGACCCATGTATATATATATATATATTATTTGGAACAACCATAGACACTCTATATGCAGTAATGTTGGAGTTAGCTATACAGGGTTGAGGTTGATTCCAAAAATATATATACTTTGAGTTGTGATCTAGCCTGAGACGTGTATACACTGGGTCGTGGATTGATTCAAGATAATATATATATCGATTTATTTCTGTACATCTAACTGTGGACAACTAGTTGTAGATTACTAACGAGGACAGCTGACTTAATAAACTTAAAATAGTAAAATGTATTAAAAATGTTGTAAATATATTTTGAACATACTTTGATATATATGTACATATTTGTGATAGGTTCGTGAATCGACCAGTGGCCAAGTCTTACTTCCCGACGAAGTAAAAATCTGTGAAAGTGAGTTATAGTCCCACTTTTAAAATCTAATATTTTGGGATGAGAATACATGCAGTTTTATAAATGTTTTACGAAATAGACACAAGTAAATGAAACTACATAATATGGGTGAATGATCGAAGCCTAATATGCCCCTTTTTGCTTGGTAACCTAAGAATTAGTAAACCGATCTACTAATTGACGTGAATCCTAAAGATAGATCTATTGGGCCTAACGAACCCCATCCATGGTTACGGATGCTTTAGTACTTCGATGTTGTTTTATCATGTCCGATGGATTTCCCGGAATGATAGGGGATTGATGTTAAAGCTAAGGGGTATAAAATACTATTAAATTTTAGCAGAAAATACTATTAAATACGATACAATTTTACACAAGATATTTATTTATTTAGAGAATGGATATACTTAAACCTTGCTACAACACTTATAGGCAGTGTACCTAATCGTACAGTAGTGTAGTTTTTAGTAAGTCCGGTTCGTTCCACAGGGAAAATCTTTAAACAAAGCTTAACGCTGTATTAGTTTACTTTTATAAAAATACAAATATATATATAAGTAATATTATTATTATAAAGGGGGGTTTTTACCGTTTAATGACCGGTTTGTCGATTTTAATTCTTCAGTCGCAGTTAAAACCAAATGTAAAATATTAAATAAAAGACTTAATTTAAAGCGTAAAGTAAATAACGATAATGAAATTACGAATAATAAAAGTGCGATAAAATAAACTTGCGATAATTAAAAAGTACGATAATTAAAAGTGCAATTAAATACAATAACAATAAATAAAAGTGCTATAATTAGAAGTGCAATTAAATATGAAATAAAGGAAATTAAATATGAAATAAAAGAATTATGCTTATTTAAACTTCCGTAATCATGATGTTTGACGTGTTGATTTTAGTTTTATGCCCATGGGTTAATTGTCCTTTGTCCTGGATTATTTAATATGTCCGTCTGATTTTTGTCCATAACAGTCCATCAGTCATAAATATAAAGTGCGAGTGTCCTCGTCAAATTATCCTTATACCCGAAGTCAAATATTCCAACTAATTGGGGACTTAAACTGTAACAAGATTTTAATACTTTGTTTAATAATTACACCAGGTTATCGACTGCGTGTAACCCAAGGTTTTAATGCTCTGTTATCAATTATGCCAAGTGTCCTTGTACATAATTTCACCCCTGTTTTAATAATTCTAGTGGCTATTAATCCATTCCCGTGTCCGGTTAAATGAACGATTATTCGTACATATAAATACCCCGCCCATCGTGTCCGATCGAGTGTAAATGATTATTTATAGGGACGCCCAATTGTAAATCTTTATATTAACATTAACAAACTATCATTTATTTAAACAAATATAAAGCCCATTAATAGCCCATAGTCTAATTTCCACAAGTGTCGTTCTTTTGTCCAAACCCCAATTATGGTACAAAGCCCAATTACCCAATTTTAGTAATTAGCCCAACATCATGATTACTTCGGATTAAATAAGCATAATAATAACTTAGCTACGAGACATTAAATTAAAAAGGTTGAACATAACTTACAATGATTAAAAATAGCGTAGCGTTACACGGACAGAATTTCGACTTACACCCTTACAACATTCGCTAACATACCCTTATTATTAGGATTAAAATTAAAATTAAAATATAAATTATAAATATAAATATAACGTATAGATATAGAGAGATTGATATATTGGATATAAAATGATCAGAATTCGTTTGCTTTTATAGGGAATTGAGTTCAGGGGGTCTCCGCGAGTCGCGGTACTTTTAACCTTCGAACTTCGCAAGTCGCGGAGTTCGTTTTTACAGCTCATTCTGTGATGACCCGGAAATTTCCGAACAAATTTAAACTTTAATCTTTATATATATCCGACACGATAAGCAAAATCTGTAATGTTGAGTCTCCAAAGTTTTGAAACTATATTCATTTAATCAAATACCCTTTGACCATGCCTAACGATTCACGAACAATTATGTGTAAATAAATATATATGCATATACATGTGTGCTTATTAAATTGAGATATATCAATAAAACATTGAACGGAATATTTAATATGAATATAAGCTATGAGATATATTTTATGAACTTAGAAATGCTATCAAGGTATTGAATGACTAATACTTTACATGAACGTATTTGTTCGATGTAAGTTTATCAACGAGATTAAAAGATAATATCAAATGATTGAATTATCAGATACATTGAATTATGATTACGCGTCTCCGTTATGAGGTCCACTTTGAATTAGGAAAACCTTATTCTTTAACGATATTCGGAAATTTAATAAAGTGATTTACATGAAAGAATAAAAGTGTTATTATTGAGGATTAGACAGAAGTTAGTGGAGATTTGAATTTCATAAAACTTGATTGATCTATTTTCAAACGTGCGAAAACATTTTCCGAGATAATAGAAATTGATATTTAAAATGTCTTTGTTTGAATAACGTAAGTTGGAATATTGGTTACTAGATATATATATAATGTGCAACGTGTATTTAAAACATGTTTAGGTATATATATATATATATATATATATATATATATATATATATATATATATATATATATATATATATATATAGGTTTGCAAATTAGTTATATAAATGATAGTAACATTTGTATTTGATTCGTTAGATATTAAGATATATTATTTAGAATGTTTAAGGAAATTAAACTAGACGTTGGCGCATATATGAAATTATATCAAATTAAGTTTGAAGTATAAACATAACATGTTAGAAGATTTCCTAACGGATTTAAAATAAATTTTTGAACTATTATTAGCTTTGAAAAACTAAATATTATATTAGTTATATTTCCATTAAGTACGATGCGTATGAGTTTATATTTTTAAATGAAAATACATATATATTTTATAAAGTGATGGATTATAATTAATCATAGAACGTTTTGATTTTAAACTAATATTAATAGTTAGACTTTGATAAATAACGAGTTTATGATTTATAAAAAGGAAATGATCAAAATACTTAAAAGATTAAGTTACACTTTGAGTGGGTTAGTTTTAATTAATTTAGGTCTAGTTATTAATAAAGGTATATGTCACAAAACGTTTGATTTAAAAATAAAATATTTTGACAAACAACGAGACTTTGATTTATAGAAGGAAATGACCACAACGCTCAACTTAATAAGTTATATTTTTTATAAAGGTAATTTATTGTTATGTAAGTTTAATTTTTGTAAAAGGTACACGTCACGTAACATAAAAGGCTAGTTTTCCAAACGTACGAGAGTGCGCTCGAAAAACCGAAAGTGGTACATGAGTCGTGAGACCACGACCGTGTCATTTTTGTAAAAATTATATTTTTACCATGAGCGTAAATATAATATAATATTTAATTAATTCTAAAGATTAAATATATTATATATTAATTAATATATAAATAAAACCATATTTACGTATCATGTATATTATGAATGAAAAAAGGTGTCGGCAGTCTCAAACTAGTGGAATATGAGCTGGTTTCTTTGCTCATGTGAACGCATATGGGGGTTGATGGCTGGCCACATTATAAATCGAGTCAGTTTGGTACACTGATTATACACACATATCTCTTCATTTCAATTGCTCCTTATTATATATTATTAATTATATTATTATTATTATTATTATTATTATTATTATTATTATTATTATTATTATTAATAAAATTAATATTATTAGGGTTAGGAGTAATATTAGTATTATACATAAAATATTACGACGAGGTTATGAACGGGTCATTTCAAGACAAGTTTTAGGAGTAGGAAAGGGCTAAGGAAATTATGAGTTATGACTATGGAGGTGATTTCAAGACAAGTAATATTTGTACATCAGTGATTTCTTTACGGCGGTATAAACAATGGTAGTAACGATATGGTTTACAGTCCCACATGACTATAAAAATTTAGATCCATTAAGGAAATTGGATCTTTATGAAAACATTTGATCTTTTGAAAATTAAATCTAGTTTTTACCCTAGATAAGTTTTCCGGAATAACCCTTCACCGGTGTTTGCAAATTATTTTTGTGGGTTTGGTGGGTTTCATATTTGAAAATTTTAGCTCAAAACTTATGGTTTTGTGTCACCCACTTGCTAACCTTGTATTAGGAAAGCAACACGTCCAGTTTACTTGTCCCGTATATTACCTTTTGGTAAACTACCGTTCGGTTGTAAAGGAAAGCGTTGAACAAGCAACTGTTAAGGCAATGTCCCCTGACATGCTTTTAATTATGGTCTATAACGTGTCGGACGCAATTACTATCCTTTGTAGGAGCAATAGTAAAGCTCACCCTTTTAATTTGTCAGCCTGGCACAAGGTCCTGTCTTTAACCATGCTATGCAACCACCGTTCTTACGGTTAACACCCGATTTGGTTCAGATGACCTAATGAATTCCAGGTGAATTCCTAGGATTTTACGTTCAATGGTAATGAACGCATTGAAAATGGGTTTTCAGAAAACAAATCGGTTTATAATTTGATCAAAATATTTTCTCGTTCAAGCTCGAATTTAGATATCATTGAATTCCATGAGTTTGAATTCTCAATCTTTAAGGTCAATCTCTAGGATTGAGTAATATCAGGCTTAAAAACCGATTTTTAATCTTTAAGGAGATTATTTTTTCTGGGGATCTGATTCATTAGTCTTATCCACTTAATTTGCACGGTGCCCCCCATTTTACGAGATAAATCCTTCTCATGGTTAGGATAAATCTGACCACTTGGCAACCCTGTTTAATGCTGAGGTCCGTGGATTTTCTGCTGATTTTAGTGATGACTTTTCTAGGTTTTTCATCAACCTACAGCTGGTCTGGACGACAACTTCATGACCTAAATCAAGAAGCGCGTTTCTTTTTCAGAAGACTTTACTTCTTTTTAATGATGGAATTGATTCATCGTGTAGATCCATCTCTTCTTTTCTTTCATTGGGTAAAATAGTTTAGTTTAGTCCAAAGCAAAAGTATTTTCAGTTATTTGTTACAGAAATATGTGACATATGTTTAAGATAACTTGGTAATTTTTCCCACACTTAGCTTTTATTTTCCTTTTTATTGTCCTCTATTCCATTTTAAATGAATTTTAACATTTTGGTTTGTTTCTCAATTTATGTCCTTTCTGAGGTAACAATAATTTCGGTGTTAACACCTAGTTTTATCGTTCATAAATATGTATAAACATGATTTTGAGTTCATTTAATTGAAAATTTTGAAAATTTTTACTAGAATTGGGTAGTCAGTATATAAGACTAGGGCTGTTCTTTATTATCAGAGAGCACTAGATTCTAATACAACTACTACGTTACTAGTATTTTTAATGGTAACCAAGTGTTTAAGATAAAAACTTTAAAAATCCGAAAGAATTTAACCCCTTCCCACACTTAAGATCTTGCAATGCCCTCATTTGCAAGAAATCAGTAACAATTTAAATTATTGAGGGTGATTAGCGTAAAAATGATTAAATTTTACCAAAGTTTCCAAACATATTGGCGTTTGGTTGCTGAATGATAAATGGTGCATATCATTTGTTCATTTCATCTGTTGTTACATCACATTTATTTTGCATCTTGTCGTCAAAATTAGTTGCTTTTGCTGAACTTAATGCCAGTCTTTGAAAATGCGTTGTTTTACCCTGTTGTGTACATAAGATAAACTGCAAACATATATACATATTTTTGAAGTTTGGTATATTACCCCACATTCAAAAATTATTGAAATCTAAGAATAAAAGTTAGAAAATTATAAAAACTATTACAATATTAACATAAGTATTAAACGTATCAACATTACAAATTACAAAATAAATAAAACTAAGTAGACTAGGGATGATATTGATACCAGTAGGGGTTCCATGCATAACCATAGGTGCTATAAAATGCTTCGGCTGGGTTATACTTAGGATACGGTGGTTGGATCTCTATAGACCAGGGAGGGAATATGGGCGATGGAGTAGGAATATAGTTTCTACCTATATGTTGGCAATAAGCTATGATTTGGTTTTGATGAACTTGCCAATCTTCAAATGCTCTATGTCTAGCATTTTCATACTCTTGTGAAGCTATAAACCTTTGCATTTCTGCCATTTCATTTCCCCCTCCTACATTACCTTGCTGTTGGTTTCTCTCAACCTGTGGATGTCTACCATTATATCGTACTGCGGCGTTATTTCGCCTCTTCAAAACTTTCACACCATGGTATACATTTAAACCTATTGTATCTCGGGGTTCTGGTTCTTTGATTAGTAATCCCCCCCGACTTATATCCACACCGAGATATTCAGCAATCAAAGTAATAAATATACCACCTACTATTATGCTATGCGGTCTCATCCCCCTAACCATAGCTGATAAATAATAACCCACACAATAAGGTATACTTACAGCGCTTTGTGGGTCTCGAATACACATGTGGTAAAACAAATCCTGTTCATTTACCTTTTCCTTGTTCTTACCTCGTTGTGTAATTGAATTGGCTAAAAACTTATGAATTACTCTTAATTCAGCTCTATCTATATCCAAATAAGAGTAATTTTCCCCTTTAAATCGGTGATGGCTAGTCATTTGACTCCATACACCATGCGTATCAAAATTTTCGTCTATCTTTCTACCATTTAGTATCAACCCTCTACAATCGGCAGATGCGAGCTCCTCAGGCGTATATATACGTAAAGCCTGAGCCATGTCTAGTAAAGACATGTGGCGCATCGAACCTCCTAACAAAAATCTAATAAAAGATCGATCGGTTAAACTAGCTACCCGATCATTTAATTCTATACTACACAACAATTCTTCACACCATACTTTATATACAGGTCTACGCATGTTGAATAACCGTACCCAATCGTTAAAAATAGAATTACCATACCTTTGTGTAAGTAATTCCCTAATTGACCCGGCCAATTCTACAGCTTCTAATGGTCCCCATTCTATGACCCTAGGTACTTCAACAGCTTTAGAATGAAGAGTATGCAAACCCCTTTGGTATTTTGGATAATCTATCCAAAGTCTGTCAAATCTCAGGTTCGGGTGCAAATCTTCCAAGTGCATATCAGAAAATATCATGACTGGATGAGGTATATCTTGTTTGTAGTAGTTATCCACCTCCTGTTGTTCCGTATTCTCAGTAGGAGCATTGCGAGCTTGGGATGAAGATTCACCCCTTTCAGTCTGCAAAACACATCAAACACAATTTTTGTGCATCCAAATATGCATTAGTGTCAGCAAAATCATCAATCAAAATAATTACCATGACATGTTCAATTTATATCAAACATAAGCTCATTTTCGCATTTTTATCAAATCTACACTTTTTCAAATAAGCATATACGAAAATGTTCACCAAGTTCATAAGCATTCAACTCAAATAACATGTCAAAATAATCAATACTAGCAATTAAACAAGTTTCAAATGGCATTATCTCTTAAAAATCAAGTTCATGAATTTTAGACTTGAAAAAGTCCACTTTAATTCTCAAAATCATGCTTAGGCTCAAAGTTTGGATCATTTAACTACCTAAACATGTTACACTACTTAATTTAGCAACAATTCATGATAAAAATCGGCCATAACCTGTTTATATCAAAAAGTCCCAAATTTGCTCAAGAACACAAACCCTAGATTACTCAAAATTTGAAGTTTAAGGCATCTAATCATGTTAAATAGCATCAATCTAGGTTATACAAGCATAATCCATAAGCAATTTAAACATAATTACACTAAAAAGCATCAAAATCAAATTGGGTATAAAATTGCTCAAGAACACTAATTTTCGGATTAAATGGTGTTTAGGTGTAGAAATTTACCGTTTTTCTTGAGTAATTCCTTGATAGCATCCTTCTCAACATGATTTAAGTAAAAGATTTGATGATTAACGGTCAAAAATTGCGAATTTGGTGTGTGTTTTTCGGGTTTTTTCGGGTTTTTTCGCAGTATTTTTGTTTTTGTGGTGTGTGGACTGAGCTGATTACGTTTTTATTTTTTTCTGGGTTTTGGTCCCTCCGCGAGTCGCGGTGTTTGACCCTTCAAACTCCGCGAGTCGCGAGTTTGTATATATATATATATATATTTTTTATATATATATATATTTTATACTAATTAAAACAATTAAGTAATTAATTTTAAAATTTTGTTTCCCTTGTTATTTAGGACGAGGTCGTTTCGGATCGATGTCCTAGTTCGTCCCTCGACAAAATTTTAAAATTTGTCTTTTTGTAGCGATTGTTTTAAAAGCTAAGATTTTTGGGGTTTTTTAATGTTTTTGGCATACTTTAATTCAATAAGATTAAAAATAATGATAATAAAAGTTCTCGTCCCTCCCTTGGGTAAAGCAATTTCGGTTCAACGACCTAGTCTTCAACTTACGACGAATTTTAAAAATCATATTTTTAACTTAATGAGATAAAGTAAATTTTTGTTTTTAAATTCACACCAACTTAAATTAAAAATACATAAAATTCAAAATTAATATTAAAAATTCACACTAAACTTAAAATTTGAAATGCATAAAATTAAAAATTCATATTTTAAAAATTAAAAATTCACACCAAACTTAATTTAAAAATTCATATTATAAATTCACACCAAACTTATATTAATTTTTCAAATATTTACAATTTTAAATATATTGTTTTTACAAAGTTTACAATATTAATTTAAGATTTATATATTAATTTTAAAAACATGGTAAAAATAAAATTAAAAATCTTTTTGGCTTTTTATCCCACTTTAATCAATCAAATATTATCAAAAATATGCGCCCCTCTTTTCGGTAAAGTAATTTCGGTTCCATAACCTAATTTAACTCATGACGAATTTTTGAAATATTTTGGGTTGATTGATTAAAGATATTTATACCTTAAGAATAAATGTTAAATTTCGCAGTGATGTAATAAATTTTTGTATGATATCAATAATTTCGGTCTCCAAACCTAATTTTATTCAATACCAATTTAATACTTTTTAGCGAACAAATTAACGTTTATTATCAAAAGGTTAAAAATAAAAAAAAACTGTACAGACTTACCTGTGAGATAGTATTCTTAGTTATATGATCTATCCCATTCATAAAATAGTCGGTTTAATTGCTTTTCCATAGCTACATAGGCGTAACCTCGAGCATTCAGTGTTTTTTCTTCTAAACATATGAACGGTCCGTCTCTGCATAAAGTAACAAATTCGGTATTTGAATAGGTTTGATTATTTGAACATTTACCTCCATGTGACCATTTTCCGCATTTGTGACATCTTTCTAGGTGTCGTGCTCTTCTTTTCGCTGCGGATTTTGATTTTCCTTTACCAAATTGTAACTTATTATCTTCGCATCTGGATTCTTTTCTTACTCCGTCCAATCTTTCTCTGATTACTGATACTATTTCACTCGGAAGTGTGTCATTATTACATTTAGTGATCAAAGCGTGTAGCATTAGACCATGGTTTAGTTCACAGGCAGTCTTCATTTCGTAAAAATCTAAAAAAATAAAAATTCAGAATGGGGGGAGAATACTAGTTCTTTAGGGTCTGCTAGGGAAAGACCGTTCGGGTTCCATTTTCGAGAACTACACGAAAACAGACAGTCTAACTCTAACAGAAATACATATTATCCTTTAAAGACTTGATTCTCCCCACACTTAGTTAGCTGTGGTATCGAAATTGTGATTAACTTCATTGTCGAATTCCATCGGACTATCTATGTAGTGTTTAACTCTGTGACCATTAACTTTAAATTCAATCCCATTTGAATTTATTAATTCTATCGTTCCGTATGGGAAAACTCTTTTGACTATGAATGGTCCAGACCATCTTGATTTCAATTTTCCAGGAAATAGCTTGAATCGTGAATTGAAAAGAAGAACTCCGTCTCCTTCTTTAAATTCTTTTAAACTTCTGATTCTTTTATCATGCCATTTCTTCGTTCTTTCTTTATAGATTAATGAATTTTCGTATGCTTTATGTCTTAACTCTTCTAATTCGTTTAGTTGACTTAATCGTAGACGTCCAGCTTCATGTATATCAAGATTACATGTCTTCAAAGCCCAAAATGCTTTGTGTTCAATTTCTACTGGAAGATGACATGCTTTTCCATAAACAAGTCTAAAAGGTGTGGTTCCAATTGGAGTTTTGTAGGCTGTTCTAAAAGCCCAGAGTGCATCCTCCAATTTAATGGACCATTCCTTCGGATTTGATCCTACGGTTTTCTCTAGAATACGTTTTAAAGCTCGGTTGGTATTTTCAACTTGTCCACTTGTTTGTAGATGATATGCGGTGGAGATTTTATGAGTTACTCCATATCTTTTAAGAACTTTCTCAAGTTGATTATTACAGAAATGAGTACCCCGATCACTTATTAAAGCTTTCGGTGTTCCAAACCTTGCAAAAAGACGTTTTAAAAAGTTGACTACAACTCGTGCATCATTAGTTGGGAGAGCTTGTGCTTCCGCCCATTTAGATACATAATCAATGGCAACGAGAATGTAGAGATTATTATGAGATTTTGGAAATGGACCCATAAAGTTAATACCCCAAATGTCAAATACTTCACATACTTGTATGACATTTTGTGGCATTTCATCACGTTGACTTATTTTTCCGGCCCTTTGACAAGCATCACAGGATTTGCAAAGAAGGTGTGCGTCTTTGTAAATTGTAGGCCAATAGAATCCAGCATCGTAAACTTTTCTTGCTGTTTGTTGAGGCCCATAATGCCCTCCTGTTGGTCCTGTGTGACAATGGTTTAAAATTTTACTAGCTTCATCTCCGAATACACATCGGCGTATTATTCCATCTGGACAACTTTTAAACAGATGTGGATCTTCCCAAAAATAGTGTTTTATATCACTGAAGAATTTCTTTCGTTTTTGGTACGATAATCATTTTTCAAGGAATCCAGATACTAAATAATTTGCATAGTCTGCAAACCATGGAATTTCATTATAATCTATCTTCAATAGATATTCATCAGGAAAGTTGTCTTGTATGACCGATTCATTTAGAACTTCTAATTCGAAATTTTCAAGACGAGAAAGATGATCAGCGGCGAGATTTTCTGCACCTCTTTTATCTCGGATTTCAATATCAAACTCTTGTAAGAGTAAGATCTAACGGATTAATCTTGGTTTAGCATCTTGTTTCTTAAATAGCTATCTAAGAGCAGAATGGTCGGTATAGACCACCGTTTTTGCTAGAACGAGATATGAACGAAATTTGTCAAAAGCAAAGACAATAGCAAGGAGTTCTTTTTCAGTAGTTGTGTAATTTGTTTGTGCTCCTTGTAACGTCTTACTAGCATAATATATAGGTTGAAATCGTTTTTCAATCCTTTGTCCTAAAACGGCTCCCATTGCAAAATCACTTGCATCGCACATTAGTTCAAATGGTAGATTCCAATTTGGTGTTATCATGATCGGCGCATTAGTGAGTTTCTCTTTAAGAATATTAAAAGATTTGATACATTCATCTGAAAAGATGAATGGAGCATCCTTTTCTAGGAGTTTATTTATAGGAGTGGCAATTTTAGAAAAATCTTTTATGAAACGTCGGTAAAAACCGGCATGCCCTAGAAAACTCCTAACTCCTCTAACATTGGTGGGATGTGGAAGTTTAGCAATTACATCTACTTTAGCTCTATCCACTTCAATTCCTTCTTTTGAAATTTTATGTCCAAGAACGATGCCTTCTTTAACCATGAAATGGCATTTCTCCCAATTAAGTACTAGATTTGATTGTTCGCATCTAATAAGCATTCGTTCCAGATTAACTATACATGATTCAAATGTATCACCGAAGACTGAAAAGTCATCCATGAAAACTTCCATGCATTCTTCTATCATGTCATGAAAAATCGCCATCATACACCTTTGAAAGGTTGCAGGGGCGTTGCAAAGTCCAAATGGCATGCGTTTGTAAGCAAAAGTACCATAAGGGCACGTGAACGTGGTTTTCTCTTGGTCCTCGAGTGCTATTGGAATTTGAAAATATCCGGAAAATCCATCTAGAAAACAATAGTAACTATTTCTGGCTAATCTTTCCAACATTTGATCAATGAAAGGTAAGGGAAAGTGATCTTTTCTGGTGGCGTCATTTAATTTTCTATAATCAATACATACACGCCATCCTGTTACAGTCCTAGTAGGAATAAGCTCATTTTTCTCATTTGTAATGATAGTCATGCCACCCTTCTTAGGTACGCATTGAACTGGGCTTACCCATGGACTATCAGAAATTGGATATATTAAACCTGCATCTAGTAGTTTAATAATTTCTTTTTTAACTACATCTTGCATATTAGGATTTAGTCTTCGTTGGCGTTGAACATACGTTTTATGACCTTCTTCCATAAGGATTTTATGTGTGCAATACGAAGGACTTATTCCTTCAATATCATGAATCTTCCATGCAATGGCTGGTTTATGAGCTTTCAACACAGAAATGAGTTGTGATTTCTCATTTTCAGTAAGAGAAGACGATATTATTACAGGTAATTCAGATTCACCATGTAAATAAGCGTATTCCAAATGGTTTGGAAGTGGCTTTAACTCTAATTTCGGTGGTTCTTCTATTGATGATTTATATCGATATCTGTCTTCTTCTTTTAGCATTTGAATTTCTTCTGTTGTTGGTTCATATCCATTAGCTATAAGTGTAGCTAACATTTCAGCTTCATCAATTTGTTCTGTTCCTTCTCCTAAAGAACATTCTCCTGTTCCTTGTAATTCTGTAAATTCTTCTAACAATTCTGCATGTGCATCTATAGTTTGAATATAATAACATGTATCATCTGCAGATTGTGGTTGTTGCATTGCTCTATCAACTGAAAAGGTAACACTCTCGTCCTCTATACTTAGGGTCAGTTTCTTACCGAACACGTCTATCATTGCTTTAGCCGTGTTTAAGAATGGTCTTCCTAATATGAGAGGAACTTGAGAATCTTCTTCCATGTCCAGAACAAAAAAATCTACTGGAAATACTAAAGTACCAACTTTAACTAGCATATTCTCCATTATCCCTCTAGGATATTTTATTGATCGATCGGCTAGTTGTATGCTTATTCTAGTTGGTTTCAATTCTCCAAGGTCTAGTTTAGTGTATAGTGAAAACGGCATTAAATTTATACTAGCACCTAAGTCTGCCAATGCTTCTATTGAACTAAGACTACCCAGAAAACATGGAATTGTGAAACTTCCTGGATCAGATAATTTTTCTGGTATCTTATTCAACAGCACTGCTGAACAATTAGCGTTCATAGTAACAGCCGAGAGTTCTTCCATTTTCTTTCTATTCGTGATCAGATCTTTCAAGAATTTAGCATATCTAGGCATTCCTGAAATCACATCAATGAAAGGAAGATTTACATTTATTTGTTTAAACATATCCAAGAATTTGGATTGCTCGGCTACAAGTTTCTCTTTCTTCATTTTACTCGGGTAAGGAAGTGGTGGTTGGTATGGTTTAACATAAGGTTTAGCCTTAACTGTGTTATCTTCACTAACCTTTTCAACTACCGGTTCTTTTTCCTTATCTTGATCAGGTTGTGGTTCTTGTAGAGTAGGAATAGCTTCATCAGAAGTTACAGGTATTTCAGGTGGTTTAAGTGTTGTACCACTTCTTGTGGTAATGGCTTTAGCTGTTTCATTCCGGGGGTTAGCATTTGTATCACTAGGTAGACTTCCCGGTTTTCTTTCACCTATTAATCTTGCTAGGTTACTTACTTCTTGTTCCAGATTTTGAATAGAAGCTTGTTGATTTCTAAATGCTTGAGCATTTTGTTCATTGGTTTGTTTTTGAGATGTGAAAAACTGCGTTTGAGTTTCAACTAGCTTCGTCATCATATCTTCTAAATTCGGCTTTTTATCATCGGTTTGTGGTGGTTTGTTTTGAAAATTAGGTCTTTGCTGATTGTAATTATTGTTGGATACTTGTTGATTGCTAGGACCTTGTTGGTTGTTGTATGGAACATTTCTGTTATAATTCTGGTTTTGATTGTAAATCGGTCTTGGCGGTTGATAATTATTCTGATAATTATTTCCAGGCCTTTGGTTTATGTATGAAATATTCTCTCTTTGTTCCATTGTTAATTCAATACTGAGACAATCTTTTGTCAAATGTGGTCCTCCACACTACTCACAACTAATTCGTATTGAGTGAATATCCTTAGTCATCTTTTCCATTCGTCTCTCCACAGCATCTATCTTTGCGGAAATGGAATCTAAGTCATGGCTAGAATCGGCTCTAGCTGCTTTAGATGATCTAACGATATCTTTTTCTTGGTGCAACTCATGTGAGTGGGAAGCAGTGTTATCAATAATTTTATAAGCATCAGTTTCGGTTTTCTTCATAATAGAACCACCAGCTGCTATATCTATGTCTTTCCTTGTAGTGATGTCGCATCCTTGGTAGAATATTTGTACTATTTGACAGGTATCTAAACCATGTTGCGGACATCCTCTTAATAACTTTCCAAATCTTGTCCTCGCCTCATATAGAGTTTCATTCGGTTTCTGTGTAAACGTAACAATTTCTCCTTGAAGTCTTACGGCTTTAGATGCAGGAAAGAATTGTTTAAGAAATTTTTCAACTAAAACATCCCATGTATCAATCGCCCCTTCAGGTAACGATTCCAACCAATCTTTGGCTTCTCCCTTTAAAGTCCAGGGAAATAACATGAGATATATCTGTTCATCCTCCACTTCTCGGATTTTAAATAGTGTGCAGATCCTATTAAAGGTACGAACATGTTCATTTGGATCTTCCTTCGGGGCACCACTAAATTGGCATTGATTAGTCACCATGTGTAGAATTTGTCCTTTGATTTCATAATCTGGCGCATTAATGTCTGGATGAGTAATTGCGTGACCTTGGCCAGTGCGTTTAGCTCTCATTCGGTCTTCCATACTTAAAGGTTCCAGATTCTCCATAATTGAATTTGTTGAATCCGAATCACTAGAGGATTCTGATTTAATGGTTCGTTCCTCAACAATCTCTGTTTGAATGATTGGTGGTTCCGGAGGAAAGTTTAGTGGTTCAGGATCTATGAATCGTCCCTGAATATTTTCCGGATTCTCAATTGTGAGGTCGGGTTCAAAAAATGGATTATCGAAAATTTGAACTGGAGTACTTGGTCGACTGGATGACGATTTTAAAGAAAAATCAACGGCGGTAATATTTGCTAAATGTCTTGATCTAGTTACAGGTGGTGAACGTACAAAAGGTGGTGAACGTCTTGCTCGGTGCATTCACTGAATATCATATTAGTTTTTAAAAAGGAAAGAAAAATTATATAAGTTATCCAATTGATAGACTTTTCTGATTTTGCCCACGTTTCGAATAGCCAAAAGATGCAGCAGAGGGGCAGGATTCGTTTGGTCTCAATATAATTGAGGACTATTTGGCTCCAATAACCCGGTCCACGTACAAATCCAACTATTACTACGAACCAGAAAATTTTGATGTCTATCAATTTAACCACTTAAAATAAATTTTCGTAATTTTAAGAAATTTAGATAAGAAGTAGAATAAAAAATCTATGTCCTAAAAACTAGAATAGCGAGAAATAAGAAAGAAAAAGAGCGCGTCGGAAAAAATCAAAAAATAAAAATAAGAAAGAAAAAGAGTGACTTATAGAACTTAAAAACACTCGACTAACCCAACCTTATTACTATCACTAACTTAAAATTATAATCGCAAATTGAGATTACTAATTGGAATGATAATTGATACATAGGTAAAAGGCGTCTAAAAATATTAAAGCTTACAAGAAAAACTATATCCCAAATGGCAATAACTTAAAAAGAAACTAAAACTTAAAAAGGCGTCGCAAAATTCTAAAGTACCTAAATCTTAGTCTAAAGAAAAGGCACTTAAGGGATTTTACGGCAAAGCCTAAAAATCTAGAAGTAAAAAAATAACTATGGCAAAAACTATATCTTAAAACTAAATACGAGAAAAAAATACAAATATTACGCTAAAACAATTAAAAAGGGGCAAAATATAAAAATATACAAAAAGTTGTAAAAATTACAATTTTTATAAAAATATTATTTTTATATTATTTATTTTGATTACACTATTAATTTTATATTTTAATTAAACTAATTTAACTAAATATATAAATTAAATAAAAAAACTTAATTATAATAATAATAAGTAATTAGGGTTAATATTAATAATAATTAATAATTACCCCGTATTTAATGCTGATTAGGGTTTCTGTCGGCGTGTCAGAGAGGCTCCGCGAGTCGCGATATTCCAAGCAGCAAACTCCGCGAGTCGCGGGGTTCCAATTTTCAGATGACAGGTTGATTAAAATTCGACGAGTTTTTTTTTATTCTGTTTTATATTTTCTGTTTAAATAAAAATATTTAAATAAAACTTATATTTTTATAAAATAAAAATAAAGAAACTTCATAAAACTTAAATATTTAACAAAATCTTAAAAAAATATATAAATTTTTGTTTTCTTTTTATATTTTTGAATAATTAAAAACGTATTTTTACAAAAGTGAATTTTAATAAAAGTAAAGTAAAAATAATTTTTTTTATTTATTTAGCTTTGCGCTTCCGGCTTTTAAGTTTGATAGTCTTCTCCCCGGCAGCGGCGCCAAAAATATACTTGATGTTAAAGCTAAGGGGTATAAAATACTATTAAATTTTAGCAGAAAATACTATTAAATACGATACAATTTTACACAAGATATTTATTTATTTAGAGAATGGATATACTTAAACCTTGCTACAACACTTATAGGCAGTGTACCTAATCGTACAGTAGTATAGTTTTTAGTAAGTCCGGTTCGTTCCACAGGGAAAATCTTTAAACAAAGCTTAACGCTATATTAGTTTACTTTTATAAAAATACAAATATATATATAAGTAATATTATTATTATAAAGGGGGGTTTTTACCATTTAATGACCGGTTTGTCGATTTTAATTCTTCAGTCGCAGTTAAAACCAAATGTAAAATATTAAATAAAAGACTTAATTTAAAGCGTAAAGTAAATAACGATAATGAAATTACGAATAATAAAAGTGCGATAAAATAAACTTGCGATAATTAAAAAGTACGATAATTAAAAGTGCAATTAAATACAATAACAATAAATAAAAGTGCTATAATTAGAAGTGCAATTAAATATGAAATAAAGGAAATTAAATATGAAATAAAAGAATTATGCTTATTTAAACTTCCGTAATCATGATGTTTGACGTGTTGATTTTAGTTTTATGCCCATGGGTTAATTGTCCTTTGTCCTGGATTATTTAATATGTCCGTCTGGTTTTTGTCCATAACAGTCCATCAGTCATAAATATAAAGTGCGAGTGTCCTCGTCAAATTATCCTTATACCCGAAGTCAAATATTCCAACTAATTGGGGACTTAAACTGTAACAAGATTTTAATACTTTGTTTAATAATTACACCAGGTTATCGACTGCGTGTAACCCAAGGTTTTAATACTCAGTTATCAATTATGCCAAGTGTCCTTGTACATAATTTCACCCCTGTTTTAGTAATTCTAGTGGCTATTAATCCATTCCCGTGTCCGGTTAAATGAACGATTATTCGTACATATAAATACCCCGCCCATCTTGTCCGATCGAGTGTAAATGGTTATTTATAGGGACGCCCAATTGTAAATCTTTATATTAACATTAACAAACTATCATTTAGTTAAACAAATATAAAGCCCATTAATAGCCCATAGTCTAATTTCCACAAGTGTCGTTCTTTTGTCCAAACCCCAATTATAGTACAAAGTCCAATTACCCAATTTTAGTAATTAGCCCAACATCATGATTACTTCGGATTAAATAAGCATAATAATAACTTAGCTACGAGACATTAAATTAAAAAGGTTGAACATAACTTACAATGATTAAAAATAGCGTAGCGTTACACGGACAGAATTTCGACTTACACCCTTACAACATTCGCTAACATACCCTTATTATTAGGATTAAAATTAAAATTAAAATTAAAATTAAAATTAAAATTAAAATATAAATTATAAATATAAATATAACGTATAGATATAGAGAGATTGATATATTGGATATAAAATGATCAGAATTCATTTGCTTTTATAGGGAATTGAGTTCAGGGGGTCTCCGCGAGTCGCGGTACTTTTAACCTTCGAACTACGCAAGTCGCGGAGTTCGTTTTTACAGCTCATTCAACCTTGGCTCTTTGTTTGCTGACGATTTTAAATAATAATATAATATATATATAATTTTTAAGAATTATTTATATATTATATTATATTCATGTGCATAGTTGACTTGTAATTTTTAGTCCGTTGCGTCGAGCGTTGAGAGTTGACTCTGGTCCCGGTTCCGGATTTTCGAACGTCCTTGCGTACAATTTAATATCTTGTACTTTGCGTTTTGAATCTTGTACTCTTGTAATTTCGAGACGTTTCTTATCAATAATTGGAACTTCTTTGATTGTATTTTGTACTTTTGAGCTTTTTGGTCGTTTGCGTCTTCAATTCGTCGAATCTGTCTTTTGTCTTCACCTTTTAATATTTAAACGAATATCACTTGTAAATAGAACATTTGCAACTAAAAGCTTGTCTTTCTTGGGGAATAATGCTATGAAATATATGTTCGTTTTTAGCATTATCAGGGATATCCTTATATGCATCTTGTTAATGTCGGTTACCAGGTGTTCACCATATGAATGATTTTTATCTCTATGTATGGGATGTATATTGAAATATGAAATCTTGTGGTCTATTATTACAATTTGATAAATATATAGGTTAAACCTATAACTCACCAACATTTTTGTTGACGTTTAAAGCATGTTTATTCTCAGGTGATTATTAAGAGCTTCCGCTGTTGCATGCTAATATATGGACAAGATTTGGTGTCAGCATGCTTGTATAATATTGTTTAAAACTGCATTCAAGATTTATTTTGTTGTAACATATTAATATTGTAAACCAATATGTATTGATAGTGTGTAAGTGTGATATTTTTAGATTATCATTTCTGGATAATCTATGTGGTGTCTTTTTAACCTTGTCGATAAAATAAAGGTTATGGTTTGTTTTAAAAACGAATGCAATCTTTGAAAAACGTCTCATATAGAGGTCAAAACCTCGCAACGAAATCAATTAATATGGAACGTTTATAATCGATATGAACGGGACATTTCATATTCACCGAGAATTAAATCCCTAATTCCTTCATACGCAAGCTTAGTAGTACCAGTAGAGCTACTAACCGCGGTAACCGTACCCGACCAACTTTCCGGTAATGATGAAAGCAAGATTAGTGCTTTTAGTTCATCATCAAATTTGATTTCAACCAACTCTAATCTTGAAACAAGATTGTTGAATTCGTTGATATGATCCGTTGCACTCATACCTTCCTTCATCTTCGTATTGAACAATTGTCACATGAGAAAAACCTTATTCACAGCCGTAGGTTTCTCATACATGTTGGAGAGTGCCTTCAAACAATTAAACATTGTCTTTTCATTCATAATATTACCAACACCGTCTTTAGCGAGTGTAAGACGAACCATACCCAAAGCTTGACGATCCAAGAGTATCCAATCGGCATCGTTCATGCCTTCGGGTTTAGTCTCCAACAAAGGTTGGTGAAGTTTCTTTTGATACAAGTAGTCTTCTATTTACATCTTTCAAAAGGCGAAGTCTTTGCCATCAAACTGCTCAATCTTCAATTTACCGTCTCCCGCCATCGATTCCAACTCGAACCTTGAGCTCTAGATACCAATTTTAAGGATTATAGGACCCAAACAATAGAGTAATTCCAGAGAATTACCCTTCCACAATCGACAAACGAAAGAACAATAATGAAAAATAAAGAACGCGAGATTTAACGTGGTTATATGTAATCGAATGTCGATTACTTTAATACACGGACCAACTAAGGAGATTTTATTGATATAATTCGTGTGTATACATAAAGGTTACAATAGGATGCTTATATAGGCCAAAAACAATAAGGAAACACCTTGGAGAACAAGAAAAAACGTCAATATGGAAACTCCCCGTCAGGCCGAGCCGCGCCGCGCCTATATTGGATCGCGCCGCGCCATGTAGTGTAAATGCTGGACAGAAGCTTCTCGAATCGATCCTCTTGTTTGTGCTGTTGACCGCGGTGCGTTAATCCATGACCGCGGCGCGCCTCTTGCTGCTAAAACTCGTTTTTTCTCCTTTTGTTTTGATATCCTTCACATCCAACACCAAATGTGTTTAGTTTACTTTCTTCTTATTATTATTATTTTGTTTATGAAAGATGACAAATAATTTGAGAATCCTAAATATAAATTTTGAACAATTTAATAGGAAAGTGTTTATGCGATATTGGACAATTGATTTCATACATTTCTAATTATAAATTTTACCGGGTACATGCTTTACCAAAAAATATTGTTATAAGGCGTTGCATTCAAACGTAACATGATCCGATCTTATCGTATTACCCAAATTTCCTACTTGTGTCATTTAGTAACCCTTTATGACCCACGTATCGATTTCGGGTCATACAACAACAACAACAACAACAACAAAATCCAATATCATATAAGTGGTGTATGGGAAGGTGAGATTGATACACTTGAAAGAAATTAAATCCTGGTCAACTCTGCAGTCAACACAGGAAGACCCAGAAGATCAACTAACCCATTCAAATGATTCAGTGATTATCAACTAACGAAGAGGACAGGACAAAGAGTAGTGAAAGTTAGTTATATTATGTTAGTCCCTTGTACACATGTCATAATCAGATTAGTTTAGTGGTTAGCGATTAACGGCTAGATTAGTAGAGCTTGAGGTATAAGTACTTAGTGTATCTGTGTAATGGAGGGCATTCAATCAATTTTAATCAATGAAATTCTATTCTTCTCTCTAATTTCTCAAGGAGATTGACTGTCTCGAATCAAGTCGTATTATTTTGGTGCTTTCATTGTTATCTTTCAAGATCAACAATGGAGGAATCATCTAATGCACAAGCTGAATTGCTACAAAAGATGAACGAAAAGCTCATCAAGGCATTACAGCCATTACAAAATGCATTAGTTTCGATTACTTCACACAATACACAAAACAATACACCACAATTTCAACCTAATCAGCCATTCCAAAATCAACAAAATCATCAACATGTACATCCAGTAATTGATCAGCTGTATCAAACGACGAACTTGACCGTGGATTCTCCAAGATTTGGTGGAGGTGATACTGCTGAGTGGTTATACAAAGTAGAAAAGTTTTTTCAGTTTCATAACATTTCAAAAAACAGGAAGTTAATGATAGCATCAACACATTTGGATGGCATGGCAAGCAGTTGGTTTGAATGGATGAACATGACGAATCAACTACATTCTTGGGCAGATTTTGTAAGAGATCTTAGAAAACAATTTGGTCATTCTTTATATGCGGATCCAGTGGAAATGATAACAAAAAGACCAGTGAAATCAAAGTCACCCTCTTCATTGACTCAGAAAATTGGATTGGCCAACCTAAAGGAAGATAAACTACAAGAAAAAAGTAGTATTCTTTGTGGGAATACTACACATCAAAGTGATTTGGTGGGGAATGGTGCAGAAGGGGCACATGTGTCTGGTCTTAAAGTTTCACAGGAAGATAAGAATGCCAACACTTTGGTGGAATCACTATCTTCTCTCAAGGTACAATTTGGTCTTTCTTCATATGAAGATACATTCAATGCTAAATGTGGCAATAATGGGTGGTACAGTAAACAAAAGTGCAATTTGTCTTTACCAAATGCATATAAGAGCTTTGCTATCTCTGGTAATAAACGTGCCAACAGTATCATTTCAAGGGTGATGACTGATGCACACAGATCACATGTTTATGGGGAAGAGGAAAAGGACAAAAATTCACAGGAAGATTGAGTCTACACGGGATTTGGTAGAAGAGGAAATTAATAAGGAAATTGTAGTTACTGATAAGCAAACAAATGAAGATAATGAAGTGAACATTATCCAGAATTTCAGTGCAAGTCAACATTATGGGTCAAGAAGGATTGCAACTATTAAACAGCCTTTGGATAAACTGATTAAGGAATTAGGATTGCAAAGAACCGACTATTATGTTTGGGGTCTGTACCTCATAGCAGAAGCTATGAGCTTTCATTTGTATGACATACTTGTTCATCTTCAATTTCAATTAGTACGAAATTTCAAGTATCAATTTAAAAGGAAAGAGATGATGCACTTGTGGCCCAAGTGGAAGTCTAAACAAGATTGTTTCTATGGTGTGGTTGAAGTTGCTTGAAACAAATTGGCAACAATTGCGAACTTGTTTTTTGAAATGGCATTTAAGTCTCATGTGATGTTTAGCTCTTGTAGAAAAAGCCTTTTGACTACGACTGTAGAAAAGCAGATGGGAAATGACGTTAATAAACTGGAGTTAATGAAGGTATTTTGTCAGCTTTCGTCAAAAGTAGAAAACTGCATCCGACCCATTTTGACCCCTCAACATGGGTCAGAGAATGTAGAGATCTTCTGGAATGAAGTACGGCTATTTCAAATATTAGATAAGTGGGAATTATATCCATATGAAGAAGCTGTAGAGTTGGATGTTGGCGATTTTAATCAAATTCGGGAAATTAAGAACCATGAGGACATGGTTTCTTCAAATGGGCAATGCAATGATAGTGTTGAAGATTACAGTGAGCATATTAGTCAAAGTGTGAATACTGAAATCAACTATGAGGTCAATGCGTAAGTTAATTCACGAAGACAAAAGGGACAGGTTGGATTGCCTTGTGGTTATAATGCCATAGGGGTGGTGGTAGATATATTGTCCAAAGGTGTGCAATTGGAGGGATTAAACACACAAAATACTGCAGCTACAGGGTTTAGTTCTTTTGAGGCAATGTATGGCAGAAAACCACTTCATGATTCTGCAACGGTAGCAGCTGCTCTTCATACTATTTTTCAGGAAAGGCGTGAAAAGATAAGGGTTTTAAGAGAGGTACTTATCCATGAAGTTCTTAGTAATGAAGTGTGGACTAAGTGGAAATTGCAATCCGTTAAAGAAACAATTTGGGTGAATAAATTAGATGTTGTTCAAATGCAAGATAATATCAACCATGAGGGCATGGTTATTTTGGAAGAGAGTGGTAATGATACACTTGAAAGAAAGTCAATCCTGGTCAACTCTGCAGTCAACACAGGAAGACCCAGAAGATCAACTAACCCATTCAAATGATTCAGTGATTATCAACTAACGAAGAAGACAGGACAAAGAGTAGTGAAACTTAGTTAGATTCTGTTAGTCCCTTGTACACACGTCATAATCAGATTAGTTTAGTGGTTAGTGATTAACGGCTAGATTAGTAGAGCTTGAGGTATAAGTACTTAGTGTATCTGTGTAATGGAGGGCATTCAATCAATTTTAATCAATGAAATTCTATTCTTCTCTCTAATTTCTCAAGGAGATTGACTGTCTCGAATCAAGTCGTATCAGAGATGTAGACAATCATTCCCCTATCCGAGAATAAAGATAAGTCATTTCTCCACCCAGAGTGAAAGCACTCTCAAAGTAGAGAAAGTCACCCCTCTCTCTATTCGACGGAATGAGAGATTGTTTTCGAATGAACCTCCCTCGGGTCATAATAGACCCATTTTATTTCCAACACCATATGGCCCATTATGACATTTTATACCTCATTTTGACACACTACGTCTATAGGTTGTACCTAATAACTCATCTTGGGCTGGGCCAATCACGTTATTGGGCGACAACATAAAATTAATTTAATTTGAATTTATACCTGTTGGGTTCGTCTATATTTCATTTTTTTCTTTTGAAATATCGGGTCATGCATACCGGTTCAAGATAGTATATTGCAATATTGGGTCGATCATACTCCTTTGGGACACCAAGTTTAACTTTGCATACTCCTAGATGTGATCATTTGTGCCTAATGAAATATGATCATTAGCACATTAAAATAAGAACAAATCAAATTTGATAAATACAAAATTAAAATAAAATAAAATTGGAAAAAAACTCCACATGATCATTTTGAGAAAAAAAGAAAAAAGAAAACTATCATTGTGATTTTGTGCTACAATGAGAATTCACTACGCTGCCATTTATAGGCAACTTAAGGTTACAATACATATTCAGTGAGAACTTAACAGATCCTAAAGGACCAACTCTCCACATTGTTCTTGAACTCCCTTTCAAATTGAACAACATCAACTTAGTTCTACTCAATGCTTGTTGTGTCAAATATTGTTCTTCGGGTGGCAACGGTATAGGCGATGACTCGATCACATAATTCAATTCAACGGTCTTGTTTTTTCCTACATCGAAAGGATTCGCTACTAATTGTGCTATCCTTACTCCTTGATAACCGAGCAATAACTTTGTATTGTAAAAGCTAGCATGTGCTTTTAGGTTATGGTTTTCGGCACGAATCACAATTGTTAGTTTTACCGCGAGAACACCGGCTTGGTTGTACAAAACTCTATCTAGACGAGCCGCACGGACGGACAGGGTTGGCATTTTAGGCCGGATCACGAGGTATCCAGAAAACACGACAATTCCGGCGATAATGACGGTGGTGGCAATGAGTGAGCACAAGATAGCGAAGCACCAAACGAAGGGGTTGGTGCGTCGTTGTCGGCCTAGTACCGGCGGTTTTGGCATTGGGAAAACGAGGGGAGTATTTGTAAATGCTGACCAGACTCGTTTGAGCCCGGTATTGTTATTTTTCTTTGTCACCGCTACTCGTGTTTAGAATGGATAACCTATCTTTCTTGATTTTGTAACATGTATTGGTAAAAAAAAAAAAATGTTACATAGAGGGGTTGGAAATGTAATAGCTTGATTGAATTTGTAAAAGGGTTAAGAGAAAATATAGGAGGTTTGAAGAAGGGGAGTTCTTTGGCACTAATTGGTGGGAAAGGTTAAGGTGCGTTACCCTTGTTATAAGCTACCCTTGATTTGATATAATTATTTGTACATAACTTTTGTACGATTGGTTTTAAAAAATAAAACAATGTTTTTTAAATCTTGGTTAAATCTAGGTTTACAAGTTATCTTGTTGCTTATAACCTAGTGAAGGCCTGAAAGGCACCTTATAAAGTAATAGCGTAGGTACAACAAGCATAAAGCATAAAGTCACGCATTCAAGTCTTCCTTCCATTAAAAAGTACTTTTATTAACCATCTTCATTTATATTGTTACGCTTTCCAATTGTCTCCTACTAGTCTTTCATCAGGTTTATAGTAGTTAATTAAAATATAGGAAATATAATCATTTTGTCATTTTTTTGTAGTGTATATCATCTTTGTCCTTTTTTAATAACTAACTATTTTGTCCTTACACCAAAGAACTTATGGCATAGTGGTATCAAAAAAACTTATCAATTTTAAATTTTAAGGTTGTAAGTTTGAATCCCGTCATAAATAAAAAGAGAGTGTGTGTGTGCGTTTGCTGTTAAAAAAACTATTTTGTCCCTACTATCCAAAGACGCAACATGCTACACCCACGTGTCATCTTGCATATTGTTGTTACCGAGTAGCAGACGAAAGTTACGAGATTGAACCAGCGAGCTCGGTATCATGCAATATGTAAGATGCGAGATGGTCCTTGCATCTTGCGTTTTGTCTTGCGGATAGTTGGCGTAAAATTATAACTTTCTAAAAATGTAAAACGTTACAAACACCTTAGAAAGGGCAAAACAACCAGTTTCCAAAATAAAGGATTTTGCTAACGATGACCCTAAAAATTGTCATTAAGTTGCAAAAAACACTTGTACCTTTTAATAACCACCATGTAAAAGTCAGCGTTAACCGTTTTTTACAATGCATTAATGCTCCTTAACGACAATACTTAGGTTGTCGTTAAAAAAATCCTAAAAAATAACAGAATTAATGGACCCGTTGATAGAAAAGCATTTTTTGGGCCTATATTGGGCTATATTGTTGAATGAGTTATATATCTTGGACTGGTCCTAACGAGTATATGTCAGGCATGGATCTTGAGATTTGGGCCGATTATTTACTGCTATGATGATTAGCTATTAGTCACACGGCTAATTGTTGTGTTATAAATTTTCATGAATAGAAATGTATAAACTATCTTTGGACTTATATGAGTACATACTGATAATGTTAAACTTTGGTTAATTAACAATTATTCAATGTATAAATGCATTATTTTATCCAATCAAATAACATTACAGTTCTTAGTAAACAATCAAAATAAATTGTTAAAACTAGACTCATCCTATGCAGCTTCCTCCATTCTACCAAGAGATTCAAGAACAGCCTGAGCAGTACAATAAGCAATAGATTGCACAGTAACCATCGGATTCACACCCAAAGCGGTCGGAAAAACACTCGTATCAGCAACAAATAGTCCTTCAACTTCCCACGTTTCCCCATTCGGGTTCACAGCTGACCCGCCCATTTCAACACCCATTCGACAACTACCCATTTGATGAGCCGAACATATCAATGTCGACAAGTCGCTTAACCCTTTCGAGCTTTCTTCTTTCACAAAACACTCGAACTCATCGAAACTCGCATTCTTCACATTTAATGTCCTTCCTTTATTACTATGTGTTCCAATCTCTTCTGCTCCTGCCGCTGCAAGTATTCTTAAACATTTCTCTAATCCTTTATTTAAATTTTTTTCGTCAAGTTTATCCATATTGTAACTAATCGACGTTTTTGGCCTTATTTCACCCGACCCCTTGTCTCTAGCCAACGCAAAAACGTGCGCTGTCCTTGAGAATTTAGTCATCCGGTTTTTGAAATCTATCGCTGAAACCCATGGCATTACTGTCGAAAACATGCCAGGGTGTAACGCTGGTGTCTGTATAATCACACCATAACCGGACTCGTTAAAATCTTCAACTACACTAGACATTGCAGTCATTATTCCTCCTTGGTAGCTTTTTTTCTCGACGTCCGGCCAACTTTTTGCCGGAAAATGGCCCCAACCCATCACCACAGGATGAATATGCAAGTTTTTACCAATATTTGGATTCTTCAAACCACTTTTTTTAAGAAGTAAAGGAGTACACATAGCACCACAAGCTACAATAGTCACTTTTGACTCAACCAAACAAAAATCTTTTTCACCATCTTGGTTTTTAAACTCGAATACAACCCCTTTAGCCGTGCTACGATCTTTACCCTTTTTTCGATCATGCACAACTTCAATAGCCTCACATTCAGGTAAGATCACACCATTACCGGATTCGACTAAATCAACTAACCATGTCTCATTAGTACCCTTTTTTCTTCCATCTTTACACCCAAGACAACACCACCCACAATAATGATCTGAAGATGAATTTCTTGGGATATTTTTAACTTCATATCCTAATTCTTTACACCCTTTTCTTAATATCATATTATTAAATCCTTCATCTTGTACTTCACATTGAACTCCCATTTTTTCACACACAACTTCCATAGCTTCTTGATATAATTGACTCTCAAACAATTTTAGTTCATACTTTTTCGACCATTCGCTTAGTACATGTTGTGGGGTCTTGATTGAGGCGGACCAGTTAATAGCTGACCCGCCACCTATCGTAGACCCTGCAAGTATCACGGCTTCCATATAACTAGTAGCTAACAAGCCTTGTCCCAGGTACATTTGTTCCATCGATTGACCTTCAAGAAGAGTTAGATTTTTCCTTGCATAGTAGTTCCCTTTTTCAAGTACAAGAACTTTATAGCCCGATTTTGCTAAAACTCCAGCAACCACACCTCCACCCGAGCCCGACCCGATCACTACCGCATCACATTTGATAACCATAGATGGAGTTTTGTGATTTGTGCTATGTTTGATTGGATTAGAAGGAAATGAGATGATTAGTTTTGATCTTTGTAGAGTTTCTGCAATTATCTGTTTGGGCTTGTTGAGGTAGACTATGCCTTTATGAAGTGGCCCAAAAAGGTTTTCTGAGTTGGAACTATGTTGATTTGGTTGGTTGAAATGATCAGGGTCAGGTCCACAATAGTCCATGGCTTTCCAACTTGGGTTTTCATTCTTCTCATTTACCTACACCATAACATGATAAATTCATTACTACCTTAAAAATGATAGATGTTGTTGATAGCAAGGCCACTTTATCATATGATCATATATACACTTTAAAATGTTAGTATCATACATCATGTTAGGAATTTTAGTGAGCCCCAACAAGAACTTGATAACCCCGAGTTATCAACCCACGAACAATAAACAAATAATTCAAGTGAACAAAGAAAATACATCGCAAGAACGTAAATAAACACAAGAATATAATGTGGTTATATCCAATATTTCTATTGGTTTAATCCACGACCAACCAAAGAGTATTCTTGTTATTGAAATTTGTAGGTACAATTTACAGGTTACATATGAGATTATTTATAGGGGAAAACAATAGCTTAGGGAGCAAACTAGTATATTCTAGAACTAGAAAATCAATTGTATAGGAGTCCTAATTGTAGTATACTTCCCTAAAACAATTCGTGGATACAAATAAATCCATGGCTGTGAATGATTCTCACTCTCACGTTTGGTGAGATTAATGTCACCGGTGACATTCATGTTTCCAAAAACAAATTTATGCTCGATCCAAGTTGTCACGTGGTGACATATTGTCTCACGTATAAAAACATGCCACAATTCCTTTTTTTTTTTTTTTTTGTTTCACCAGCCTTTTCATTTATTTGTTTTGTTTAATCCTACTTCAACTCCAACACATCAGGCTTTTCAACTTTTAGACGAAAGTACTACTTATTTTATCAATTTAATTTCGTGTTTATGCATGGCGACATGGATGCGAAATAAAGAAAAAGAGGGATGGCGTTTCCATTGTTTTTGGCAGTGGGACCCACATATATGACTCATAGTAGCTACCGAGATCAATGAGTTGGTTATAGAAGGCAATGACGCATCCTCCTCGAATAAAGACTGAAGTTTGCGTATTAAAAGACTGACCTTGTATTCGCTACTTATGAAATCCAGTTAGACGCTTCATTAGTTCACATATCAAAATCATGACAATAATTTTATCTATATATAGAGAAAGAAAACATATATTTTGTTGGTAGAATAAGACTTGTGCCTTTGCTTGATCTAGCCAAGCCAACCCTAGTTCTTTTCCTCTTGCTAGGGATTACGATGCAGCTGGAAATCAAAAAGAAGTTGTCGGCGCCCTTTCTTTTGACACCCAAAAATATATTTTAATGCCGAAAATTTCTATCACTTTTGTAATGGCAATTAGAATGATATTAACTCCTATTGATTTATTATCTATGGCTAGATGTTTAGGAAAAAAAGGTAAGGCATACATGTAAAAATTATTTTATATATTTAGTATTACGATAGTCAGTGGTGAAATTTGAACTCTTTAAGCTAGAAACAAGACCATCAAAATGTAAAATTAAACCCTTTAATCTTCATGATAGGGTTTACAATGTGAAAAAAAGTTCAGTTAGTGTAAAAGAAAGATAATTACGTTTTAAAACTCAGGTGGCACAACCACCCCTCTGAGTATACTTATCTTTTGTGACTGATAATAGTCCATTGTTGGAATCATTTTTAGAGGTTTAAAACACTTGTGTTATTATGACAAACGTTAAAGCGCATTTAATTAAGTTGAAAATTTTCTGTAAATACTAACAATTGCATTTAATACTCCTTATATATATATATATATATATATATATATATATATATATATATATATATATATATATATATATATATATATATATATATATATATATATATATATATATCAATTGAGAGTGTGTTGGAGTTAGGTTCGAGTGACACATGGTCGACTTGGATTGGACATGGAGGTTTGGTTTTACTATTGAAAAAGTTACATGGTTACCTATAGCAAATTGCAGTGTAGCTGACATCTATACTGACACAGGAGCAGGAGCAGAAATAATATGCAAAGACTGTTTCGTACAATTTCCAGAACGAGCACGGAATATGATAAACAAATCTCTAATACCATTAGCTAGTTTTACAAGTGAGCCATCATGGCCGGAAGGAAGTGTTACTTTAGAGGTTGTTTAAGAAAAGCGACATACCAAAGAACAACAAATATGAAGTTATTGGTCGTAAAAGCAAATTCACAATATTATATAATATTGAGACCTTCTACATTAATGAAATTTGAAGTTGTAACATCAACCGTACATGCAATGATGATATTTTCCACACCGGTAGGAATCGAAACGTCATACACAAAACAACGAAAAGCAATTGACTACAAACAAACAAATTGCACAACGGTTGCAGCGATCATACATGACGATGCTCTGTATTCTCAAATCCACCATTTCCAGATCAAAAGATCATTATTGGAAATATACTCACAAAGAAAACTAAAGAAAAGCTCTACAACATTTTGGCTTCTAACATAGATGTCTTTATATGGCAAGAATTGGATATGACAGGAGTGTCGCGAACAATAACAGAACACAAACTAAATGTCAGTATGAATATACCACAAGTTTTCCAAAAGCGCAAGGACATGGCCCCAGATAGGAGCAAATTCAGCGTAAAAAAGTACCGAAGTTGGTAAAAGCTGGAATCTTAAGGGAGGTAAAGTATCAAACATGGGTGGCGAATCCAGTTATGCTAAAGAAGCCAAATAATTCATGAAGAATGTGTGTAGACTTTATAGACATCAATAAAGGATATCTAAAGGATAACTATCCTCTGCCCGAGATTGATTGGAAGGTGAAATCTCTGGCCGGATTCGAGTTCAAATGCTTTTTATATATGATATTGCTCAAACATATACATGTTATTCGCAATATCGGTCTTATCCTAGATTTGCGTGTTTATTAAAGACTTATGAAAATTGAGGATTTGATATCTAGAGTGATTTATGGGGTACTTATGTTGATTTCATGTGATTTGAAGCCCAAGTGTTAGGAAGATTATATATTTGGGTTCTAGGCGGGTACCAAGGGTTAAAGTTAGAAAATAAGCAGGCCAGAATGAGATTTTGATGCCTCACATTCGCGAGGTCTTTTGTACAGGAAAGCTCGCGTTCGCGAGGTGGTGATCGAGCATGTTTTCTATTCGCGTAATTAAGCTAAATCGAATGCGATGTATGATATTTTTTAGGCTCGCGATCGCGAGGCCTGGAGAGCAAAGTGGCTCGCGATCGCGTCATAGGAGCTTGACGAGTAGTTTTTACTGAAACATAATTTTATGAAGGAAACAACTCACTTTTTTGGCCGTCTTTGGGGGCAATATAGGTGATTTCTGGTGATTATTAGGAGAACTCAAACTTCATTCAATCAACTTAATCATTCCGGGAACGCGCATCAATCCATTCTTCATTGAAGATAAATCATCTGATTAGGTTCATTCTTTTGTCAAAAACAATGAATTTCTCTAGTTATTTGATTGTGATTTATTTTACCATTATGATTGTTCGCTAGGCTTTTAATGTTCATCTACACTAATAACTTTGGTGTTGGATGTATTTTTATTGATTAATAGTTCTTATGTATGATATTTGAAAGCTTGAATAAAAGATCCATTCTTATTGATGTTAATCATTTGTATTCTTTTGATTGATTTGTTTGTTTAATTGAGAGAACTCTTGTTAATTTAACACAATGATTTACAATTGATATGTCTTAATTAATTTTTTGCTAAACCGAACCACGAGAGTAAATTGAATTTGAATGATTTATACGATATAGGGTTGAATTGTGTGCAATGAACACTGACATAATTGTTTATTTAAGTCTTTAATCTAGTTAAATTATTTGGTAACAGTCGAAAATGTCTTAGGTGACAGGGAACCATGCATCGTGTAATTTAGTTTGTGTGTTTGCTCAAGAGAACTTTTGGTTAAGATTCAAATCATAATATTCAAAGGTTAATCACTTTGTTTTGATGATGACACACAAGAACCTAGTAGTTAATCGTATGTAGGACGACATGAGTTCATAAGCCTAAACTATCTCTAGCAAAAGACCAACACATAATCAATTACCTTGGTAAAAATGCTACACGGCTGTACTACGGTCGACCGTGAAACCAACCGTGTGTATCCTGTATCAACAACAACAACAAAACCCAATACCACATGAGTGGTGTATGGGGGAGGTGAGATGTAGACAATCCTTCCCCTATCCGAGAATAAAGACAAGTCATTTCTTCACCCAGAGTGAAACACTCTCAAAAGTAGAGAAAGTCATCCCTCTCTCTATTCGACGGATAAAGAGATTGCTTCCGAGAGGACCTCCGGCCTTTAAGTAGGAAAATGTTTTAAAAAAATAAAAATAATTAGACGCCATGAAAATGGTAGAATCAAATTTTCATGGGTTTTAATTCCTGCCTGGAATTTAATTTTGGCTCTAAGAGTCAGTCAAGTCGCCAATAAATCGACGATTGTTGTCAACGAGTTCAAGATTTTCTAAAACTGTAAATCTACGGCTGACTTCACGGACGATCGCAGCCAGACCGCAGTTTTCTCTGTTACCAAATTCATCCACTTTAAGATAAACCACTTTGAGGCATCTATAATTTATGAAACCTTTTTAAACACACTTTTAATTGTTGCCCTTTTTGATCTCAAAAGAGTTTTGAACCAAAAGATGTTAATTTTTACTAATCACACCTAATGACATCTTAATGACACTTTAAGCTTGATTTAGACTAAAACACTCAAGTGTCATATCTCTTTATCCTAATGCATAGTGTCATTTAAACATACTAATAATGCTCATTAAAGTCCCAATTAAAGAGTTGCTCTCCCATTGATTTTATGTATCATTATTTGTATGAAAATGTAATTAGCTCAAGTCTAGTCAAGATGTAACAAGATGCATTATGTTCAAACTAGACTCAAACTAGTTCATTTAAGTTGTAACAATGTTCTAAAAGGCAAGAAACTCTCATAAGCTAAATGACAAGTGATTAAGAAAGGTTGATGAAGATTTTGGAAGATAATGGTTTGTCAAGAGACAAAAATATGCAATTACCTCTTTTGGTAATCAATGACAAATGGTCAAAGATTAAAGACTTTCTTCTTTAATGGACATGTCAACTTTCAAGCTTATGTCCAAAACATAAAAGGTAATGAGGATAATTTCAGAAATAATTGGTCTTTAGTTGCAGCTATTCAACAAGGGAAAATGACAATTTTCAAAGGACAAAAACAGCCATAAGAATCAGATATCAGAGGTACACGGTCGAACCACGGTCGACCGTACAGTGAGCCTTATGACTTCCAGGCAGATTTCTCTTTCCTATAAAAGCCAAGCCTTGAAGCATTTGAAAACTCACCTCTTGCACTCATATTTTCTCATACTTACTGATATCATTCTTATAATTAATTTGTAATCTTTTAGAGTGATTCTAGCAAGATACTTGTAAGCTTAAAGTTGTAAGTTTACTTGTAAACTATCTTCTTAAAGGGATCTAGAGGATAGTTGTGGTTTCACTAGGATAGTTCATTAGGATCTTGTGGTAAGAGCTATAGGTGTTTGTGAAGTCTTCAAAGGGACATAAGAGTTCACAAGATGCGGCTTATCGAAGTACTAGTGTTGTATCCGGACACTCCACCGAGTTTGGAGTATCAAAGTGAAGAAAAATCTCAATTCGTAGAATTGAGGAGTGGATTAAGGAAGATTAGTTAACATCTTCCCGAACTACTATAAATCGTTGTGTTTGTTCTCTCTTCCCTTATCTTTTAATTACAATTTGTCATATATTTGTATTGTTAGCATTATTAGAGAACAAACATTTCAAATCACACTATATCAAGTTCAAGTTCAACAAAAAGCAAAGAAAATTTTGAAAAATCGACTAAGTAACTATTCACCCCCCCTCTAGTTACTTTCAAGTGGTATCAGAGCGGTTGCTCTAAACGTTTTGTCAAAAATTATTAATTCGAAATAAAAAACTAATTTTTGCAAATCTTAGAGTTTAAGATCATGGAACAAAAATTTGAGAACTTGAACTATAGTGAAGGATGTTCCATGCAAAGGCCTCCACTTCTTGAAAGTGAAGGATTTTGCTATTGCTAGCATCGATTTGAAATGTATGTCCGTTCCAAAGATATAGACAATTGGGACATTATTACTAAAGGTGACCATGTTCCACTTAAGTTTAGTGATGATAAGAAAACTAAAATATATATACCCGAAGAAGAATGGACTAAGGAACATAAGATAGAAGTAGGCAAAAACTATGAAGCTAAGATGATCATTTTTAATGCATTGCCTAGGAAAGAATATGAGAGAGTTTTTATGATGGGTAGTGCTAAGGAAATTTAGGATAGCATCATGGTTACTTATCATGGAAACCCACAAGTCATAGAAAATAAAGTAGAATTGCTTATAACTAAATATGAACAATTTGCTATTGAAGATTATGAAAAAATATATAGTGCCTACACTAGATTTAACAATATTTGTTCAAGTTTGAAAGCTCTAGATACAATATACACGGATAAGCAATATGTTCGTAAGTTCTTAAGGGCTTTACCATCAAGATGGAGACCAAAGGTGACGGCAATTGACGAATCAAAGAATGCGGAAAAGCTAACTCTAGATGAACTCATTGGAAATCTCAAAGTACATGAGGTTATCCTAGATAAGATGATGAGTTAGAAAAGGCCAGGAGAGAAAAGAACAAGTCAATCGCTTTAAAGGCTAAGATCCATGATGAATATGACATCGACGATGACGATGATGATATTCTCAATGATGATGAGAAAATCTCATTCATTGTTCGCTCATTCAAGAAATTCTATCAAAGGCCGGGAAACCATATTCGTCCTCCGATGGAACAAAGTAAAACGCCATTCGATCCCAAGAAAAAGTTTGTACGAAAATGCTTTGGGTGTGGTGATCCAAATCACTTAATAAGTGAATGTCCTAAAAGAAAGAATGAAAAGGCCTTTCTTGGAGGTTCATGGGATGATGAAGAAAACGACACTCAAGAAGAAGGAAAGGAAACGTGTCTCATGGCCATTGACATACAAAGTGATGACGACAAAGGATCACAAGTCGGACAATCCGACAATGAGGTACTTCAAAATTCCTTTGAGTTTAGTATTGACAACTTTGCTAAATTATGCATCTTGAGTAGTAAATTAAGTGACAAAAACACAAGTCTAAAGGAAGAAAATAACTTTCTTAGGTTAGAAATCTTACAACTTAAATAAAGAATATCTAACTCACAACAATGTCTTACATGTGATGACTTAAAGTATGAAAACTATGCCTTGAACAAAACTAACAAACTACTCGAAAATAAAATTAAGTTTTCAAGATATGAAGGAAGTAGTAAAGTGTTAGAAAACATCTTAAGTGTTCAAAAATCAACAAGTGATAAACAAGGGCTAGGATACAAGGAAAATACTTTTGAGACAAAATCATCCAAACATAAGCCAATAGTATTTGTTAGACCTCAAGTAGTAGAAACATTAAAACCAAAGGGCTCCATAACTAATCAAGTTAAGACAAGAGGAAAAGAAATCAAATCATTTATAAAAAATTCTTCAAGAAAAATGATTAATCAAAATTCTAAAAGGGTCGAAACTAAAAGGAACAACAAAATCAAAATTGTTAAGAAATGGATTAGAATAGGAGTCTTTAATGCTAATCATCCCGGACCCAACAAACATTGGGTACCAAAGTTATTGATTAATCAAATATAGGTTTGTCTCAATGGTGTTGTACAAAATGAAGAATGGATAATTGATAGCGGATGTACAACACACATGACGGGCAATAAAGAATTCTTCACAAAGTATTCGGAGCACAATGGAGGTGATGTAATCTTTGGTGGCGATGTGAAAGGAAAAATCATCGGTAAAGGTAACATTACTAATCAAAAGATTACACTTGATAATGTGTTACACATTAAAAACTTAAGTTTTAACTTGCTAAGTGTAGGAAGAATATGTGACAAAGGATATAACATGACATTTACTAAAAATTCATCACACATAATAAAAGATGGTAAAAGTGTCATAAACGGAATTAGGAAGAAAGATCTTTATACATGCAAATTGGATGATTTTAAGCATGTAGATATTTGTCTCACATCTATACATGATACTACTACTTTGTGGCATAGGAGACTAGGGCATGCTAACATGAAACTAATTCATAACATATCCTCAAAGAACATAGTTAGAGACTTGCCTAAATTAAAATATGAAATCCATTTTTGTGATGCATACAAAGTAGGAAAACAAGTTCATGAAAGTCATAAACCTAAGAATTTTTTCTCTAATAAAAGATGTCTAGAACTTTTGCACATGGATTTATTTGGGCCATCGGCCGTTCAAAGTTATGGAGAAAATTTTTATACTTTAGTAATAGTAGATGACTTTTCAAGATACACATGGACACTATTTATAAAGCATAAAAATGAAGCTTGTGAATGATTTATAATTTTTGCTACTAAGATACAAAATTTGCTTGGTTGTACTATAGTAACAATTAGAACGAATCATGGTAGAGAATTTGATAACGATGCTCAATTTGGAGTCTTTTGTGATTTAAATGGTATCACTCATAACTTCTCGGCTCCTCGCGCACCTCAATCCAATGGGGTTGTTGAAAGTAAAAACCGAAATCTTTAAGAAATGAGTCGAACTATGTTAAATGAACAATCAATACCTCAAAAGTTTTGGAGTGAAGCCGTTGCCACCTCCACCTACATTCAAAATAGAGTCCTAATTAGGCCATCAATGGATACAACACCTTATGAAATTTTAAACGGTAGAAAACCAACCATAAGTCATCTTAGAGTATTCGGGTGCAAATGCTTTATCTTGAATAAAAAGGAATATCTTACAAAATTTGAGCCTAAAGCTTACGAAAGAGTATTCTTAGGATATTCGTTAGAAAGTAAGTCATATAAGGTTCTAAATAAATATACGAATGTCATAGAAGAATCCCTAGATGTCACATTCGATGAAACTCCTCCACCACCTAAGACTAAACCTTTAGAGGATGATGATGTGATTGAACAAGATGCTATAGAAATAATGCCAACTCAAATCGAGTTCAATGACACCAATGAGGATGGATCTCATTTGAAACCAAGTAAGGATAACTTAGCATCCTCAATAGATATTAAACATATAAAGGATCATCCCATAGACCAAGTCATAGGAGACATCAACACTAGAACCACTAGGTCACAAGCATTTAACCTAATTGCCAACTATGCTTTTATCTCCCAAATAGAACCTAAAAATATTAAGGAAGCCCTATTAGATGAAAGTTGGATAGAAGCTATGCAAGTGGAATTAAATCAATTCCAAAGGAGTGATGTATGGGATTTGGTTCCTTTACCAAGTGAGAGCAACATCATAGGTACAAAATGGGCCTATAGAAATAAACTAGATGAAGATGGCAAAGTAGTTAGAAACAAAGCTAGACTAGTTACACAAGGATATAGCCAACAAGAGGGAATTGATTATGATGAAATATTTGCTCCCGTCGCTAGGCTAGAGTCAATAAGAATACTTCTTGCATATGCATGTGCCAATAATTTCAAACATTATCAAATGGATGTCAAAAGTACCTTTTTAAATGGTATCATAAATGAAGAAGTTTATGTATCACAGCCTCCGAGGTTTGAAGATTTCGAAAAACCTTATCATGTTTACAAACTTAAAAAGGCTCTCTATGGAATTAAACAAGCCCCTAGAGCATGGTATGAAAGACTTGGATCCTTTTTAATAAATAATGAGTTTGAAATGGGAAAAATTGATAATACACTCTTTATCAAAAGGCATGAAAAGGATTGTCATAGTTCAAATATATGTTGATGATATTGTATTTGGGCCTACTAACGAATCTCTTAGCAATGAGTTTTCTAAGTTAATGCATGATGAGTTTGAAATGAGCATGATGAGTGAACTTAAGTTCTTTCTCGGACTACAAATCAAGCAACTGGAAGATGGAACATTCATCAATCAACCAAAATACGTTCATGAAATGATCAAGAAATTCAGAATGGAGAACTCAAAACCAATGGCGACTCCAATGGCAACAAATGTGAAACTTACTTTGGAAGGAGAAGGAGAACCATTCGATAGTACTAAATATAGGGGAATGATTGGATCCCTTCTTTATTTAACGGCAAGTCGTCCCGACATCATGTTTAACATGTGGTTATGTGCAAGATTTCAAGAAAATCCAAAGACGTCGCACGTAGAAGCCGTTAAAAGGATCTTTAGATACTTAAAGGGAACAATGCATCTTGGATTATGGTATCCAAAGTTTACCAGGGTTGATATTATGTGTTTTGCGGATTCCGATCATGGTGGATCAATGATTGATAGAAAGAGCACAAGTGGAGTATGCGCGTTCGTGGGGCTTTGCTTAACGTCATGGTTCTCAAAGAAGCAAACGTCCGTTACATTGTCTACCACCGAAGCCGAATACGTAGCCATGAGAAGAGCATGCGCACAAGTGTTATGGATGAAGCAAACCTTCCTCGATTACGGTATCATCTCATCTGAAATACCTATATGTTATGATAAAAAAAAGTGCTATAGACCTATCAAAAATCAAATATTGCACTCTAGGACTAAACACATAGACATTAGGCACCATTTCCTTCGTGACCACGTCTAAAATGGTAATATTGTGATAGATAAGGTAGAATATGCGGAAAATATAGCAGACATATTCACTAAGCCCCTTAAAAAGGAAACCTCTAACTTGTTTAGGAATGGGTTAGGAATGATGCAACACACTCCGTAAAATTCTATCCTGATCACGCACGATCGAATCACGGTCAACCGTGTGGAGAGTCGCCTGATGTCTGACAAAATTCTTTGTCCTTTATGCTTTTCTTTTAATATCCAAACAACCTTTCCACCAACCACATCTCCTCTTTAAACCCAACCACTAAATTCTTAGATTTACTTTTGTCCTATCTTCAAGTACTTTTCAAAAAGTGGTCCATACTCTTTCAATTCTCTTTAAGGTAAGCATCCAAAATCTTACTTTCAATTATTGATTATATTTGTGATCTTTTCAAATTAATAGGAACACTTGTTGATTGCATGTTTTTATTAAAATATATGAGTAAAATTGTTCTAAAAAGTTTTTTTTTTATTTCTTGCATAAAAACTCATATATGCTTTAAAGTTTTGAACTCACTCATGCACAAACACATATATTTGAACAAACCATTATGATACTTGTCAATCTCATGACTAGTATCTACTCTTGACAACATAGAGCAAAATGATGAAACTTGTCTAAATTTTCAAAATAAAAATAGTACAATTTAATTTCAAATTCATAGTTTTCAAAATGAGTCTAGACAAGGACTAATCTACACATGTTTAGTATATAGATTTTCAAACTTAACAACTTGATTATTTTGCTAAATTTGTGGCTTTTCTAGGAAATGACCAACACGAGAAATCAACGTATCACGAACAATAGGCAACACATGGAGACTAGAACACTTCATGAGGAACGTGTTGTTCATCATACCGAATTTTCCGAATTAACTCAGCTTTTCGCCCATAATAATTGCTTCTCTTTTCTTGAGCTTGATGAAACCATTTATCCAACATTAATTAGGGAATTCTATGCTAATCTTGATGTTTCAAATCCCGACCAAGTTGCACTTCGACTTTTCGATACACCTTACACTTGGTCTTTTGAACAATTCGCAACCGTCATGGCCATTCCTTCAAATGGGCGTTCCTTCTATACTCCTTCAACCGATCTACGGTCACTAAACCCTACATTTCCATTGCAACCCATCAATCTCGCCTATCTCACTACTCAAAGAATGGGTTATCTTCGAGAACTAGGAACTCGTCCACTTCCGTACTCAAACCATCTTAATAGACTTTTCCGATTTGTTGGTGCCATCAACTCCTCTCAAATTCCTTAACCCGTGTCCACTATTCCGCTAACCTTTTGGGAAGCTCATTCGGTGATTATTCTCTCTTCCGACAATGAAAGTTCAACAATCTCCGATGCGTTTAGCACCAACGACATCTATCCTTAGAAACAATCAATGTTGGTTAAGAATAATATATAAGGGCGGGTAGATATAAACACTTCTCCTAGGATTCAAGCTTGTTATGTATTAATTATTGTAATGCACTTGCTATGCTTATCATGCTTATTACTCTTTATATCTACTATTGGTTCGAGGGGGAGCCATTTTACTTATTAGCAGGGACAAATGATAAGTATGTATGATTTAAGAGGGAGCATTACTCTAGGGCATGCTTAGTTCCATGTGGGACTAATCTTTTTGCTTCGACAAAAGGGGGAGAAAGTGTATGGTAAGTGATGTTAATACTTATGTCGACCTACATAGTTAACACTTACTCATGTGTTTGTCATCATCAAAAAGGGGGAGAATGTTGGTTAAGATTCAAATCATAATATTCAAAGATTAATAACTTTGTTTTGATGATGACACACAAGAACCTAGTAGTTAATCGTATGTAGGGCGTCATGAGTTCATAAGCCTAAACTATGCCTAGCAAAAGACCAACACATAAGCAATTATCTTGGTAAAAATGCTACACGGCTGTACTACGATCGACCGTGAAACCAACCGTGTGTGTCCTGTATCAACGAGTTCAAGATTTTCTAAAACTGTAAATCTACGGCTGACTTCACGGACGACCGCAGCCCGACCGCAGTTTTCTCTGTTACCAAATTCATCCACTTTAAGATAAACCACTTTGAGGCATCTATAATTTATGAAACGTTTTTAAACACACTTATAATAGTTGCCCTTTTTGATCTCAAAAGAGTTTTGAACCAAAAGATGTTAATTTTTACTAATCACACCTAATGACATCTTAATGACACTTTAAGCTTGATTTAGGCTAAAACACTCAAGTGTAATATCTCTTTATCCTAATGCATAGTGTCATTTAAACATACTAATAATGGTCATTAAAGTCCCAATTAAAGAGTTGCTCTCCCATTGATTTTATGTATCATTATTTATATGAAAATGTAATTAGCTCAAGTCTAGTCAAGATGTAATAAGAATCATTATGTTCAAACTAGACTCAAACTAGTTCATTTAAGTTGTAACAATGTTCTAAAAGGCAAGAAACTCCCATAAGCTAAATGACAAGTGATTAAGAAATGTTGATGAAGATTTTGGAAGATAATGGTTTGTCAAGAGACAAAAATCTGCAATTACCTCTTTTGGTAATCAATGACAAATGGTCAAAGATTAAAGACTTTCTTCTTTAATGGACATGTCAACTTCTAAGCTTATGTCCAAAACATAAAAGGTAATGAGGATAATTTCAGAAGTAATTGGCCTTTAGTTGCAGCTATTCAACAAGGGAAAATGACAATTTTCAAAGGACAAAAACGGCCATAAGAATCAGATGTCAGAGGTACACGGTCGAACCACGGTCGATCGTACAGTGAGCCGTATGACTTCCAGGCAGATTTCTCTTTCCTATAAAAGCCAAGCCTTGAAGCATTTGAAGACTCACCTCTCGCACTCATATTTTCTCATACTTACTGATATCATTCTTATAATTAATTTGTAATCTTTTAGAGTGATTCTAGTAAGAGTACTTGTAAGCTTAAAGTTGTAAGTTTACTTGTAAACTATCTTCTTAAAGGGATCTAGAGGATAGTTGTGGTTTCACTAGGATAGTTCATTAGGATCTTGTGGTAAGAGCTATAGGTGTTTGTGAAGTCTTCAAAGGGACGTAAGAGTTCACAAGGTGCGGCTTATCGAAGTACTAGTGTTGTATCCGGATACTCCACCGAGTTTGGAGTATCATAGTGAAGAAAAATCTCAATTCGTAGAATTGAGGAGTAGATTAAGGAAGATTAGTTAACATCTTCCCGAACCACTATAAATCATTGTGTTTGTTCTCTGTTCCCTTATCTTTTAATTACGATTTGTCATATATTTGTATTGTTAGCATTATTAGAGAACAAACATTTCAAATCACACTATATCAAGTTCAAGTTCAACAAAACGTAAAGAAAATTTTGAAAAATCGACGAAGTAACTATTCACCCCCCTCTAGTTACTTACAGAACTCTTGGTGTATCGATCGAGTAATTTGCATGCATTAGTAAATTAATTGGGTCTTAATCACAAATAATCTGACACCGAAAGTAAAAGGTTTAGATGAACATTCTTATGTAATTTGAATTCAAAACTATTTTAATTACTTTCATTTGCTATACTTTTTATAAACATAAAAATTCAACAATATTGTCTTTTATTTTATACCATCTCTTGATTAGCCGGTCGTTAAACGCCAACCTCAATATTTAGTACTTGTTTATTTTAGTTTCCTAGTGTTCTTACTACGTTATAGTTACAATCTT
Organism: Rutidosis leptorrhynchoides; assembly: GCF_046630445.1. NCBI lineage: Eukaryota > Viridiplantae > Streptophyta > Magnoliopsida > Asterales > Asteraceae > Rutidosis > Rutidosis leptorrhynchoides. Next base: position 401,852,635 of record NC_092338.1, on the reverse strand, counting down.
AATTTGCGTTTAATGTTATCGTTAGGATGAACTTTGACTTTATCAATTTTTGTACTATTATAAGATTGAGTACACTTGACAAGATGTGTTTTAGTCTATAAACCGATACTTTTTCATTAATAAATTATATACTCGATTTTACACATCAAGATGCATATAAGGGATATCACCAAATTATGATGGCAGCTAAGTCGGCCTTTCACATAACTTATAGAATATTTTGTTATACAAACATGCCCTTATTTTGGTTTTTTATCCGGTTTTGTTTTTTGTTTGTAACGAAAATGGCCTTATTGGTGTATGCAAATTATTTTGTTTTTTTATTATTTCAGGCAGATTGTGTTTATTTTGTTATTATCCAGTTTTGTTTTTGTTTGTGTATGCCCACACACACACACACACACACACACACACACACACACACACACACACACACACACACACACACACACACACACATATATATATATATATATATATATATATATATATATATATATATATATATATATATATATATATATATATATATATATATGTATGTATATATGTGTGTGTGTGTGTGTGTGTGTTCTATAGTTTCTAATAAATCTCTATAATGATTTTGTCATAAATAAGAATTATCCAAGCTTAATTTTTTTTATAAAATAAATAAAAAATTCTAAACTTATTTAATAAAAGTATTAATATGTTTATTGTATAATATATGAAGCAATATGTACAACTTTATGATTATATGTACAATATGTGAAGCATTATATATAACCTTATGATAAAACACCTCATGACCATATGAACAAACTTTAAAATAAATTGTAATTTTTTTTACAGAATACCCCATGAATACATATACAAACTTTGAAGAATATTTTACAACCTTCATATAATAATTGTATTTTAATTTTAAGAAAAAAAAATTCAAGAGACATTTGTTACAGGATTATTGATAATTATTATTAAAAATATAAATACTAATTTTTTAAGCAAGTTTTATTATTATTATTCACTATTATAATTACAATTGCAATTATATTTATTATTACTCAAATATTAGTTCTTTTTACGGGATTAACTACGTTATATATGTATGCGAAATAAATTTCTCAATAAAAAGTTGTAATGTAGGTTTTTATGACAAGAAAAATAGTAATTGTGAAGAAAATTGGAAGATGATGGTGAAAGAATGAATGTAGTTCATTTATTTTGACAAAATTAAGTACATCAATATGTTTGTAAAAACAACGATAAGTTTCTTAGTCGGAATTCGTGGTTCCACGGGTCAATAAACTAAATGACTTTAACATTTACATTCACTTAATACCTAAAATATATCATTAAACTGTTTAATTTAAACAAACTCATGATTCCACGAGTCATTTCACTAGTATATATATATATATATATATACATAATGTACCTAATTAAAATTTATTTACAAGAACATAGAAATTTTGTTGAAGATATAATACATATATTAAATTTATATTTATATAATATACTAAAACCATAACAGAATTTGGTTGTTCAAGTAGTGGAAACGACAATCAAACACAGGGATACAAATGATAAATTGGTATAAACTTAAGGGGTATTAGATGTAACTTCAAGGGGTGCAACCTATAACTATTCATTTACATGAGGGGTACTAAACGTAACTTTTATATTTAATATAAAAACTATTAAACAAAACTCACCAAATATTTTGACAGGACTTATTTTTTTTTCACCGCGAGTTAAACATCTCAGTCACCACCGTTCATATAACAACCCGGAAATTTTTGACTAAATTTAAACATAACTTTTATATGATTTCGAAATAATTATGCATTAGTATTAATTCGTTATATTAATATTATTATTAATATCATTTTAATAATATATCACTAGTCATTAATATCAATTGTATATATACATGTAAATTATTACATTATTAGCATTATTATTTTTATAGTTATTAATACCATTATTAATATTAATATTATTATAATTAGTAGTAAAACTTTGACTTTAGTTATATTATCATTTTCAAAAGATAATATATTGATATGAAATTTAACACATTTAATTTGTTATCTGTACTAATATTATTATTATTATTACTCTCATTATTATTAATATCAATATTAGATATAATGTTATATATAATATATAGATATGAAAGTTGATACATTTAATTTGTTATAGTTACTAATATTATTATTATCATTATTAATATCATTATTATTAATTTTTGTTATCATTAAATATCATTACTAATATTATTATTAAAATTATTAGTATTAACATTTAAGGATAATATTAGTAGTACCATATTGACTAAAACCTTTATTTTAGTATTATTATCATTATTATTATTAAAATTATGGTTATTTTTATAAAACAACTTATTATTACTATTATTAATATTATTATTATTAATTCTATTATTATTATTAAAAGTATTTTTATTATTATATTTATTAATATAATTAAGTGAAGTAATACAAATATATAAAAAATTTATGAAATAGACAGATACCTAATTAGGTCAAGAACACTATCTGTTTTTAATATTTTTTTACTAATCGTGATTTCCATAATCTGCTTTTTATTTTTTTATTTATCGTGATATATTTTTTATGCTTCTACTGGTTTTTATTTTGTTTTTTTTGTCAATCAATAATCACAACACAACAAATTCGATTGATTATAAGTACCACAAGCAATTCATTCAATTACATACTGCAATACAAATCAAAAATAGAAATATAATTTTTTTTTGCTCGATACCTTTGTTCTATAACTTTTTAGCCAAATCTCGAATTTGAAATTAATTTCAAAACGTAATATTGCAGTCTTGTTAGGAATCGATTACTCAAACTATCTTTAAAGTTTCAGTTCTCAATTCTCAAAATCAAAGTCGAATTTTAGAGTCAAATTTTTATTGTCAAAAGTCAACTGTTTTGTTCTTGGAGAAATTCGTAATCGTTTTGACGTTTCAAGTGCAATTGACGATTCCATTAGTTTCTAAATATGATTTTCAAACTATTTCGTGAAGAAAGCGTGTTCTAAAACCAACTTAAAATCAAAAATCATTATTATATTTTTTTTCTTATTTTCGCGAACAGCAACAGCTTATTTTTTTTTATTTGTTTGATTTAACTAAATTATCCAACTTAGGTTAATTATGATTCATTTTCAAGTCCTAAATCAAACCATTAAACCTGCTGTTATGATTTTGGTTATACCTCACGAGTTAAAGAAGAAGAAGAGGAAACAAATAATTAAACGAGTTATATATTGTGGTTCGTGATTTAAATCAGAAAAAAAAAGTTAGAGTAATGGTTAAGGGCGTTTGCGGGTGAGTGAGTGGTCGCGGGTTCGAGTCCGGGCTGAGGCTTATTTTTTTAGAAAGCCTATTTCATTAAGGTAGTTATTCATTTTATTATTATTATTATTATTATTATTATTATTATTATTATTATTATTATTATTATTATTATTATTATTATTATTATTATTATTATTATGATTATTATTATGATTATTATTATTATTATTATTATTATTATTATTATTATTATTATTATTATTATTATTATTATTATTATTACCATTATATTTATTAATGTTATTATTAGATATTAGTATTATTATTGTTAGTATTCTTATAATTAAGTATTATTATCATTTTTATAAAAAAAGTATCATTATTAGTATTTTTATTATTAAACTTATTATCATTAATATCATTCGTAGTAAATTGGTTATTTTATAGTTACTATTATTGTCGGTATCATTATTTTAAATCTATCATTTTATTAAAAATTAGCATTTTCATTTAGAGTAACATTTTACTAAAATTATCTTTTTATTATCAATAAAAACTATCACTATTATTATTAGAATAATCATTATCACTATTATTTTAGTAACCTTATTATCACTACAATTATTATTAAAGTTATTAACATTAATACTAATATCATTATTTTTATGATTATTATGACTAATACTAAAATATTTTAATTTACCTTTTTAAATTAACATTAAATACTTATTTCAAATATTGAAAAACAAATATATATTAAGTTTTAATAAACTATAGTATGCATATTTACTACAAACTATTGTATCGTATCATATTTACTACAAACTATCGTATCGTATTTACTACAAACTATCGTATCGTATCATATTTAAATTAACTCTGTGCTTGTTCAGTGCCATCTTATGCATATTTACTACAAACTATCGTATCGTATCGTGAGTTTCATTTGCTCTCTTTTTATCTATATTTTTGGGCTGAGAATACATGTACTATTTTTATAACTGATAGACACAAGTACAAACTATTATGCGACCAACATGAGTATTTTTATTGTGTTCATTTGAAACATGCAAATCCCTGCTTTGTAATATCATTAATTGCTAGATGAACTAAAGTGGCAAACGGAATTATTATAGATAGCGCTATTGGGAGTAACGTCCCGCACTGTTGACCTCAGGTCAATTGGTGGTATAATAATGATCTCGACAATTATATATGTATTGTCTCGGGGTAAAATCGTTTAGTTTTGATATTATACGCTCATGGCATACTTTTGATATACATGATATATCGACTTTTATTATATTAAATCTTGTGATCTATTACTGAAATCATTATTTATAACAAACCTATGAACTCACTCAACCTCGTGTTGAGTTTTTAAGCATGTTTATTCTCAGGTACTTAAATATTGCTTCCGCTGTATATCTGCTGCTTTGATGATGATTTCTTGCCATGCTTGGAGTCTTCATGCATTACTTACCAATTCATTTAAAAACATTTAATGCTCTAAATACAATGTAATCTATTTATCTTCTGCTGCAAAACTCAATAAAACGTCTCATATAGAGTCGTTCTCGTTTATACAACCGTGATTTGATATAATTAGTCACAAATACCCGAGGCCCTATTTGGGGGTGTGACAGTTTGGTATCAGAGCAGTTTTGTTGTAGAGAACCAGGATTGCATTTTAAGTGTGCCTTATACAATTAGATACATTAGCAATGTAGGACTACAACTTTCCTTGACCATAGTGCCTTTAATTGTTGCCTTTAATTGTTAAATGTTACACTATACTTTAGAAACTTTACTCATCTTAGAATGCCGAGCTAATCTAAGAACTCTGCTCACTCTCCTAAGTACTATTCAATTCCGCCACCACATTTAAATACGACACCATGATTTCTGAAATTCTTGACACTCCTATGTCATCTATCATGGTTTTGTGTATTACATATGTATTACATGAAATGTTAACCATGATTCTTGAAATCTCTACTATTCATATTCATTACTTTCAAAATCTTTGCTTTCTCGTTATTTTTTATCATTGAATTTTCTTGACGGATGGCGTCTACGAAACTCTAGAATGGAAGGGTTTGGATTACTGATTTAAAGGATCCTATAGCTCAAGCCTCTAGACCTGAATAGGCCATTACGCACCATCTGTATTTTGGTTCACGTTTCGTCACTGCTCACTGCTCAGAAGATTTATCGATGCACGGGAAAGCTCTGTCAACCATGACTCCTTGTAAATAATTACTATGAGTGAATCATTTCTGACTCTCATATTCATGTTGGAAATTATAGCTTATTTCAAGGGATTCTATAAGTAGTTGAAAAGAATTATTACAAAGGATTTATAGCTTTTTTGGTTGTTGATCAAAGTTACTTTTTATAAAATTTACACTTGTACAATAATACAATAATAATAATAATAATAATATTAATATCAATTATTAAAAATCTTCAAATTCTTAGCGACAGATACACACTAGTGAACGGGCCCGAGCAAGTTTTTACCAAAAATGCAAATCTTTTTACCAAAAATGAATTCGTAACCAAAATATCTGAATATAACAATTAGCTACAACTAAAAGTTATTTTTTGTCAAACGTATGACTTATTTAGTTATGTACCCATAAGCCAAGTATATACCCTTTCGTTGAATTTTTTTATTTTTTTGGCAAAAAAATGAAAACTTTATTACGATTCTTTGTCTCGGAAAGATAAAAGAAAACATATCTACAACAAGAAAAACACGGACGAGGCTTGAAACAAATGAAACCGACCTAAAGGTGACTAAACACAAGCCTCCTCATAAACTAACGAAATACACGACCTTCAAACACAAGCTAGATATGAAAAAATAAAACTAACCAAGCAACTAAACAACAACAAACACACTATCTAATAACCGCCGATGTTGTTGTTGTCGACTCCAACGCTCACACTAGCCTTGAACGAAAAGGTCGACTCGATTCCAGTCCTATCGTCGGTGGAATTCAAACAACCATTCATAAAGTCGTCAAACAAACTCCCTTTTTTAACACACGACCTGACCCCGAATCCAACAAGACCACTTACAATCCCTATCCTTACTTATTTATAGGTCCCACTTATTTAAAATCTATACTTTTATATTTATAATTATTATTATATTATTATTTATATTTGCATCCTTAATGGTGGTAACATGTTACTCCCTCCGTCCCTATATTATTGTCCAGTATTTCATTTTGGGATGTCCCAAATTAATTGTCAACTTCCATAAATAGAAAGGAAAGAAGATATTTCATTGGTGGATCTAGAGAGAGAAGATATTTCATTGGTGGAGAAATAAAGTTAGTGGAATTTTCTAAAACTGTGTGTTTTTTGTCTGGTAACAATAAATATGGGACGGAGGGAGTATATTTAATTCTGGGACCGGATCCAGCATAATTTAGAAACATATTAATTCTTGTGGGACATTATGTTAAATGCTCATTCATATATACTCTCAAAAATCCATTTTAAAAAGAAGACGAAGATTAAAAAGAGATAGTATATAGTTCCATACAATAGGGTAGGATCAAGATGAAAGAACATGTCAGAGAAAGTGAGGGAACACTTTAAACCACACAGTCACCTATATTTAATTTTATTAGAAAATAGGGTTGTAATTGATATTTCGATTGGTTCTTGAATCGTGTAATCACTTTCTCGATTAAGTATTTCGAACCTAGAAGCCTCGGGTATCATGAAATTCTAATCGGAATAAGACAAGAACAAGATTTGATTACAGGCAAGAAGATTCAAATCAAAGCGTATTTGAGAGTGTATTTTCTGTGTGAATTTTCATATGAATGAATGCAAGTGTGCCAAAACAGAGATATTAAATCGGCAGTTTGAATTGAAGGGATACAACCCTTCAATTTGGCGGAAAAAGCTGTCCCTTGGACCCCGCAAGGGGGCGCAGCCCCCTTGACCCCCGCTACATTCTCGACAGTGTCTAGTCAACTATTACGGGCGTGTACTCCACACTCTCCGAACCCGTTGGTAAGTATGACTAGCTCACTCTTATTTTCACGTAAATCTCAATTGACCAAAATGATGTTGGATTACACTAAAATCACTAACAAATTTTAGAATATTGTTCCCACCCTGATCTCAATCATTAACTTCTCTAAATTTGTGACTCAGATTGCTTCCCCCCAATGGCGACTTTAGGTGATGACACATGGGGTCCGGTGACACCACTAGTTTTTCGAAATTTATCACAACATTTTTATTTTTTACGTATAGGACACCACTAATTATAAAAATAGGACCCCATAAATTTTTAGAGATTATAGTTTCATAGTTTGTACTACTAAAGTGTTTGAAATTAACCCACTTATGATATGATTTTTATAGTATGAGCCATTGTATATATTGGATATAAAAATAAATAAATTGTTTTCCAATTCTAATTCTTTTTTACTTCCTTCTACATCAATTTTTTTTTTGGTTCTATCTTCAATCCTTCATCATAGGAATGTCAATGGATCGGATATGGAGCGGGTGAGGGCGTGAAGTCATATCCACATCCATTTAGTTTTTGTTCATCTATATCCATTTAAATTTAGTTCATTAATCTATATCCATATCTAGTAGATTAAGCGAGTTAATGGATATCTATTGGATATTTAAGAAATCTTACAATATTTTCAAATATATAATGAAAAAGCGTAATATAACATGACATAATTTACAGTTCTTCCACCAAAATGTGTAATGTTTGTCTAAGAATGAACAAAATTTATTAAATTACTATCAAACATATATTACGACAAATTACGTGTAATTTTTATGTTGAGATATACATATTTTATTGTGAATACTCATGGTGAATATATTATATGGTTATGCGATTCATATTGATAATATGTTATAAAATTGCAATTTAAAATTGCTACTGTATAGGCTATTGATTAAAATAATATTTTAAAATTGCTACTGTATATGCCATTGCTACTGTATGTGCCATTAATTGCTACTGCATATGAACAACCTTATATTTTGCGAGTATTATTCAATTTTATGTTTGTGTTTTGGGCGCGACCCGACCCGACCCGACTTGACTTGACCCGACACGTTCAATATTTTGTACAAAAAAGTTATCAAATAAAATTTTGGGACCCCATTGGGTTTTGATCCTAGAATCACCACTGCTTCCCCTCACTTCCCCATTTTGTTTTTCCCTCTTGATCCTACCACTTAATACATGCAAATATGACATTCAGTTTTGACCCCGTCTCACGTCACCTTGTCAAAATCGATGGTGAAAGATTTAAAATAATCATTTCCTTCTACAATATAGACTTAGAAGTTAGATTAGACTAGATAAGAACATACTATATATAGATTCTGATTTGAAATGACGAGCTTGAAGTACGCATTCGAGTAAATGATGCACAACGGTATATATGTCAATCTTTCCGTTGGATCATTTGAATAACTTACTATTATATGAGTTATACTATGTTTCTGCCGTATTATTGATTTGAAGTGACGAGCTTGAAGTACGTACGTATTTGAGTAAATGCACAACTGTACATGTCAATTTTTCCGTTGGATCATTTTCATTTGAATACTTTCTATTACTCCGTATATGCCTTTAATTGGACTATGCGTTTCGTATTAAGTGGTACTCCGTATTTAATACGTACTCCGTACTTTTTTATTTCAATATAATATTTATAACTTTATGTGTATTGATTATAAAAGGTTTCACATTTAATATTTATCATGTACTGATGTAGATTGTGAAAACGAGAATATTATAAAAAATAGGAGACTTTTATCAAAAATGAAAGTTCCTAAAACGAAACAATAAGAGAACCGAACACACAAAAACAAAATTCAAAACCCACAAAAGAAAGAAAAATGACAAACGCAAAACACTAACCTAATAAATAACAACCACATCAACACCAAACCAAAGCTAAAACATTGAACCTCCACACATAATGACTAAACGCACAAAACCAAAACTACCGAAAAATTTAGTTGGTTTTTTTGGTTGCCTTTAATGTAAAGGGTTAGTTTTAAGATCCATGTAGACATAGTAATAGTGATATGAATATGAATATGAATACGCATTAATTAATAATAATAATAATATAGAAAGAACTTGCCTTAGTGAAGAAAACCAATGGAACGACTATTTTTAGTGACCGAAACAACATTCTCAACAGGATAAAGTAGCTGAGTGACCATGAAACTAGTATCTCTTCCCTTTTCATGAGTGATATCTTTGAAAATTTTTGTACATATGGGAACTTATTTGATAAACTTGCTCTCCCACACAAAATCAATGTTCCAATACATGTTGATAAAGACCATAACGTCACTCGAAGCAATGTTTGTTTCGGATGCTCCGTTTCAAATACCATCTTCATCGCAACCTACAACAATTTAATCACCACAACCTTATGTTCATTCTTATATGTAACTATATGCCCGTAACTTATTCCACCAATATAATTAAACGGTAAATGGGTATAGTTTATTTATTCACTGGTTTATCCGAGACTGTTTCCGATCCTTTCCTTGACCAACCTGGCCAAGATATGTTGTTAGTGTGGTCTGAACCTGATACCTCTTATGAGGATATTAGTACCAGAACTATTAGGTTAATTATCTTGTGATATGATGGTTAGCTATTCCACCTATTATTAATTGTATTCTAAAAAGATTCTGAAGATTATATTGTTAATTACTTACTTGATCAGGAGCTCCAATCATGGAAGATGAAGTTTGATAGAATTTGACAAGTGATTCATCCGTAACATGATCACTTGAAATGTTAATTGATGGTAAAAATGTGTCACATAAGGCGACTAAAGACTCCATTTCTCTAGAAGAGAGTGAACGAGCGTAGTTTTTATCACTACGTTCGTTATCACTCTTTTCTTGTAACGGAGATCTTTGCTTATTAGAAATCCCCGAAATTGTAGATTCCTTATTTTCTAACTTGCACCCTTTTGCCCACATCTTTTCATAGACAGTACTCCCATTAGGCTTCATAGTTTACAAAGGTTGTATGTTTTATTGAAAAGGTTCTCAATATGATTTGTATATCAAGAAATACACAGACAAAGAAGGATATTCATGTTAATATGTATTGAAAGAGAGGGTTTATATCACGTGTCTAAGAGAAAATAATAATAAGATGTTGAAAGGGGATATGTTAAAAGGTTGAGAGAAGTTGAATGAACTGATTGTGCCAAAAAGCTACCTACAATCATGCCTAGAATACTACAATCATGCCTAGAATAGAAGTTTTTTACTCGTACTATTTACGGAAGAGTATTAATCCAGCACTAACAAGTTATTTTTAGGCTGTATTGAGTCGACACAATCGTCGATTTATTGGCGACTTGACTGACTCTTAGAGCCTAAATTAAATTTCAGACAGGATTTAAAACCCATAGAAATTTGATTCTACCATTTTCATGGCGTCTACTTATTTTTATTTTATTATTTTTTATTTTTTTTAAAAAACTTTTTCCTACTTAAAGGCCGGAGGTCCTCTCGGAAGCAATCTCTTTATCCGTCAAATAGAGAGAGGGATGTCTTTCTCTACTTTTGAGAGTGTTTCACTCTGGGTGGAGAAATGACTTGTCTTTATTCTCGGATAGGGGAAGGATTATCTACATCTCACCTCCCCCATACACCACTCATGTGGTATTGGGTTTTGTTGTTGTTGTGGTTGTTGTTGTTTTTTCCGGTAAGCGAGTAAACTCTCCTATGAACGAGCACATTGGCTCCCGCATAGGAGGTAAAACCTCGGGTAATCAAGCCCCCCGAGCGCGAGACCTGGTACCGGGTGAATTGCGCATTATGTGCACCCTCTAGTCACAATCCCTTTTTTGAACAATTTGGCATAGCCAAGAATTGAACCCGGTGGTGTGCTTCATTGGGCAACTCGATGGCCACTCAGGCAAGCCTGAATACAAACAAACTAATTTCGGAGCGACAACTTGCTTTGCAAGCTGTCTAGAGTCGTGCTTAGTGAACCATCGTGGCCATGAGAGGTTTTGATGTTCTATGAAATCGAATTTCTGATCACCCATTTTAGTTAGTACGTGAAAAAGTCAGAATCGTCACTCTGCTGCCTATAAGTGATTTAGGGGGTGTTTGTCTTTACGTTCTACAACTTGATTATCACGTTTTCAAATAAATAATTAGTTTATAATGTTTGACAAGTTAATCAAAAAAACTTAATTATTTGCGATTTGAAAAAGCAAGTCACCCCTTAATATAGCAAAACGTGATTATCAAACAGTATAACACGTTTGATAATACTTAATTGACTGATATTTAATTATTGTGTTATCGAACAGTATAATCTAATCAAAACACTATTAAATTTATAACACGTTTTGATACAATCGATTATTTGATTCTAATTATATTTAATGCATAATTAAATTTCAAAACGCAAACTCAAACAACCCCATATCAAAGTGTTTTTTTAATTATGAAGTTAGTGCTTAAGCCTAGAGGTGATCAATATATTTGTAAAAAAAGGTTGGGTTAAGGTGTGTGAACTAAAAATAGTGTTAAAATTGTGCAAATTGTACAAATTCAACGGATCAAAATTTCATGTTCAAGGTACTCAAAGAAGAAAAGTAATATTACACGTACAGAATCCATTAGAAGATCTCATGATCAATTTTGATCATATTCTTTCTTCAATTTGTTAGGAAGAGAGGATCGCCTGGACATTGGGAGATATAAATTTGAGAAAAAATAATTCTATTACTCACAAGAATAGATTACACGAGTATTACAAAACTCAAAAAAAAAAAACCCCTCAAACTCACACATACTCTCTAGGTTGTGATTACACTTCTCTGAGTGATTTGGGATAATTTACAATTGAGGTTTGCACCTCTATTTATAGCTAAGATCTTATAGCGGTAGATAGGTGTGAACGAGGAAGGTGACGTGTGAACGTGGAAGGTTGGCGTCCGTCACCGTTTTCAACTTTGCTACTTTCACATGGTGTTCAAAGAAGGCTACTTTGAACATCTAGAAGGTGGGTTTCTAGATTGTAGGCTGGAAACCTTCAATTCTCCCCCTCCAGCCGAATCTACGAACATTCCAGTTATGTCTCTGCATAACTCCAATTTCTCTCGAGTCACCACCTTTGTCAACATATCCGCAGGATTCTCCTTTGTATGGATCTTCACTAGTCTCAACAGTTGTCGATCAATTACCTCGCGTATCCAATGATAGCGAATATCAATATGTTTTGTACGGGAATGGTACATGGAGTTCTTGCTCAAATCTAGAGCACTCTGATTGTCACAATGTACCTTGTACTCCTTTTGCTTGATTTCAAATTCTTGGAGATAACGCTTTAACCACAACATTTCTTTTTCAGCTTCTGCGGCAGCAATATACTCTGCTTCAGTTGTGGATAATGCAACACATTTCTGTAGTCTTGACTGCCATGAAACAGCTCCCCCTGCAAAAGTGTAAATGAATCCTGAAGTAGATTTCCTACTATCAGGATCTCCGGCCATATCTGCATCTGTATAGCCTTCCAAGATTGGATTAGCTCCCCCGTAACAAAGACATATCTTCATTGTACCTTTAAGATATCTGAGAATCCATTTTACCGCATTCCAATGCTCTTTCCCGGGGTTGGAGAGAAAACGACTCACCGTTCCCACTACATGAGCAATATCGGGCCTTGTACACACCATTGCATACATCAAACTTCCAACTGCTGAAGAATATGGTACTGAAGATGAAATGTCCCGTTCATATCGATTATAAACGTTCCATATTAATTGATTTCGTTGCGAGGTTTTGACCTCTATATGAGACGTTTTTCAAAGACTGCATTCGTTTTTAAAACAAACCATAACCTTTATTTTATCGAAAAGGTTAAAAAGACACCACTTAGATTATCCAGAAATGATAATCTAAAAATATCACACTTACACACTACCAATACATATTGGTTTACAATATTAATATGTTACAACAAAATAAATCTCCAATGCAGTTTTAAACAATATTATACAAACATGCTGACACAATATCTTGTCCATATTTTAGCATGCAACAGCGGAAGCTCTTAATAATCAACTGAGAATAAACATGCTTTAAACGTCAACAAAAAATATTGGTGAGTTATAGGTTTAACCTATATATTTATCAAATCGTAATAATAGACCACAAGATTTCATATTTCAATATACATCCCATACATAGAGATAAAAATCATTCATATGGTGAACACCTGGTAACCAACATTAACAAGATGCATATAGAATATCCCCTATCATTCCGGGACTCCCTTCGGACATGATGAATTCGAAGTACTAAAGCATCCGGTACTTTGGATGGGGTTTGTTGAACCCAATAGATCTATCTTTAGGATTCGCGTCAATTAGGGTGTCTGTTCCCTAATTCTTAGATTACCAGACTAAAAAAGGGGCATATTCGATTTAATAATTCAACCATAGAATGTAGTTTCACGTACTTGTGTCTATTTTGTAAAACATTTATAAAACTGCATGTATTCTCATCCCAAAAATGTTAGATTTAAAAAATGGACTATAACTCACTTTCACAGATTTTTACTTCGTCGGGAAGTAAGACTTGGCCACTGGTCGATTCATGAACCTATAACAAATATGTACATATGAAAGTGCTCCAAACGAACATATATTTAGTCGCAATATCATCCCAATATGTAAAGTTTTTAGTTGTAATTATTCTATTTTTAAGTTGTAATCGTTTAAATAAATAAATGTGAAGACAAAGTACGAAGATTAAAGAATTGAAGAAAAAGTGCCACTAAAGCCTGAAAAGTGCCACTAAAGCCATACTGCACTCAAAAGTGCCACTAAAAATGAGTTAAAGACTTGCGCGGATTTTGGGAGTTAAGGAAAATAATTTTTTGTGCAAATTACAAATTGCAAAACGCAAAGTTCAAGATATTAAATAGTACGAAAGGACGTTCGAAAATCCGGAACCGGGACCTGAGCCAACTATCAATGCACGACGCAACGGGCCAAAAATTATGAGTCAACTATGCACAAAAATATAATATAATATTTAAATAATTATATAAATTATTTATATATTATATATTAATTAAATATAACGTCGACAAGCTAGGAGACAAGGCAAAGTGAGCTGTCCAAAGGGGCCATGCGATCGCATGGCAGCAAAAACCTGGCCACATTGCTATAAAAGGCAGGCGTGTGGTCGAACTCAAAACACACTCTTTCAATCTCTCTCTCTGTAATATATATATATATATATATATATATATATATATATATATATATATATATATATATATATATATATATATATATATATATATAGTATAGGGTAATTTTATATTAGTTAGTTTGGGTTATGTAAAGGTTATTTTACGGGTTTTAAAGTCGAAGTTCTGTCCGTGTAACACTACGCGATAAATAATCAATGTAAGTTATGTTATCCTTTTTAAAATTAATGTCTCGTAGCTAAGTTATTATTATGCTTATTTAACCTGAAGTAATCATGATGTTGGGCTAAATATTAAAGACGGGGTAATTGGGCTTTGTACCATAATTGGGGTTTGGACAAAAGAACGACACTTGTGGAAATTAGACTATGGGCTATTAGTGGGCTTTATATTTGTTTAATTAAATGATAGATCGTTAATTTAATATAAGGATTTACAATTGGACGTACCTATAAATAACTACATACACTCGATCGGACACGATGGGCGGGATATTTATAAGTACTAATAATCGTTCATTTAACCGGACACGGGAATGGATTAATAGTCAATGGACTCATTAAAACAGGGGTGAATTACATACAAGGAAAATTAGTGTAATTATAGTTTAAGTCCCCAATTAGTTAGAATATTTGACTTCGGATATAAGGATAATTTGACGAGGACACTCGCACTTTATATTTATGACTGATGGACTGTTATGGACAAAAACCAGATGGACATATCGAATAATCCAGGACAAAGGATAATTAACTCAGGGTAATAAATTAAAATCAACACGTCGAATATCATGATTACGGAAGATTAAATAAGCATAATTCCTTTATTTCATATTTCATCGCACTTTTATTTACTGTCATTATATTTAATTGCACTTTTAGTTATCGTACTTTTTAATTATCTCAATTTTATTTATTGTCATTTTATTTATCGCAATTTTATTTATTGCACTTTAATTATTGTCATTTACTTTACGCTTTAAATTAAGTTATATTTATTTTTAATATTTTACATTAGGTTTTAACTGTGACTAAAGTTTTAAAATCGACAAACTGGTCATTAAACGGTAAAAACCCCCTTTTATAATAATAATACTACTTATATATATATATATTTATATATTTACAAATATAGTTTTAAAAATATAGCGTTAAACTCAGCTAGCTCCCTGTGGAACGAACCGGACTTACTAAAAACTACACTACTCTACGATTAGGTACACTGCCTATAAGTGTTGTAGCAAGGTTTATGTATATTCCATAAATAAATAAATAAAACTTGTGTAATTTAATAGTATTTTGTAGTAAAATTATAACTATTTCGTATACACCTCTGCTTTAACATCAAGTTTTTGGCGCCGCTGCCGGGGACTCGACGAAACGCTATATTTTTAATATATATTTGTAAAAATATAATTATATATAACTTTTAGAAAAACAATATAAAATCTAAAAAAAAAACCCTGGACTGACAGGCCATGCGGTCGCATGACCCATCAGCCTAAACCCCATGCGATTGCATGGGGTGGTCTGACACGTCTGACCTGGTACGCCATAAATGCAGTTAGGGTTTTTAATTTATAATTATTATTAATTAGGGTTTTAATTAGTTTATAATTTTAGTTTTAATTTATAATTTGTAATTTTAAATTTATTTATTATTATTAAATACATAGATTAATATTTTTATATAATAATAATATAAAAATAATATTTTTATAAAAATTGTAATTTTATCATTTTTAGTTTCTTTTTATAAATTGTATATTTATATCGCTTAATTCGTAATTTTTATATTTATCGTTCGTAAATAGTTTTAAGACTAGTAATTTTGGCGTAGTTACTTTATTTTTAGCTTTTAAGACTTTGCCATAAAATCCCTTAAGTGCCTTTTCTTTAGACTAAGATTTAGGTGCTTTAGAATTTTGCGACGCCATTTTAAAATTTCAGTACTTTTTAAGTTATTGCCGTTTTGGATATAGAATTCCTTTTAAGCTTTAATACCTTTAGACATAACTTTTAATATTTAGTTTTTAGAATACTAAGTTTCGACGCTTTATTTTCTTATTTTTATTTTTCGACTATTTGTTTTTCGACATTTATTTTTCGACCTTTTATTTTTCGACGTTTTTCGACGCGCTCTTTTTCTTTCTTATTTCTCGACGCTCTAGTTTTTAGGACTTAGAATTTTTTCTATTTCTTCTCTAAAATTTCAAAACGAAAAATTATTTTAAGCAGTTAAATTGATAGACATCCAAATTTTCTGGTTCGTAGTAATAGTTGGATTTGTTAGTGGCGAGTTGTGGGCTTCCGATTTAAAGGGTCCTGGCTACCTGCTGCATCTATTGGCTATTCGAAATGTGGGCAAAAGCAGAAAAGTCTATTAATTTGATAACTTATATAATTTTTAGTTTTATAACTAATAGGATAATTAGCAAATGCACCACATTGTAGCTAAATTTTGGTAAAAAGTGTATTATGGAAAATTTTGAGAATATGTTGGAAACTCTTTCTGACATGCGAAATCAATTAAATCAATACTCTCAAACGAGTGTTGATAAAAATTCATTCGGTCAATCTTGGATCACGAATGACGAAACGATAACTGGTTGTGAAATCTGTGGAGATTATCACTCAACATGGGAATGTTTTTATTACGTTCCTATGGAAAATTATGCACCCATAGAACCTGAATGGAATGATTATGAAGAATACAATTCAAATTGGGATTATTCCCAAGAATATATCCAAACTCAACAACCAGAAGACGAAGAACATTATGTGTCTGAAAATCTTTTAGACAATATGAAAATCAAACTCGAAGAACTCGATGCTCAAAATGAACAAATGAGAGAGTTTGTAAATCGGCAAGCTGAAACTCTATCAGATTACACACCTGTTGATCTGAGGAGTATTGTGCAAGAAAATCTCATATCATCGAATTTTGATGAATTCGAGAGCTCCGAAATCACCAATTATCCCGATGATACTTTTTATTCGGCTTTACCAATTTCACAACATATCGACACATTAGCCTCTACCGACGAAATTATCGATCCATCAATGGATGAAGAAGAAGTAAGGGTGACAAATTGGTACTCTTGGGAAAATGATAACGTTGAAAATTTTTCTCCCGAGACCAAAATGGTGGGACCGATAAGTACCATTAATGACGAAGAATTTGCTTCGATCCCGAAATTCACCATTCCACAACCTTCCAACCCAATATTCTCAATAAACGAGTCATCTACCAAAGATGAACTACAAGTTGTATAACAACCCTCATATTTCCATACCTGAATTGACTAATTTGACTATAGGGTTGTTATCCATACGTAATATATAATTAAATTCGACGTTGATCAAATATTTATTTTTAGTTGACATGTTCTGTTAACTAAAGTTTACACTAATTATATAAAATAACTTTAGTTAATATTAATGCGTATTATATTTAAAACTATATGTAACATAATTATTAATTAAATGATAAGTTATTTTAATAATTATATATATTTTTAGCTTATAAAAAAATAAAAATAAAAAGAAATAAGATTTTTTTTAATAAATTAAATAATGAGCCCATGAATTTTGACTAAATATTTTCAAAAACAAAAACTTATTAAAAACATTTTTAACATGTTTTTATTATTTTGTCAAAATTGGCACCTTTATTTTATTATTTTTTTTCTTTTCACCAACCATTTTTTACCTATAAATACATGGCTCCTCATTCATTTTTTCTTGCCAAACACAAAAACTTAAGTTATTCTCTCAAAACCTTGAAGAAAATTTGAGGTACTTTCTATTTTTATTAATTTTTTTCAATATTGTCATTTATATTTATATTTATTGTATATTCTTTGTAAAATTCGAAATTAATTATGTTTATATGTTATAATTAGTATTATAAGTGTTATGATGCATAAAAATAATTTTGATAATTTATGGAATATTATTTATAATTAAATACGAATTATGTAGTGTTTAAACGTAAAAACAATGTAAAATTGGTAATAAATACTTTTAACCAAAAATAAAATATATATAATTTTTTTCTGAGTTTTTAAAACTTATATAGATCTGAAAAAAATTATAAAAATAATTACTTGGGTCGAATTGGTATTTATTATATAATTAAACTCTATTATTATGTAATTCGAAGGTAAATTAAGAATAAATATAAAATAATAAAAAATATTTTTTTAAATATTTTTCTATAGGTTATTAGACTGATAGAAACTTACAAAAATTATAAAAATAATTATTTGGGTTTATTTAATAATTATGTAGAATTAAAATTTTTTTGTGAATACATTAAGGGTAAAAACAAAAATAAATACAAAAATATAATAAAAACATTTTTTTAAATTTTTCTACTAATCTATATGATTAACTAAAACTATAAAAATTATGTATGTAATTTTTAGATATTTAATTTATTATTTAGACATTTTTGAATAATGTTCGATTAATAAAACACTATTATTTTTGAAGTAATTTAGGTATTTATTTAATGGTAATTATATTTAATATATATAAGACATACTAAGGTATAATAACTAAATATTAAATAAAACTTAGGTTATATTATCACATATATAATTATTAAGTACATTAATAATTCGTTGTGTGTATACACCTAAAGTGAAGGTTAATCAAAGATAATGTATAATTCATGTGAACTTCATCGCTACTCACGGTCGTAAGTGAATGATGTCTAGGTTGCCATTTATGGGTAAGCTTGTGGATCTCGAATGCCATGACTTAGATTGTAGTCAAGAATCCTGGGCCCCCGGTTACATCTGGTCATTCCTGACTTATTTGATAGCAACGAAGTTTGAGTAAAGTTATACAACGTCTTGCTAAAGATTAACCCGAACTTTCTAAAATTGGAAAATTACTATAAGTGGAAACTTTCCATAAATAGTAACCTTCCGAAAATGGAAATTCTTTAGTGAACCATTACTATCAATATAGTACTATATACTATTGTCTGTTAGGCAATGTCTGATCATACGTTCTATCTCTAGGTTGAGATCTCGGTCACGTCCTTCCGTTCAATTCTTTCGTGTGCTACTAAGGTGAACTTCATAGCCCCACTTTTTACTGTTTCATAACTGTTTTATAACTTTTGGGGTGAGACACATGCTTGCTTTATAACTGTTTTACGCTTAGACACAAGTACTAAATTGTTAACTATGCTGTCATGCTTTGATTCATGCTAAATCCCTACCGTAATATCGTCAATTGCTACGTTTAAATGCAAACTTAATTATTGTGAGTAGGCCTATTGAGAGTAACGTCTCTAACCATTCGACCGTTGGTCTTTGGTTACATAATAATGATTCCATGACACTGACAGTACAAGGTGTCATAGGGTAAACTTGTTTAGTAGCGATATTACAAAATGCATCAACACTTTTAGATTGATATTTCTATATCAATCAACTTTAAACTAAATCTTGTGGTCTAAAACTTTGGATATTATTTATAAACCTATGAATTTCACTCAACCTTTTTGGTTGACACTTTAAGCGTGTTTTGTCTCAGGTGATGATTGAGCTAGCTGCTACTTGCTACTAGATGATTGATGTATGCTTTGCTGCTTGCATGGAGTCCATCATTCATATTTATCATTTTGTTTAAGACATTTTCTATTTACTGTACTCCTATGATGTAAAACTTTGAATAATGCTTCCGCTGTTTATTTAATAAATAAAACGTCTCATTTAGAGTCGTTCTCGCTTATACAACTGTGTTATGATATGATTGGTCACAATTACCCCTGGTCTATTTTGGGGGTGTGACAGATTGGTATCAGAGCAGGTTGTTGTAGAGAACCAGGATTGCATCTTATGTGTGCCTTATACAATTAGGTACCTTAGCAATGTAGGACTACAACTTCCTTTGACTATAGTGCCTTTAATTGTTGCCTTTAACTGTTAAATGCTACACTATACTTTAGAAACTTTACTTATCTTAGAATGCCGAGCCAATCTAAGAACTCTGCTCATTCTCCTAAGTACTATTCAATTCCGCCACCACATTTAAATGCGACACCGTTCTCGACATTCCTATGTTATTTATCATGGTTTTGTGTATTACATATGTATTACATGAAATATTATCCATGAATTTTTGAAACTCCTATATTTGTTACTATTCATACTCAAACGTATATAACTCCCTGTTATATCACGTACCTATATGCTTTATGCCTTTATGCATCAGTTTGCGAACCAAAAAATGTCAATGAGTTATCGAGAATCTCAAAGACATTATAATGTCATCACTACTCATATTCATTACTTTTATACCTTTTATTTCTCGTTATTGAATTTTCTTGACGGATGGCGTCTACGAAACTCTAGAACGGAAGGGTTTGGATTACCGATTTAAAGGATCCTATAGCTCAAGCCCCTAGACCTGAATAGGCCATTACGAATTGAAAGTCTTTAATCGAAAGATTATCAGATTACATACTTATCATTTTATGATCTCGACACGTCATACTGCTATTAATGGATTATAGACACATCATATCTTATTATATCTTATCATATCTATCTTAATAAACTTTGTCTAACACTTTTCCTAAATTTCCTCCGTAAATTACGGAAAACTTTTTGCTATATATACGTATATCAAGAAGACAAATATATCATTCAATATTCAACACTCATCTCATAACAAAAACCCTTATTCCGATCAGATAATATGGATTTCTCACATGATTCCTCGAACTCCTCGAGCTCCAATGGCAGTGTAACTGGAATGAACCAACCAATTAGTCATCATCTATTTTGGATGAATTGGGGATGAGTTCGTAGTAAACTTAATCAATGGAGATAAGAAGAAGGTGATCCCTTCCACCAACCGAATTCACCTCTTGGTGAAGAACCTGAAGCACTTACCGGCGAACCCGTTCGGAACACTATTTTCACCCTCATTTCCAGGGTATCCAGTCACGAATATATAATATCTAAAATTCTAGATCTTATTCATCCACTTGTCCGAACCGCCAATCACCCCGGAATAATAGAAGAAGTCAATGAGCTTCGCGCTCGAGTGGTGGCTCTGGAGAATATGGTGCGAAACCTACGAGCACCAGCAGCAGCACCAGCAGCATAACCAGCATCACCACCAGTACCAACAGCATCACCACCAACAACATCAGCTTCACCAATAACAAACACCATAATCTGTACCTCGGATATCAACATCATACGCCCCATAGATACCAAGGAATATTAGTAATAATGAGTTAAGATGTATTGACTCATTCTTCCTGAAAATTATATATGTATACTTTATATATATATATATATATATATATATATATATATATATATATATATATATATATATATATATATATATATATATATATATATATATATATATATATATATGGTTTGGAACAATAATAAATCTTTTCGTATTAAGCTATTACGTGTGAATCTTAAATAGTATGTACTACTTGGTTAATTCATATCACTAATATGCTATGATATACAATCCTCGTTAATCACTGCTTCATCACAATAAACTTCATTTCATAATAAACTAAGTGTATTATTCAAATACATGTTTGGTTTTACACTTTCATTTTCGATGTACTCAAAACTCTTTAGAAAACATCATTCGTGCCTTGTGAATTTCACAAGAATTCCACGAGCATCAACATCATATACCGAGGTATATCAATAACAATGAACGATGGAGTATTGATTCATAACTTCATTAAAGAAAGATTCTGCGATGATTATGTAATCTCTCAAGTTTTGAAGATTATTTATTCTCGCTTCAACCGCAAATCAAATGATTTTAATAGTATATTAAGTCATTAAATCTATATTATACGTGAAGAATACATATATGAACGTATATCTTCATAAAGATTGTAATTAAAAATCCTTTTGTACAAACTGTTAATTGTGAAAATATTTTAACGGGTAGGTAAAACCCGAGAAATATTTATATCTCACATCAATATCTTACATTGTACATTCTTCAAATTCTGATTCAATAATTAGTAACTATACTACTTACATCCACATATGTATCCGTTCACTAAAGAACAACCATTTTCACACAAATTTAATTACCTATTCTGATTTGGACATATCGGAATCCAAGTAAAGCTTTAGCAAGTGTAATCTTCCTAAAGATCACTACATTCATGAATTATATTCATTTGTATTCTATGATGAATTATCACATCAAACCACCGAAATTATCGTTCATTACTTTTGAAATCAACAACGTCTATTCATCAACCATTAGATCCGTTGACGATTACAATCAGCGTTTAATCATCTAAAAATGAAATTTCTTGAAACCATCTCGGATTGATAACCGATGAATCAAATATGGCTGCATTAAATGCAGAGGAAACAGCAAAATTGTAGATGGTCTCAATGGCCAAAAGTTTGATAATAAAGAATGGTACGTTGGAAAAGCTCAAAAGAAAATTTGGAACTGAAAAACGGATTGAGCTAACCATCGAGGAGACCAAGGACAAATACAAGGACCAAACCCTATATTCAAAGAATCCAAGTAATTCTGGATCCGATGAAATCTTTAGAGAATATCTTGCTCCGAAGTTATGTTAAAAGCTTGCGGAAAATTTTTCTTCATCAACCTTCGAACTTAGAAATTCCAAAATGTCGTTATAATTATCCTCTATATTTCTGAAGATATTTTCATAACGATTCTTGTCCACAATTAAGTATCTCTTTGCGATATCTTTATAAAGGAAACTATTTTAGTTTCTATATTCAGTAAAATTCAAGTTTAAATTATAAATGTTTTGAAGAAATGTTGGAAATTGAAGCATGAGTTAGTATAATATAATGACGTCAGGCCAACGTGATTATATTACAGTAAGTCATGCTAAATTTTTAATGGAAGATGATGATTCATAGACTTTATAATCATTATTTGCCATGTTACACGACTCTTACATTCTACTTAATCGCTGAACATATCAAGAACATATATTCTTGATAGTTCTATCCTCAGTAATTCTGGTAATTTACCAAATCAAATCGTGATATTATGCTTAGAACATTAGGTTCATTCGAAACTTCATACCTACAAATTCTGGACCATTACTCGCTTAACTTATAGTCGAGAGCAGAATAAAAAGGTAAAGAGCTCCGACATATAAGGGAAAATACAAAGCTCGATAACAACACGGAAATTACAAATCGTGTATATCAATGCGTATAGCAACATAAAGACACGGGAGAATTAAAAACACTATAACCCCAAGAGCATAGTAGAAGTAAACAGATTCCTCTGGTGGTAAAAGAAAAAGAAGCATGATTGCATATATGGTCAATATAATAACAAATATCAATACGGGATTAAGCATATTAACAAATCTTTTGGAAGTATGAATCTAGGAAGAAAGTATAGAAGTGGTGAAGATAATGAAACGGAAGAAGCTAAATTATAGCAAAATTTCCAAACACAGCAATCGAGGCAATTCACTGCATTTAATCAAAGAAATCTCAAAATTCCGTAAATACCGGATAATCAAATCTTATAGATTACGAAGATTTCCTTTAATCTCTTGAATTCCGGAAATCAATCGTGATTACGTCAAAAGTTAAGGCGAACATTTAATTTACTCATTCACTCTTTTACGATAGCTTCGTTTATACTCTTTCTATAATCGAATCGTTCTATCCATATTATTCAATAGTGATAAAACTTTATTCTTCAACTTATATTCATCATTACAATATTCTTGTTGTAAACAATGATGATCTCTATCAAACTTCATGACTATAATTTTCATGAACTACTCTCTGTTTTGTCTACCCTAACATTGTGGCATAAACGCTCAAGGTTTAAATGAGCTCGATATTATTCATAACATATTTTATATATCCAATTTACTGAAATGACTTGTATAACATCATCATTTTGAATGATCTCCGCATTAATAATAAAATGCACTTCGTAGAAGAACTTGTAGAAATTATGGTATGTATGATTTTAATTCTTGAAACAGAACAATATTTTATCCGTTGGAATTCACGCAAGGTCCCGAGCATACCTGGGAACGTGAAAACCAAATAAAACGTAAATATCCTCGTCTATGTGCGAACAACACCGATTAATGGCAACAACTAAATTTCGGGACAAAATTTCTTTTAACGGGTAGGTACTATAATAACCCTCATATTTCCATACTTGAATTGACTAATTTGACTATAGGGTTGTTATCCATACGTAATATATAATTAAATTCGACGTTGATCAAATATTTATTTTTAGTTGACACGTTCTGTTAACTAAAGTTTACACTAATTATATAAAATAACTTTAGTTAATATTAATGCGTATTATATTTAAAACTATATGTAACATAATTATTAATTAAATGATAAGTTATTTTAATCATTATATATATTTTTAGCTTATAAAAAAAATAAAAATAAAAAGAAATAAGATTTTTTTAATAAATTAAATAATGAGCCCATGAATTTTAACTAAATATTTTCAAAAACAAAAACTTATTAAAAACATTTTTAACAAGTTTTTATTATTTTGTCAAAATTGGCACCTTTATTTTATTATTTTTTTTTCTTTTCACCAACCATTTTTTACCTATAAATACATGGCTCCTCATTCATTTTTTCTTGCCAAACACAAAAACTTAAGTTATTCTCTCAAAACCTTGAAGAAAATTTGAGGTACTTTCTATTTTTATTAATTTTTTTTCAATATTGTCATTTATATTTATATTTATTGTATATTCTTTGTAAAATTTGAAATTAATTATGTTTATATGTTATAATTAGTATTATAAGTGTTATGATGCATAAAAATAATTTTGATAATTTATGGAATATTATTTATAATTAAATACGAATTATGTAGTGTTTAAACGTAAAAACAATGTAAAATTCGTAATAAATACTTTTAACCAAAAATAAAATATATATAATTTTTTTCTGAGTTTTTAAAACTTATATAGATCTAAAAAAATTATAAAAATAATTACTTGGGTCGAATTGGTATTTATTATATAATTAAACTCTATTATTATGTAATTCGAAGGTAAATTAAGAATAAATATAAAATAATAAAAAATATTTTTTTAAATATTTTTCTACAGGTTATTAGACTGATAGAAACTTACAAAAATTATAAAAATAATTATTTGGGTTTATTTAATAATTATGTAAAATTAAAATTGTTTTGTGAATACATTAAGGGTAAAAACAAAAATAAATACAAAAATATAATAAAAACGTTTTCTTAAATTTTTCTACTAATCTATATGATTAACTAAGACTATAAAAATTATGTATGTAATTTTTAGATATTTAATTTATTATTTAGACATTTTTTAATAATGTTCGATTAATAAAACACTATTATTTTTGAAGTAATTTAGGTATTTATTTAAAGGTAATTATATTTAATATATATAAGACATACTAAGGTATAATAACTAAATATTAAATAAAACTTAGGTTATATTATCACATATATAATTATTAAGTACATTAATAATTCGTTGTGTGTATACACCTAAAGTGAAGGTTAATCAAAGATAATGTATAATTCATGTGAACTTCATCGCTACTCACGGTCGTAAGTGAATGATGTCTAGGTTGCCATTTATGGGTAAGCTTGTGGATCTCGAATGCCATGACTTAGATTGTGGTCAAGAATCCTGGGCCCCCGGTTACATCTGGTCATTCCTGACTTATTTGATAGCAACGAAGTTTGAGTAAAGTTATACAACGTCTTGCTAAAGATTAACCCGAACTTTCTAAAATTGGAAAATTACTATAAGTGGAAACTTTTCATAAATAGTAACCTTCCAAAAATGGAAATTCTTTAGTGAACCATTACTATCAATATAGTACTATATAATATTGTCTGTTAGGCAATGTCTGATCATACGTTCTATCTCTAGGTTGAGATCTCGGTCACGTCCTTCCGTTCAATTCTTTCGTGTGCTACTAAGGTGAACTTCATAGCCCCACTTTTTACTGTTTCATAACTGTTTTATAACTTTTGGGGTGAGACACATGCTTGCTTTATAACTGTTTTACGCTTAGACACAAGTACTAAATTGTTAACTATGCTGTCATGCTTTGATTCATGCTAAATCCCTACCGTAATATCGTCAATTGCTACGTTTAAATGCAAACTTAATTATTGTGAGTAGGCCTATTGAGAGTAACGTCTCTAACCATTCGACCGTTGGTCTTTGGTTACATAATAATGATTCCACGACACTGACCGTACAAGGTGTCATAGGGTAAACTTGTTTAGTAGCGATATTACAAAATGTAGTGTAGTGACCCGAACTTTTCCATGTTTATATATATTAATTGAGATTGATATTTACATGATTAAATGTTTCCAACATGTTAAGCAATCAAACTTGTTAAGACTTGATTAATTGAAATAGGTTTCATATAGACAATTGACTACCCAAGTTGACCGGTGATTCACGAACGTTAAAACTTGTAAAAACTATATGATGACATATATATGGTTATATATATAGTTAACATGATATTATGATAAGTAAACATATCATTAAGTATATTAACAATGAACTACATATGTAAAAACAAGACTACTAACTTAATGATTTTTAAACGAGACATATATGTAACGATTATCGTTGTAACGACATTTAAATGTATATATATCATATTAAGATATATTAATATATCATAATATCATGATAATATAATAATTTAACATCTCATTAGATATAATAAACAATGGGTTAACAACATTAATTGAGATCGTTAACTTAAAGGTTTCAAAACAACACTTACATGTAACGACTAACGATGACTTAACGACTCCGTTAAAATGTATATACATGTAGTGTATTTAGATGTATTAAAATACTTTTGGAAGACTTCAAGACATATATCGAAACACTCATAATTAACGAAAATGGTTACAGTTACTTTCCCATTCTTTTCTTTCATCAAGAATTCTAGTCGTATTCTTACCCGTATTATACACAGCTTCAAAACGTACTCACTATGGGTATATACCAATAGGAACTAGCATGGGATTCCACTCTTGATTATGTCATGTATGACTAATCAATTTTAACTTCTACCATGAGCTAGTCAACTAACTAGAACTCCTTTTAACCCCACTCACCACTCACCAATTAACACTCATCATTCACTCCATTTCACTTCCAAATCTCTTTCTAATTCTCTCTCAACACACCCACACTATTATGAACGTATTTTTCCAGTAGTTAATCATCATCTTCATCAAAAATCACTTCAAGAATCAAGCTATAATCATCATAGGAAGAACACTTCAAGAATACTTCAAAAATCCCTTCAAGTTTACTAATTTACTTTCAAGCTTTCTAATCCATTCCAAGTAATCATCTAAGATCAAGAAACCTTTGTTATATACAGTAGGTTATCTTTCTTATTCAAGGTAATATTCATATTCAAACTTTGATTCAATTTCTATAACTATAAACTATCTTAATTCGAGCAAAAATCTTACTTGAACTTGTTTTTGTGTCATGATCCTACTTCAAGAACTTTCAAGCCATCCAAGATCCTTTGAAGCTAGATCATTTCTTGTCACTTCCAGTAGGTTTACCTACTAAACTTGAGGTAGTAATGATGTTCATAACATCATTCGATTCATATATATAAAACTATCTTATTCGAAGGTTTACACTCGTAATCACTAGAACATAGTTTAGTTAATTCTAAACTTGTTCGCAAACAAAAGTTAATCCTTCTAACTTGACTTTTAAAATTAACTAAACACATGTTCTATATCTATATGATATGCTAACTTAATGATTTAAAACCTGGAAACACGAAAAACACCGTAAAACCGGATTTACGCCGTCGTAGTAACACCGCGGGCTGTTTTGGGTTAGTTAATTAAAAACTATGATAAACTTTGATTTAAAAGTTGTTATTCTGAGAAAATGATTTTTATTATTAACATGAAACTATATCCAAAAATTATGGTTAAACTCAAAGTGGAAGTATGTTTTCTAAAATGGTCATCTAGACGTCGTTCTTTCGACTGAAATGACTACCTTTACAAAAACGACTTGTAACTTATTTTTCCGACTATAAACCTATACTTTTTCTGTGTATATTCATAAAATAAAGTTCAATATGAAACCATAGCAATTTGATTCATTCAAAACGGATTTAAAATGAAGAAGTTATGGGTAAAACAAGATTGGATAATTTTTATCATTTTAGCTACGTGAAAATTGGTAACAAATCTATTCCAACCATAACTTAATCAACTTGTATTGTATATTATGTAATCTTGAGATACCATAGACACGTATACAATGTTTCGACCTATCATGTCGACACATCTATATATATTTCGGAACAACCATAGACACTCTATATGTGAATGTTGGAGTTAGCTATACAGGGTTGAGGTTGATTCCAAAATATATATAGTTTGAGTTGTGATCAATACTGAGATACGTATACACTGGGTCGTGGATTGATTCAAGATAATATTTATTGATTTATTTCTGTACATCTAACTGTGGACAACTAGTTATAGGTTACTAACGAGGACAGCTGACTTAATAAACTTAAAACATCAAAATATATTAAAAGTGTTGTAAATATATTTTGAACATACTTTAATATATATGTATATATTGTTATAGGTTCGTGAATCAACAGTGGCCAAGTCTTACTTCTCGACGAAGTAAAAATCTGTGAAAGTGAGTTATAGTCCCACTTTTAAAATCTAATATTTTTGGGATGAGAATACATGCAGGTTTTATAAATGATTTACAAAATAGACACAAGTACGTGAAACTACATTCTATGGTTGAATTATTGAAATCGAATATGCCCCTTTTTATTAAGTCTGGTAATCTAAGAATTAGGGAACAGACACCCTAATTGACGCGAATCCTAAAGATAGATCTATTGGGCCTAACAAACCCCATCCAAAGTACCGGATGCTTTAGTACTTCGAAATTATATCATATCCGAAGGGTGTCCCGGAATGATGGGGATATTCTTATATATGCATCTTGTTATTGTCGGTTACCAGGTGTTCACCATATGAATGATTTTTATCTCTATGTATGGGATGTGTATTGAAATATGAAATCTTGTGGTCTATTATTATGATTTGGTATATATAGGTTAAACCTATAACTCACCAACATTTTTGTTGACGTTTTAAGCATGTTTATTCTCAGGTGATTATTAAGAGCTTCCGCTGTCGCATACTTAAATAAGGACGAGATTTGGAGTCCATGCTTGTATGATATTGTGTAAAAACTGCATTCAAGAAACTTATTTTGTTGTAACATATTTGTATTGTAAACCATTATGTAATGGTCGTGTGTAAACAGGATATTTTAGATTATCATTATTTGATAATCTACGTAAAGCTTTTTAAACCTTTATTGATGAAATAAAGGTTATGGTTTGTTTTAAAATGAATGCAGTCTTTGAAAAACGTCTCATATAGAGGTCAAAACCTCGCAACGAAATCAATTAATATGGAACGTTTTTAATCAATAAGAACGGGACATTTCAGTTGGTATCAGAGCGTTGGTCTTAGAGAACCAGAAAATTTGCATTAGTGTGTCTTATCGAGTTTGTTAGGATGCATTAGTGATTCTGGACTTCGACCGTGTTTTCTTTAAAAATGATTGCTTAACATTTTTGTTGGAAACTATATATTTTTAACATATGAATATTATGTGATATATTAATCTCTTAACGTGTTTGATATTATGTGATAGATGTCTACCTCTAGAACAAGTCCCATTGACTCACCTAATAATAATGAAGAGTCAAATGTAAATTGGAATGATTCGTGGACTGATTCACAAGTTCCCGAAGAGGAACCGGAAGAAGAGTCGGAACCGGAAGAAGAATCAGAACCGGAAGAAGAATCGGAACCGGAAGAAGAATCGGAACCGGTGGGGGAAATAATAAAACGGTTAAGTAAAAGAGAATCCTCAACCAACCGACCAAGGTTAATTATGGTCAATGGTGTTTCCGCCAAGGAAGCAAAATATTGGGAGGATTACCAATTCTCCGATGAATCGGATTCCGACGAGAATTCCGATGATGTTATAGAAATTACCCCAACTGAATTTAAAAAGGCAAAAGAAAATAATAAGGGAAAGGGCATAAAAATAGAGAAATCTAATTCCAACCCCGATGAACTTTATATGTATCGTCAACCCCCGAAGTCCTTAAGTTGTAACAATGACCCGGGAATCTCTAAACCACCAGGTTTTTCTAAACCAATGTGGAAAATTACGGCTCGTATTAGGGGAACATCATATATCCCTAGAAACTTGGCAAAACGAACCAAAACCGAAGAAGAAGAAACAAGCGAGTCGGAATAAGATAGTTGTATTCGTGTGGTGTAATATATGTAATATAGTGTGCTTATGCTTTATGATATATGTAAAAATTGCTTGTATTAATAAGTATTTTTTTTATGAATCTAACTCTTGTCTATTTTACAGTATAAAAACACAAAATGGATAGACAACCCAATATTTTAAGAGACCTACCCGGAGACATGATTGATGAAATCTTGTCTAGAGTCGGTCAGAATTCCTCGGCACAACTATTTAAGGCGAGATCAGTTTGTAAGACATTCGAAGAACGTTCCAAGAATGATTTGGTTTATAAAAGGCTTTCGTTCGGAAGATGGGGGATATCACATTGGGAAATCCATAAGTTACGATGTGTTTACTTTGACGCATATATTGCGGGGAACCCAAATGCTATTTTACGCAACGGGTTAAGAAATTATTTTGACTCAGTATATCCAAATATAGGACTTCGTGATTTAGAAAAAGCGGCTAACATGCAACATAAAGAAGCATGTTATGCTTACGGGTTAGTAATGTTCGCTTCTCACCAAAGTGAGAACAAGAACATCGGGCTACAACTATTAAACAAAACGTTCCCTCAAGTGACGGAGTCGGTAATTGGGGTAAGAAATGAGGTTTTTAGGTTATTACGAGACTGTTGGTCATTACGTAACCCTCGTCCCTTTGACGACGTTACAACACGCTGTCTTATCAACGGCCATAACGGTTATGTTCCACAAGACCAAGGATGGGAAGTAGTCCTAGTAAAACCAGAATGCATGACTTGTTTCTGGACGTATGAATTACGTGTCTTTATTGCCTTTGCTGAACGACTTGTGTACTAGCTAGAATTATCTTCACAACTATCTTGTATCAAAGTTATTGTGTGCTATATTTCATGCTTTATGTAAAATAAGCGGTATTGTAAGTTTGTAAAATATTGTATAAAAGTTTGAACGCGAAATATTATTATAATCAGTTTTTCATATAGAATTGTAGTAGTTGAATTGTATATTAGCTACTAAGTATGAACTTAACGGGTAGGTACTACCCGAATTTAAACTTATAAAACGCTAATATGAAGAAAAAGCTTTTATAAATGAGTTCATATTATGCTACGAAATACTATTAACTACTCTTAATATTCTGTATGATTAACTTGTTCCATTTGACTATTTTGAAGGAAATGGCACCGACTACTCGACACACCGTGAATATGAATGAAGAGGAATTCCGTACTTTTCTAGCTTCAAACATAGCCGCAGTACAGGCTGCGCTATATACCAACAATAACCTTGGATCTGGCAGTACAGGAAATCGTGTAGGATGCACCTACAAAGAATTCACTGCCTGCAAACCTTTGGAATTTGATGGAACCGAAGGACCGATCGGATTGAAACGGTGGACCGAGAAGGTTGAATCGGTGTTTGCCATAAGTAAGTGTACTGAAGAGGACAAAGTGAAGTACGCTACGCATACCTTCACAGGTTCTGCGTTAACATGGTGGAATACCTATCTAGAGCAAGTGGGACAAGATGATGCGTACGCACTACCGTGGTCAGCATTCAGGCACTTGATGAATGAGAAGTACCGTCCCAGAACCGAGGTCAATAAGCTCAAGACAGAACTTAGAGGGTTACGAACCTAAGGCTTTGATATTACCACGTACGAAAGACGATTCACAGAATTGTGCCTATTGTGTCCGGGAGCGTTCGAAGATGAGGAAGAGAAGATCGACGCGTTTGTGAAAGGATTACCGGAAAGAATCCAAGAAGATATAAGTTCACACGAGCTCGCCTCCATACAACAGGCATGTAGAATGGCTCACAAACTAGTGAACCAGATTGAAGAAAGAATTAAAGAACAGACTGCTGAAGAGGCCAATGTGAAGCAAGTCAAAAGAAAGTGGGAGGAAAACGGTGATAAGAATCGCCAATACAGCAACAACAGCAATTACAACAATAATCGCAACAATTATCCCAACAATCGCAACTACAACAAACGGCCCAACAACAACAACAACAACAACAGCAACTACAACAATCATCCTAACAACAATAATAACCGCAACAACAACAACAATCAGAAGCAGCTATGCCAAAGGTGTGAAAAGAATCACTCGGGGTTCTGCACCAAATTTTGCAACAAGTGTAAAAGAAATGGTCATAGCGCGGCGAAGTGTGAGGTCTACGGACCAGGGGTTAATAGAACGAAAGGAACAAATGGTGTCGGAACGAGTAATGGCGGAGCAAGTAGTGTCGGAGCAAGTTATGCCAATGTAGTTTGTTATAAATGTGGAAAACCGGGCCACATTATTAGAAATTGCCCGAACCAGGAGAACACGAATGGACAAGGTCGTGGAAGAGTTTTCAATATTAATGCGGCAGAGGCACAGGAAGACCCGGAGCTTGTTACGGGTACGTTTCTTATTGACAATAAATCTGCTTACGTTTTATTTGATTCGGGTGCGGATAGAAGCTATATGAGTAGAGATTTTTGTGCTAAATTAAGTTGTCCATTGACGCCTTTGGATAGTAAATTTTTACTCGAATTAGCAAATGGTAAATTAATTTCAGCAGATAATATATGTCCGAATCGAGAAATTAAACTGGTTAGCGAAACATTTAAGATTGATTTGATACCAGTAGAGTTAGGGAGTTTTGATGTGATAATCGGTATGGACTGGTTGAAAGAAGTGAAAGCAGAGATCGTCTGTTACAAAAATGCAATTCGCATTATACGAGAAAAAGGAAAACCCTTAATGGTGTACGGAGAAAAGGGCAACACGAAGCTACATCTTATTAGTAATTTGAAGGCACAAAAACTAATTAGAAAAGGTTGCTATGCTGTTCTAGCACACGTCGAGAAAGTACAAACTGAAGAAAAGAGCATCAATGATGTTCCCATTGCAAAAGAATTTCCCGATGTATTTCCGAAAGAATTACCGGGATTACCCCCACATCGATCCGTTGAATTTCAAATAGATCTTGTACCAGGAGCTGCACCAATAGCTCGTGCTCCTTACAGACTTGCACCCAGCGAGATGAAAGAACTGCAAAGCCAATTACAAGAACTTTTAGAGCATGGTTTCATTCGACCAAGCACATCACCGTGGGGAGCTCCTGTTTTGTTTGTCAAGAAGAAAGATGGTACATTCAGGTTGTGTATCGACTACCGAGAGTTGAACAAACTTACCATCAAGAACCGCTACCCACTACCGAGAATCGACGACTTATTTGATCAACTACAAGGCTCGTCTGTTTATTCAAAGATTGACTTACGTTCCGGGTATCATCAAATGCGGGTGAAAGAAGATGATATTCCAAAGACTGCTTTCAGAACACGTTACGGTCATTACGAGTTTATGGTCATGCCGTTTGGTTTAACTAATGCACCAGCTGTGTTCATGGACCTTATGAACCGAGTGTGTGGACCATACCTTGACAAGTTTGTCATCGTTTTCATTGATGACATACTTATTTACTCAAAGAATGACCAAGAACACGGTGAACATTTGAGAAAGGTGTTAGAAGTATTGAGGAAGGAAGAATTGTACGCTAAGTTTTCAAAGTGTGCATTTTGGTTGGAAGAAGTTCAATTCCTCGGTCACATAGTGAACAAAGAAGGTATTAAGGTGGATCCAGCAAAGATAGAAACTGTTGAAAAGTGGGAAACACCGAAAACTCCGAAACACGTACGCCAGTTTTTAGGACTAGCTGGTTACTACAGAAGGTTCATCCAAGACTTTTCCAGAATAGCAAAACCCTTGACTGCATTAACGCATAAAGGGAAGAAATTTGAATGGAATGATGAACAAGAGAAAGCGTTTCAGTTATTGAAGAAAAAGCTAACTACGGCACCTATATTGTCATTGCCTGAAGGGAATGATGATTTTGTGATTTATTGTGACGCATCAAAGCAAGGTCTCGGTTGTGTATTAATGCAACGAACGAAGGTGATTGCTTATGCGTCTAGACAATTGAAGATTCACGAACAAAATTATACGACGCATGATTTGGAATTAGGTGCGGTTGTTTTTGCATTAAAGACTTGGAGGCACTACTTATATGGGGTCAAAAGTATTATATATACCGACCACAAAAGTCTTCAACACATATTTAATCAGAAACAACTGAATATGAGGCAGCGTAGGTGGATTGAATTATTGAATGATTACGACTTTGAGATTCGTTACCACCCGGGAAAGGCAAATGTGGTAGCCGATGCCTTGAGCAGGAAGGACAGAGAACCCATTCGAGTAAAATCTATGAATATAATGATTCATAATAACCTTACTACTCAAATAAAGGAGGCGCAACAAGGAGTTTTAAAAGAAGGAAATTTAAAGGATGAAATACCCAAAGGATCGGAGAAGCATCTTAATATTCGGGAAGACGGAACCCGGTATAGGGCTGAAAGGATTTGGGTACCAAAATTTGGAGATATGAGAGAAATGGTACTTAGAGAAGCTCATAAAACCAGATACTCAATACATCCTGGAACGGGGAAGATGTACAAGGATCTCAAGAAACATTTTTGGTGGCCGGGTATGAAAGCCGATGTTGCTAAATATGTAGGAGAATGTTTGACGTGTTCTAAGGTCAAAGCTGAGCATCAGAAACCATCAGGTCTACTTCAACAACCCGAAATCCCGGAATGGAAATGGGAAAACATTACCATGGATTTCATCACTAAATTGCCAAGGACTGCAAGTGGTTTTGATACTATTTGGGTAATAGTTGATCGTCTCACCAAATCAGCACACTTCCTGCCAATAAGAGAAGATGACAAGATGGAGAAGTTAGCACGACTGTATTTGAAGGAAGTCGTCTCCAGACATGGAATACCAATCTCTATTATCTCTGATAGGGATGGCATATTTATTTCAAGATTCTGGCAGACATTACAGCAAGCATTAGGAACTCGTCTAGACATGAGTACTGCCTATCATCCACAAACCGATGGGCAGAGCGAAAGGACGATACAAACGCTTGAAGACATGCTACGAGCATATGTTATTGATTTCGGAAACAGTTGGGATCGACATCTACCGTTAGCAGAATTTTCCTACAACAACAGCTACCATTCAAGCATTGAGATGGCGCCGTTTGAAGC
Source organism: Rutidosis leptorrhynchoides (assembly GCF_046630445.1). NCBI lineage: Eukaryota > Viridiplantae > Streptophyta > Magnoliopsida > Asterales > Asteraceae > Rutidosis > Rutidosis leptorrhynchoides. Next base: position 401,816,549 of record NC_092338.1, on the reverse strand, counting down.
ACTTTATGGTAGAAAGTGCAGGTCTCCGATTTGTTGGAGTGAAGTGGGGGATAGACAGATTACGGGTCCGGAGATTATACAAGAAACTACCGAGAAGATCATCCAAATTCAACAACGGTTGAAAACTGCCCAAAGTCGACAAAAGAGCTACGCTGACATTAAAAGAAAAGATATAGAATTTGAAATTGGAGAGATGGTCATGCTTAAAGTTGCACCTTGGAAAGGCGTTGTTCGATTTGGTAAACGAGGGAAATTAAATCCAAGGTATATTGGACCATTCAAGATTATTGATCGTGTCGGACCAGTAGCTTACCGACTAGAGTTACCTCAACAACTCGCGGCTGTACATAACACTTTCCACGTCTCGAATTTGAAGAAATGTTTTGCTAAAGAAGATCTCACTATTCCGTTAGATGAAATCCAAATCAACGAAAAACTTCAATTCATCGAAGAACCCGTCGAAATAATGGATCGTGAGGTTAAAAGACTTAAGCAAAACAAGATACCAATTGTTAAGGTTCGATGGAATGCTCGTAGAGGACCCGAGTTCACCTGGGAGCGTGAAGATCAGATGAAGAAGAAATACCCGCATCTATTTCCAGAAGATTCGTCAACACCTTCAACAGCTTAAAATTTCGGGACGAAATTTATTTAACGGGTAGGTACTGTAGTGACCCGAACTTTTCCATGTTTATATATATTAATTGAGATTGATATTTACATGATTAAACGTTTCCAACATGTTAAGCAATCAAACTTGTTAAGACTTGATTAATTGAAATAGGTTTCATATAGACAATTGACTACCCAAGTTGACCGGTGATTCACGAACGTTAAAACTTGTAAAAACTATATGATGACATATATATGGTTATATATATAGTTAACATGATATTATGATAAGTAAACATATCATTAAGTATATTAACAATGAACTACATATGTAAAAACAAGACTACTAACTTAATGATTTTTAAACGAGACATATATGTAACGATTATCGTTGTAACGACATTTAAATGTATATATATCATATTAAGATATATTAATATATCATAATATCATGATAATATAATAATTTAACATCTCATTAGATATAATAAACAATGGGTTAACAACATTAATTGAGATCGTTAACTTAAAGGTTTCAAAACAACACTTACATGTAACGACTAACGATGACTTAACGACTCCGTTAAAATGTATATACATGTAGTGTATTTAGATGTATTAAAATACTTTTGGAAGACTTCAAGACATATATCGAAACACTCATAATTAACGAAAATGGTTACAGTTACTTTCCCATTCTTTTCTTTCATCAAGAATTCTAGTCGTATTCTTACCCGTATTATACACAGCTTCAAAACGTACTCACTATGGGTATATACCAATAGGAACTAGCATGGGATTCCACTCTTGATTATGTCATGTATGACTAATCAATTTTAACTTCTACCATGAGCTAGTCAACTAACTAGAACTCCTTTTAACCCCACTCACCACTCACCAATTAACACTCATCATTCACTCCATTTCACTTCCAAATCTCTTTCTAATTCTCTCTCAACACACCCACACTATTATGAACGTATTTTTCCAGTATTTAATCATCATCTTCATCAAAAATCACTTCAAGAATCAAGCTATAATCATCATAGGAAGAACACTTCAAGAATACTTCAAAAATCCCTTCAAGTTTACTAATTTACTTCCAAGCTTTCTAATCCATTCCAAGTAATCATCTAAGATCAAGAAACCTTTGTTATATACAGTAGGTTATCTTTCTTATTCAAGGTAATATTCATATTCAAACTTTGATTCAATTTCTATAACTATAAACTATCTTAATTCGAGCAAAAATCTTACTTGAACTTGTTTTTGTGTCATGATCCTACTTCAAGAACTTTCAAGCCATCCAAGATCCTTTGAAGCTAGATCATTTCTTGTCACTTCCAGTAGGTTTACCTACTAAACTTGAGGTAGTAATGATGTTCATAACATCATTCGATTCATATATATAAAACTATCTTATTCGAAGGTTTACACTCGTAATCACTAGAACATAGTTTAGTTAATTCTAAACTTGTTCGCAAACAAAAGTTAATCCTTATAACTTGACTTTTAAAATTAACTAAACACATGTTCTATATCTATATGATATGCTAACTTAATGATTTAAAACCTGGAAACACAAAAAACACCGTAAAACCGGATTTACGCCGTCGTAGTAACACCGCGGGCTGTTTTGGGTTAGTTAATTAAAAACTATGATAAACTTTGATTTAAAAGTTGTTATTCTGAGAAAATGATTTTTATTATGAACATGAAACTATATCCAAAAATTATGGTTAAACTCAAAGTGGAAGTATGTTTTCTAAAATGGTCATCTAGACGTCGTTCTTTCGACTGAAATGACTACCTTTACAAAAACGACTTGTAACTTATTTTTCCGACTATAAACCTATACTTTTTCTGTGTAGATTCATAAAATAAAGTTCAATATGAAACCATAGCAATTTGATTCATTCAAAACGGATTTAAAATGAAGAAGTTATGGGTAAAACAAGATTGGATAATTTTTATCATTTTAGCTACGTGAAAATTGGTAACAAATCTATTCCAACCATAACTTAATCAACTTGTATTGTATATTATGTAATCTTGAGATACCATAGACACGTATACAATGTTTCGACCTATCATGTCGACACATCTATATATATTTCGGAACAACCATAGACACTCTATATGTGAATGTTGGAGTTAGCTATACAGGGTTGAGGTTGATTCCAAAATATATATAGTTTGAGTTGTGATCAATACTGAGATACGTATACACTGGGTCGTGGATTGATTCAAGATAATATTTATTGATTTATTTCTGTACATCTAACTGTGGACAACTAGTTATAGGTTACTAACGAGGACAGCTGACTTAATAAACTTAAAACATCAAAATATATTAAAAGTGTTGTAAATATATTTTGAACATACTTTAATATATATGTATATATTGTTATAGGTTCGTGAATCAACAGTGGCCAAGTCTTACTTCTCGACGAAGTAAAAATCTGTGAAAGTGAGTTATAGTCCCACTTTTAAAATCTAATATTTTTGGGATGAGAATACATGCAGGTTTTATAAATGATTTACAAAATAGACACAAGTACGTGAAACTAAATTCTATGGTTGAATTATCGAAATCGAATATGCCCCTTTTTATTAAGTCTGGTAATCTAAGAATTAGGGAACAGACACCCTAATTGACGCGAATCCTAAAGATAGATCTATTGGGCCTAACAAACCCCATCCAAAGTACCGGATGCTTTAGTACTTCGAAATTATATCATATCCGAAGGGTGTCCCGGAATGATGGGGATATTCTTATATATGCATCTTGTTATTGTCGGTTACCAGGTGCTCACCATATGAATGATTTTTATCTCTATGTATGGGATGTGTATTGAAATATGAAATCTTGTGGTCTATTATTATGATTTGGTATATATAGGTTAAACCTATAACTCACCAACATTTTTGTTGACGTTTTAAGCATGTTTATTCTCAGGTGATTATTAAGAGCTTCCGCTGTCGCATACTTAAATAAGGACGAGATTTGGAGTCCATGCTTGTATGATATTGTGTAAAAACTGCATTCAAGAAACTTATTTTGTTGTAACATATTTGTATTGTAAACCATTATGTAATGGTCGTGTGTAAATAGGATATTTTAGATTATCATTATTTGATAATCTACGTAAAGCTTTTTAAACCTTTATTGATGAAATAAAGGTTATGGTTTGTTTTAAAATGAATGCAGTCTTTAAAAAACGTCTCATATAGAGGTCAAAACCTCGCAACGAAATCAATTAATATGGAACGTTTTTAATCAATAAGAACGGGACATTTCATGTAGCAACACTTTTAGATTGATATTTCTATATCAATCAACTTTAAACTAAATCTTGTGGTCTAAAACTTTGGATATTATATATAAACCTATGAATTTCACTCAACCTTTTTGGTTGACACTTTAAGCGTGTTTTGTCTCAGGTGATGATTGAGCTAGCTGCTACTTGCTACTAGATGATTGATGTATGCTTTGCTGCTTGCATGGAGTCCATCATTCATATTGATCATTTTGTTTAAGACATTTTCCATTTACTGTACTCTTATGATGTAAAACTTTGAATAATGCTTCCGCTGTTTATTTAATAAATAAAACATCTCATTTAGAGTCGTTCTCGCTTATACAACTGTGTTATGATATGATTGGTCACAATTACCCCTGGTCTATTTTAGGGGTGTGACAAGTTGTAATAGATATTGACACCTCGAATTTCACCCAATTGGGTAATAGAGGTAAAAACTTTGATCCCGAGAATGAACGAAAGGAAATGTTAGTAATTGTCCACCCTATAGAAATATATATGTCGGTGCTTATCGATCCATTTGACCAAGAACCAGAAAACAGATATATCCATTTACTAAAAGCTACACTTAAAAAAAAATTAAGTAGTGACGATCGAGTGGGTCTAAACTTTAAATCCATTGATATATTTTATATTACCCGAGATGTAAATAACTGGCTCACTATTTTAATTCGTGGAACTTATTCTACCGACTTCACATGTCGTCAGCTAAGTATGGGGAAGTCTAACCCCACTTAACGTTAAATTCGGGGTTCGGGTTAGTGCATAACTCGTTAATAAACATGCATAATAAGTTAGGGTAAAAGACGCATTTTCAAAGATTAGCAAACAGTTCAGAAAAGCAACCGTTTTTGAAGAAAAACATGTTTGACAAAATAAGAAGGAATGAACGATGAGGCACGCCATCTATCATTCGACGAGCTTTGTAATTACAAACTGAGTATTTTTAATCACTTTTCTACACTTATCACCCTCATGAATTTATAAATATAGTCTGATTTCATGCAAATGAGGGCATTGCATGAACTCAAGTGTGGGGAAGGGTTATAAATTCTCTCGGGTTTATACTTGTCTTATTTTCTAAATATTGTGAAAATTTTAAAATTTTTTAACTAAATGAATTCAAAATCATGTTTATACATATTTATGAACGATAAAACTAGGTGATAATACCGAAATTATTGTTACCTCGGAAAGGACATAAATTGAGAAATAACCTAAAATGCTTGAATTCATTTAAAATGGAATAAAGGAGAATAAAAAGGCAAAGAAAAAGCCAAGTGTGGGGAGAATGTACCAAGTTATTCAATTAAAAACTATCTATTACATGTTTCTGTAAAGTTATTGCAGGTACTTCTATTTTGGACTAAATTAATTGTTTCACCCGTTTATTGTAATATATTTGAAAGAAAAGATGGATCTACATGATGAATCAATTCCATCATTAAAAGGAAGTAAAGTATTCCGAAAAAGACACGCGCTTCTTGATTTAGGTCAAGAAGTTGTCGTCCAGACCAGCTGTAGGTTGACGAAAAATCTAGAAAAGTCATCTCTAAAATCAGCAGGAAATCCACGGACCTCAGCATCAAACAGGGTTGTCAAGTGGTCAGACTTATCCTAACCATGAAAGGATCTGTCTCGTAAAATGGGGAGGGCACTGATGTCGTTCGAGGTGTATATAAAATAGCTATTAATTTTTACAAGAAATACTATTAAATACGATACAATTTTACACAAGATATTTATTTATTTAGAGAATGGATATACTTAAACCTTGCTACAACACTTATAGGCAGTGTACCTAATCGTACAGTAGTGTAGTTTTTAGTAAGTCCGGTTCGTTCTACAGGGAAAATCTTTAAACAAAGCTTAACGCTATATTAGTTTACTTTTATAAAAATACAAATATATATATATAAGTAATATTATTATTATAAAGGGGGGTTTTTACCGTTTAATGACCGGTTTGTCGATTTTAAAACTTTAGTCGCAGTTAAAACCAAATGTAAAATATTAAAAATAAATACAAGACTTAAATTAAAGTGTAGAGTAAATAACGATAATGAAATTGCGATTAATAAAAATGCGATAAAATAAACTTGCGATAATTAAAAAGTACGATAATTAAAAGTGCAATTAAATAAAATAACAATAAAAATGAGATAATTAGAAGTGCAATTAAATATAAAATAAAGAAAATTAAATATGAAATAAAAGAATTATGCTTATTTAAACTTCCGTAATCATGATGTTTGACGTGTTGATTTTTAGTTTTATGCCCATGGGTTAATTGTCCTTTGTCCTGGATTATTTAATATGTCCGTCTGGTTTTGTCCATAACAGTCCATCAGTCATAAATATAAAGTGCGAGTGTCCTCGTCAAATTATCCTTATACCCGAAGTTAAATATTCCAACTAATTGGGGACTTAAACTGTAACAAGATTTTAATACTTTGTTTAATAATTACACCAGGATGTCGACTGAGTGTAACCCAAGGTTTTAATATTTTGTTATCAATTATACCAAATGTCCTTGTACATAATTTCACCCCTGTTTTAATTATTCTAGTGGCTATTAATCCATTCCCGTGTCCGGTTAAATGAACGATTATTCGTACATATAAATACCCCGCCCATCGTGTTTGATCGAGTGTATATGGTAATTTATAGGGACGCCCAATTGTAAATCTTTATATTAACATTAACAAACTATCATTTAGTTAAACAAATATAAAGCCCATTAATAGCCCATAGTCTAATTTCCACAAGTGTCGTTCTTTTGTCCAAACCCCAATTATGGTACAAAACCCAATTACCCAATTTTAGTAATTAGCCCAACATCATGATTACTTCGTTTTAAATAAGCATAATAATAACTTAGCTACGAGACATTAAATTAAAAAGGTTGAACATAACTTACAATGATTAAAAATAGCGTAGCGTTACACGGACAGAATTTCGACTTACACCCTTACAATATTCGCTAACATACCCTTATTATTAGGATTTAAAATTAAAATATAAATTATATATATATATATATATATATATATATATATATATATATATATATATATATATATATATATATATATATATATATATATATATATTTACGTATATATTGAGAGAGAGATAGATATATGTTATGAAAAATGATCAGAATTCGGTTGGCTTTATAGGGAATTGAGTTCAGGGGTACTCCGCGACTCGCGGCCCTTTTTGCCTTCAAACTCCGCGAGTCGCGGAGTTTGTAAATACAGCTCACTCCATTTTGGAGTCTTTCTTGCCAACGGTTTATTTTATTTATATAATATATAAATAATTATAAGAATTATTTAAATATTATATTATATTTATGTGCATAGTTGACTTGTAATTTTTAGTCCGTTGCGTCGAGCGCTGAGAGTTGACTCTGGTCCCGGTTTCGGATTTTTGAACGTCCTTGCGTACAATTTTATATTTTGTACTTTGCGTTTTGAATCTTGTACTCTTGTAATTTCGAGACGTTTCTTATCAATAATTGGAACCTCTTTGATTGTCTTTTGTACTTTTGAGCTTTTTGGTCGTTTGCGTCTTCAATTCGTCGAATCTGTCTTTTGTCTTCACCTTTTATTATTTAAACGAATATCACTTGTAAATAGAACAATTGTAACTAAAAGCTTGTCTTTCTTGAGGAATAATGCTATGAAATATATGTTCATTTTTAGCATTATCAAATATTCTCACACTTGAGCGTTGCTTGTCCTCAAGCAATATCGTCTTGAAATACTAGAATCACTTCTTTATTCTTCACACTTTGTACATCAGTGATTTCTATACGGCGGTATAAACAATGGTAATAACGATATGGTTTACAGTCCCACATGACTATAAAAATTTAGATCCATTAAGGAAATTGGATCTTTATGAAAACATTTGATCTTTTGAAAATTAAATCTAGTTTTTACCCTAGATAAGTTTTCCGGAATAACCCTTCACCGGTGTTTGCAAAATATTTTTGTGGGTTTGGTGGGTTTCAGATTTGAAAATTTTAGCTCAAAACTTATAGTTTTGTGTCACCCACTTGCTAACCTTGTATTTGGAAAGCAACACATCCAGTTTACTTGTCCCGTATATTACCTTTCGGTAAACTACCGTCCGATTGTAAAGGAAAGCGTTGAACAAGCAACTGTTAAGGCAATGTCCCCTGACATGCTTTTAATTATGGTCTATAACGTGTCGGACGCAATTACTATCCTTGGTAGGAGCAATAGTAAAGCTCACCCTTATGATTTTTCGGTCTGGCACAAGGTCCTGTCTTTGACCACTATGCAACCACCGTTCTTACGGTTGACACCCGATTTAGTTCAGGTGACCTAATGAATTCCAGGTGAATTCCTAGAAATTTTACGTTCAATGGTAATGAACGCATTGAAAATAGGGTTTTCAGAAAACAAATCGGTTTGTAATTTTGATCAAAATATTTTCTCGTTCAAGCTCGAGTTTAGATATTATTGAATTCCATGAGTTTGTAATTCTCAATCTTTAACGTCAATCTCAAGGATTGAGTAATATCAGTCTTAAAAGCTGATTTTTGATCTTTAAGGAGATTATCCTTTCTGGGGATCTGATTCATTAGTCTTATCAAGCTAATTTGTACGGTGTCCCCCCATTGTACGAGATAAATCCTTCTCATGGTTAGGATAAATCTGACCACTTGGCGACCCTATTTAATGATGAGGTCCGTGGATTTCCTGCTGATTTTAGTGATGACTTTTCTAGATTTTTCGTCAACCTACAGCTGGTCTGGACGACAACTTCTTGACTTAAATCAAGAAGCGCGTGTCTTTTTCGGAAGACTTTACTTCCTTTTAATGATGGAATTGATTCATCGTGTAGATCCATCTTTCTTACAGTAAATCAGGTAAAACTCTTTAGTTTAGTCTAAAGTAAAAGTATTTTCAGTTATTTGTACAAAAATATGTGATATATGTTTTGAATAACTTGGAGAATTTTCCCACACTTGGCTTTTATTTTCCTTTTTATTGTTCTCTATTCCATTTTAAATGAATTTTAACATTTTGGTTTGTTTCTCAATTTATGTCCTTTCTGAGGTAACAATAATTTCGGTGTTAAAACCTAGTTTTATCGATCATAAATATGTATAAACATGATTTTGAGTTCATTTAATTGAAAATTTTGAAAATTTTTACTAGAATTGGGTAGTCAGTATATAAGACTAGGGCTGTTCTTTATTATCAGAGAGCACTAGATTCTAATACAACTACTACTTTACTAGTATTTCTAATGGTAACCAAGTGTTTAAGATAAAAATTTTAAAATCTGAAAGAATTTAACCCCTTCCCACACTTAAGATCTTGCAATGCCCTCATTTGCAAGAAATCAGTAACAATTTAAATTATTGAGGGTGATTTGTGTGAAAATGATTAAATTTTACCAAAGTTTCCAAATATATTGTCATTTGTTTGCTGAATGATAAATGGTGCACGTCATTTGTTCTTTCCGTCTTGTTGTTATTTCACATATATTTTGCATCTTGTCGTCAAAATTAGTTGCTTTTGCTGAACTTAATGCCAGTCTTTGAAAATGCGTTGTTTTACCCTGTTGTGTACATAAGATAAACTGCAAACATATATACATATTTTTGAAGTTTGGTATATTACCCCACATTCAAAAATTATTAAAATCTAAGAATAAAAGTTAGAAAATTATAAAAACTATTACAATATTAACATAAGTATTAAACGTATCAATATTACAAATTACAAAATAAATAAAACTAAGTAGACTAGGGATGATACTGATACCAATACGGGTTCCATGCATAACCATAGGTGCTATAGAATGCTTCGGCTGGGTTATACGTAGGATACGGTGGTTGCATCTCTATAGACCAGGGAGGGAATATGGGTTTTGGAGTAGGAATATAGTTTCTACCTATATGTTGGCAATGAGCTATGATTTGGTTTTGATGAACTTGCCAATCTTCAAATGCTCTCTGTCTAGCATTTTCGTACTCCTGTGAAGCTATAAACCTTTGCATTTCTTGCATTTCATTTCCCCCTCCTACATTACCTTGCTGTTGGTTTCTCTCAACCTGTGGATGTCTACCATGGTATTGTACTGCGGCGTTATTTCGCCTTTTCAAAACTTTCGCACCATGGTATACATTTAAACCTATAGTATCGCGGGGTTCTGGTTCTTCGACTAATAATCCCCCCCGACTTATATCCACACCTAGATATTCAGCAATCAAAGTAATAAAAATACCATCTCCTATTATGCTATGCGGTCTCATCCCCCTAACCATAGCTGATAAATAATAACCCACACAATAAGGTATACTTACAGCGCTTTGTGGGTCTCGAATACACATATGGTAAAACAAATCCTGTTCATTTACATTTTCCTTGTTCTTACCTCTTTGTGTAATCGAATTAGCTAAAAACCTATGAATCACTCTTAATTCAGCTCTATCTATATCCAAATAAGAGTAATTTCCCCCTTTGAATCGGTGATGGCTTGTCATTTGACTCCATACACCATGTGTATCAAAATTTTCATCTATCTTTCTACCATTTAGTATCAACCCTCTACAATCGGCAGATGCTAACTCCTCAGGCGTATATATACGTAAAGCCTGAGCCATGTCTAGTAAAGACATGTGGCGCATCGAACCTCCTAACAAAAATCTAATAAAAGATCGATCGGTTAAACTAGCTACCCGATCATTTAATTCTATACTACACAACAATTCTTCACACCATACTTTATATACAGGTCTACGCATGGTGAATAAACGTACTCAGTCGTTAAAAGTAGAATTACCATACCTCTGTGCAAGTAATTCCCTAATTGGCCCGGCCAATTCTACAGCTTCTAATAGTCCCCATTCTATGACCCTAGGAACCTCAACAACTTTAGAATGAAGAGTATGCAAACCCCTCTGGTATTTTGGATAATCTATCCAAAGTCTGTCAAATCTCAGGTTCGGATGCAAATCTTCCAAGTACATATCAGAAAATGTCATGACTGGATGAGGTATATCTTGCTTGTAGTAGCTATCCACCTCCTGTTGTTCCGCATTCTCAGCAGGAGTATTGCGAGCTTGGGATGAAGATTCACCCCTTTCAGTCTGCAAAACACATCAAACACAATTTTTGTGCATCCAAATATGCATTAGTGTCAGCAAAATCATCAATCAAAATAATTACAATGAATTGATCAATTTATATCAAACTTAAGCTCATTTTCATATTTTTATCAAATCTACACTTTTTCAAATAAGCATATACAAAAATGTTCGCCAAGTTCATAAGTATTCAACTCAAATAACATGTCAAAATAATCATTACTAGCAATTAAACAAGTTTCAAATGGCATTATCTCTCAAAAATCAAGTTCATGAATTTTTAGACTTGAAAAAGTCCACTTTAATTCTCAAAATCATGTTTAGGCTCAAAGTTTGGATCATTTAACTACCTAAACATGTTACACTACTTAATTTAGCAACAATTCATGACAAAAATCGACCATAACCTGTTTATATCAAAAAGCCCCAAATTTGCTCAAGAACACAAACCCTAGATTACTCTAAATTTGAAGTTTAAGGCTTCTAATCATGTTAAATAGCATCAATCTAGGTTATACAAGCATAATACATAAACAATTTAAGCATAATTACACTAAAAAGCATCAAAATCAAATTGGGGAAAAAATTGCTCAAGAACACTAATTTTCGGATTAAATGGTGTTTAGGTGTAGAAATTTACCGTTTTTCTTGAGTAATTCCTTGATAGCATCCTTCTCAACATGATTTTAGTAAAAGATTTGATGATTAACGGTTAAAAATTGTGATTTTGGGAGGTTTTTTCGGGTTTTTTCGCTGTATGTTCGCTGTATGTGTGGGTGGTAGTGTGGACTGATCTGTTCTTTACGTTTTATTTTTTTCTGAGTTTTGGTCCTCCCGCGAGTCGCGGTGTTTGGACCCTTCAAACTCCGCGACTCGCGGAGTTTGTTTGTTTTTTTTTTTTAATTCTTATACTAATTAAAACAATTAAGTAATTAATTTTAAAATTTTGTTTCCCTTGTTATTAGGACGAGGTCGTTTCGGATCGATGTCCTAGTCCGTCCTTCGACAAAATTTTAAAATTTGTCTTTTTGTAGCGATTGTTTTAAAAGCTAAGATTTTTGGGTTTTTTAATGTTTTTGGCATACTTTAATTCAATAAGTTTAAGAAAATAATGTTAATAAAAGTTCTCGTCCCTCTCTCGGGTAAAGCAATTTCGGTTCAAAGACCTAGTCTTCAACTTACGACGAATTTTAAAAATCATATTTTTAACTTAATGAGATAAAGTAAATTTTTGTTTTTAAATTCACACAATTTAAATATAAAATTCAAAATTAATATTAAAAATTCACACCAAACTTAAAATTTGAAATGCATAAAATTAAAAATTCATATTTTAAAAATAAAAAAATTCACACCAAACTTAATTTAAAAATTCATATTATAAATTCACACCAAACTTATATTAATTTTTCAAATATTTACAATTTTAAATATATTGTTTTTACAAAGCTTACAATATTAATTTAAGATTTATATATTAATTTTAAAAACATGGTAAAAATAAAATTAAAAATTCTTTTTGGCTTTTTATCCCACTTTAATCAATCAAATATTATCAAAAATATGCGCCCCTCTTTTCGGTAAAGTAATTTCGGTTCCAAGACCTAATTTAACTCATGACGAATTTTTGAAATATTTTGGGTTGATTGATTAAAGATATTTATACCTTAAGAATAAACGTTAAATTTCGCAGTGATGTAATAAATTTTTGTATGATATCAACAATTTCGGTCGCCAAACCTAATTTTATTCAATACCAATTTAATACTTTATAGCGAACAAATTAGCGTTTATTATCAAAAGGTTAAAAATAAAAAAAAATAAAATAAAAACTGTACAGACTTACCTGTGAAATAGATTTCTTAGTTATATGATCTATCCCATTCATAAGATAGTCAGTTTAATTGGTTTTCCATAGCTACATAGGCGTAACCTCGAGCATTCAGTGTCTTTTCTTCTAAACATATGAACGGTCCGTCTCTGCATAAAGTAACAAATTCGGTATTTGAATAGGTTTGATTATTTGAACATTTACCTCCATGTGACCATTTTCCGCATTTGTGACATCTTTCTAGGTGTCGTGCTCTTCTTTTTGCTGCGGATTTTGATTTTCCTTTACCAAATTGTAACTTATTATCTTCGCATCTGGATTCTTTTCTAACTCCGTCCATTCTTTCTCTGATTACTGATACTATTTTACTCGGAAGTGTATCATTATTATGTTTAGTGATCAAAGCATGTAGCATTAGACCATGGTTTAGTTCACAGGCAGTCTTCATTTCCTAAAAAAAAATAAAAATTCAGAATGGGGGGAGAAGACTAGTTCTTTAGGGTTTGCTAGGGAAAGACCATTCGGGTTCCATTTTCAAGAACTACACGAAAACAGACAATCTAACTCTAACAGAAATACATATTATCCTTTAAAAACTTGATTCTCCCCACACTTAGTTAGCTGTGGTGTCGAAATTGTGATTAACTTCGTTGTCGACTTCCATCGGACTATCTATGTAGTGTTTAACTCTGTGACCATTAACTTTAAATTCAATCCCATTTGAATTTATCAATTCTACTGTTCCGTATGGAAAAACTCTTTTAACTATGAATGGTCCAGACCATCTTGATTTCAATTTTCCAGGAAATAGCTTGAATCGTGAATTGAAAAGAAGAACTCTGTCTCCTTCTTTAAAATCTTTTGAACTCCTGATTCTTTTATCATGCCATTTCTTCGTTCTTTCTTTATAGATTAACGAATTATTGTATGCTTCATGTCTTAATTCTTCTAATTCGTTTAGTTGACTTAATCGTAGACGTCCAGCTTCATGTAAATCAAGTTTACATGTCTTCAAAGCCCAAAATGCTTTGTGTTCAATTTCTACTGGAAGATGACATGCTTTTCCATAAACAAGTCTAAAAGGTGTGGTTCCAATTGGAGTTTTGTAGGCTGTTCTAAAAGCCCAGAGTGCATCCTCCAATTTAATGGACCATTCCTTCGGATTTGATCCTACGGTTTTCTCTAGAATACGTTTTAAAGCTCGGTTGATATTTTCAACTTGTCCACTTGTTTGTGGATGATATGCGGTAGAGATTTTATGAGTTACTCCATATCTTTTAAGAACTTTCTCAAGTTGATTATTACAGAAATGAGTACCCCGATCACTTATTAAAGCTTTCGGTGTTCCAAACCTTGCAAAAAGACGATTTAAAAAGTTGACTACAACTCGTGCATCGTTAGTTGGGAGAGCTTGTGCTTCCGCCCATTTAGATACATAATCAATGGCTACGAGTATATATAGATTATTATGAGATTTTGGAAATGGACCCATAAAGTCAATACCCCAAATGTCAAATACTTCACATACTTGGATGACATTTTGTGGCATTTCATCACGTTGACTTATTTTTCCGGCCCTTTGACAAGCATCACAGGATTTGCAAAGAAGATGTGCGTCTTTGTAAATTGTAGGCCAATAGAATCCAGCATCATAAACTTTTCTTGCTGTTAGTTGAGGCCCATAATGCCCTCCTGTTGGTCCTGTGTGACAATGGTTTAATATTTTACTAGCTTCATCTCCAAATACACATCGGCGTATTATTCCATCGGGACAACTTTTAAACAAATGTGGATCTTCCCAAAAATAGTGTTTTATATCACTGAAGAATTTCTTTCGTCTTTGGTACGATAATCCTTTTTCAAGGAATCCACAAACTAAGTAGTTTGCATAGTCTGCAAACCATGGAATTTCTTTATAATCTATCTTCAATAGATATTCATCAGGAAAGTTGTCTTGTATGGCCGATTCATTTAGAACTTCTAATTCGGGATTTTCAAGACGAGAAAGATGATCAGCGGCGAGATTTTCTGCTCCTCTTTTATCTCGGATTTCAATATCAAACTCTTGTAAGAGTAAGATCCAACGGATTAATCTTGGTTTAGCATCTTGTTTTGAAAATAGGTATCTAAGAGCAGAATGGTCGGTATAGACCACCGTTTTTGCTAGAACGAGATATGATCGAAATTTGTCAAAAGCAAAGACAATAGCAAGGAGCTATTTTTCGGTAGTTGTATAGTTCGTTTGTGCTCCTTGTAACGTCTTACTAGCATAATATATAGGTTGAAATCGTTTTTCAAACCTTTGTCCTAAAACGGCTCCCATTGCAAAATCACTTGCATCGCACATTAGTTCAAATGGTAGATTCCAATTTGGTGTTATCATGATTGGCACATTAGTGAGTTTCTCTTTAAGAATATTAAAAGATTTGATACACTCATCTGAAAAGATGAATGGAGCATCCTTTTCTAGGAATTTATTCATAGGAGTGGCAATTTTAGAAAAATCTTTTATGAAACGTCGGTAAAAACCGGCATGCCCTAGAAAACTCCTAACTCCTCTAACATTGGTGGGATGTGGAAGTTTAGCAATTACATCTACTTTAGCTCTATCCACTTCAATTCCTTCTTTTGAAATTTTATGTCCAAGAACGATGCCTTCTTTAACCATGAAATGGCATTTCTCCCAATTTAGTACTAGATTTGATTGTTCGCATCTAATAAGCATTCGTTCAAGATTAGCTAGACATGTTTCAAATGTATCACTGAAGACCGAAAAGTCATCCATGAAAACTTCCATGCATTCTTCTATCATGTCGTGAAAAATCGCCATCATGCACCTTTGAAAGGTTGCAGGGGCGTTACAAAGTCCAAATGGCATGCGTTTGTAAGCAAAAGTACCATAAGGGCACGTGAATGTGGTTTTCTCTTGATCTTCGGGTGCTATTGGAATTTGAAAATATCCGGAAAATCCATCTAGAAAACAATAGTAACTGTTTCCGGCTAATCTTTCCAACATTTGATCTATGAAAGGTAAGGGAAAGTGATCTTTTCTGGTGGCGTCATTTAATTTTCTATAATCAATACATACACGCCATCCTGTTACAGTCCTAGTAGGAATAAGCTCATTTTTTCATTTGTAATGACAGTCATGCCACCCTTCTTAGGTACGCATTGGACTGGGCTTACCCATGGACTATCAGAAATTTGATAAATTAAACCTGCATCTAGCAGTTTAATAATCTCTTTCTTAACTACATCTTGCATATTAGGATTTAGTCTTCGTTGGCGTTGCACATACGTTTTATGACCTTCTTCCATAAGGATTTTATGTGTGCAATACGAAGGACTTATTCCTTTAATATCATGAATCTTCCATGCAATGGCTGGTTTATGAGCTTTCAATACAGAAATGAGTTGTGATTTCTCATTTTCAGTAAGAGAAGACGATATTATTACAGGTAATTCAGATTCACCATGTAAATAAGCGTATTCCAAATGGTTTGGAAGTGGCTTTAACTCTAATTTCGGAGGTTCTTCTATCGATGATTTGTATCGATATCTGTCTTCTTCTTTTAGCATTTGGATTTCTTCTGTTGTTGGTTCATATCCATTAGCTATAAGTGTAGCTAACATTTCAGCTTCATCAATTGGTTCATTACCTTCTCCTAAAGAACATTCTCCTGTTCCTTGTAATTCTGGAAATTCTTCTAATAATTCTGCATGTGCATCTATAGTTTGAATATAATAACATGTATCATCTGCAGATTGCGGTTGTTGCATTGCTCTATCAACTGAAAAGGTAACACTCTCATCCTCTATACTTAGGGTCAATTTCTTACCGAACACGTCTATCATTGCTTTAGCCGTGTTTAAGAATGGTCTTCCTAATATGAGAGGAACTTGAGAATCTTCTTCCATGTCCAGAACAACAAAATCTACTGGAAATACTAAAGTACCAACTTTAACTAGCATGTTCTCCATTATCCCTCTAGGATATTTTATTGATCTATCGGCTAGTTGTATGCTTATTCTGGTTGGTTTCAATTCTCCAAGGTCTAGTTTAGCGTATAGTGAATACGGCATTAGATTTATACTAGCACCTAAGTCTGCCAATGCTTCTATTGAACTAAGACTACCCAAAAAACATGGAATTGTGAAACTTCCTGGATCAAATAGTTTTTCTGGTATCTTATTCAACAGCACTGCTGAACAATTAACATTCATAGTAACAGCCGAGAGTTCTTCCATTTTCTTTCTATTTGAAATTAGATCTTTCAAGAATTTAGCATATCTAGGCATTCCTGAAATCACATCAATGAAAGGAAGATTTATATTTATCTGTTTAAACATATCCAAGAATTTGGATTGCTCGGTTTCAAGTTTCTCTTTCTTCATTTTACTCGAGTAAGGAAGTGGTGGTTGGTATGGTTTAACATAAGGTTTAGCCTTAACTGTGTTATCTTCATTAACCTTTTCAACTACCAGTTCTTTTTCCTTATCTTGATCAGGTTGTGGTTCTTGTGGAGTAGGAATAGCTTCATCAGAAGTTACAGGTATTTCAGGTGGTTTAAGTGTTGTACCACTTCTTGTGGTAATGGCTTTAGCTGTTTCATTCCGGGGGTTAGCATTTGTATCACTAGGTAGACTTCCCGGTTTTCTTTCACCTATTAACCTTGCTAGGTTACTTACTTCTTGTTCCAGATTTTGAATAGAAGCTTGTTGATTTCTAAATGCTTAAGCATTTTGTTCATTAGTTTGTTTCTGAGATGTGAAAAACTGCGTTTGAGTTTCAACTAGCTTCGTCATCATATCTTCTAAATTCGGCTTTTTATCATCGGTTTGTTGTGGTGGTTTGTTTTGAAAATTAGGTCTTTGCTGATTGTAATTATTATTGGATACTTGTTGATTGCTAGGACCTTGTTGATTGTTGTATGGAATATTTCGGTTATAATTCTGGTTTTGATTGTAAATTGGTCTTGGCGGTTGATAATTATTCTGATAATTATTTCCAGGCCTTTGGTTTATGTATGAAATATTCTCTCTTTGTTCTATTGTTAATTCAATACTGAGACAATCTTTTGTCAAATGTGGTCCTCCACACTGCTCACAACTAATTCGTATTGAGTGAATATCTTTAGTCATCTTTTCCATTCATCTCTCGACAGCATCTATCTTTGCGGAAATGGAATCTAAGTCATGGCTAGAATCGGCTCTAGCTACTTTAGATGATCTAACGATATCTTTTTCTTGGTGCCACTCATGTGAGTGGGAAGCGGTGTTATCAATAATTTTGTAAGCATCAGTTTCGGTTTTTTTCATAATAGAACCACCAGCTGCTATATCTATGTCTTTCCTTGTAGTGATGTCGCATCCTTTGTAGAATATTTGTACTATTTGACAGGTGTTGAAACCATGTTGCGGACATCCTCTTAATAACTTTCCAAATCTTGTCCACGCCTCATATAGAGTTTCATTCGGCTTCTGTATGAACGTAACAATTTCTGCTTGAAGTCTTACAGCTTTAGATGCCGGAAAGAATTGTTTAAGAAATTTTTCAACTAAAACATCCCATGTATCAATCGCCCCTTCAGGTAACGATTCCAACCAGTCTTTGGCTTCTCCCTTTAAAGTCCAGGGAAATAACATGAGATATATCTGTTCATCCTCCACTTCTCGGATTTTAAATAGTGTGCATATCCTATTAAAGGTACGTAAATGTTCATTTGGATCTTCCTTAGGCGCACCACTAAATTGGCATTGATTAGTCACCATGTGTAGAATTTGTCCTTTGATTTCATAATCTGGCGCATTAATGTCTGGATGAGTAATTGCGTGACCTTGGCCAGTGCGTTTAGCTCTCATTCGGTCTTCCATACTTAATGGTTCCAGATTCTCCATAATTGAATTTGTTGAATCGGAATCACTAGAGGATTCTGATTTTGTGGTTCGTTCCTCAACAATCTCTGTTTGAATGATTGGTGGTTCCGGAGGAAAGTTTAGTGGTTCAGGATCTACGAATCATTCCTGAATATTCTCCGGATTCTCAATTGTGAGGTCGGGTTCAAAAAATGGATTATCGAAAATTTGAACTGGAGTACTTGGTCGACTGGATGACGATTCTAAAGAAAAATCAACGGCAGTAATATTTGCTAAATGTCTTGATCTAGTTACAGGTGGTGAACGTACAAAAGGTGGTGAACGTCTTGCTCGGTGCATTCACTGAATATCCTATTAGTTTTAAAAGGAAAGAAAAATTATAATAAGTTATCCAATCAATAGACTTTTCTGATTTTGCCCACGTTTCGAATAGCCAAAAGATGCAGCAGAGGGGCAGGATTCGTTTGGTCTCAATATAATTGAGGACTGTTTGGCTCCAATAACCCGGTCCACGTACAAATCCAACTATTACTACGAACCAGAAAATTTTGATGTCTATTAATTTAACCACTTAAAATAAATTTTCGTAATTTTAAGAAATTTAGATAAGAAGTAGAATAAAAATCTATGTCCTAAAACTAGAATAGCGAGAAATAAGAAAGAAAAAGAGTTCGTCGAAAAAAGGTCGAAAAAGAAAAATGGTTGAAAAATAAAAGGTGACGGAAAAATAAAAGAAACTTATAAAACTTAAAAATACTTGACTAACCTAACCTTATTACTACAACTAACTTAAAATTATAATCGCAAATTGAGATTACTAATTGGAATGATAATTGATACATAGGTAAAAGTCGTCTAAAAATATTAAAGCTTACAGGAAAAACTAAATCCCAAATGGAAATAACTTAAAAAGAAACTAAAACTTAAAAAGGCGTCGCAAAATTCTAGAGTACCTAAATCTTAGTCTAAAGAAAAAGCACTTAAGAGATTTTACGGCAAAGCCTAAAAATCTAGAAGTAAAAATAACTATGGCAAAAACTAAGTTTAAAACTAAATATGAGCTAAAAATACAAATATTATGCTAAAACGATTAAAAAGGGACAAAATATAAAAATATACAAAAAGTTGTAAAAAGTACAATTTTTATAAAAATATTATTTTTATATTAATTATTTATTAAAACTATTAATTTTTATATATTAATAAAACTAAATAAACTTAATATTACAAATTAAATAAATAAAACTAAATTAATTAATATTAATTAACTAAACAATCCCTAATTAGGGTGTTAATAATAAAAATTAAAATATACTCCGTAATTAATGCGATATTAGGGTTCTGGTCTGGCCTGTCAGGGCGGCTTCGCGAGTTGCGGTGCCCGAAGCAGAAAACTCTGCGACTCGCGGGGTTCAAATTTTCAGATGACAGGTTAAATAAAATTCGACGCGATTTTTTTATTTTTTTTATGTTTTAAATAAAAACCAAATATTTAAATAAGAGTTATATTTTTATAAAATAAAAATAAAGAAACTTTATAAAACTTAAATATTTAACAAAATCTTAAAAATACTTATATTTTTGTTTTTCTTTTAATATTTTCGAATATTTAAAACGTATTTTTATAAAAACGAATTTTAATAAAAGTAAACTAAAAATCTTTTTTTTTTCTATATTAGCGTTGCGCTTCCGGCTTTTAAGAGTTCCCCGGCAGCGGCGCCAAAAATAACTTGATGTCGTGCGAGGTGTATATAAAATAGCTATTAATTTTTACAAGAAATACTATTAAATACGATACAATTTTACACAAGATATTTATTTATTTAGAGAATGGATATACTTAAACCTTGCTACATCACTTATAGGCAGTGTACCTAATCGTACAGTAGTGTAGTTTTTAGTAAGTCCGGTTCGTTCCACAGGGAAAATCTTTAAACAAAGCTTAACGCTATATTAGTTTACTTTTATAAAAATACAAATATATATATAAGTAATATTATTATTATAAAGGGGGGTTTTTACCGTTTAATGACCGGTTTGTCGATTTTAAAACTTTAGTCGCAGTTAAAACCAAATGTAAAATATTAAAAATAAATACAAGACTTAAATTAAAGTGTAGAGTAAATAACGATAATGAAATTGCGATTAATAAAAATGCGATAAAATAAACTTGCGATCTTTAAAAAGTACGATAATTAAAAGTGCAATTAAATAAAATAACAATAAAAATGCAATAATTAGAAGTGCAATTAAATATAAAATAAATGAAATTAAATATGAAATAAAAGAATTATGCTTATTTAAACTTCCGTAATCATGATGTTTGACGTGTTGATTTT
The DNA here is from genome assembly GCF_046630445.1 of Rutidosis leptorrhynchoides. Taxonomy (NCBI): domain Eukaryota; kingdom Viridiplantae; phylum Streptophyta; class Magnoliopsida; order Asterales; family Asteraceae; genus Rutidosis; species Rutidosis leptorrhynchoides. The sequence continues at coordinate 401,795,432 of NC_092338.1, read as the reverse complement.
TAGTTTTATGCCCATGGGTTAATTGTCCTTTGTCCTGGATTATTTAATATGTCCGTCTGGTTTTTTTCCATAACAGTCCATCAGTCATAAATATAAAGTGCGAGTGTCCTCATCAAATTATCCTTATACCCGAAGTTAAATATTCCAACTAATTGGGGACTTAAACTGTAACAAGATTTTAATACTTTGTTTAATAATTACACCAGGATGTCGACTGAGTGTAACCCAAGGTTTTAATATTTTTTTATCAATTATACCAAGTGTCCTTGTTCATAATTTCACCCCTGTTTTAATTATTCTAGTGGCTATTAATCCATTCCCGTGTCCGGTTAAATGAACGATTATTCGTACATATAAATACCCCGCCCATCGTGTCTGATCGAGTGTATATGGTAATTTATAGGGACGCCCAATTGTAAATCTTTATATTAACATTAACAAACTATCATTTAGTTAAACAAATATAAAGCCCATTAATAGCCCATAGTCTAATTTCCACAAGTGTCGTTCTTTTGTCCAAACCCCAATTATGGTACAACACCCAATTACCCAATTTTAGTAATTAGCCCAACATCATGATTACTTCGTTTTAAATAAGCATAATAATAACTTAGCTACGAGACATTAAATTAAAAAGGTTGAACATAACTTACAATGATTAAAAATAGCGTAGCGTTACACGGACAGAATTTCGACTTACACCCTTACAATATTCGCTAACATACCCTTATTATTAGGATTTAAAATTAAAATTAAAATATAAATTATATATATATATATATATATATATATATATATATATATATATATATATATATATATATATATATATATATATATATATATATATATTTACGTATATATTGAGAGAGAGATAGATATATGTTATGAAAAATGATCAGAATTCGGTTGGCTTTATAGGGAATTGAGTTCAGGGGTACTCCGCGACTCGCGGCCCTTTTTGCCTTCAAACTCCGTGAGTCGCGGAGTTTGTAAATACAACTCACTCCATTTTGGAGTCTTTCTTGCCGACGGTTTATTTTATTTATATAATATATAAATAATTATAAGAATTATTTAAATATTATATTATATTTATGTGCATAGTTGACTTGTAATTTTTAGTCCGTTGCGTCGAGCGCTGAGAGTTGACTCTGGTCCCGGTTCCGGATTTTCGAACGTCCTTGCGTACAATTTTATATTTTGTACTTTGCGTTTTGAATCTTGTACTCTTGTAATTTCGAGACGTTTCTTATCAATAATTGGAACCTCTTTGATTGTCTTTTGTACTTTTGAGATTTTTGGTCGTTTGCGTCTTCAATTCGTCGAATCTGTCTTTTGTCTTCACCTTTTATTATTTAAACGAATATCACTTGTAAATAGAACAATTGCAACTAAAAGCTTGTCTTTCTTGAGGAATAATGCTATGAAATATATGTTCGTTTTTAGCATTATCAGGCGCCGTGCAAATTAGCTTGATAAGACTAATGAATCAGACCCCCAGAAAGGATAATCTCCTTAAAGATTAAAAATCAGCTTTTAAGACTGATATTACTCAATCCTTGAGATTGACTTTAAAGATTGAGAATTACAAACTCATGGAATTCGATGATATCTAAACTCGAGCTTTAACGAGAAAATATTTTGATCAAATTAAAACCAATTTATTTTCTGAAAACCTATTTTCAATGCGTAAAATCCTAGGAATTCATCTGGAATTCATTAGGTCACCTGAACCAAATCGGGTGTCAACCGTAAGAACGGTGGTTGCATAGCATGGTCGAAGACAGGACCTTGTGCCAGACCGAAAAATCATAGGGTGATCTTTACTATTGCTCCTACAAAGGATAGTAACTGCATCCGACACGTTTTAGACCATGAACATCTGCATGTCATTAGACATCGCCTTAACAGTTGCTTGTTCAACGCTTTCCTTTATAACCGGACGGTAGTTTACCGAAAGGTAATATACGGAGCAAGTATACTGGACGTGTTGTTTTCCTAATACAAGGTTAGCAAGTGGGTGACACAAAACCATAAGTTTTGAGCTAAAATTTTCAAATCTGAAACCCACCAAACCCACAAAAACATTTTGCAAACACCGGTGAAGGGTTATTCCGGAAAACTTATCAAGGGTAAAAGCTAGAATGAATTTTCAAAAGATCAAATGTTTTCATAAAGATCCAATTTTCTTAAGGATCTAAATTTTTATAGTCATGTGGGACTGTAAACCACATCGTTACTATCATTGTTTATACCGCCGTATCAAAATCACTAATGGATAAAGTGTGAAGAATAAAGAAGTGATTCGTGTGATTTAATTTCAAGTTCTGTATTGCTTGAGGACAAGCAACGCTCAAGTGTGGGGATATTTGATAGTGCTCCAAACGAACATATATTTAGTCACAATATCATCCCAATATGTAAAGTTTTTAGTTGTAATTATTATATTTTTAAGTTGTAATCGTTTAAATAAATAAATGTGAAGACAAAGTACGAAGATTAAAGAATTGAAGAAAAAGTGCCACTAAAGCCTGAAAAGTGCCACTAAAGCCATAGTGCACTCAAAAGTGCCACTAAAAGTGAGTTAAATTGCAAATTTTTTGTGCAAATTACAAATTGCAAAACGCAAAGTTCAAGATGTTAAATAGTACGAAAGGACGTTCGAAAATCCGGAACCGGGACCTGAGCCAACTATTAATGCACGACGCAACGGGCCGAAAATTATGAGTCAACTATGCACAAGAATATAATATAATATTTAAATAATTATATAAATTATTTATATATTATATATTAATTAAATATAACGTCGACAAGCTAGGAGACAAGGCAAAGTGAGCTGTCCAAAGGGGCCATGCGATCGCATGGCCTGGCTGCCCTTTTCCCATGCGATCGCATGGCAGCAAAAACCTGGCCACATTGCTATAAAAGGCAGGCCTGTGGTCGAACTCAAAACACACTCTTTCAATCTCTCTCTCTGTAATATATAATAAATATATATATATATATATATATATATATATATATATATATATATATATATATATATATAGTATAGGGTAATTTTATATTAGTTAGTTTGGGTTATGTAAAGGTTATTTTACGGGTTTTAAAGTCGAAGTTCTGTCCGTGTAACACTACGCGATAAATAATCAATGTAAGTTATGTTATCCTTTTTAAAATTAATGTCTCGTAGCTAAGTTATTATTATGCTTATTTAACCCGAAGTAATCATGATCTTGGGCTAAATATTTAAGATGGGGTAATTGGGCTTTGTACCATAATTAGGGTTTGGACAAAAGAACGACACTTGTGAAAATTAGACTATGAGCTATTAATGGGCTTTATATTTGTTTAATTAAATGATAGTTCGTTAATTTAATATAAAGATTTACAATTGGACGTACCTATAAATAACCACATACACTCGATCGGACACGATGGGCGGAATATTTATAAGTACTAATAATCGTTCATTTAACCGAACACGGGAATGGATTAATAGTCAATGGACTCATTAAAACAGGGGTGAATTACATACAAGGAAAATTGGTATAATTATAGTTTAAGTCCCCAATTAGTTGGAATATTTGACTTCGGATATAAGGATAATTTGACGAGGACACTCGCACTTTATATTTATGACTGATGGACTGTTATGGACAAAAACCAGATGGACATATCGAATAATCCAGGATAAAGGACAATTAACCCAGGGTAATAAATTAAAATCAACACGTCGAACATCATGATTACGGAAGATTAAATAAGCATAATTCCTTTATTTCATATTTCATCGCACTTTTATTTACTGTCATTATATTTAATTGCACTTTTAATTATCGTACTTTTTAATTATCGCAATTTTATTTATTGTCATTTTATTTATCGCAATTTTATTTATCGCACTTTAATTATTGTCATTTACTTTACGCTTTAAATTAAGTTATATTTATTTTTAATATTTTACATTAGGTTTTAACTGCGACTAAAGTTTTAAAATCGACAAACCGGTCATTAAACGGTAAAAACCCCCTTTTATAATAATAATACTACTTATATATATATTTATATATTTACAAATATAGTTTTAAAAATATAGCGTTAAACTCAGCTAGCTCCCTGTGGAACTAACCGGACTTACTAAAAACTACACTACTCTACGATTAGGTACACTGCCTATAATTGTTGTAGCAAGGTTTATGTATATTCCATAAATAAATAAATAAAACTTGTGTAATTTAATAGTATTTCGTAGTAAAATTATAATTATTTCGTATACACCTCTGCTTTAACGTCAACATACATATCAAAGTATGTTCAAAATATATTTACAACATTTTTAATACGTTTTAATGATTTGAGTTTGTTAAGTCAGCAGTCCTCGTTAGTAACCTACAACTAGTTGTCCATAGTTAGATGTACAGAAACAAATTGATATATATTATCTTGAATCAATCCAAGACCCAGTGTATACACGTCTCAGGCTAGATCACAACTCAAAGTATATATATTTTTGAAATCAACTTCAACCCTGTATAGCTAACTTCAACATTACTGCATATAGAGTGTCTATGGTTGTTCCAAATAATATATATAGATGGGTCGATATGATATGTCAAAACATTTGCATACATGTCTATGGTATCCCAAGATTACATAATATATTAGAATACATGTATAATACAATATAAGTTAGCTAGGATATGATTAATATAGATTTGTTACCAATTTTCACGTAGCTACAACAAGAAAAATTATCCAATCTTGTTTTACCCATAGCTTCTTCGTTTTAAATCCGTTTTGAGTGTTTCAAGTTGCTATGGTTTCATATTGAACTTAAGTTTATGAATCTAAACAGAAAAAGTATAAGTTTATAGTCAGAAATACAGGTTACAAGTCGTTTTTGTAATGGTAGTCATTTCAGTCGAAAGAACGACGTCTAGATGACCATTTTGGAAAACATACTTCCACTTTGAGTTTAACCATGATTTTTGGATATAGTTTCATGTTCATAAGAAAAATTATTTTTCCAGAAGAACAACTTTTAAATCAAAGTTTATCATAGTTTTTAATTAACTAATCCAAAACAGCCCGCGGTGTTACTACGACGGCGTATATCCAGTTTTACGGTGTTTTTCGTGTTTTTCGGTTTTAAATCATTAAGTTAGCATATCATATAGATATAGAACATGTGTTTAGTTGATTTTAAAAGTCAAGTTAGAAGGATTAACTTTTATTTGCGAACAAGTTTAGAATTAACTAAACTATGTTCTAGTGATTACGAGTTTAAACCTTCGAATAAGATAGTTTTATATATATGAATCGAATGATGTTATGAACATCATTACTACCTCAAGTTTAGTAGGTAAACCTACTAGAAGTGACAAGAAATGATCTAGCTTCAAAGGATCTTGGATGGCTTGAAAGTTCTTGAAGTAGGAACATGACACAAAAACAAGTTCAAGTAAGATTTTTACTCAAATTAAGATAGTTTATAGTTATAGAAATTGAATCAAAGTTTGAATATGAATATTACCTTGAATAAGAAAGATAACCTACTGTAAATAACAAAGGTTTCTTGATCTTATATGATTACTTGGAATGGATTAGAAAGCTTAGAAGTAAACTAGTAAACTTGAAAGGATTTTCGAAGTGTTCTTGAAGTGTTCTTCCTAAGATGATTATAGCTTGATTCTTGAACTAATTTTTGATAAAGATGATGATTAGCTACTGAAACAATTCGTTCATAAGTGTGTGTGTGTGTGTGTATGTGTGTGTGTGTGTGTGTGTGTTGAGAGAGAATTAGAAAGAGAATTGGAAGTGAAATGGAGTGAATGATGAGTGGTAAGTGGTGAGTGGTGAGTGGGGTTAAAAGGAGTTCTAGTTTGTTGACTATTTCATGGTAGAAGTTACAATTGATTAGTCATGCATGACATAATTAAGAGTGGAATCCCATGCTAGTTTCTATTGGTATATACTCATAGTAAGTACGTCTAGAAGCTGTGTATAATACGGGTATGAATACGACTAGAATTCTTGATGAAAAAAGAATGGGAATGTAACTGTAACCATTTTGGTTAAGTATGAGTGTTTTGATATATGTTTTGAAGTCTTCCAAAAGTATATTAATACATCTAAATACACTACATGTATATACATTTTAACTGAGTCGTTAAGTCATCGTTAGTCGTTACATGTAAGTGTTGTTTTGAAACCTTTAAGTTAACGATCTCATTTAATGTTATTAACCCATTGTTTATTATATCTAATGAGATGTTAAATTATTATATTATCATGATATTATGATATATTAATATATCTTAATATGATATATATATATATATATATATATATATATATATATATATATATATATATATATATATATATATATATATATATATATATATATATATATATATATATATATATATATATATATATATATATATATATACATTTAAATGTCGTTACAACGATAATGGTTACATATATGTCTCGTTTCGAAATCCTTAAGTTAGTAGTCTTGTTTTTACATATGTAGTTCATTGTTAACATACTTAATGATATATATAATTATCATTTTATCATGTTAAATATAGTGTAACAATATCTTAATATGATACATATGTATTTAGTAAGACGTTGTAATAACGATAATCGTTATATATATCGTTTCGAGTTTCTTAACTTAGTAGTCTCATTTTTATGTATATAACTCATTGTTAATATACTTATGGAGATACTTACTTATCATAATCTCATGTTAACTATATGTATATCCATATATATATCGTCATGTCATTTTTACAAGTTTTAACGTTCGTGAATCTCCGGTCAACTTGGGTGGTCAATTGTCTACATGAAACTCATTTCAAATAAACAAGTCTTAACACGTTTGATTGCTTAACATGTTGGAAACACTTAATCATGTAAAAATTAATTTCATTTAATATATATAAACATGGAAAAATTCAGGTCACTACAGAAGACATCTCCCCGATCTCTTCCATGGATGAGGGACAAGAACTCTTGCTTAACTTGAAATGGTTGGCTAATGGAATGCTAACAGGTTTGGCATTGTTCATATTGAAACGTGAAAGCACTCGTTCAATATACTTCTCCTGAGATAGCCATAACCTTTTATTCTTCATGTCTCGGGTTATCTGCATTCCCAAATCTGTTGAGCCTGTCCTAAGTCTTTCATGTCAAAAGACTTCGAGAGTTCCTTCTTCAGCTGGTTGATCTTCGTTGCATCTTTCCCTAAGATCAAAATATCGTCTACATATAGTAAAAGAGCAACGAAATTTGAAATGACCCGTCCTAAACCATCTGGACGAATACATTACATTTGGTTACATCGCGAGGTACTTGACCTCTATATGATACATTTTACTAACATTGCATTCGTTTTTAAAAGACAAACTTTCATTACATCAAAAGTTGACGGCATGCATACCATTTCATAATATATTCAACTATAGTTGACTTAATAATAATCTTGTTGAACTCAATGACTCGAATGAAACGTCTTTTGAAATATGCCATGAATGACTCCAAGTAATATCTCTAAAATGAGCAAATGCACAGCGGAAGATTTCTTTCATAACTGAGAATAAACATGCTTTAAAGTGTCAACCAAAAGGTTGGTGAGTTCATAGGTTTATCATAAACAATAAAATTTATCATTTTAATAGACCACAAGATTTAATATTCCCATTTCCCATAACCATTATGCATAAAATTCATTCATATGGATTGAACACCTCGTAATCGACCTTAACAAATTGCACATAGAATATCCTCATCATTCCGGGACAATTTCGGACATGATAAATTTGCCATCATTCCGGGAAAACATCGGACATAATAAATTCGCCATCATTCCGGGAAAACATCGGACATGATAAATTCGCTATCATTTCGGGAAAACATCGGACATGATAAATTCGCCATCATTCCGGGAAAACATTGGACATGATAAATTCGCCATCATTCCGGAAAAACATCGGACATGATAAATTCGCCATCATTTCGGGAAAACATCGGACATGATAAATTCGACATCATTCCGGGAAAACATCGGACATGATAAAAAGGGCACATTCGATTTTGATAATTCAACCATAGAATGTAGTTTCAATTACTTGTGTCTATTTCGTAAAACAGTTATAAAAGTATTTCATGTATTCGCAGTTCAAAATATATTTCAAAAGCATTTAACAAAACAGTTATAAAAACAGCGCATGTATTCTCAGTCCCAAAAATGTAAAGAGTAAAAGGGAATCAAATGAACTCACCTAATGTATTTTGTAGTAAAAAATACATATGACTATATTGAACAATGCAGGGTTGGCCTCGGATTCACGAACCCTCATGATAAGCTTTTCTAAAAAGAATAGCCCTGGACCGTACTCGAACCCATGACCTCTCGTCCCCCAAACACATGTCTAACCAATGTACTGCAATTGCTTTTTCTGTTTCTTAACCCAACCTAAATCTATATATCCAATATATTTATCTGTTCTATCTTCATATTCTATTATCATCGTTACTAAAACATCATCCAACATAACCATCATCATCACATCACAGCCTTCATCGTATTCCTTATCATCATCATCAATCATCATTACCCATCATCATCGATATCACTAAAAAATCACGAACCTTAATAACTCGACTATTGTTTTCTTCCATACGTACACCACCATCATCATGTTACTCACGTACGTATCCATCATTATACTCATGGCATCGTCATTGTCGTCCATATCCCATAATCCTCTCCTTTCCATAACCTCATCCGAAGTTAGCAGCAACAGGAAAGCTTTTGCAAGCTTATAGCTTGTGTTATTATTTTTGTTATAGGCCCAACAGACTAACTAACAGGTTCACGGCCCATCAGACCTATTGGGTTTATCTCGGCCCACTTCACTTAGCAACTTATTAAATAAATAAAAGGATCCCGTATAGATGCCTCGGCCAGGGACAAGAAAAAAATACAAAACATTGCCAGCAACTAATCCACTAATCGGTGGATATGAAGGAAAAAGTAGTATTGAGATGTTTTCATAGTGACGTGGTAAAACAAAACAAATTGGTAGGCATTCTTTTGATCCTGCAACCCCACTTCATCATTTATATAAAAAAAACGGATGTAATATCTATATAGGTTGATTTATTTGCAAGTGGTTTCTTTGAGTGGTGGTGGTTGGCCATTACATTCTAACTTGTCCCACAAATAATTGATAAAGCACACTACATCATATTTATTTTGTTTTTGGTTTATGTGTTTTTGTTCGGCTAGGAAAGAGAGACAAAGAGGTGAGGTTATCTGCAGTAGTAGCAACAGCAAGGTCGAGTGGTAAACGAAAATTATTTTGATGGTGTTTTGGGTTGTAGCCTGTAGCAATCAAAATAAAGAAAAACTGTAATCAAAGGGTGACGATTTGAGGTGTTCAAAGAGGGTTTTAAATGATGGTTTATTGTTTTGCGTTCGACAGGAGAAACAAACTCAAGATTGGAAGTGATTGTTGTCGTTGGTTTAGAAAAGGAAAACAAGATGATGATTACTTGTTTTGTTGAAGATGAAGGGTGGTGATATGGTTCGAGTTAAAGACGGTGTGGTGTGGGTTTCGAATAGAAACATGTTCAACCATAGTTTGATGGTGAATGGTGGTGTAGCAAGGTGATACTTCTCAGGGTTGAGATGGTTATTGTAATAACCATGGTGATGATGTTCGTTATGGTGAGTTCAAGAAAATGTAAGAGAGAAAGTGATGATGGTGATTTAGTGTGTTATTGAGTTCAAGAACAGGGTACCTGCTCCCGTTTCCTCAAATTTCTGTTTTTAATTAATTTTTTTTTATGTGCAGTGAGTTTGATAGCATCCTATATAGACAGTAATCATATAATTGAAGCAATAATTTGATATGATCGATTTTGTTCTTCTATAGACCATGAGTTCGACGTTTACAACAATTGCAGCCAGGAAGTACATTAATGGAATTTAAAATAAATAAATTGATATCGATGGGAAACTACTTTTTGGATACTATCTGATTGGATTCGTATATAATTCATTTAGTTAGACAACTTAAACAGAGGAGATAGCAACTTGAGACAAAAATTGTATTTATCTATATTTGAAATTGTATATATACGTATTTATACATCTTTATATATGTATACGTATATATATCTGTATTTGGTATATGTGTAAATATTTAATTACGATCTGTATTTATACTTTCATATATCTGTTATTATATTCGTATTTATATTTATAGATTATAGTTGACTTTATTAATAAATATAAATATAATGATATACTTAATAATAGTAATACAAATAATAATAATGTAATAGTAATGATAATATTATAACTAATGATGATTATAATAGTTACTATAAAATGTAAAACAATAATATTATTAATAACAATAATATTAGTTATCGTACTGCTAATATTATTAATAATAATAATAATATTAATAATAACAATACTAATAATAATGATATTAATATTACTCATGATTCATGATAATATGAACAACTTAAATGTGTTAACTTTCAATAATATAACTAATATTGGTTTTAATGTTAATATTATAATATTAATGACGGTACTAATAATATATATATATATATATATATATATATATATATATATATATATATATATATATATATATATATATATATATATTAAGATTATATATTGTTATTATACACTATATATATTTATCTACACATCATTGTTCGTGAATCGTCGGGTATAGTCAAAGGTTAACTGAATCCATGTAAATAGTTTAAAATTTTAGAGACTCCTCATTACAGACTTTGCTTATCGTGTCGGAAACATATAAAGATTAAGTTTAAATTTGGTCGAAAATTCCCGGGTCGTCAAAAAATTTCCTTCAGAAAACTTCTGAATGTAGACACACTCATCTGCTGCAGTTTTCTTGTACCCTTGACTCACCATGCATGAGTCAAACTTCTTGTACCACTGCCTAGGTGCCTGCTTCAAACCATATAAACTTTTCTTAGCTTGCATAAGAGGTTATCTCCTGAAATCTCAAAACCTTCCGGCTGCTCCATGTAAATGTCTTCATGTAAATCTCCATGAAGAAAAGTTGTCTTTATATCCATCTGTTCAAGCTCCAAGTTCATACTTGCAACCAATCCAAGTATGACTCTAATTGAAGTCATCTTGACTACTGGTGAAAATATCTCGTCAAAATCAATCCCTTTCTTCTGTTGGAATCCTTTGACTACAAGCCGTGCTTTGTATTTCACCACTTTTCCACTACCATCCTTTTTCAGCTTGAACACCCATTTGTTTTTCAGTGCCTTCTTCCAGCGTGGAAGTTCTACAATCTCATAAGTTTGATTTTTATGCAGAGAATCCATCTCATCCTGCATTGCGAGCAACCATTTTTCTTTATCCTTATGAGTTACTGCTTCATGAAAACTCTCTGGTTCTCCATCTTCAGTAAGTAGAAGGTACTCGGATTCTGGATATCTACTCGATGGAATCCGACCTCGTTCAGATCTACGAACTTCTGGAATATACTGAGGAGATCCACCATCATCTTCGCCTTGTGATGGTTCTGGAACGTCTGGCAGATGGGGTTGTGGCTCCCCCTGCTCAGCACCGTCATTTTCCTCATTATCTTCTACTTCCGGCATTTCTTCTTGCACTGAAAATTCATTTCTCATGAATGATTCCGTTGTTGCCTCTGGCACCTTAGCAGCAAAATTTGTCTTCTGAGATATTGTGGGCTTTTCAATATCTTCTATTGTCTGGCTTTCATGGAACACCATGTCCCTACTTCTGATCACCTTTTTCCTCCTTTGGATCCCATAATCTGTATCCAAATTCTTCATCTCCTTAGCCTATGAATATGCATGGAGTAGTCCTTGCATCCAGCTTATGTCTGAGCTCTTTGGATACATGTGCGTACGCCAAACATCCAAATACTCTTAAGTGAGAGTATGATGGATCCTTTCCAGATCAAAGTTTCTCCAGAACTTCAAAATTCAGTGGTACTGATGGAGATCGGTTGATCAAGTAACATGCGGCTCTGACTGCTTCTCCCCAGAATGGCTTTGGCAGCTTAGCCATACTGAGCATGCTCCGAACGCGTTCCATGATTGTTCGGTTCATTCTTTCTGCTATACCATTGTGTTGATGGGTACGTGGGACCATCTTCTCATGTCGGATGCCATATGATCTGCAATAGACATCGAACTGTCTGAAAGAGTATTCACCGCCGTTGTCGGATCGAAGACACTTTAACTTCTTTCCTGTCTCACGTTCTACCATGACATGGAACTGTTTAAAGTAATCGAAAAACTAGTCCTTCGTCCGCAAGAAATATACCCACACCTTTCGAGAAGCATCATCGATAAACGTTAGAAAGTATCGGTTGCCGCCAATTGATTCAACCTCCAAGGGACCACAAACATCAGAGTGTACCAGACTGAGTAACTCTGATCTTCTCGTTGAAGAGGAATTAAACGAGACTCTATGCTGCTTACCAAACAGACAACGATTGCAAGGATCTAGTGCAGCGTCCTTGTCTACATTGATAAGCTTCTTCTTTATTAAGGTACACAACCCTTTATCACTCATGTGACCGAGTCTCTGGTGCCATAAATTTTGTGAAGCCTTCTTTTCTGCAACATTAATGCTATTTGTGCAGATCTTCACATGAGTCTTGTACAGTGTACCACAAATGTGTCCCCGAGCGACTATCATAGCGCCTCTTGACAATTTCCACGTGCCTGTACTGAAATGACTATCATAGCCCTGTTTTTCTAAAGCTACTCCAGAAAGTAGGTTTAGCCGAAGATCTGGCACATGGCGGACATCCTTCAGAGTGATTGTGCTCCCAGAACTTGTCTTTATCTTGAAATCACCAATTCCGACAATCTCAGAGAAACTGGAATTTCCCATCTTCACAGCTCCAAAGTCTCCAGCTTTGTATGTTGTGAAGTATTCCTTATATGGAGTCACGTGGTAGGAAGCTGCACTATCTACCACCCATTCTGTTTCTTCTCGTAAGACGTGAAGGCATGCCTCATCATGGGTTGAACAATAAGCTGCATCACCAGAGATAGTCACTAATGTTTCTCCACCCTTATTCTTCGGCTGTGAACTGCTTTGACCTTGTTCCTCTTTCAATCTATAGCAGTTCTTTTTCATATGTCCCTCTAATCCACAATGATGACATTTATATGTTGGTTTTCTGCCATCAGCTGACATGCCCCTGCTCTTGCTTCTGCCTCTCCATTTATTTTTACTACTCATTCACTGTCTCCCCCGATTCTCTGTGACAAAGGCATGTGTCTGATCTGTGTCCATGTCCTTTCTCCTTGCCTCTTCACTGAATAGGGCATCCTTGACCATTGACATGGTAAGTTTGCCATTCGGAGCTGAGTTGCTGAGAGTTACGACCAGCGTTTTCCAACTATCGGGAAGAGAACTAAGTAGAAATAGCGCCTGAACTTCATCGCCAAGAGGCATCTCTACAGACGATAACTGGTTGACCAAGCTCTGGAACTCACTGGTATGCTCGGCAACTGAAGTTCCACTTTTGAGCTTCATGTTGACTAAACGCCTCATTAGTAGGGCTTTATTCCGAGCAGTCTTAACCTGGTACATGTCCTCCAATTTTTTTCAGAGGACATATGCGTCTGTCTCTTGTGCAACATGGTGGAAGACACTATGATCAATCCATTGACGGATCTGACCAATAGTTTTTCGGTTTGATTTCTTCCAACCTTTCTCTTTGGCAGAATCAGGGTTTATACACTTCAATTCAATAGGATCGAACAAATCCTTACAGCTGAGGAGATCTTTCATCCGAGGTTTCCACAGCGTGTAGTTTGTGGCTGTGAGCATAATCATAGCTCCCGAAGATGATGTTGACTCTTCTATGGACATTATCACCTTACAAATAATTTTTCAACACAAACGGGGTTGAATTTTAGAAAACAAAGATCATCGTTACGTTCGGAACGGTTGAAAATGGTGGAATACACACTTCGCGGCTTAAATTCCACTTACGGGGCAAAATTATAATTTTTATAAACTTCAGGAACCAAAAAAATGAAATTCTGAAAATTTCAGACACCAAATTGTAAAATTTCATAATTGCTAAAGTACTGCTACAGGAACGTGCTACAGTGCCGCCAGCTGCTACAGTGAATTGCTACAGGACTTTCTTCTCCGGCGAAAATTCCGGCACCGGTCGTCTTCTCAGACGATATTCCGGCTAGTTGACCAAACTTTGACCGCGTTTTTTGGGCTCGTTATAACTCCGTTTAAGTCACCGTTTTTTGTGTTGGACTCGGTTCGACGAGACGAATCCAATGGTATACTCAAAATTGGATTTTAAGGAAACTTCAGAAGAACCAAAAATTCAACCAACGTCTCTAACCAAGCTCTTGATACCACTTGTCAGGAAGAGAGGATCGCCTGGACGTTGGGAGATATAAATTTGAGAGAAAATAACTCTATTACTCACAAGAATAGATTACACGAGTATTACAAAACTAAAAAAAAAAAAAAAACTCTCAAACTCACACACACTCTCTAGGTTGTGATTATACTTCTCTGAGTGATTTGGGATGATTTACAATTGAGGTTTGCAACTCTATTTATAGCTAAGATCTTATAGCGGTAGATGTGTGTGAACGAGGAAGGTGACGTGTGAACGTGGAAGGTTGGCGGCCGTCACCGTTTTCAACTTTGCTACTTTCACATGGTGTTCAAAGAAGGCTATTTTGAACATCTAGAAGGTGGCTTCTAGATTGTAGGCTGGAACCTTCACAATTGCATGTCAAATGTAACAAAAGTTGTATAGAAATCTGGTAGGGTCTTCTATAGTATTGCCGTCTCATCCTATCATTTTTTCCTACCTTGTACGGCGAAAAGTGAAAAAAAAAAAAAAAAAAAGGTGAAAGAAACAAGAAATTATGTTATAATATCAATCACAAACAAAATAATTTTCACGATTTAAAACCTAATTTCCACTTACCCGCTTAATCATGACAAACAAGGGCGAACGGCGAACCATGTCTTTATCCCTAAAATATAATTCATCTTGCCATTTATAATTCATAATTGCTTATTAAATAAACCTACCGGGTACTAGTTAACGAATGGCAACTGCGGAAAAGGAAATAAAGCATGTTGTCGATTTTGACAATAAAAAGTTAAGCAGATAATACCATGATAAAAATAGAAAGTATCTGGATAATCCATATCATCGACCTCCATTACTAATTTATAACATGAAATTTTTTGCAAATAAAACATGAACTTTGTAATAAAGGAAATACTTTATCAAAAAGATAAAGGCTCACTACAATATGACGAAGAAAACTAGCTAAACAAACAAAACCAAAAAAAAAAAAAAACCACGAAAAAAATAACTAAAACTAAAAACAACAAATACACCGAAACGCTAAAAGAGATCCCAAACAAAAAGGAAGTCGAGGAACCAACAAAATCAACAAAGAAACCAAAACACCCCAAACTGCAATGTAGCATCAAATAACCTTCACGAACTCCAGGAAGTCTTAAACTCAGCACCTTCGACGATCTTTTTCTAGGTTTTTAGGCTTAACTGACAATTTAGAGTTAATTAGTTTAGTTTCAAACTGATCAAATTCGAAACCTTTCATGATCGATTCAAAGAAATCGGTAGAGGAACCTGCCTTAGAAGTGCACGACCCATGTATTCGGCCAAACAAGATAGGATCTTTGCCATTAAAGGTGGACTTTTTGCTAGTTCACACCTTTAAACATAAAATCTTCCACACCAAAAAGTCTCGTGTTAGCATTAAACGTAACCATACCCTCATCAACACAAACAAACTCCGGGACAACGACACAGTTCTAGCTAATCCCCATCAATAGCAATATTCGACCTACCACCCGAATCGCGCTCCAAATCCATATCCAAGCTATTGATTTCCCAAGAGAACCCAATCGGTTTGAATAAAGAGCTTGAATATATTTCCAAGCCTTTTTACATTTCACCTTGTTGGAGCTAATCGATCCATTGTGTCCCGCATCGGACAGTGATAGAAACAAATGTGCATATATAAGCTTATGAGAACCTCCCTCTATCACCAATTGGTTTTAGAGTAATGTGAAACTCATACATGTTGGTGGACCTTAAACGATCCTACACACCTTTCTTCTCAATGTTTCTCAATGTTAAGTCAAAATTTAATAAGAATCAAGATCTTCATCTTATCTCCCTTTAAATTAGTTAGGATATTAGAAAGTTATAAAGGGCACCTTTATTGGTTTTGTTTCTTCTTGACATTAAAGAGCACATTAAGCTTAACAACCACTTTTATGCCGAATTTATATGTACATACGATATTAGACGTGTCAACAATCAACAACTTTGTTGATAAAGAACCTTTATTGGTTTTGTTTCTTCTTGATATTAAAGAGCACATTAAGCTTAACAACCACTTTTATGCCGAATTTATATGTACATACGATATTAGACGTGTCAACAATCAACAACTTTGTTGATAAAGAACCAACTAATTAAAGTTTACATAGTTTCTTTTACTTATTTATATATAATGTTTAGCAAAATACAACTAATTTCGGATTCAAATATATTTATTTATCTTTGATGGTAAGAAGAAACCAACTATATGACCTTAACAACTCGAATTTACAGTCATTTTAAATCGTGCAATATATACATATACATATATGATGATATATGATGTAAGATAATATACTGTAATAAATAATTATATATATATATATATATGAATTTACAGTCATTTTAAATCGTGCAATATATACATACATATATGATGATATATGATGTAAGATAATATACTGTAATAAATAATTTATATATATATATATATATATATATATATATATATATATATATATATATATATATATATATATATATATATATATATATATATATATATATATATATATATAATAAATAATTATATATGTGAATTGACCCGACCAAGGTGTAATGTAATAAAAAGGATAGAGCTACCACCCACCCATACTTCTTTAATAAAATTTGCCTAATAAGATTGAGCACAAATATCTAATGTTCTACTAATAGCTAATATATATAAATGCTAGTATTTTGTACTTTTACGACATCCATTGTAATCCCTCTATGTATTTCTATCGTGCATTATTCCTTTTAAAAATTTTCAAATTAATTGTTTATTTTCAATAAATGAATAAAAATAATATAATAATATAATTAATTGTTTCTATCAGCTATTAACTCCCTTGTAGGCTGTAGCTACGGAGATTTATCCGCCATGACTTCAACGAATGGTCAACATTAAATTAGTCATTTTTACAGAAAAGATTGGAAATCCTAATATCACCCAAAAAAAAAAAAAAAAAAAAAAAAAAAAAAAAAAAAAAAAAAAAAAAAAAAAAACCTATCAACTACTCCGTACTAATACCATAAATATGAACATTATGGATGTGTACGGATTTCAGTGTATTCACGTTGAAGGAGGAGTGGCATGTATTTGTTGACCAAAGTAGACCATGACAAATTTGATAACATCACATTTTATCAAAACTAGTTGTGGATCCCTCGCTTCGCGCGAGGGGGTTCCGTTTTAAATGCGAGTTAAATAAAAAAAGTTTTGATCTATTTTGTAAAAAAAAAAAAAAAAAATTCGACATCTAACATTGAAGGGTTGTTCTTTTTGTGAAAGTTGCTTTTTTTTTAAGTTAGTTGATCTATTTTGTAAAAAAGAATGTTTTTCGACATCTTTTGATAGCATTGAAGGATTGTTCATTTTATGAAAGTTGCATCTTTTATCGTTGAGGAAGAAAAGAGAGAAAAAAAAGTTAGTTGATTTTTTTGTAAAAAAATATTTTTTTCGACATTTTTTGATAACATCGAAGGGTTGGTTCTTTTACGAAAGTCGCTTATTTTATAGTTGGGGACCAAAAAAAAGGGTGAAATGATGAAAATACCCCTAGTACTATTGGTGAATAGTGAAACAGTGTTTTGTCTATTAATATATATATAAATATAAAGTCTTGATCTATTTTGTAAAAAAGAATTTTTTTCGACGTCTAACATTGAAGGGTTGTTCCTTTTGTGAAAGTTGTTTTTTTTTTTTAAGTTAGTTGATCTATTTTGTAAAAAAAAAATATTTTTCGACATCTTTTGGTAGCATTGAAGGGTTGTTCATTTTATGAAAGTTGCCTCTTTTATCGTTGAGGAAGAAAAGAGAGGAAAAAAAAAGTTAGTTGATTTTTTTGTAAAAAAGTATTTTTTTCGACATCTTTTGGTAACATTGAAAGGTTGGTTCTTTTACGAAAGTTACTTATTTTATCGTTGGGACCAAAAAAAAAAAGTGAAATGACGAAAATACCCCTAGTTACTATTGGTGAATAGTGAAACAGTGTTTTGTATATATATATATATATATATATATATATATATATATATATATATATATATATATATATATATATATATATATATAAAGTACTAACAAATACAACAATAACAAAACCCAATACCACATAAGTGGTGTATGGAGAGGTGAGATGTAGACAATCCTTCCCCTATCCGAGAATAAAGACAAGTCATTTCTCCACCCAGAGTGAAAACACTCTCAAAAGTAGAGAAAGTCATCTCTCTCTCTATTCGACGGATAGAGAGATTGCTTCCGAGTGGACCTCCGGCCAATAAGTAGGAAAAAAATTTTAAAAATAAAATAAAATTGAGACGTATAACAACCCGAAAATTTCCGACAAAATTTAAACAAAAATCTTTTAATGAATTCATTAAACTTTGACCAATTCCGACGACTCACGAACCATTATTTGTAAATAATTATGTATAAATATTAATTTGTTATATTAATATTATTATTATTTATCATCATTTACAAGTATTATTATTCTCAATATTGTAGTGACCCGAACTTTTCCATGTTTATGTATATTAATTGATATTGATATTTACATGATTAAATGTTTCCAACATGTTAAGCAATCAAACTTGTTAAGACTTGATTAATTGAAATATGTTTCATATACACAATTGACCACCCAAGTTGACCGGTGATTCACGAACGTTAAAACTTGTAAAAACTATATGATGACATATATATGGATATATATATAGTTAACATGATACTATGATAAGTAAACATATCATTAAGTATATTAACAATGAACTACATATGTAAAAACAAGACTACTAACTTAATGATTTTTAAACGAGACATATATGTAACGATTATCGTTGTAAAGACATTTAATGTATATATATCATATTAAGATATATTCATACATGATAATATCATGATAATATAATAATTTAAAATCTCATTTGATATTATAAACATTGGGTTAACAACATTTAACAAGATCGTTAACCTAAAGGTTTCAAAACAACACTTACATGTAACGACTAACGATGACTTAACGACTCAGTTAAAATGTATATACATGTAGTGTTTTAATATGTATTTATACACTTTTGAAAGACTTCAATACACTTATCAAAATACTTCTACTTAACAAAAATGCTTACAATTACATCCTCGTTCAGTTTCATTAACAATTCTACTCGTATGCACCCGTATTCGTACTCGTACAATACACAGCTTTTAGATGTATGTACTATTGGTATATACACTCCAATGATCAGCTCTTAGCAGCCCATGTGAGTCACCTAACACATGTGGGAACCATCATTTGGCAACTAGCATGAAATATCTCATAAAATTACAAAAATATGAGTAATCATTCATGACTTATTTACATGAAAACAAAATTACATATCCTTTATATCTAATCCATACACCAACGACCAAAAACACCTACAAACACTTTCATTCTTCAATTTTCTTCATCTAATTGATCTCTCTCAAGTTCTATCTTCAAGTTCTAAGTGTTCTTCATAAATTCTACAAGTTCTAGTTACATAAAATCAAGAATACTTTCAAGTTTGCTAGCTCACTTCCAATCTTGTAAGGTGATCATCCAACCTCAAGAAATCTTTGTTTCTTACAGTAGGTTATCATTCTAATACAAGGTAATAATCATATTCAAACTTTGGTTCAATTTCTATAACTATAACAATCTTATTTCAAGTGATGATCTTACTTGAACTTGTTTTCGTGTCATGATTCTGCTTCAAGAACTTCGAGCCATCCAAGGATCCGTTGAAGCTAGATCCATTTTTTTCTTTTCCAGTAGGTTTATCCAAGGAACTTAAGGTAGTAATGATGTTCATAACATCATTCGATTCATACATATAAAGCTATCTTATTCGAAGGTTTAAACTTGTAATCACTAGAACATAGTTTAGTTAATTCTAAACTTGTTCGCAAACAAAAGTTAATCCTTCTAACTTGACTTTTAAAATCAACTAAACACATGTTCTATATCTATATGATATGCTAACTTAATGATTTAAAACCTGGAAACACGAAAAACACCGTAAAACCGGATTTACGCCGTCGTAGTAACACCGCGGGCTGTTTTGGGTTAGTTAATTAAAAACTATGATAAACTTTGATTTAAAAGTTGTTATTCTGAGAAAATGATTTTTATTATGAACATGAAACTATATCCAAAAATTATGGTTAAACTCAAAGCGGAAGTATGTTTTCTAAAATGGTCATCTAGACATCGTTCTTTCGACTGAAATGACTACCTTTACAAAAACGACTTGTAACTTATTTTTCCGACTATAAACCTATACTTTTTCTGTTTAGATTCATAAAATAGAGTTCAATATGAAACCATAGCAATTTGATTCACTCAAAACGGATTTAAAATGAAGAAGTTATGGGTAAAACAAGATTGGATAATTTTTCTCATTTTAGCTACGTGAAAATTGGTAACAAATCTATTCCAACCATAACTTAATCAACTTGTATTGTATATTATGTAATCTTGAGATACCATAGACACGTATACAATGTTTCGACCTATCATGTCGACACATCTATATATATTTCGGAACAACCATAGACACTCTATATGTGAATGTTGGAGTTATCTATACAGGGTTGAGGTTGATTCCAAAATATATATAGTTTGAGTTGTGATCAATACTGAGATACGTATACACTGGGTCGTGGATTGATTCAAGATAATATTTATCGATTTATTTCTGTACATCTAACTGTGGACAACTAGTTGTAGGTTACTAACGAGGACAGCTGACTTATTAAACTTAAAACATCAAAATATATTAAAAGTGTTGTAAATATATTTTGAACATACTTTGATATATATGTATATATTGTTATAGGTTCGTGAATCAACCAGTGGCCAAGTCTTACTTCCCGACGAAGTAAAAATCTGTGAAAGTGAGTTATAGTCCCACTTTTAAAATCTAATATTTTTGGGATGAGAATACATGCAGGTTTTATAAATGATTTACAAAATAGACACAAGTACGTGAAACTACATTCTATGGTTGAATTATCGAAATCGAATATGCCCCTTTTTATTAAGTCTGGTAATCTAAGAATTAGGGAACAGGCACCCTAATTGACGCGAATCCTAAAGATAGATCTATTGGGCCTAACAAACCCCATCCAAAGTACCGGATGCTTTAGTACTTCGAAATTTATATCATATCCGAAGGGTGTCCCGGAATGATGGGGATATTCTTATATATGCATCTTGTTAATGTTGGTTACCAGGTGTTCACCATATGAATGACTTTTATCTCTATGTATGGGATGTGTATTGAAATATGAAATCTTGTGGTCTATTATTATGATTTGATATATATAGGTTAAACCTATAACTCACCAACATTTTTGTTGACGTTTTAAGCATGTTTATTCTCAGGTAATTATTAAGAGCTTCCGCTGTCGCATACTTAAATAAGGACGAGATTTGGAGTCCATGATTGTATGATATTGTGTAAAAACTGCATTCAAAAAACTTATTTTGTTGTAACATATTTGTATTGTAAACCATTATGTAATGGTCGTGTGTAAACAGGATATTTTAGATTATCATTATTTGATAATCTACGTAAAGCTTTTTAAACCTTTATTGATGAAATAAAGGTTATGGTTTGTTTTAAAATGAATGCAGTCTTTGAAAAACGTCTCATATAGAGGTCAAAACCTCGCAACGAAATCAATTAATATGGAACGTTTTTAATCAATAAGAACGGGACATTTCAGTTGGTATCCGAGCGTTGGTCTTAGAGAACCAGAATTTTGCATTAGTGTGTCTTATCGAGTTTGTTAGGATGCATTAGTGAGTCTGGACTTTGACCGTGTTTACTTGAAAAATGATTGCGTAACAAATTTTGTCGGAAACTATATATTTTTAACATGTGAATATTATGTGATATATTAATCTCTTAACGCGTTTGATATTATGTGATAGATGTCTACCTCTAGAACAAGTCCCATTGACTCACCTAATAATAATGAAGAGTCAAATGTAAATTGGAATGATTCGTGGACTGATTCACAAGTTCCCGAAGAGGA
Organism: Rutidosis leptorrhynchoides; assembly: GCF_046630445.1. NCBI lineage: Eukaryota > Viridiplantae > Streptophyta > Magnoliopsida > Asterales > Asteraceae > Rutidosis > Rutidosis leptorrhynchoides. The sequence goes on along the minus strand of NC_092338.1, from coordinate 401,772,890 downwards.
ACCGGAAGAAGAGTCGGAACCGGAAGAAGAATCGGAACCGGAAGAAGAATCGGAACCGGATGAAGAAATAGAACCGGTGGGGGAAATAATAAAACGGTTAAGTAAAAGAAAATCCTCAGCCAACCGACCAAGGTTAATTATGGTCAATGGTGTTTCCGCCAAGGAAGCAAAATATTGGGAGGATTACCAATTCTCCGATGAATCGGATTCCGACGAGAATTCCGATGATGTTATAGAAATTACCCCAACTGAATTTAAAAAGGCAAAAGAAAATAATAAGGGAAAGGGCATAAAAATAGAGAAATCTAATTTCAACCCCGATGAACTTTATATGTATCGTCAACCCCCGAAGTCCTTAAGTTGTAATAATGACCCGGGAACCTCTAAACCACCAGGTTTTTCTAAATCAATGTGGAAAACGACGGCTCGTATTAGGGGAACATCATATATCCCTAGAAACTTGGCAAAACGAACCAAAACCGAAGAAGAAGAAGAAACAAGCGAGTCGGAATAAGATAGTTGTATTCGTGTGGTGTAATATATGTAATATAGTGTGCTTATGCTTTATGATATATGTAAAAATTGCTTGTATTAATAAGTATTTTTTTTTTATGAATCTAACTCTTGTTCTATTTTACAGTATAAAAACACAAAATGGATAGACAACCCAATATTTTAAGAGACCTACCCGGAGACATGATTGATGAAATCTTGTCTAGAGTCGGTCAGAATTCTTCGGCACAACTATTTAAGGCGAGATCAGTTTGTAAGACATTCGAAGAACGTTCCAAGAATGCCTTGGTTTATAAAAGGCTTTCGTTCGAAAGATGGGGGATATCACATTGGGAAATCCATAAGTTACGATGTGTTTACTTTGACGCATATATTGCGGGGAACCCAAATGCTATTTTACGCAATGGGTTAAGAAATTATTTTGACTCAGTATATCCGAATATTGGACTTCGTGATTTAGAAAAAGCGGCTAACATGCAACATAAAGAAGCATGTTATGCTTACGGATTAGTAATGTTCGCTTCTTACCAAAGTGAGAACAAGAACATCGGGCTACAACTATTAAACAAAACGTTCCCACAAGTGACGGAGTCGGTAATTGGGGTAAGAAATGAGGTTTTTAGATTGTTACGAGACTGTTGGACATTACGTAACCCTCGTCCCTTTGACGACGTTACAACACGCTGTCTTATCAACGGCCATAACGGTTATGTTCCACAAGACCAAGGATGGGAAGTAATCCTAGTAAAACCAGAATGCATGACTTGTTTCTGGACGTATGAATTACGTGTCTTTATTGCCTTTGCTGAACGACTTGTGTACTAGCTAGAATTATCTTCACAACCATCTTGTATCAAATTTATTGTGTGCTATATTTCATGCTATATATAAAATAAGCGGTATTGTAAGTTTGTAAAATATTGTGTAAAAGTTTGAACGCGAAATATTATTATAATCAGTTTTTCATATAGAATTGTAGTAGTTGAATTGTATATTAGCTACTAAGTATGAACTTAACGGGTAGGTACTACCCGAATTTAAACTTATAAAATGCTAATATGAAGAAAAAGCTTTTATAAATGAGTTCATATTATGCTACGAAATACTATTAACTACTCTTAATATTCTGTATGATTAACTTGTTCCATTTGATTATTTTGAAGGAAATGGCACCGACTACTCGACACACCGTGAATATGAATGAAGAGGAATTCCGTACTTTTCTAGCTTCAAACATAGCCGCAGTACAGGCTGCGCTACATACCAACAATAACCTTGGATCTAGCAGTACAGGAAATCGTGTAGGATGCACCTACAAAGAATTCACTGCCTGCAAACCTTTGGAATTTGATGGAACCGAAGGACCGGTCGGATTGAAACGGTGGACCGAGAAGGTCGAATCGGTGTTTGCCATAAGTAAGTGTATTGAAGAGGACAAAGTGAAGTACGCTACGCATACCTTCACATGTTCTGCATTAACATGGTGGAATACCTATCTAGAGCAAGTGGGACAAGACGATGCGTACGCACTACCGTGGTCAGCATTCAAGCACTTGATGAACGAGAAGTACCATCCCAGAACCGAAGTCAATAAGCTCAAGACAGAACTTAGAGGGTTACGAACCCAAGGATTTGATATTACCACGTACGAAAGACGATTCACAGAATTGTGCCTATTGTGTCCGGGAACATTCGAAGATGAGGAAGAGAAGATCGACGCATTTGTGAGGATTACCGGAAAGAATCCAAGAAGATATAAGTTCACACGAGCCCGCCTCTATACAACAGGCATGTAGAATGGCTCACAAACTAGTGAACCAGATTGAAGAAAGAATTAAAGAACAGACTGCTGAAGAGGCCAATGTGAAGCAAGTCAAAAGAAAGTGGGAGGAAAATGGTGATAAGTGTAGTGACCTGAACTTTTCCATGTTTATATATATTAATTGAGATTGATATTTACATGATTAAACATTTCCAACATGTTAAGCAATCAAACTTGTTAAGACTTGATTAATTGAAATAGGTTTCATATAGACAATTGACTACCCAAGTTGACCGGTGATTCACGAACGTTAAAACTTGTAAAAACTATATGATGACATATATATGGTTATATATATAGTTAACATGATATTATGATAAGTAAACATATCATTAAGTATATTAACAATGAACTACATATGTAAAAACAAGACTACTAACTTAATGATTTTTAAACGAGACATATATGTAACGATTATCGTTGTAACGACATTTAAATGTATATATATCATATTAAGATATATTAATATATCATAATATCATGATAATATAATAATTTAACATCTCATTAGATATAATAAACAATGGGTTAACAACATTAATTGAGATCGTTAACTTAAAGGTTTCAAAACAACACTTACATGTAACGACTAACGATGACTTAACGACTCCGTTAAAATGTATATACATGTAGTGTATTTAGATGTATTAAAATACTTTTGGAAGACTTCAAGACATATATCGAAACACTCATAATTAACGAAAATGGTTACAGTTACTTTCCCATTCTTTTCTTTCATCAAGAATTCTAGTCGTATTCTTACCCGTATTATACACAGCTTCAAAACGTACTCACTATGGGTATATACCAATAGGAACTAGCATGGGATTCCACTCTTGATTATGTCATGTATGACTAATCAATTTTAACTTCTACCATGAGCTAGTCAACTAACTAGAACTCCTTTTAACCCCACTCACCACTCACCAATTAACACTCATCATTCACTCCATTTCACTTCCAAATCTCTTTCTAATTCTCTCTCAACACACCCACACTATTATGAACGTATTTTTCCAGTAGTTAATCATCATATTCATCAAAAATCACTTCAAGAATCAAGCTATAATCATCATAGGAAGAACACTTCAAGAATACTTCAAAAATCCCTTCAAGTTTACTAATTTACTTCCAAGCTTTCTAATCCATTCCAAGTAATCATCTAAGATCAAGAAACCTTTGTTATATACAGTAGGTTATCTTTCTTATTCAAGGTAATATTCATATTCAAACTTTGATTCAATTTCTATAACTATAAACTATCTTAATTCGAGCAAAAATCTTACTTGAACTTGTTTTTGTGTCATGATCCTACTTCAAGAACTTTCAAGCCATCCAAGATCCTTTGAAGCTAGATCATTTCTTGTCACTTCCAGTAGGTTTACCTACTAAACTTGAGGTAGTAATGATGTTCATAACATCATTCGATTCATATATATAAAACTATCTTATTCGAAGGTTTACACTCGTAATCACTAGAACATAGTTTAGTTAATTCTAAACTTGTTCGCAAACAAAAGTTAATCCTTCTAACTTGACTTTTAAAATTAACTAAACACATGTTCTATATCTATATGATATGCTAACTTAATGATTTAAAACCTGGAAACACGAAAAACACCGTAAAACCGGATTTACGCCGTCGTAGTAACACCGCGGGCTGTTTTGGGTTAGTTAATTAAAAACTATGATAAACTTTGATTTAAAAGTTGTTATTCTGAGAAAATGATTTTTATTATGAACATGAAACTATATCCAAAAATTATGGTTAAACTCAAAGTGGAAGTATGTTTTCTAAAATGGTCATCTAGACGTCGTTCTTTCGACTGAAATGACTACCTTTACAAAAACGACTTGTAACTTATTTTTCCGACTATAAACCTATACTTTTTCTGTGTAGATTCATAAAATAAAGTTCAATATGAAACCATAGCAATTTGATTCATTCAAAACGGATTTAAAATGAAGAAGTTATGGGTAAAACAAGATTGGATAATTTTTATCATTTTAGCTACGTGAAAATTGGTAACAAATCTATTCCAACCATAACTTAATCAACTTGTATTGTATATTATGTAATCTTGAGATACCATAGACACGTATACAATGTTTCGACCTATCATGTCGACACATCTATATATATTTCGGAACAACCATAGACACTCTATATGTGAATGTTGGAGTTAGCTATACAGGGTTGAGGTTGATTCCAAAATATATATAGTTTGAGTTGTGATCAATACTGAGATACGTATACACTGGGTCGTGGATTGATTCAAGATAATATTTATTGATTTATTTCTGTACATCTAACTGTGGACAACTAGTTATAGGTTACTAACGAGGACAGCTGACTTAATAAACTTAAAACATCAAAATATATTAAAAGTGTTGTAAATATATTTTGAACATACTTTAATATATATGTATATATTGTTATAGGTTCGTGAATCAACAGTGGCCAAGTCTTACTTCTCGACGAAGTAAAAATCTGTGAAAGTGAGTTATAGTCCCACTTTTAAAATCTAATATTTTTGGGATGAGAATACATGCAGGTTTTATAAATGATTTACAAAATAGACACAAGTACGTGAAACTACATTCTATGGTTGAATTATCGAAATCGAATATGCCCCTTTTTATTAAGTCTGGTAATCTAAGAATTAGGGAACAGACACCCTAATTGACGCGAATCCTAAAGATAGATCTATTGGGCCTAACATACCCCATCCAAAGTACCGGATGCTTTAGTACTTCGAAATTATATCATATCCGAAGGGTGTCCCGGAATGATGGGGATATTCTTATATATGCATCTTGTTATTGTCGGTTACCAGGTGTTCACCATATGAATGATTTTTATCTCTATGTATGGGATGTGTATTGAAATATGAAATCTTGTGGTCTATTATTATGATTTGGTATATATAGGTTAAACCTATAACTCACCAACATTTTTGTTGACGTTTTAAGCATGTTTATTCTCAGGTGATTATTAAGAGCTTCCGCTGTCGCATACTTAAATAAGGACGAGATTTGGAGTCCATGCTTGTATGATATTGTGTAAAAACTGCATTCAAGAAACTTATTTTGTTGTAACATATTTGTATTGTAAACCATTATGTAATGGTCGTGTGTAAACAGGATATTTTAGATTATCATTATTTGATAATCTACGTAAAGCTTTTTAAACCTTTATTGATGAAATAAAGGTTATGGTTTGTTTTAAAATGAATGCAGTCTTTGAAAAACGTCTCATATAGAGGTCAAAACCTCGCAACGAAATCAATTAATATGGAACGTTTTTAATCAATAAGAACGGGACATTTCAGTTGGTATCCGAGCGTTGGTCTTAGAGAACCAGAAAATTTGCATTAGTGTGTCTTATCGAGTTTGTTAGGATGCATTAGTGATTCTGGACTTCGACCGTGTTTTCTTTAAAAATGATTGCTTAACATTTTTGTTGGAAACTATATATTTTTAACATATGAATATTATGTGATATATTAATCTCTTAACGTGTTTGATATTATGTGATAGATGTCTACCTCTAGAACAAGTCCCATTGACTCACCTAATAATAATGAAGAGTCAAATGTAAATTGGAATGATTCGTGGACTGATTCACAAGTTCCCGAAGAGGAATCGGAAGAAGAGTCGGAACCGGAAGAAGAATCAGAACCGGAAGAAGAATCGGAACCGGAAGAAGAATCGGAACCGGTGGGGGAAATAATAAAACGGTTAAGTAAAAGAGAATCCTCAACCAACCGACCAAGGTTAATTATGGTCAATGGTGTTTCCGCCAAGGAAGCAAAATATTGGGAGGATTACCAATTCTCCGATGAATCGGATTCCGACGAGAATTCCGATGATGTTATAGAAATTACCCCAACTGAATTTAAAAAGGCAAAAGAAAATAATAAGGGAAAGGGCATAAAAATAGAGAAATCTAATTCCAACCCCGATGAACTTTATATGTATCGTCAACCCCCGAAGTCCTTAAGTTGTAACAATGACCCGGGAATCTCTAAACCACCAGGTTTTTCTAAACCAATGTGGAAAATTACGGCTCGTATTAGGGGAACATCATATATCCCTAGAAACTTGGCAAAACGAACCAAAACCGAAGAAGAAGAAACAAGCGAGTCGGAATAAGATAGTTGTATTCGTGTGGTGTAATATATGTAATATAGTGTGCTTATGCTTTATGATATATGTAAAAATTGCTTGTATTAATAAGTATTTTTTTTATGAATCTAACTCTTGTCTATTTTACAGTATAAAAACACAAAATGGATAGACAACCTAATATTTTAAGAGACCTACCCGGAGACATGATTGATGAAATCTTGTCTAGAGTCGGTCAGAATTCCTCGGCACAACTATTTAAGGCGAGATCAGTTTGTAAGACATTCGAAGAACGTTCCAAGAATGATTTGGTTTATAAAAGGCTTTCGTTCGGAAGATGGGGGATATCACATTGGGAAATCCATAAGTTACGATGTGTTTACTTTGACGCATATATTGCGGGGAACCCAAATGCTATTTTACGCAACGGGTTAAGAAATTATTTTGACTCAGTATATCCAAATATAGGACTTCGTGATTTAGAAAAAGCGGCTAACATGCAACATAAAGAAGCATGTTATGCTTACGGGTTAGTAATGTTCGCTTCTCACCAAAGTGAGAACAAGAACATCGGGCTACAACTATTAAACAAAACGTTCCCTCAAGTGACGGAGTCGGTAATTGGGGTAAGAAATGAGGTTTTTAGGTTATTACGAGACTGTTGGTCATTACGTAACCCTCGTCCCTTTGACGACGTTATAACACGCTGTCTTATCAACGGCCATAACGGTTATGTTCCACAAGACCAAGGATGGGAAGTAGTCCTAGTAAAACCAGAATGCATGACTTGTTTCTGGACGTATGAATTACGTGTCTTTATTGCCTTTGCTGAACGACTTGTGTACTAGCTAGAATTATCTTCACAACTATCTTGTATCAAAGTTATTGTGTGCTATATTTCATGCTTTATGTAAAATAAGCGGTATTGTAAGTTTGTAAAATATTGTATAAAAGTTTGAACGCGAAATATTATTATAATCAGTTTTTCATATAGAATTGTAGTAGTTGAATTGTATATTAGCTACTAAGTATGAACTTAACGGGTAGGTACTACCCGAATTTAAACTTATAAAACGCTAATATGAAGAAAAAGCTTTTATAAATGAGTTCATATTATGCTACGAAATACTATTAACTACTCTTAATATTCTGTATGATTAACTTGTTCCATTTGACTATTTTGAAGGAAATGGCACCGACTACTCGACACACCGTGAATATGAATGAAGAGGAATTCCGTACTTTTCTAGCTTCAAACATAGCCGCAGTACAGGCTGCGCTATATACCAACAATAACCTTGGATCTGGCAGTACAGGAAATCGTGTAGGATGCACCTACAAAGAATTCACTGCCTGCAAACCTTTGGAATTTGATGGAACCGAAGGACCGATCGGATTGAAACGGTGGACCGAGAAGGTTGAATCGGTGTTTGCCATAAGTAAGTGTACTGAAGAGGACAAAGTGAAGTACGCTACGCATACCTTCACAGGTTCTGCGTTAACATGGTGGAATACCTATCTAGAGTAAGTGGGACAAGATGATGCGTACGCACTACCGTGGTCAGCATTCAAGCACTTGATGAATGAGAAGTACCGTCCCAGAACCGAGGTCAATAAGCTCAAGACAGAACTTAGAGGGTTACGAACCCAAGGCTTTGATATTACCACGTACGAAAGACGATTCACAGAATTGTGCCTATTGTGTCCGGGAGCGTTCGAAGATGAGGAAGAGAAGATCGACGCGTTTGTGAAAGGATTACCGGAAAGAATCCAAGAAGATATAAGTTCACACGAGCCCGCCTCCATACAACAGGCATGTAGAATGGCTCACAAACTAGTGAACCAGATTGAAGAAAGAATTAAAGAACAGACTGCTGAAGAGGCCAATGTGAAGCAAGTCAAAAGAAAGTGGGAGGAAAACGGTGATAAGAATCGCCAATACAGCAACAACAGCAATTACAACAATAATCGCAACAATTATCCCAACAATCGCAACTACAACAAACGGCCCAACAACAACAACAACAACAACAACAGCAACTACAACAATCATCCTAACAACAATAATAACCGCAACAACAACAACAATCAGAAGCAGCTATGCCAAAGGTGTGAAAAGAATCACTCGGGGTTCTGCACCAAATTTTGCAACAAGTGTAAAAGAAATGGTCATAGCGCGGCGAAGTGTGAGGTCTACGGACCAGGGGTTAATAGAACGAAAGGAACAAATGGTGTCGGAACGAGTAATGGCGGAGCAAGTAGTGTCGGAGCAAGTTATGCCAATGTAGTTTGTTATAAATGTGGAAAACCGGGCCACATTATTAGAAATTGCCCGAACCAGGAGAACACGAATGGACAAGGTCGTGGAAGAGTTTTCAATATTAATGCGGCAGAGGCACAGGAAGACCCGGAGCTTGTTACGGGTACGTTTCTTATTGACAATAAATCTGCTTACGTTTTATTTGATTCGGGTGCGGATAGAAGCTATATGAGTAGAGATTTTTGTGCTAAATTAAGTTGTCCATTGACGCCTTTGGATAGTAAATTTTTACTCGAATTAGCAAATGGTAAATTAATTTCAGCAGATAATATATGTCGGAATCGAGAAATTAAACTGGTTAGCGAAACATTTAAGATTGATTTGATACCAGTAGAGTTAGGGAGTTTTGATGTGATAATCGGTATGGACTGGTTGAAAGAAGTGAAAGCAGAGATCGTCTGTTACAAAAATGCAATTCGCATTATACGAGAAAAAGGAAAACCCTTAATGGTGTACGGAGAAAAGGGCAACACGAAGCTACATCTTATTAGTAATTTGAAGGCACAAAAACTAATAAGAAAAGGTTGCTATGCTGTTCTAGCACACGTCGAGAAAGTACAAACTGAAGAAAAGAGCATCAATGATGTTCCCATTTCAAAAGAATTTCCCGATGTATTTCCGAAAGAATTACCGGGATTACCCCCACATCGATCCGTTGAATTTCAAATAGATCTTGTACCAGGAGCTGCACCAATAGCTCGTGCTCCTTACAGACTTGCACCCAGCGAGATGAAAGAACTGCAAAGCCAATTACAAGAACTTTTAGAGCATGGTTTCATTCGACCAAGCACATCACCGTGGGGAGCTCCTGTTTTGTTTGTCAAGAAGAAAGATGGTACATTCAGGTTGTGTATCGACTACCGAGAGTTGAACAAACTTACCATCAAGAACCGCTACCCACTACCGAGAATCGACGACTTATTTGATCAACTACAAGGCTCGTCTGTTTATTCAAAGATTGACTTACGTTCCGGGTATCATCAAATGCGGGTGAAAGAAGATGATATTCCAAAGACTGCTTTCAGAACACGTTACGGTCATTACGAGTTTATGGTCATGCCGTTTGGTTTAACTAATGCACCAGCTGTGTTCATGGACCTTATGAACCGAGTGTGTGGACCATACCTTGACAAGTTTGTCATCGTTTTCATTGATGACATACTTATTTACTCAAAGAATGACCAAGAACACGGTGAACATTTGAGAAAGGTGTTAGAAGTATTGAGGAAGGAAGAATTGTACGCTAAGTTTTCAAAGTGTGCATTTTGGTTGGAAGAAGTTCAATTCCTCGGTCACATAGTGAACAAAGAAGGTATTAAGGTGGATCCAGCAAAGATAGAAACTGTTGAAAAGTGGGAAACACCGAAAACTCCGAAACACGTACGCCAGTTTTTAGGACTAGCTGGTTACTACAGAAGGTTCATCCAAGACTTTTCCAGAATAGCAAAACCCTTGACTGCATTAACGCATAAAGGGAAGAAATTTGAATGGAATGATGAACAAGAGAAAGCGTTTCAGTTATTGAAGAAAAAGCTAACTACGGCACCTATATTGTCATTGCCTGAAGGGAATGATGATTTTGTGATTTATTGTGACGCATCAAAGCAAGGTCTCGGTTGTGTATTAATGCAACGAACGAAGGTGATTGCTTATGCGTCTAGACAATTGAAGATTCACGAACAAAATTATACGACGCATGATTTGGAATTAGGTGCGGTTGTTTTTGCATTAAAGACTTGGAGGCACTACTTATATGGGGTCAAAAGTATTATATATACCGACCACAAAAGTCTTCAACACATATTTAATCAGAAACAACTGAATATGAGGCAGCGTAGGTGGATTGAATTATTGAATGATTACGACTTTGAGATTCGTTACCACCCGGGAAAGGCAAATGTGGTAGCCGATGCCTTGAGCAGGAAGGACAGAGAACCCATTCGAGTAAAATCTATGAATATAATGATTCATAATAACCTTACTACTCAAATAAAGGAGGCGCAACAAGGAGTTTTAAAAGAAGGAAATTTAAAGGATGAAATACCCAAAGGATCGGAGAAGCATCTTAATATTCGGGAAGACGGAACCCGGTATAGGGCTGAAAGGATTTGGGTACCAAAATTTGGAGATATGAGAGAAATGGTACTTAGAGAAGCTCATAAAACCAGATACTCAATACATCCTGGAACGGGGAAGATGTACAAGGATCTCAAGAAACATTTTTGGTGGCCGGGTATGAAAGCCGATGTTGCTAAATATGTAGGAGAATGTTTGACGTGTTCTAAGGTCAAAGCTGAGCATCAGAAACCATCAGGTCTACTTCAACAACCCGAAATCCCGGAATGGAAATGGGAAAACATTACCATGGATTTCATCACTAAATTGCCAAGGACTGCAAGTGGTTTTGATACTATTTGGGTAATAGTTGATCGTCTCACCAAATCAGCACACTTCCTGCCAATAAGAGAAGATGACAAGATGGAGAAGTTAGCACGACTGTATTTGAAGGAAGTCGTCTCCAGACATGGAATACCAATCTCTATTATCTCTGATAGGGATGGCAGATTTATTTCAAGATTCTGGCAGACATTACAGCAAGCATTAGGAACTCGTCTAGACATGAGTACTGCCTATCATCCACAAACCGATGGGCAGAGCGAAAGGACGATACAAACGCTTGAAGACATGCTACGAGCATGTGTTATTGATTTCGGAAACATTTGGGATCGACATCTACCGTTAGCAGAATTTTCCTACAACAACAGCTACCATTCAAGCATTGAGATGGCGCCGTTTGAAGCACTTTATGGTAGAAAGTGCAGGTCTCCGATTTGTTGGAGTGAAGTGGGGGATAGACAGATTACGGGTCCGGAGATTATACAAGAAACTACCGAGAAGATCATCCAAATTCAACAACGGTTGAAAACTGCCCAAAGTCGACAAAAGAGCTACGCTGACATTAAAAGAAAAGATATAGAATTTGAAATTGGAGAGATGGTCATGCTTAAAGTTGCACCTTGGAAAGGCGTTGTTCGATTTGGTAAACGAGGGAAATTAAATCCAAGGTATATTGGACCATTCAAGATTATTGATCGTGTCGGACCAGTAGCTTACCGACTAGAGTTACCTCAACAACTCGCAGCTGTACATAACACTTTCCACGTCTCGAATTTGAAGAAATGTTTTGCTAAAGAAGATCTCACTATTCCGTTAGATGAAATCCAAATCAACGAAAAACTTCAATTCATCGAAGAACCCGTCGAAATAATGGATCGTGAGGTTAAAAGACTTAAGCAAAACAAGATACCAATTGTTAAGGTTCGATGGAATGCTCGTAGAGGACCCGAGTTCACCTGGGAGCGTGAAGATCAGATGAAGAAGAAATACCCGCATCTATTTCCAGAAGATTCGTCAACACCTTCAACAGCTTAAAATTTCGGGACGAAATTTATTTAACGGGTAGGTATTGTAGTGACCCGAACTTTTCCATGTTTATATATATTAATTGAGATTGATATTTACATGATTAAACGTTTCCAACATGTTAAGCAATCAAACTTGTTAAGACTTGATTAATTGAAATAGGTTTCATATAGACAATTGACTACCCAAGTTGACCGGTGATTCACGAACGTTAAAACTTGTAAAAACTATATGATGACATATATATGGTTATATATATAGTTAACATGATATTATGATAAGTAAACATATCATTAAGTATATTAACAATGAACTACATATGTAAAAACAAGACTACTAACTTAATGATTTTTAAACGAGACATATATGTAACGATTATCGTTGTAACGACATTTAAATGTATATATATCATATTAAGATATATTAATATATCATAATATCATGATAATATAATAATTTAACATCTCATTAGATATAATAAACAATGGGTTAACAACATTAATTGAGATCGTTAACTTAAAGGTTTCAAAACAACACTTACATGTAACGACTAACGATGACTTAACGACTCCGTTAAAATGTATATACATGTAGTGTATTTAGATGTATTAAAATACTTTTGGAAGACTTCAAGACATATATCGAAACACTCATAATTAACGAAAATGGTTACAGTTACTTTCCCATTCTTTTCTTTCATCAAGAATTCTAGTCATATTCTTACCCGTATTATACACAGCTTCAAAACGTACTCACTATGGGTATATACCAATAGGAACTAGCATGGGATTCCACTCTTGATTATGTCACGACTAATCAATTTTAACTTCTACCATGAGCTAGTCAACTAACTAGAACTCCTTTTAACCCCACTCACCACTCACCAATTAACACTCATCATTCACTCCATTTCACTTCCAAATCTCTTTCTAATTCTCTCTCAACACACCCACACTATTATGAACGTATTTTTCCAGTAGTTAATCATCATCTTCATCAAAAATCACTTCAAGAATCAAGCTATAATCATCATAGGAAGAACACTTCAAGAATACTTCAAAAATCCCTTCAAGTTTACTAATTTACTTCCAAGCTTTCTAATCCATTCCAAGTAATCATCTAAGATCAAGAAACCTTTGTTATATACAGTAGGTTATCTTTCTTATTCAAGGTAATATTCATATTCAAACTTTGATTCAATTTCTATAACTATAAACTATCTTAATTCGAGCAAAAATCTTACTTGAACTTGTTTTTGTGTCATGATCCTACTTCAAGAACTTTCAAGCCATCCAAGATCCTTTGAAGCTAGATCATTTCTTGTCACTTCCAGTAGGTTTACCTACTAAACTTGAGGTAGTAATGATGTTCATAACATCATTCGATTCATATATATAAAACTATCTTATTCGAAGGTTTACACTCGTAATCACTAGAACATAGTTTAGTTAATTCTAAACTTGTTCGCAAACAAAAGTTAATCCTTCTAACTTGACTTTTAAAATTAACTAAACACATGTTCTATATCTATATGATATGCTAACTTAATGATTTAAAACCTGGAAACACGAAAAACACCGTAAAACCGGATTTACGCCGTCGTAGTAACACCGCGGGCTGTTTTGGGTTAGTTAATTAAAAACTATGATAAACTTTGATTTAAAAGTTGTTATTCTGAGAAAATGATTTTTATTATGAACATGAAACTATATCCAAAAATTATGGTTAAACTCAAAGTGGAAGTATGTTTTCTAAAATGGTCATCTAGACGTCGTTCTTTCGACTGAAATGACTACCTTTACAAAAACGACTTGTAACTTATTTTTCCGACTATAAACCTATACTTTTTCTGTGTAGATTCATAAAATAAAGTTCAATATGAAACCATAGCAATTTGATTCATTCAAAACGGATTTAAAATGAAGAAGTTATGGGTAAAACAAGATTGGATAATTTTTATCATTTTAGCTACGTGAAAATTGGTAACAAATCTATTCCAACCATAACTTAATCAACTTGTATTGTATATTATGTAATCTTGAGATACCATAGACACGTATACAATGTTTCGACCTATCATGTCGACACATCTATATATATTTCGGAACAACCATAGACACTCTATATGTGAATGTTGGAGTTAGCTATACAGGGTTGAGGTTGATTCCAAAATATATATAGTTTGAGTTGTGATCAATACTGAGATACGTATACACTGGGTCGTGGATTGATTCAAGATAATATTTATTGATTTATTTCTGTACATCTAACTGTGGACAACTAGTTATAGGTTACTAACGAGGACAGCTGACTTAATAAACTTAAAACATCAAAATATATTAAAAGTGTTGTAAATATATTTTGAACATACTTTAATATATATGTATATATTGTTATAGGTTCGTGAATCAACAGTGGCCAAGTCTTACTTCTCGACGAAGTAAAAATCTGTGAAAGTGAGTTATAGTCCCACTTTTAAAATCTAATATTTTTGGGATGAGAATACATGCAGGTTTTATAAATGATTTACAAAATAGACACAAGTACGTGAAACTACATTCTATGGTTGAATTATCGAAATCGAATATGCCCCTTTTTATTAAGTCTGGTAATCTAAGAATTAGGGAACAGACACCCTAATTGACGTGAATCCTAAAGATAGATCTATTGGGCCTAACAAACCCCATCCAAAGTACCGGATGCTTTAGTACTTCGAAATTATATCATATCCGAAGGGTGTCCCGGAATGATGGGGATATTCTTATATATGCATCTTGTTATTGTCGGTTACCAGGTGTTTACCATATGAATGATTTTTATCTCTATGTATGGGATGTGTATTGAAATATGAAATCTTGTGGTCTATTATTATGATTTGGTATATATAGGTTAAACCTATAACTCACCAACATTTTTGTTGACGTTTTAAGCATGTTTATTCTCAGGTGATTATTAAGAGCTTCCGCTGTCGCATACTTAAATAAGGACGAGATTTGGAGTCCATGCTTGTATGATATTGTGTAAAAACTGCATTCAAGAAACTTATTTTGTTGTAACATATTTGTATTGTAAACCATTATGTAATGGTCGTGTGTAAACAGGATATTTTAGATTATCATTATTTGATAATCTACGTAAAGCTTTTTAAACCTTTATTGATGAAATAAAGGTTATGGTTTGTTTTAAAATGAATGCAGTCTTTGAAAAACGTCTCATATAGAGGTCAAAACCTCGCAACGAAATCAATTAATATGGAACGTTTTTAATCAATAAGAACGGGACATTTCAATAAGAATCACCAATACAACAACAACAGCAATTACAACAATAATCGCAACAATTATCCCAACAATCGCAACATCAATCGCAACTACAACAAATGGCCCAACAACAACAACAACAACAACAGCAACTACAACAATCATCCCAACAACAATAATAACCGCAACAACAACAACAATCAGAAGCAGCTATGCCAAAGGTGTGAAAAGTATCACTCGGGGTTCTGCACCAAATTTTGCAACAAGTGTAAAAGAAATGGTCATAGCGCGGCGAAGTGTGAGTTCTACGGACCAGGGGTTAATAGAACGAAAGGAACAAATGGTGTCGGAACGAGTAATGGCGGAGCAAGTAGTGTCGGAGCAAGTTATGCCAATGTAGTTTGTTATAAATGTGGAAAATCGGGCCACATTATTAGAAATTTCCCGAACCAGGAGAACACGAATGGACAAGGCCGCGGAAGAGTTTTCAATATTAATGCGGCAGAGGCACAGGAAGACCCGGAGCTTGTTACGGGTACGTTTCTTATTGACAATAAATCTGCTTACGTTTTATTTGATTCGGGTGCGAATATAAGCTATATGAGTAGAGATTTTTGTGCTAAATTAAGTTGTCCATTGACGCCTTTAGATAGTAAATTTTTACTCGAATTAGCAAATGGTAAATTAATTTCAGCAGATAATATATGTCGGAATCGAGAAATTAAACTGGTTAGCGAAACATTTAAGATTGATTTGATACCAGTAGAGTTAGGGAGTTTTGATGTGATAATCGGTATGGACTGGTTGAAAGAAGTGAAAGCAGAGATCGTTTGTTACAAAAATGCAATTCGCATTATACGAGAAAAAGGAAAACCCTTAATGGTGTACAGAGAAAAGGGCAACACGAAGCTACATCTTATTAGTAATTTGAAGGCACAAAACTAATAAGAAAAGGTTGCTATGCTGTTCTAGCACACGTCGAGAAAGTACAAACTGAAGAAAAGAGCATCAATGATGTTCCCGTCGCAAAAGAATTTCCCGATGTATTTCCGAAAGAATTACCGGGATTACCCCCACATCGATCCGTTGAATTTCAAATAGATCTTGTACCAGGAGCTGCACCAATAGCTCGTGCTCCTTACAGACTCACACCCAGCGAGATGAAAGAACTGCAAAGCCAATTACAAGAACTTTTAGAGCATGGTTTCATTCGACCAAGCACATCACCGTGGGGAGCTCCTGTTTTGTTTGTCAAGAAGAAAGATGGTACATTCAGGTTGTGTATCGACTACCGAGAGTTGAACAAACTTACCATCAAGAACCGCTACCCACTACCGAGAATCGACGACTCATTTGATCAACTACAAGGCTCGTCTATTTATTCAAAGATTGACTTAAGTTCCGGGTATCATCAAATGCGGGTGAAGGAAGATGATATTCCAAAGACTGCTTTCAGAACACGTTACGGTCATTACGAGTTTATGGTCATGCCGTTTGGTTTAACTAATGCACCAGCTGTATTCATGGACCTTATGAACCGAGTGTGTGGACCATACCTTGACAAGTTTGTCATTGTTTTCATTGATGACATACTTATTTACTCAAAGAATGACCAAGAACACGGTGAACATTTGAGAAAAGTGTTAGAAGTATTGAGGAAGGAAGAATTGTACGCTAAGTTTTCAAAGTGTGCATTTTGGTTGGAAGAAGTTCAATTCCTCGGTCACATAGTGAACAAAGAAGGTATTAAGGTGGATCCGGCAAAGATAGAAACTGTTGAAAAGTGGGAAACCCCGAAAACTCCGAAACACATACGCCAGTTTTTAGGACTAGCTGGTTACTACAGAAGGTTCATCCAAGACTTTTCCAGAATAGCAAAACCCTTGACTGCATTAACGCATAAAGGGAAGAAATTTGAATGGAAGGATGAACAAGAGAAAGCGTTTCAGTTATTGAAGAAAAAGCTAACTACGGCACCTATATTGTCATTGCCTGAAGGGAATGATAATTTTGTGATTTATTGTGACGCATCAAAGCAAGGTCTCGGTTGTGTATTAATGCAACGAACGAAGGTGATTGCTTATGCGTCTAGACAATTGAAGATTCACGAGCAAAATTATACGACGCATGATTTGGAATTAGGCGCGGTTGTTTTTGCATTAAAGACTTGGAGGCACTACTTATATGGGGTCAAAAGTATTATATATACCGACCACAAAAGTCTTCAACACATATTTAATCAGAAACAACTGAATATGAGGCAGCGTAGGTGGATTGAATTGATGAATGATTACGACTTTGAGATTCGTTACCACCCGGGGAAGGCAAATGTGGTAGCCGATGCCTTGAGCAGGAAGGACAGAGAACCCATTCGAGTAAAATCTATGAATATAATGATTCATAATAACCTTACTACTCAAATAAAGGAGGCGCAACAAGGAGTTTTAAAAGAAGGAAATTTAAAGGATGAAATACCCAAAGGATCGGAGCAGCATCTTAATATTCGGGAAGACGGAACCCGGTATTGGGCTGAAAGGATTTGGGTACCAAAATTTGGAGATATGAGAGAAATGGTACTTAGAGAAGCTCATAAAACCAGATACTCAATACATCCTGGAACGGGGAAGATGTACAAGGATCTCAAGAAACATTTTTGGTGGCCGGGTATGAAAGCCGATGTTGCTAAATACGTAGGAGAATGTTTGACGTGTTCTAAGGTCAAAACTGAGCATCAGAAACCATCAGGTCTACTTCAACAACCCGAAATCCCGGAATGGAAATGGGAAAACATTACCATG
This sequence comes from Rutidosis leptorrhynchoides, assembly GCF_046630445.1. Lineage (NCBI taxonomy): Eukaryota > Viridiplantae > Streptophyta > Magnoliopsida > Asterales > Asteraceae > Rutidosis > Rutidosis leptorrhynchoides. The sequence goes on along the minus strand of NC_092338.1, from coordinate 401,754,626 downwards.
GATTTCATCACTAAATTGCCAAGGACTGCAAGTGGTTTTGATACTATTTGGGTAATAGTTGATCGTCTCACCAAATCCGCACACTTCCTACCAATAAGAGAAGATGACAAGTTCGAGAAGTTAGCACGACTGTATTTGAAGGAAGTCGTCTCCAGACATGGAATACCAATCTCTATTATCTCTGATAGGGATGGCAGATTTATTTCAAGATTCTGGCAGACATTATAGCAAGCATTAGGAACTCGTCTAGACATGAGTACTGCCTATCATCCACAAACTGATGGGCAGAGTGAAAGGACGATACAAACGCTTGAAGACATGCTACGAGCATGTGTTATTGATTTAGGAAACAGTTGGGATCGACATCTACCGTTAGCAGAATTTTCCTACAACAACAGCTACCATTCAAGCATTGAGATGGCACCGTTTGAAGCACTTTATGGTAGAAAGTGCAGGTCTCCGATTTGTTGGAGTGAAGTGGGGGATAGACAGATTACGGGTCCGGAGATTATACAAGAAACTACCGAGAAGATCATCCAAATTCAACAACGGTTGAAAACCGCCTAAAGTCGACAAAAGAGCTACGCTGACATTAAAAGAAAAGATATAGAATTTGAAATTGGAGAGATGGTCATGCTTAAAGTTGCACCTTGGAAAGGCGTTGTTCGATTTGGTAAACGAGGGAAATTAAATCCAAGGTATATTGGACCATTCAAGATTATTGATCGTGTCGGACCAGTAGCTTACCGACTTGAGTTACCTCAATAACTCGCGGCTGTACATAACACTTTCCACGTCTCGAATTTGAAGAAATGTTTTGCTAAAGAAGATCTCACTATTCCGTTAGATGAAATCCAAATCAACGAAAAACTCCAATTCATCGAAGAACCCGTCGAAATAATGGATCGTGAGGTTAAAACAGTTAAGCAAAACAAGATACCAATTGTTAAGGTTCGATGGAATGCTCGTAGAGGACCCGAGTTCACCTGGGAGCGTGAAGATCAGATGAAGAAGAAATACCCGCATCTATTTCCAGAAGATTCGTCAACACCTTCAACAGCTTAAAATTTCGGGACGAAATTTATTTAACGGGTAGGTACTGTAGTGACCCGAACTTTTCCATGTTTATGTATATTAATTGATATTGATATTTACATGATTAAATATTTCCAACATGTTAAGCAATCAAACTTGTTAAGACTTGATTAATTGAAATATGTTTCATATAGACAATTGACCACCCAAGTTGACCGGTGATTCACGAACGTTAAAACTTGTAAAAACTATATGATGACATATATATGGATATATATATAGTTAACATGATACTATGATAAGTAAACATATCATTAAGTATATTAACAATGAACTACATATGTAAAAACAAGACTACTAACTTAATGATTTTTAAACGAGACATATATGTAACGATTATCGTTGTAAAGACATTTAATGTATATATATCATATTAAGAGATATTCATACATGATAATATCATGATAATATAATAATTTAAAATCTCATTTGATATTATAAACATTGGGTTAACAACATTTAACAAGATCGTTAACCTAAAGGTTTCAAAACAACACTTACATGTAACGACTAACGATGACTTAACGACTCAGTTAAAATGTATATACATGTAGTGTTTTAATATGTATTTATACACTTTTGAAAGACTTCAATACACTTATCAAAATACTTCTACTTAACAAAAATGCTTACAATTACATCCTCGTTCAGTTTCATTAACAATTCTACTCGTATGCACCCGTATTCGTACTCGTACAATACACAGCTTTTAGATGTATGTACTATTGGTATATACACTCCAATGATCAGCTCTTAGCAGCCCATGTGAGTCACCTAACACATGTGGGAACCATCATTTGGCAACTAGCATGAAATATCTCATAAAATTACAAAAATATGAGTAATCATTCATGACTTATTTACATGAAAACAAAATTACATATCCTTTATATCTAATCCATACACCAACGACCAAAAACACCTACAAACACTTTCATTCTTCAATTTTCTTCATCTAATTGATCTCTCTCAAGTTCTATCTTCAAGTTCTAAGTTTTCTTCATAAATTCTACAAGTTCTAGTTACATAAAATCAAGAATACTTTCAAGTTTGCTAGCTCACTTCCAATCTTGTAAGGTGATCATCCAACCTCAAGAAATCTTTGTTTCTTACAGTAGGTTATCATTCTAATACAAGGTAATAATCATATTCAAACTTTGGTTCAATTTCTATAACTATAACAATCTTATTTCAAGTGATGATCTTACTTGAACTTGTTTTCGTGTCATGATTCTGCTTCAAGAACTTCGAGCCATCCAAGGATCCGTTGAAGCTAGATCCATTTTTTTCTTTTCCAGTAGGTTTATCCAAGGAACTTAAGGTAGTAATGATGTTCATAACATTATTCGATTCATACATATAAAGCTATCTTATTCGAAGGTTTAAACTTGTAATCACTAGAACATAGTTTAGTTAATTCTAAACTTGTTCGCAAACAAAAGTTAATCCTTCTAACTTGACTTTTAAAATCAAATAAACACATGTTCTATATCTATATGATATGCTAACTTAATGATTTAAAACCTGGAAACACGAAAAACACCGTAAAACCGGATTTACGCCGTCGTAGTAACACCGCGGGCTGTTTTGGGTTAGTTAATTAAAAACTATGATAAACTTTGATTTAAAAGTTGTTATTCTGAGAAAATGATTTTTATTATGAACATGAAACTATATCCAAAAATTATGGTTAAACTCAAAGCGGAAGTATGTTTTCTAAAATGGTCATCTAGACGTCGTTCTTTCGACTGAAATGACTACCTTTACAAAAATGACTTGTAACTTATTTTTCTGACTATAAACCTATAATTTTTCTGTTTAGATTCATAAAATATAGTTCAATATGAAACCATAGCAATTTGATTCACTCAAAACGGATTTAAAATGAAGAAGTTATGGGTAAAACAAGATTGGATAATTTTTCTCATTTTAGCTACGTGAAAATTGGTAACAAATCTATTCCAACCATAACTTAATCAACTTGTATTGTATATTATGTAATCTTGAGATACCATAGACACGTATACAATGTTTCGACCTATCATGTCGACACATCTATATATATTTCGGAACAACCATAGACACTCTATATGTGAATGTTGGAGTTAGCTATACAGGGTTGAGGTTGATTCCAAAATATATATAGTTTGAGTTGTGATCAATACTGAGATACGTATACACTGGGTCGTGGATTGATTCAAGATAATATTTATCGATTTATTTCTGTACATCTAACTTTGGACAACTAGTTGTAGGTTACTAACGAGGACAGCTGACTTAATAAACTTAAAACATCAAAATATATTAAAAGTGTTGTAAATATATTTTGAACATACTTTGATATATATGTATATATTGTTATAGGTTCGTGAATCAACCAGTGGCCAAGTCTTACTTCCCGACGAAGTAAAAATCTGTGAAAGTGAGTTATAGTCCCACTTTTAAAATCTAATATTTTTGGGATGAGAATACATGCAGGTTTTATAAATGATTTACAAAATAGACACAAGTACGTGAAACTACATTCTATGGTTGAATTATCGAAATCGAATATGCCCCTTTTCATTAAGCCTGGTAATCTAAGAATTAGGGAACAGGCACCCTAATTGACGCGAATCCTAAAGATAGATCTATTGGGCCTAACAAACCCCATACAAAGTACCGGATGCTTTAGTACTTCGAAATTTATATCATATCCGAAGGGTGTCCCGGAATGATGGGGATATTCTTATATATGCATCTTGTTAATGTCGGTTACCCGGTGTTTACCGTATGAATGACTTTTATCTCTATGTATGGGATGTGTATTGAAATATGAAATCTTGTGGTCTATTATTATGATTTGATATATATAGGTTAAACCTATAACTCACCAACATTTTTGTTGACGTTTTAAGCATGTTTATTCTCAGGTGATTATTAAGAGCTTTCGCTATCGCATACTTAAATAAGGACGAGATTTGGAGTCCATGCTTGTATGATATTGTGTAAAAACTGCATTCAAAAAACTTATTTTGTTGTAACATATTTGTATTGTAAACCATTATGTAATGGTCGTGTGTAAACAGGATATTTTAGATTATCATTATTTGATAATCTACGTAAAGCTTTTTAAACCTTTATTGATGAAATAAAGGTTATGGTTTGTTTTAAAATGAATGCAGTCTTTGAAAAACGTCTCATATAGAGGTCAAAACCTCGCAACGAAATCAATTAATATGGAACGTTTTTAATCAATAAGAACGGGACATTTCAAATATTACTAATATTATTATCATTAATATTATTAGTGTTATCAGTTTTACTAAAAAGTGATAAGATTAAAATAAATATCATTATTATTAATACAACTTATCATTTAAAAATATTATTATTATTATTAATTGTATTATTAACATTTTATAATGATTATTATCATTATTACTAATTATAATTAAAATTATCATTTTATTATTAATATTGTCATTTATATTATTATTATGTATATATTAGTATTTTTATTACTCTTAATAATACTAAAAGTATTATTATTAATATAATTATTAGTATTATTATTATTAATATATTTAATAATAATATCAATTAAACATAAATTAAAAAGTCAAAAGAAATGTGCCAATCTTATATATTAAATCTGCTTTTTATATATATTTTATTAAATCGTGATTTTTTTATATATATTCACGATCTGCTTTATTTTTTTTAATTATTGTGATCTGCTTTTTATTTTTTTTATTCATAAAGATCCAACTTTATTTTTTATTTATTCATCTGATTATATTTTTATTTATTCCTACTGGTTTTTATTTTATTTTCAGTCGACACTTTTTGATTATAAAACAATTGATAGATCAATAATGTGGATCAATTTATTCGTTTCTTCAGTATCAATATCAATTAAAATCACTCCAACATTTAGCTGATTGAATTTAAAACAGAAAAGATAGAAAACAGCTCGCATTCCTCAGTTTTTCTTCCATTTTCTCAAAACTTCAAAAACGAATCCCATTTCAAAATTCATAAATGTAGTTGTGTTTGGAATCCTCTAAACAATCTTCCTGTAAAATTCCAAAACCCAATTCATTATATCGTGTACGAATTTTGAAGTCAAAGTTTTATTTTTAAAAAGTCAAACTTCGTTCTTTGATCAAATTCAAGTGCAATTTGATGTTTCCAGTGAAATTAACTATTGATAAAGTTTCTAGGAGTGTTTTTAAACATAACTTGTGTTGTAACATTTGTCTATAACGATCTAAAAGGCAAAAATCAAATTTTTTCTCTCTTTACAACAGCAACTGCAGCAGCTGTGCTATACCTTTTTTTTCGTGTTTTAATTAATTTAATTACCCACTAATTATTACTGTATCGTTTTAAAATCCTAAAACCAATTATGCATTCGTGTTTTGATTAATGGATTAATTTTGGGTCGACTAAGTTATTTGAGGAAGAAGATGAAGTTGAGCACAAAACAGAATACGGGTTATATATTTTGGAAAGGGAAATAAATCAGAAAACTGATTTGGAAGGATGGTTTGGGTGTGTTTGTGTTAAGCGGGAGGTCACGGGTTCAAGTCCCATCTTGGGCATATATTTTTTAAAGGGCTCCTAAGGTAGTTTTATTTACTCTTATTATTATTATTATTATTATTATTATTATTATTATTATTATTATTATTATTATTATTATTATTATTATTATTATTATTATTATTATTATTATTATTATTATTATTATTATTGTTATTGTTATTATTGTTAAAATTTAATTTTGTTATTATCACTAGTATTATAGTTATTACTAGTATTAATAATAATAAAAGTATTAGTTACCACTTTATTATTATTATTATTATTATTATTATTATTATTATTTTTATTATTATTATTATAAAAACAAAACAACTTACTATTATTTTCATAAATATTAGTATTGGTATCATTTCCTAAATTTTAAGATTATTTTTATCATAAATACTATTATTAATATTATCACTATGATTATTACTATTGTTATTATTAAAAAGTATTATCATTACTATCATTTTTACAAAAATTATTATTTTTATTACTAATATCATTCTTATTATTACTATTACTATGATTATTATTGTAGATATTACAAAATTATTAATATCATTACCACTGTAAACATATAACATTTTAATTATTATAAGAACTTTCACTTTTACTATTATTATAATTATAATTATTATTTTTACACCTTATTATGATTATTAACACTTTACTACTAGTATTATTATTATTATTACAAAATAATACAACTCATTATTTATTATCATTATAAATATTATTTCATCAAACAAATACTTATATATGGAATATATATAAGTATATATATACAGAAATATATAACAATTGAAATAATATATATAAACTTATTCGATTACAAGTATATGTGTTAATATATATACTTGATATAGGTTCGTGAATCCGAGGACAACTCTGCACTTGTTCAGTGCCATCATACTCGTAAAATATGAAATACAGTATCGTGAGTTTTCATAGCTCCCTTTTTATATATATTTTTGGGCTGAGAATACATGCGCAACTTTTATAACTGTTTTACGTTTAGACACAAGTACTCAAACTTTTATGCTATATACATGCTTTGTCATGCTAAATCCCTGCCGTAATATCGTTAATTGCTGAGGTATAAGATGCAAGCTTAGTTATTATGAGTAGCGCTACTGAGAGTGACGTCTCTAGGCAGTTGACCGTTGGTCTTTGACTACATAATAATAATTCAACGACATGAATAACAAGTGTCACGGGGTAACTTTTGTTTAGTCGCGATATTACAAACAGCAACTCTTTCGATTGATATATTTGGTATTAATCAATTTTAAACTGAAATCTTGTGGTCTAACACTATTATTGAAATCATTATTTATGATAAACTTATGAACTCACCAACCTTTTGGTTGACACTCTTTAGCATGTTTATTCTCAGGTCCTACATAATGCTTCCACTGTGTATTTGCTAATTGAAAGCAACATTTCAACGAGTCATTCATGGATAATTTGAAGGACTTACATTTGCTAATTTGATGATGATTGCTTGCTATGCTTGGAGTCTTCATTTCATATCATATCAATCAAAGACATTTAATGCATTGTTTATTAAATACAATATAATCTATTTATCTTCCGCTGCAAAACTCAATAAAACGTCTCATATAGAGTCGTTCTCGTTTATACAACTGTGATTTGATATAATTAGTCACAAATACCCCAGGCCTTATTTGGGGGTGTGACAAGACGCCATGAAAATGGTAAAATCAAATTTTCATGAATTTTAAAAATTCTGCCTGAAATTTAATTTAAGTACTAAGAAATACGTAGGGGTACGGATTTTAAATACTAACAAATTTTCATGAATTTTCATGAATTTTAAATCCTGCCTGGGGGTGTGACAGATTGGTATCAGAGCAGCGTTGTTGTAGAGAACCAGGATTGCATTTTATGTGTGCCTTATACAATTAGGTACCTTAGCAATGTAGGACTACAACTTTTCTTGACCATAGTGCCTTTAATTGTTGCCTTTAACTGTTAAATGTTACACTATACTTTAGAAACTGTACTTATCTTAGAATGCCGAGCCAATCTAAGAACTCTGCTCATTCCCCTAAGTACTATCCAATTATGCCACCACATCTAAATGCGACACTGTGATTTCTGAAATTCTTGACATTCCTAAGTCATCTATCATGGTTTGTGTATTACATATGTATTACATGAAATATTATCCATGAATTTTGAAACTCCTATATTTGTTACTATTCATACTCAAACATATATAACTCCCTGTTATATCACGTACCTATATGCCTTATGCCATTATGCATCAGTTTGCGAACCGAAAAATGTCATTAGTTTATTGAGAATCTCAAAGACATTATATTGTCATCACTACTCATATTCATTGCTTTTAATCTTTGATTTCTCGTTATTTTTGATCATTGAACTTTCTTGACGGATGGCATCTACGAAACTCTAGAATGGAAGGGTTTGGATTACCGATTTAAAGGATCCTATAGCTCAAGCCCCTAGACCTGAATAGGCCATTGCGAATTGAAAATCTTTAATCAAAAGATTATCCAATTACATACTTATCATCTAGACACGTCATACTGCCATTATTGGAGTATAGACACATCATATCTTATTATATCTTATCATATCTATCTCAATAGACTTTGTCTAACACTTTTCCTAAATTTCCTCCGTAAATTACGGAAATCCATTTGCCATATATACTATTCGAGGAGACGAATATATCATTCAGTATTCAACACCCACTCGTATCAAAAACCCTAATTCCAAACACATAACATGGATTTCTCACTTGATTCCTCGAGCTCCACGGACAGCGTAACCGAAACAAATGAACCAATCAGCCATCATCTATTTTGGATGAATTGGGGATGGGTTCGTAGTAAACTTAACCAATGGAGACAAGAAGAAGGTGATCCCTTCCACCAACCGAATTCACCTCTTGGTGAAGAACCTGAAGCACTTACCGGCGAACCCGTTCGGAACACTATTTTCACCCTCATTTCCAGGATATCCAGTCACGAATATATAATATCTAAAATTCTAGATCTTATTCATCTACTTATCCGAACCGCCAATCATCCCGGAATAATAGAAGAAGTCAACGAGCTTCGCGCTCGAGTGGTGGCTCTGGAGAATATGGTGCAAATTCTACAAGCATCAGCAGCACCAGCAGCATAACCAGCACCACCAGTACCATCAGCATCACCACCAACAACATCAGCTTCACCAACAACAACATCCGCATCCCACGCCTCAACATCGCACTCGGTACCTCGGATATCAACATCATTCGCCCTAGAGACCAAGGAATATTAGTAATAACGAGTTAAGATGTATTGACTCATTCTTCCTGAAGAATTATATATGTATACTTTATATATATATGGTTTAGAACAATAATAAATCTTTTCGTACTAAGCTATTAAGTGTGAATCTTAACTAGTATGTACTACTTGGTTAATTCATATCACTGATATGCCATGATGTACATCCTTCGTTAATAACTTAACCATCGTAAATTACTGCTTCAATACAATAAACTCCATTTCATAATAAACCAAGTGTATTACTCAAATACATGACTGATTGTATACTTCCATTTTCGATATACTCGAAACTTTTTAGAAAAACATTATTCGTGTCTTGTGAATTTCACAAGGATTTCACGAGCACCAACATCATACACCGATGTATATCTATAACAATGAATGATGAACTATTGAATCATAACTTCATTAGAGAAATATTTCGCGAAAATTATGAAATATCTAAGGTTTTGGAGATTATTTATTCTCGTTTCAACCACAAATCAAATGAGTTTAATATTATATTAACTCGTTAAATCCATGATTACATCTGAAGAATATATATATGAACGTATATCTTCATAAAGATGGTAATTAAAAATCCTTTTGTACAAACAGTTAATTGTGAAAATATTTTAACGGGTAGGTAATACCCGAGAAATATTTATATCTCACATTAATACACTGTACATTCTTCAATTTCGATTCATAAATCATTAACTATAGTCACTACCTTCACAGTGATACACAATCACTTTCATACAAATTCAATTACATATTCTGATTTTGACATATCAGAATTCAAGTAAAGCTTTAGCAGATGTTATCTTCCTAAAGATCACTACATTCATGAATTATATTCATTTGTATTCTATGATGAATTATCACATCAAACCACCGAAATTATCATTCATTATTTTTGAAATCAACAACGCCTATTCGTTAACCATTAGATCCATTGACGGTTACAATCAGCGTTTAATCATCTAAAAATAAAATTTCTTGAAACCATCTCGGATTGATAATCAATGATTCAGATTCGTTAACCTTGAGAATGCTGACGAAGCAGCAAAAACTATAGATGGTCTTAATGGCCAAAAGTTTGATGATAAAGAATGACGCATTGAAAAAGCTCAGATTTGGAACAGGAAAACGGATTGAGCAAACCATGAAGGAAGCTGTGGACAAATCACAAGGACTAAACCTGTAATCAAAGAATCTAGATGATTCGATTTCTGATGAAAACCACATAAGATCTTTTTACGCATTCTACATCTTTACGGATGAATTTTCCTCATTATCATTCGATCTTAGAAATTCTAAGATATCATCGTATCTTTTGTTATAAATATCCTCTATATTTCTGAAGATATCTTCATAACGATTCTTGTTCGCAATTAATTATCTCTTTGCGACTGTTTTAGTTTCTATATTCTGTAAAATTCAAGTTTAAATTATAAATGTTTTGAAGAAGTGTTGAGAATTGAAGCATGAGTTAGTATAATATAATGACGTCAGGCCAACGTGATTATATTACAGTAAGTCATGCTAAATTTTTAATGGAAGATGATGATTCATAGATGTAACATTCGGAAACCGGACCTAGGTGAAATTTACTTTTTTACCCTTTTATGTTTTAAAATGCATTTTAGTGTAATAATTAATTATTAATTGTTTATATAATTTTTATTAGTCCTTTGGGTTCGTTTTATGACTACGGTCTCAAAACCAGTTTTATTATTTATTTATGACATTGTTTGGTGTACCGAATCGAATCCGAAAAATATCTGAAAATAGTTAAATACCCGTGTATCATTGGGTGTGGGTTTAATACCCATTTAATTAGCCTAGACCGCCCCCTGATTTCATTTTATACCAGTTTCTGTTTTCCCTTCTCTCCCTTTCGGTCTTCACGCCCCAAATAACAAAACCCTAGCTTAATTCTTGTTGCTTATGGAAGTAATTCAAGTCCTAATCTGATTTTGTGCATCTTTAACATCTAGCAATCAGGTTTGTAACTCCATTCTTATTAATTAATTCTCATTCTCATATTTTAGGGTTTATGCAAGTTTTATTAAAAGTGGTAATTTGTGCTTAAATCTTGGAATTGGGTGATGATATTGCTTGTTTTATGCTAGATTAAACATAGTTAATTGTTAGTAATTGTTTGTGGGTTGTCATTTGTTATTAAATTGCAAGAAACAACACTTTTGGAAACCACCATGAGAAGGACAGCAGCCATGGCTGCTGCCGCTGCTGTTTCTGGGCTGTCGACCGCCGCTATCGGCTGCAACTGGCGGCCAGCGGTGGTGGTTGGCGGCGGTGGTGGTGGTTGTCGCTTTTTGGTGCCCGGGATGGTTTAATTTGATAGTTTGGACCTCGACCCATTCGTATAAATTATGTTTGATTCGGTTTCCCCATCGTAAGACCATGACCCATTTGTTAGCTTAATTTTGGGTTAAAATTGTTTAAGTGTGTTATTTTGCTTGTGGAATGCTAGATTATTGTTGTTGTATGTATGTGCTTGATTATTATCATGTTAAATTGTCAAAAAAACTGCTCGAAACTCGATTTTTGTGGGCGAAAACGAGAGGGACAGCAGCTACATTGCTGCTACTGTTTTGCGCTGCTGAGCGGGGAAGTTTCTGCTGCAAATTTGCAGCTGGAGCTGCTGTTTGCAGCCTTATATGCTGCTGCTATGTTGCGGTTCACCCACCGTGACGCGCAGCGGCTTGGCGTGGACGCACCCCGATGACCCGTATACTTGTTTTATGGTTCGTGTGTTGGTTTGTTCTCCCGTTTGACCCTGTTTGACCCTTTTAGATTATATTGTGTCAAAATGGATATTTGTTGGTTGTTGAAATGTCCCGTTCTTATTGATTAAAAACGTTCCATATTAATTGATTTCGTTGCGAGGTTTTGACCTCTATATGAGACATTTTTCAAAGACTGCATTCATTTTTAAACAAACCATAACCTTTATTTCATCAATAAAGGTTTAAAAAGCTTTACGTAGATTATCAAATAATGATAATCTAAAATATCCTGTTTACACACGACCATTACATAATGGTTTACAATACAAATATGTTACAACAAAATAAGTTTCTTGAATGCAGTTTTTACACAATATCATACAAGCATGGACTCCAAATCTTGTCCTTATTTAAGTATGCGACAGCGGAAGCTCTTAATAATCACCTGAGAATAAACATGCTTAAAACGTCAACAAAAATGTTGGTGAGTTATAGGTTTAACCTATATATATCAAATCGTAACAATAGACCACAAGATTTCATATTTCAATACACATCCCATACATAGAGATAAAAATCATTCATATGGTGAACACCTGGTAACCGACAATAACAAGATGCATATATAAGAATATCCCCATCATTCCGGGACACCCTTCGGATATGATATAAATTTCGAAGTACTAAAGCATCCGGTACTTTGGATGGGGCTTGTTGGGCCCGATAGATCTATCTTTAGGATTCGCGTCAATTAGGGTGTCTGTTCCCTAATTCTTAGATTACCAGACTTAATAAAAAGGGGCATATTCGATTTCGATAATTCAACCATAGAATGTGGTTTCACGTACTTGTGTCTATTTTGTAAATCATTTATAAAACCTGCATGTATTCTCATCCCAAAAATATTAGATTTTAAAAGTGGGACTATAACTCACTTTCACAGATTTTTACTTCGTCGGGAAGTAAGACTTGGCCACTGGTTGATTCACGAACCTATAACAATATATACATATATATCAAAGTATGTTCAAAATATATTTACAACACTTTTAATATATTTTGATGTTTTAAGTTTATTAAGTCAGCTGTCCTCGTTAGTAACCTACAACTAGTTGTCCACAGTTAGATGTACAGAAATAAATCGATAAATATTATCTTGAATCAATCCACGACCCAGTGTATACGTATCTCAGTATTGATCACAACTCAAACTATATATATTTTGGAATCAACCTCAACCCTGTATAGCTAACTCCAACATTCACATATAGAGTGTCTATGGTTGTTCCGAAATATATATAGATGTGTCGACATGATAGGTCGAAACATTGTATACGTGTCTATGGTATCTCAAGATTACATAATATATAATACAAGTTGATTAAGTTATGGTTGGAATAGATTTGTTACCAATTTTCACGTAGCTAAAATGAGAAAAATTATCCAATCTTGTTTTACCCATAACTTCTTCATTTTAAATCCGTTTTGAGTGAATCAAATTGCTATGGTTTCATATTGAACTCTATTTTATGAATCTAAACAAAAAAAGTATAGGTTTCTAGTCGGAAAAATAAGTTACAAGTCATTTTTGTAAAGGTAGTCATTTCAGTCGAAAGAACGACGTCTAGATGACCATTTTAGAAAACATACTTCCACTTTGAGTTTAACCATAATTTTTGGATATAGTTTCATGTTCATAATAAAAATCATTTTCTCAGAATAACAACTTTTAAATCAAAGTTTATCATAGTTTTTAATTAACTAACCCAAAACAGCCCGCGGTGTTACTACGACGGCGTAAATCCGGTTTTACGGTGTTTTTCGTGTTTCCAGGTTTTAAATCATTAAGTTAGCATATCATATAGATATAGAACATGTGTTTAGTTGATTTTAAAAGTCAAGTTAGAAGGATTAACTTTTGTTTGCGAACAAGTTTAGAATTAACTAAACTATGTTCTAGTGATTACAAGTTTAAACCTTCGAATAAGATAGCTTTATATGTATGAATCGAATGATGTTATGAACATCATTACTACCTTAAGTTCCTTGGATGAACCTACTGGAAAAGAGAAAAATGGATCTAGCTTCAATGGATCCTTGGATGGCTCAAAGTTCTTGAAGCAAAATCATGACACGAAAACAAGTTCAAGTAAGATCATCACTTGAAATAAGATTGTTATAGTTATAGAAATTGAACCAAAGTTTGAATATGATTATTACCTTGTATTAGAATGATAACCTACTGTAAGAAACAAAGATTTCTTGAGGTTGGATGATCACCTTACAAGATTGGAAGTGAGCTAGCAAACTTGAAAGTATTCTTGATTTTATGAAACTAGAACTTTTGGAATTTATGAAGAACACTTAGAACTTGAAGATAGAACTTGAGAGAGTTCAATTAGATGAAGAAAATTGAAGAATGAAAGTGTTTGTAGGTGTTTTTGGTCGTTGGTGTATGGATTAGATATAAAGGATATGTAATTTTGTTTTCATGTAAATAAGTCATGAATGATTACTCATATTTTTGTAATCTTATGAGATATTTCATGCTAGTTGCCAAATGATGGTTCCCACATGTGTTAGGTGACTCACATGGGCTGCTAAGAGCTGATCATTGGAGTGTATATACCAATAGTACATACATCTAAAAGCTGTGTATTGTACGAGTACGAATACGGGTGCATACGAGTAGAATTGTTGATGAAACTGAACGAGAATGTAATTGTAAGCATTTTTGTTAAGTAGAAGTATTTTGATAAGTGTATTGAAGTCTTTCAAAAGTGTATAAATACATATTAAAACACTACATGTATATACATTTTAACTGAGTCGTTAAGTCATCGTTAGTCGTTACATGTAAGTGTTGTTTTGAAACCTTTAGGTTAACGATCTTGTTAAATGTTGTTAACCCAATGTTTATAATAACAAAAGAGATTTTAAATTATTATATTATCATGATATTATGATGTACGAATATCTCTTAATATGATATATATACATTAAATGTCGTTACAACGATAAACGTTACATATATGTCTCGTTTCAAAATCATTAAGTTAGTAGTCTTGTTTTTACATATGTAGTTCATTGTTAATATAATTAATGATATGTTTACTTATCATAATATCATGTTAACTATATATATAACCATATATATGTCATCATTTAGTTTTTTTACAAGTTTTAACGTTCGTGAATCACCGGTCAACTTGGGTGGTCAATTGTCTATATGAAACCTATTTCAATTAATCAAGTCTTAACAAGTTTGATTGCTTAACATGTTGGAAACATTTAATCATGTAAACATCAATCTCAATTAATATATATAAACATGGAAAAGTTCGGGTCACTACAGTACCTACCCGTTAAATAAATTTCGTCCCGAAATTTTAAGCTGTTGAAGGTGTTGACGAATCTTCTGGAAATAGATGCGGGTATTTCTTCTTCATCTGATCTTCACGCTCCCAGGTGAACTCGGGTCCTCTACGAGCATTCCATCGAACCTTAACAATTGGTATCTTGTTTTGCTTAAGTCTTTTAACCTCACGATCCATTATTTCGACGGGTTCTTCGATGAATTGGAGTTTTTCGTTGATTTGGATTTCATCTAACGGAATAGTGAGATCTTCTTTAGCAAAACATTTCTTCAAATTCGAGACGTGGAAAGTATTATGTACAGCCGCGAGTTGTTGAGGTAACTCAAGTCGGTAAGCTACTGGTCCGACACGATCAATAATCTTGAATGGTCCAATATACCTTGGATTTAATTTCCCTCGTTTACCAAATCGAACAACGCCTTTCCAAGGTGAAACTTTAAGCATGACCATCTCTCCAATTTCAAATTCTATATCTTTTCTTTTAATGTCAGCGTAGCTCTTTTGTCGACTTTGGGCAGTTTTCAACCGTTGTTGAATTTGGATGATCTTCTCGGTAGTTTCTTGTATAATCTCCGGACCCGTAATCTGTCTATCCCCCACCTCACTCCAACAAATCGGAGACCTGCACTTTCTACCATAAAGTGCTTCAAACGGCGCCATCTCAATGCTTGAATGGTAGCTGTTGTTGTAGGAAAATTCTGCTAACGGTAGATGTCGATCCCAACTGTTTCCGAAATCAATAACACATGCTCGTAGCATGTCTTCAAGCGTTTGTATCGTCCTTTCGCTCTGCCCATCAGTTTGTGGATGATAGGCAGTACTCATGTCTAGACGAGTTCCTAATGCTTGCTGTAATGTCTGCCAGAATCTTGAAATAAATCTGCCATCCCTATCAGAGATAATAGAGATTGGTATTCCATGTCTGGAGATGACTTCCTTCAAATACAGTCGTGCTAACTTCTCCATCTTGTCATCTTCTCTTATTGGTAGGAAGTGTGCTGATTTGGTGAGACGATCAACTATTACCCAAATAGTATCAAAACCACTTGCAGTCCTTGGCAATTTAGTGATGAAATCCATGGTAATGTTTTCCCATTTCCATTCCGGGATTTCGGGTTGTTGAAGTAGACCTGATGGTTTCTGATGCTCAGCTTTGACCTTAGAACACGTCAAACATTCTCCTACGTATTTAGCAACATCAGCTTTCATACCCGGCCACCAAAAATGTTTCTTGAGATCCTTGTACATCTTCCCCGTTCCAGGATGTATTGAGTATCTGGTTTTATGAGCTTCTCTAAGTACCATTTCTCTCATATCTCCAAATTTTGGTACCCAAATCCTTTCAGCCCTATACCGGGTTCCGTCTTCCCGAATATTAAGATGCTTCTCCGATCCTTTGGGTATTTCATCCTTTAAATTTCCCTCTTTTAAAACTCCTTGTTGCGCCTCCTTTATTTGAGTAGTAATGTTATTATGAATCATTATATTCATAGATTTTACTCGAATGGGTTCTCTATCCTTCCTGCTCAAGGCATCGGCTACCACATTTGCCTTCCCCGGGTGGTAACGAATCTCAAAATCGTAATCATTCAATAATTCAATCCACCTACGCTGCCTCATATTCAGTTGTTTCTGATTAAATATGTGTTGAAGACTTTTGTGGTCGGTATATATAATACTTTTGACCCCATATAAGTAGTGCCTCCAAGTCTTTAATGCAAAAACAACCGCGCCTAATTCCAAATCATGCGTCGTATAATTTTGTTCGTGAATCTTCAATTGTCTAGACGCATAAGCAATCACCTTCGTTCGTTGCATTAATACACAACCGAGACCTTGCTTTGATGCGTCACAATAAATCACAAAATCATCATTCCCTTCAGGCAATGACAATATAGGTGCCGTAGTTAGCTTTTTCTTCAATAACTGAAACGCTTTCTCTTGTTCATCATTCCATTCAAATTTCTTCCCTTTATGCGTTAATGCAGTCAAGGGTTTTGCTATTTTGGAAAAGTCTTGGATGAACCTTCTGTAGTAACCAGCTAGTCCTAAAAACTGGCGTATGTGTTTCGGAGTTTTCGGGGTTTCCCACTTTTCAACAGTTTCTATCTTTGCCGGATCCACCTTAATACCTTCTTTGTTCACTATGTGACCGAGGAATTGAACTTCTTCCAACCAAAATGCACACTTTGAAAACTTAGCGTACAATTCTTCCTTCCTCAATACTTCTAACACCTTTCTCAAATGTTCACCGTGTTCTTGGTCATTCTTTGAGTAAATAAGTATGTCATCAATGAAAACAATGACAAACTTGTCAAGGTATGGTCCACACACTCGGTTCATAAGGTCCATGAACACAGCTGGTGCATTAGTTAAACCAAACGGCATGACCATAAACTCGTAATGACCGTAACGTGTTCTGAAAGCAGTCTTTGGAATATCATCTTCTTTCACCCGCATTTGATGATACCCGGAACGTAAGTCAATCTTTGAATAAACAGACGAGCCTTGTAGTTGATCAAATAAGTCGTCGATTCTCGGTAATGGGTAGCGGTTCTTGATGGTAAGTTTGTTCAACTCTCGGTAGTCGATACACAACCTGAATGTACCATCTTTCTTCTTGACAAACAAAACAGGAGCTCCCCACGGTGATGTGCTTGGTCGAATGAAACCACGCTCTAAAAGTTCTTGTAATTGGCTTTGCAGTTCTTTCATCTCGCTGGGTGCGAGTCTGTAAGGAGCACGAGCTATTGGTGCAGCTCCTGGTACAAGATCTATTTGAAATTCAACGGATCGATGTGGGGGTAATCCCGGTAATTCTTTCGGAAATACATCGGGAAATTCTTTTGCAATGGGAACATCATTGATGCTCTTTTCTTCGGTTTGTACTTTCTCGACGTGTGCTAGAACAGCATAGCAACCTTTTCTTATTAGTTTTTGTGCCTTCAAATTACTAATAAGATGTAGCTTCGTGTTGCCCTTTTCTCCGTACACCATTAAGGGTTTTCCTTTTTCTCGTATAATACGAATTGCATTTTTGTAACAAACGATCTCCGCTTTCACTTCTTTCAACCAGTCCATACCGATTATCACATCAAAACTCCCTAACTCTACTGGTATCAAATCAATCTTAAATGTTTCGCTAACCAGTTTAATTTCTCGATTCCGACATATATTATCTGCTGAAATTAATTTACCATTTGCTAATTCGAGTAAAAATTTACTATCCAAAGGCGTCAATGGACAACTTAATTTAGCACAAAAATCTCTACTCATATAGCTTCTATCCGCACCCGAATCAAATAAAACGTAAGCAGATTTATTGTCAATAAGAAACGTACCCGTAACAAGCTCCGGGTCTTCCTGTGCCTCTACCGCATTAATATTGAAAACTCTTCCACGGCCTTGTCCATTCGTGTTCTCCTGGTTCGGGCAATTTCTAATAATGTGGCCTGGTTTTCCACATTTATAACAAACTACATTGGCATAACTTGCTCCGACACTACTTGCTCCGCCATTACTCGTTCCGACACCATTTGTTCCTTTCGTTCTATTAGCCCCTGGTCCGTAGACCTCACACTTCGCCGCGCTATGACCATTTCTTTTACACTTGTTGCAAAATTTGGTGCAGAACCCCGAGTGATTCTTTTCACACCTTTGGCATAGCTGCTTCTGATTGTTGTTGTTGTTGCGGTTATTATTGTTGTTGGGATGATTGTTGTAGTTGCTGTTGTTGTTGTTGTTGTTGTTGTTGGGCCGTTTGTTGTAGTTGCGATTGATGTTGCGATTGTTGGGATAATTGTTGCGATTATTGTTGTAATTACTGTTGTTGTTGTATTGGTGATTCTTATCACCGTTTTCCTCCCACTTTCTTTTGACTTGCTTCACATTGGCCTCTTCAGCAGTCTGATCTTTAATTCTTTCTTCAATCTGGTTCACTAGTTTGTGAGCCATTCTACATGCCTGTTGTATGGAGGCGGGCTCGTGTGAACTTATATCTTCTTGGATTCTTTCCGGTAATCCTTTCACAAACGCGTCGATCTTCTCTTCCTCATCTTCGAATGCTCCCGGACACAATAGGCACAATTCTGTGAATCGTCTTTCGTACGTGGTAATATCAAATCCTTGGGTTCGTAACCCTCTAAGTTCTGTCTTGAGCTTATTGACCTCGGTTCTGGGACGGTACTTCTCGTTCATCAAGTGCTTGAATGCTGACCACGGTAGTGCGTACGCATCATCTTGTCCCACTTGCTCTAGATAGGTATTCCACCATGTTAACGCAGAACCTGTGAAGGTATGCGTAGCGTACTTCACTTTGTCCTCTTCAGTACACTTACTTATGGCAAACACCGATTCAACCTTCTCGGTCCACCGTTTCAATCCGATCGGTCCTTCGGTTCCATCAAATTCCAAAGGTTTGCAGGCAGTGAATTCTTTGTAGGTGCATCCTACACGATTTCCTGTACTGCTAGATCCAAGGTTATTGTTGGTATGTAGCGCAGCCTGTACTGCGGCTATGTTTGAAGCTAGAAAAGTACGGAATTCCTCTTCATTCATATTCACGGTGTGTCGAGTAGTCGGTGCCATTTCCTTCAAAATAGTTAAATGGAACAAGTTAATCATACAGAATATTAAGAGTAGTTAATAGTATTTCGTAGCATAATATGAACTCATTTATAAAAGCTTTTTCTTCATATTAGCATTTTATAAGTTTAAATTCGGGTAGTACCTACCCGTTAAGTTCATACTTAGTAGCTAATATACAATTCAACTACTACAATTCTATATGAAAAACTGATTATAATAATATTTCGCGTTCAAACTTTTATACAATATTTTACAAACTTACAATACCGCTTATTTTACATAAAGCATGAAATATAGCACACAATAACTTTGATACAAGATAGTTGTGAAGACAATTCTAGCTAGTACACAAGTCGTTCAGCAAAGGCAATAAAGACACGTAATTCATACGTCCAGAAACAAGTCATGCATTCTGGTTTTACTAGGACTACTTCCCATCCTTGGTCTTGTGCAACATAACCGTTATGGCCGTTGATAAGACAGCGTGTTGTAACGTCATCAAAGGGACGAGGGTTACGTAATGTTCAACAGTCCCGTAATAATCTAAAAACCTCATTTCTTACCCCAATTACCGACTCCGTCACTTGTGGAAACGTTTTGTTTAATAGTTGTAGCCCGATGTTCTTGTTCTCACTTTGGTGAGAAGCGAACATTACTAATCCATAAGCATAACATGCTTCTTTATGTTGCATGTTAGCCGCTTTTTCTAAATCACGAAGTCCAATATTCGGATATATTGAGTCAAAATAATTTCTTAACCCGTTGCGTAAAATAGCATTTGGGTTCCCCGCAATATATGCGTCAAAGTAAACACATCGTAACTTATGGGTTTCCCAATGTGATATCCCCCATCTTTCAAACGAAAGTCTCTTATAAACCAAGACATTCTTGGAACGTTCTTCGAATGTCTTACAAACTGATCTCGCCTTAAATAGTTGTGCCGAAGAATTCTGGCCGACTCTAGACAAGATTTCATCAATCATGTCTCCGGGTAGGTCTCTTAAAATATTGGGTTGTCTATCCATTTTGTGTTTTTAAACTGTAAAATAGACAAGAGTTAGATTCATAAAAAAATACTTATTAATACAAGCAATTTTTACATATATCATAAAGCATAAGAACACTATATTACATATATTACACCACACGAATACAACTATCTTATTCCGACTCGCTCATTTCTTCTTCTTCGGTTTTGGTTCGTTTTGCCAAGTTTCTAGGGATATATGATGTTCCCCTAATACGAGCCGTCGTTGTCCACATTGGTTTAGAAAAACCTGGTGGTTTAGAGGTTCCCGGGTCATTGTTACAACTTAAGGACTTCGGGGGTTGACGATACATATAAAGTTCATCGGGGTTGGAATTAGATTTCTCTATTTTTATGCCCTTTCCCTTATTATTTTCTTTTGCCTTTTTAAATTCAGTTGGGGTAATTTCTATAACATCATCGGAATTCTCGTCGGAATCCGATTCATCGGAGAATTGGTAATCCTCCCAATATTTTGCTTCCTTGGCGGAAACACCATTGACCATAATTAACCTTGGTCGGTTGGTTGAGGATTTTCTTTTACTTAACCGTTTTATTATTTCCCCCACCGGTTCTATTTCTTCATCCGATTCCGATTCTTCTTCCGGTTCCGACTCTTCTTCCGGTTCCTCTTCAGGAACTTGTGAATCAGTCCACGAATCATTCCAATTTACATTTGACTCTTCATTATTATTAGGTGAGTCAATGGGACTTGTTCTAGAGGTAGACATCTATCACATAATATCAAACACGTTAAGAGATTAATATATCACATAATATTCATATGTTAAAAATATATAGTTTCCAACAAAAATGTTAAGCAATCATTTTTAAAGAAAACACGGTCGAAGTCCAGACTCACTAATGCATCCTAACAAACTCGATAAGACACACTAATGCAAATTTTCTGGTTCTCTAAGACCAACGCTCTGATACCAACTGAAATGTCCCGTTCTTATTGATTAAAAACGTTCCATATTAATTGATTTCGTTGCGAGGTTTTGACCTCTATATGAGACATTTTTCAAAGACTGCATTCATTTTTAAACAAACCATAACCTTTATTTCATCAATAAAGGTTTAAAAAGCTTTACGTAGATTATCAAATAATGATAATCTAAAATATCCTGTTTACACACGACCATTACATAATGGTTTACAATACAAATATGTTACAACAAAATAAGTTTCTTGAATGCAGTTTTTACACAATATCATACAAGCATGGACTCCAAATCTTGTCCTTATTTAAGTATGCGACAGCGGAAGCTCTTAATAATCACCTGAGAATAAACATGCTTAAAACGTCAACAAAAATGTTGGTGAGTTATAGGTTTAACCTATATATATCAAATCGTAACAATAGACCACAAGATTTCATATTTCAATACACATCCCATACATAGAGATAAAAATCATTCATATGGTGAACACCTGGTAACCGACAATAACAAGATGCATATATAAGAATATCCCCATCATTCCGGGACACCCTTCGGATATGATATAAATTTCGAAGTACTAAAGCATCCGGTACTTTGGATGGGGCTTGTTGGGCCCGATAGATCTATCTTTAGGATTCGCGTCAATTAGGGTGTCTGTTCCCTAATTCTTAGATTACCAGACTTAATAAAAAGGGGCATATTCGATTTCGATAATTCAACCATAGAATGTGGTTTCACGTACTTGTGTCTATTTTGTAAATCATTTATAAAACCTGCATGTATTCTCATCCCAAAAATATTAGATTTTAAAAGTGGGACTATAACTCACTTTCACAGATTTTTACTTCGTCGGGAAGTAAGACTTGGCCACTGGTTGATTCACGAACCTATAACAATATATACATATATATCAAAGTATGTTCAAAATATATTTACAACACTTTTAATATATTTTGATGTTTTAAGTTTATTAAGTCAGCTGTCCTCGTTAGTAACCTACAACTAGTTGTCCACAGTTAGATGTACAGAAATAAATCGATAAATATTATCTTGAATCAATCCACGACCCAGTGTATACGTATCTCAGTATTGATCACAACTCAAACTATATATATTTTGGAATCAACCTCAACCCTGTATAGCTAACTCCAACATTCACATATAGAGTGTCTATGGTTGTTCCGAAATATATATAGATGTGTCGACATGATAGGTCGAAACATTGTATACGTGTCTATGGTATCTCAAGATTACATAATATATAATACAAGTTGATTAAGTTATGGTTGGAATAGATTTGTTACCAATTTTCACGTAGCTAAAATGAGAAAAATTATCCAATCTTGTTTTACCCATAACTTCTTCATTTTAAATCCGTTTTGAGTGAATCAAATTGCTATGGTTTCATATTGAACTCTATTTTATGAATCTAAACAAAAAAAGTATAGGTTTCTAGTCGGAAAAATAAGTTACAAGTCATTTTTGTAAAGGTAGTCATTTCAGTCGAAAGAACGACGTCTAGATGACCATTTTAGAAAACATACTTCCACTTTGAGTTTAACCATAATTTTTGGATATAGTTTCATGTTCATAATAAAAATCATTTTCTCAGAATAACAACTTTTAAATCAAAGTTTATCATAGTTTTTAATTAACTAACCCAAAACAGCCCGCGGTGTTACTACGACGGCGTAAATCCGGTTTTACGGTGTTTTTCGTGTTTCCAGGTTTTAAATCATTAAGTTAGCATATCATATAGATATAGAACATGTGTTTAGTTGATTTTAAAAGTCAAGTTAGAAGGATTAACTTTTGTTTGCGAACAAGTTTAGAATTAACTAAACTATGTTCTAGTGATTACAAGTTTAAACCTTCGAATAAGATAGCTTTATATGTATGAATCGAATGATGTTATGAACATCATTACTACCTTAAGTTCCTTGGATGAACCTACTGGAAAAGAGAAAAATGGATCTAGCTTCAATGGATCCTTGGATGGCTCAAAGTTCTTGAAGCAAAATCATGACACGAAAACAAGTTCAAGTAAGATCATCACTTGAAATAAGATTGTTATAGTTATAGAAATTGAACCAAAGTTTGAATATGATTATTACCTTGTATTAGAATGATAACCTACTGTAAGAAACAAAGATTTCTTGAGGTTGGATGATCACCTTACAAGATTGGAAGTGAGCTAGCAAACTTGAAAGTATTCTTGATTTTATGAAACTAGAACTTTTGGAATTTATGAAGAACACTTAGAACTTGAAGATAGAACTTGAGAGAGTTCAATTAGATGAAGAAAATTGAAGAATGAAAGTGTTTGTAGGTGTTTTTGGTCGTTGGTGTATGGATTAGATATAAAGGATATGTAATTTTGTTTTCATGTAAATAAGTCATGAATGATTACTCATATTTTTGTAATCTTATGAGATATTTCATGCTAGTTGCCAAATGATGGTTCCCACATGTGTTAGGTGACTCACATGGGCTGCTAAGAGCTGATCATTGGAGTGTATATACCAATAGTACATACATCTAAAAGCTGTGTATTGTACGAGTACGAATACGGGTGCATACGAGTAGAATTGTTGATGAAACTGAACGAGAATGTAATTGTAAGCATTTTTGTTAAGTAGAAGTATTTTGATAAGTGTATTGAAGTCTTTCAAAAGTGTATAAATACATATTAAAACACTACATGTATATACATTTTAACTGAGTCGTTAAGTCATCGTTAGTCGTTACATGTAAGTGTTGTTTTGAAACCTTTAGGTTAACGATCTTGTTAAATGTTGTTAACCCAATGTTTATAATAACAAAAGAGATTTTAAATTATTATATTATCATGATATTATGATGTACGAATATCTCTTAATATGATATATATACATTAAATGTCGTTACAACGATAAACGTTACATATATGTCTCGTTTCAAAATCATTAAGTTAGTAGTCTTGTTTTTACATATGTAGTTCATTGTTAATATAATTAATGATATGTTTACTTATCATAATATCATGTTAACTATATATATAACCATATATATGTCATCATTTAGTTTTTTTACAAGTTTTAACGTTCGTGAATCACCGGTCAACTTGGGTGGTCAATTGTCTATATGAAACCTATTTCAATTAATCAAGTCTTAACAAGTTTGATTGCTTAACATGTTGGAAACATTTAATCATGTAAACATCAATCTCAATTAATATATATAAACATGGAAAAGTTCGGGTCACTACAGTTGTGATACGTACACGAGGTCGTGTTAAGTGTATATGCATGTTTCAATATTTTAAAATGGGTTCTGAGCTTATTTGGGTTAAAGTGAGAAAATTATGATCCATTTGGGCCATTAGTGTCCAGTTGACCCATTTGTGTGACTTGGCATTGTGTGTGTGTGTATATATATATATACACACACACATGTGCATATATATAGATATATGCGATCGCCCGTTTTGACCGTCGGCCCATTTGAATGAATTAAGTGATATGTATATGTGTAAGTGTATATATATATATATGTATATAGTGTATGTATATATGTATAAATATATATGTGGAAGTGTATGTATATATATATAGTGCATGTATATATATATATATATATATGGTGTATATATAGAATGTAAAGTAGTTAGTAAATGTGGTACGGTTTACTAAATTGTTTAGTGTTTATTCTCAGGTGATTAAGACGAGGAGAAGACTCGGTGACATTAGACTACCGATTTTTGCTAGCGATCGGTGAGTGGGTCTATCTCCGGATAGAGTTTGAGTAGCAAGACGTGCTACTGTTGTTTACTCTATTTATTAGATTAGTGTTATATCCGATTGCCATGTTTAGATAATGGTTAACATGTTAGCGAATTATTACATGTTGATGATATTGTGTGATATTATGTGCACTGTGTTTGACGCCAGCCGGGCCTGGGGACTCTGGGGACTCATAACCGAGCCTGGGGAGGTTAGAGTCCGTATGAGGTCAACCGAGCCTGGGGAGGTTGGGTCCAAAGGCTACTGATTGTGTAGTATAGTATGAATGACGCATCCCCTGCGTCCGGATTACTATACTGTGAATCGAGTAGCGAGGACTATCGGTAGACTCTAGTCCAATCAGCTAGGAGTCGTGTGCTCATACAAGCCGCCGATCCTCGTATTGTCGTTATCTTTGTTGTATGTTGTTAGGACGTTAGCATACTTTGTAGCTGAAGCTGGTTTGATGCTTAGACTTGATCTGTTAGATAGATTCCATTCACTTAGCAGTCGTGCTAATCCCCCACAATTCCACCCTTGCAGGTTCAGTGTTGCATGTTAGATTTCAGGGTGAAGATGGGATGCTGGAAGATAAGTTTGACTAGTCGGAACTCTGATGTCGTGTTTTTATCACTAGTGTCGTATTTAACATAACACCCGGTTTTACTGTTAATATCTGTAATGGACTTTTAATATTTATTATTATATACTGACATGTAATCGAGATGTCTTTTACATAACTAATAGATTTTATAAACGGGACTTTCGCTATATATTGAAAAAAAAAATCAGGGGTGTTATAAGTTGGTATCAGAGCGTAGATTTGGCAGCATGTTCACGTAAGTGATATGTTCCCAAATCAAGTGTCGAGTCAAACATATCTTGGGGGACGGGTTAAGTGAATGGAGTAGGTATAAATGTGTTAGTTGTAAACTACTAACCTTTGTTATACTAAGCTTTGGTGTGAGATGATGTGCAGTACAGATGTGGCTGATAGTGACGGTAACGCTGTGGCCCCCAATGCCCCTAGAACAGTCAGAGCTGCAGAGTACAAATGTGTATGAGGTAAAGAATCTCGAGGACAGATGTCATGGCTGTAAGGAAAAATTACCGAAGGTTCAGGGCAGGTAATAAAGGTTAGGGCAGTAAACGTAGGTGGATTCAAATATTGTACCTTCAGATCAGGCGATCTAGTCAGTGTCAGGTGGGTATTCAGTTTCTTCTTAGATATAACCAGATGTAACCGCGGTGGGTAATATTCTCAGTCATTGATGATGCAACCTCATCAATAGCTCTACAGCAGTACCATTATCCGATACAGAGTAGTAAAAAATAAAATAAATAAATTAAAAATGGAATAATAATAATAATAATAATAATAATAATAATAATAATAATAATAATAATAATAATAATAATAATAATAATAATAATAATAATAATAATAATAATAATAATAATAACGAAAGGGCTCCGTTAGACAGACTTTAGGAAGTGGAGCACTTGGGTATTCCGGGATGAATCAATCAGCAATCTAGGAAGTTTAGTGGATTTGATCAAATAAAAGGATCAAGACAGAATTGTACACGTTCGTCGTATAGGGTATGATGTGGCAGGTACGGGTCGCTCCACTTTGGGATATGATTTCCTCTGACAATGAAATATGTGAGATGTGATATGATAGATCAGGAGGTCAAGTTGGGCTCTTGCTGAGATATTATATATATTGGGTTTGTCAGTGTATGGGATATGGCGCGTCTCGGTGTACTACAAACCAGAGATGGAGTTCTGGGGCGGGGTCCGGGGCACAGACTTTATCAACCAGGTGATCTTTTGCTCTTGTGGTCGGACAGGAGAGAAGAAACCCACAATGTTTATAACAGGAGCATACCAGATGTTGGTAAAGACCGGTGATGCATATGAAGACTTGACTGCCAGTACGTGTTTTATTACATTTTGTAATTTTTATTACATTTGGTAATTATTGGTGTATGTCGTAAGTTACTATTTGTGGATATGTATGCTTCATATTTTTTGTTGATGTTGTAGTGGAAACTTATTTAGATGGTCTGTATAGTTTCCTGTTTAGTTGGTGCATAGCAGCTTAATTACTGTAACATGCTTGCCATGCTAGTTTATATTTGCTACTTGCATTGCATGAAACATGTTAGTTTTGTTAAGTACCCTGCTTTAGGTATTGGTTAGTAATACTGATTGTGATTGGCCTGTTAGTCCAGAGTTGATCAGATACTTACTGCTATGCTTAATTTGGTTGTGTTAATTAAGACTTGTTTGAAGTCTTTTTCTTTACCGTTGACTGTAGACCGGCGGGACACACGTAGTGACCCGTAGGGACTGACTAGTTAGTAGTTCCCTTATTTCTTGACCAGAGACTTGAGCCTTAGTTTGTAGCCGTGTGATGCGTAGTCTGTATGTTTATACACCGTGACTGAACCAGTAGGTGTGACTCGCCCAATAGTATCATAATATGATTGGACTCGTTGTGTAGGACCCGTAAGGTTGTCCTA
Source organism: Rutidosis leptorrhynchoides (assembly GCF_046630445.1). Lineage (NCBI taxonomy): Eukaryota > Viridiplantae > Streptophyta > Magnoliopsida > Asterales > Asteraceae > Rutidosis > Rutidosis leptorrhynchoides. The sequence goes on along the minus strand of NC_092338.1, from coordinate 401,726,668 downwards.
AGGAACTATATTCCTTCTTTAGTTTGACCTGGACTTGTGTGTGATCCTTAGAAGGTAAGTGTGTGCGGTTTTCTTAAATTGGCCTCTTAGGCAGATAGAGTCGAACTTTGACCTGACCAAGGATCGAGTGTTGGGTGTGCGTTGACCTTATGACCAGTGCGAGTGTCTGATCATGATTGGGGATGGTGACTAATGTCTCCTTAGGATAAGTTGGTATGGCTTGACTATGACTACTTTCCAGAGGTAGTGCGATATCGTCAGTTGACAATTGTGACTATAAAGGACTTAGATAATAGAAATGTCGGGATTTATCAGTGTGTTTGTCAAATGGGATTATTTGGGTAATTTGACCAGTGTAGATGTGACGAACGTGTAAATGTGTTTAGAATATATTTGTTATTAGTGGATTATAACTATAAGTGACCGAGAGAATAGACTATGATGGATTAACGGATTCAATTAGAGTCTTGGTCCGAAATACTCGAAATGAAGGTATGATTTGGGATGATGTATTACGTCTGGCCAACGGAAATACATCATGGTAAATCATGTAGTAGTTTCAGGAATCGGAGAAGATGTAGTGATTGATGGATTAGGCATGATTGACAGTTTATTATAGTTTTCAGAACATTTTGACTGAAAGTTGACTTTGTTGACGTGGTACTGACGGACGTGATGTACTTGGACTTTGTGTAGTTATTGGTTAAATAGGTTTGAATTGTGGACCTGACAGAATTTTAACCAACTGATGACCTTTTTGAAGTAACTTTAGCGATGTCGGGCTCGTGTATTAAGGTTACTTGAGGGAAATAATTAGTAGATAATTACTTTCAGAATATGATGACGGTTATTCTATACATGGGATTCGTGACTTAGTGAATAAATTAACTTGAAATCCGTGTTAGTAATCGTTTCTACTATGGATGAGTTGACCAAGAATGCGATTTAGTCGGTAAATTATTGGGTGAATATTGACTCGGTTGAGCGTATTTCGATGAAATTCTTGAACACCCGGTTTGAAACACGTATTGAGTTACGGAATTCGGGTATTTTTAGTGTGATCCGAGTTGACTTAGCAATATAGTATGGTTGGAACTAGCTAAGTTTGTGAGTTTCAAGATAAGTAATAGCTAATAGCCAGTTAGTTGGACTGTATTGATTTGGAAAATTCAATGAAAATGACTCAGGGATAACCTCAAATCTTGATTGATAGATATGATGTAGTGGGTCATTAGTGGTAATTCGAGAGGTTAATGTGTAAACCTAGACTTGAGGTGAAATTTTCGTGGAAATTCGTAATATTGATGACAGAACAAATATGGGATTTGGACGGAATTGGACTTGTTCAGTTTTTAGTTAGTGGCGGGTTTTCAGCATTGGATTACTTTTGCAAGTGGTGAGGACTCTAATCTATACCAAAGTATAGGGATCGATTCGGGTATTCGTGTAGTGTAAATAAACTTGCAGACCGACGTATAGCGGGTCTTTGATCAGTGGGTTGGTAGTATTATCAGATGATGGTGTTCGACTTTGGACTAGTGAGTTTTCATTTGACCTACGAGAATGGACTGAACTTTGTAACGCTTGTGACTGTAAGACGTGACATGACTTAGGTCTCGTTGTAACCCGTAGTGGTGGTTTCTAGTGCCCATGACCTTTGTTGACTTTGACTGACCGGATTCCGAGGACGAAATCTCTTTAAAGGGGGGGAGATTTGTAACATTCGGAAACCGGACCTAGGTGAAATTTACTTTTTTGCCCTTTTATGTTTTAAAATGCATTTTAGTGTAATAATTAATTATTAATTGTTTATATAATTTTTATTAGTCCTTTGGGTTCGACTTATGACTACGGTCTCAAAACCAGTTTTATTATTTATTTATGACATTGCTTGGTGTACCGAATCGAATGCGAAAAATATCTGAAAACAGTTAAATACCCGTGTATCATTGGGTGTGGGTTTAATACCCATTTAATTAGCCTATACCGCCCCCTGATTTCATTTTATACTAGTTTCTGTTTTCCCTTCTCTCCCTTTCGGTCTTCACGCCCCAAACAACAAAACCCTAGCTTAATTCTTGTTGCTTATGGAAGTAATTCAAGTCCTAATCTGATTTTGTGCATCTTTAACATCTAGCAATCAGGTTTGTAACTCCATTCTTATGAATTAATTCTCATTCTCATATTTTAGGGTTTATACAAGTTTTATTAAAATGGTAATTTGTGCTTAAATCTTGGAATTGGGTGATGATATTGCTTGTTTTATGCTAGATTAAACATAGTTAATTGTTAGTAATTGTTTATGGGTTGTCATTTGTTATTAAATTGCAAGAAACAACACTTTTGGAAACCACCATGAGAAGGACAGCAGCCATGGCTGCTGCCGCTGCTGTTTCTGGGCTGCCGACCGCCGCTGTCGGCTGCAACTGGCGGCCAGCGGTGGTGGTTGGTGGCGGTGGCGGTGGTTGTCGCTTTTTGGTTCCCGGGATGGTTTAATTTGATAGTTTGGACCTCGACCCATTCGTATAAATTATGTTTGATTCGGTTTCCCCATCGTAAGACCATGACCTATTTGTTAGCTTAATTTTGGGTTAAAATTGTTTAAGTGTGTTATTTTGCTTGTGGAATGCTAGATTATTGTTGTTGTATGTATGTGCTTGATTATTATCATGTTAAATGGTCAAAAAACTGCTCGAAACTCGATTTTTGTGGGCGAAAACAAGAGGGACAACAGCTACATTGCTGCTACTGTTTTGCGCTGCTGAGCGGGGCAGTTTCTGCTGCAAATTTGCAGTTGGAGCTGCTGTTTGCAGCCTTATATGCTGCTGCTATGTTGCGGTTCACCCACCGTGACGCGCAGCGGCTTGGCGTGGACGCACCCCGATGACCCGTATACTTGTTTTATGGTTCGTGTGTTGGTTTGTTCTCCCGTTTGACCCTGTTTGACCCTCTTGGATTATATTGTGTCAAAATGGGTATTTGTTGGTTGTGATACGTACACGAGGTTGTGTTAAGTGTATATGCATGTTTCAATATTTTAAAATGGGTTCTGAGCTTATTTGGGTTAAAGTGAGAAAATTATGATCCATTTGGGCCATTAGATCTAGTTGACCCATTTGTGTGACTTGGCATTGTGTGTGTGTTTATATATATATATATATATATATATATATATATATATATATATATATATATATATATATATATATATATATATATATATATATATATATATATATATATATATATATATATATATATATATATTATATATATATAGAATGTAAAGTAGTTAGTAAATGTGGTACGGTTTACTAAATTGTTTAGTGTTTATTCTCAGGTGATTAAGACGAGGAGAAGACTCGGTGATATTAGACTACCGAGTTTTGCTAGCGATCGGTGAGTGGGTCTATCTCCGGATAGAGTTTGAGTAGTAAGACGTGCTACTGTTGTTTACTCTATTTATTAGATTAGTGTTATATCCGATTGCCATGTTTAGATAATGGTTAACATGTTAGCGAATTATTACATGTTGATGATATTGTGTGATATTATGTGCACTGTGTTTGACGCCAGCCAGGCCTGGGGAGGCTGGGGACTCATAACCGAGCCTGGGGAGGTTAGAGTCCGTATGAGGTCAACCGAGCCTGGGGAGGTTGGGTTCAAAGGCTACTGATTGTGTAGTATAGTATGAATGACGCATCCCCTGCGTCCGGATTACTATACTGTGAATCGAGTAGCGAGGACTATCGGTAGACTCTAGTCCGATCAGCTAGGAGTCGTGTGCTCGTACAAGCCGTCGATCCTCGTATTGTCGTTATCTTTGTTGTATGTTGTTAGGACGTTAGCATACTTTGTAGCTGAAGCTGGTTTGATACTTAGACTTGATCTGTTAGATAGATTCCATTCACTTTGCAGTCGTGCTAATCCCCCACAATTCCACCCTTGCAGGTTCAGTGTTGCATGTTAGATTTCAGGGTGAAGATGGGATGCTGGAAGATATGTTTGACTAGTCGGAACTCTGATGTCGTGTTTTTATCACTAGTGTCGTATTTAACATAACACCCGGTTTTACTGTTAATATCTGTAATGGACTTTTAATATTTATTATTATATACTGACATGTAATCGAGATGTCTTTTACATAACTAATAGATTTTATAAACGGGACTTTCGCTGTATATTGAAAAAAAAAATTAGGGGTGTTATAATAGACTTTATAATCATCATTTGCCATGTTACACGACTCTTACATTCTATTTAATCTTTGAACATATCAAGAAAATATATTCTTGATAGTTCTATCCTCAGTAATTCTGGTAATTTACCAAATCAAATCGTGATATTACGCTTAGAACAGTAGGTCCATTCGAAACTCCATACCTACAAATTCTGGACTATTACTCGCTTAACTTTGAGTCGAGAGGAGAATAAAAAGGCAAAGAGCTCTGACATATAAGGGAAAATACAAAGCCCGATAACAAAATGGAAATTACAAATCGTGTATATCAATGCGTATAGCAACATAAAGACACGGGAGAATTAAAAATACTATAACCCCAAGAGCATAGTAGAAGTAAACAGATTCCTCTGGTGGTAAAAGAAAAAGAAGAATGACTGCATATATGGTCAACATAATAACAAGTATCAATACGGGATTGAGCATATTAACAAATCTTTTGGAAGTATGAATTGAGGAAAGAAAGTATAGAAGTGGTGAAGATAATGAAACGAAAGAAGCTAATTTATAGCAAAATTCCAAACACAGCAATCGAGGTAATTCACCGAATTTAATCAAAGAAATCTCAAAATTCCTTAATTACCAGAGAATCAAATCTTATAAAGATTATGAAGATTTCTTTAATCCCTTGAATTCCGGAAATCAACTTTAGCTATGTCAAAAGTTAAGACGAACATTTAATTTTCTCATTCACTTTTTTTACGATAGCTTCGTTTATACTCTTCCTATAACCGAATCGTTTTATCCATATTAGTCAGTAGTGATAAAACTTTATTTTTCAACTTATATCCATCATTAAAATATTCTTAAACAACGAAGATCTCTATCAAACTTCATGACTATGATTTTCATGAACTCCTCTCTGTTTTGTCCGCCCTAATATTGTGACATAAACGCTCGAGATTTTAAATGAGCTCAATAGTATTCATAACACATTTTATGTGTTCAGTTTACTAAAATGCTTGTATAGCACCATCATCCCTTCTAAGGATAACCTAGTCAAATGACACTCTTGTTAATCTTTAGATAACCACCGCATTAATGATAAAATGCATTTCAACGAAGAACCTGTAGAATTTATGGTTTGTATGATTTAAACTCTTGAAACAAAACAATATTCTATCTGTTGGAATTCACGCAAGGCCCCGAGTATACCTGGGAACATGAAGACCAAATGAAACGTAAATATCCTCGTCTATGTACGAACAACGCCGATTGATGGCAACAACTAAATTTCGGGACGAAATTTATTTTAACGGGTAGGTACTATAACAACCCGAAAATTTTCGACAAAATTTAAACAAAAATCTTTTAATGAATTCATTAAACTTTGACCAATTTCGACGACTCACGAACCATTATTTGTAAATAATTATGTATAAATATTAATTTGTTATATTAATATTATTATTATTTATCATCATTTACAAGTATTATTATTCTCAATATTACTAATATTATTATCATTAATATTATTAGTGTTATCACTTTTACTAAAAAGTGATAAGATTAAAATAAATATCATTATTATTAATACAACTTATCATTTAAAAATATTATTATTATTATTAATAGTATTATTAACATTTTATAATGATTATTATCATTATTACTAATTATAATTAAATTTATCATTTTATTATTAATATTGTCATTTATATTATTATTATGTATATATTAGTATTTTTATTACTCTTAATAATACTAAAAGTATTATTATTAATATAATTATTAGTATTATTATTATTAATATATTTAATAATAATATCAATTAAACATAAATTAAAAAGTCAAAAGAAATGTGCCAATCTTATATATTAAATCTGCTTTTTATATATATTTTATTAAATCGTTAATTTTTTTTATATATATTCACGATCTGCTTTATTTTTTTTAATTATTGTGATCTGCTTTTTATTTTTTATCCATAGAGATCCATCTTTATTTTTTTATTTATTCATCTGATTATATTTTTATTTATTCCTACTGGTTTTTATTTTGTTTTCAGTCGACACTTTTTGATTATAAAACAATTGATAGATCAATAATGTGGATCAATTCATTCATTTCTTCAGTATCAATATCAATTAAAATCACTCCAACATTTGGCTGATTGAATTTAAAACATAAAAGATAGAAAACAGCTCGCATTCCTCTGTTCTTCTTCCATTTTCTCAAAACTTCAAAAACGAATCCCATTTCAAAATTCATAAATGTAGTTGTGTTTGGAATCCTCTAAACAATCTTCCTGTAAAATTCCAAAACCCAATTTATTATATCGTGTACGAATTTTGAAGTCAAAGTTTTATTTTTAAAAAAGTCAAACTATGTTCTTCGATCAAATTCAAGCGCAATTTGATGTTTCCAGTGAAATTAACGATTGATAAAGTTTCTAGGAGTGTTTTTAAACATAACTTGTGTTGTAACATTTGTCTATAACGATCTAAAAGGCAAAAATCAAATTTTTTTTTCCTCTTTACAACAGCGACTGCAGCAGCTGTGCTATACCATTTTTTTTATTTTTTTCGTGTTTTAATTAATTTAATTACCCACTAATTATTACTGTATCGTTATAAAATCCTAAAACCAATTATGCATTCGTGTTTTGATTAATGGATTAATTTTGGGTCGACTAAGTTATTTGAGGAAGAAGATGAAGTTCAGCACAAAACAGAATACGGGTTATATATTTTGGAAAGGGAAATAGATTAGAAAAACTGATTTGGAAGGATGGTTTGGGTGTGTTTGTGTTAAGCGGGAGGTCACGGGTTCAAGTCCCGTCATGGGCATATTTTTTTTAAAGGGCTCCTAAGGTAGTTTTATTTACTCTTATTATTATTATTATTATTATTTGTAACAGACTGAAACCCGGACTAGTTGTAAGTTGTCTATTTTACCCTTAGAGTTTGTGTTTAGTCTTAGGTGCTTTTATTTTAATTATTTTATTAGTATTTTATTATAATTGTGTTGTGACCAGTTTGTGACAAGGGTCCCAGAACATGTTTGTTTATTTTAATTGGACCTCGTTTGGGTTACCTAATCTTGTGCAAAAGATATCGGATAACTGTTAAATACCAGTGTGTGATGGGGTATTGTGTTTTAACACAAATAAAAGCTGGTGACCAGCTCCCTTCTTGAAGTTTTCTGATTTTTTTCATTTCACTCTCTCTCACTAAACCTAACCTCACCATCTCAAACCCTATATTGTTTGATCTCGAATTGAAGCTTGATTTTGGTGTCAAAATGTTCCTTGTGTCATTGTGATTCGAACAAGGTAAGGTTTGTAAGATTTCATGATCAAATATGTAATTAAATGGGTTTTTAAGTTAGTCTTTGTTAAAATGGGGTTTTGTGTCAAATTGGTAGAAATTGATGTTGCTTGTCTTTGAATGTTGTGGGTTTATGTTCCAAAAAGTTTAGTGTACGAGTTGTGTTCAGTTTTGAGGTCAAAAACGTGTCCAAAGTCAAGATTTGGTGATTTTGGGTTGAAACCCATCACTTTGCTGCTGTTGCAGCTGATGAACTACCTTCGGCCGATGGTCGGTGACCATCGACCGATGGTGAGGGACGATCGGTCGGTGGACAGGACCATCGACCGATGGTGTATGACTTCTGACCAGCTGATGTAATTTTGACGATCGGCCGATTGGGGGAGACCATCGACCGATGGTGTGTTGACGATCTGCCGATGGATGGGACCATCGACCGATGGTCTTAGGCAGTGAAATTTTTACTAAGTGTTGAATTATAGCTGTTATGTTGTCCGTGTGTTTTTATGATTTTCAGGATGTAAATTCTGAAAATGCACAAGTGTTAAACATGAAAATTTTAGCGGACGCATTTTTTTAATAATTTTGCTATAATGCGCTGTCAGTATGTCTAACCTTGATGGGAACACTATTCTAACTTGATTTTTGTTGTTCTCAGGAGATAAGGACAAGGAGGAAGCTGAGAAATAATAACTGAGCAGTTGCTGGTAATTGGTGAGTGGGTCTATCTCCGGATAGAGTTTAAGTAGCATATCATGCTACTGTGGTTGACTCTTTTATCATGCATAGTGTAGAAATTTCCATGTTAGATTAATATAGTATGCATGATGTTGTATGTGAATTATGTGTGCACTGTGTGAATGGCACCAGTCGGGCCTAGGGAGACTGGGGACTCGAGACCGTGCTTAGGTGAGGTTAGAGTCCGTATGAGGTCAACCGTGCCTAGGGGAGGTTGGGTCCATAGGCTACTGATTGTGAAGTATAGTGTGAACGATGCATCCCCTGCATCTGGATAACTATACTGTGAATTGAGTAGCAGGGACTATTGGTAGACTCAGGCCCGATCAGCTGGGAGTCGTGTGCTCGTACAAGCCGCCGATCCTCGTATTGTCTTATTGTTTGCTAGTCGGTAGTTAGCAAGTGTTGTTGTTAGTATATAGCTTGTGTGTGGCTTAAGCTATATGTGACGATCGCTCCAAATCCATATGGACGCACACGTCATTCATCGATTTCATTGCGAGGTATTTGACCTCTATATGATACGTTTTGTAAACATTGCATTCTTTTGAAAAGACACACCATAAATGAATATTTAAATCAAAGGTTTTCGACATCTGATGATTTTTACATATAGACAATCACCGTAAATAATAGTTTATAATAGTACTTCCATTGACAATGCAGTCAAAATAAGATACATGGTGATGATTTGGTGAATGCAACGTTTCCTTGATAAATATGCCATGTAAGACTCCATGAACATAGCTTGTCTAACATATAAGCAAACAGCGGAAGACTTCTAGGAACCTGAGAATAAACATGCTAACAAGTGTCAACACAAAGGTTGGTGAGTTCATAGTTTTAGTGTTTCGCATAATCTGTATATAAAGGTGGACCACAAGATTTCAGTTGTTTCATCCAGAAATGTTTATCAAAATATTCTACAAGATTGAGCACCCTGGTAACTAAACTTAACGTATATATAATTTGTACCCTTTGTATACTCATCTTAATAATACACTCAAACCAACGTGTACGCTTCTCAAATAGCATACGTCCGTTAAAAGGCTAGTGCTCTAGCTCGGACGAGGATATCAAGCCCTATGGATCCATATACTACTACTCGCGCCCACCAGTTCTTATAACTGGCAGTTACTAGTTACCAAAGCTAAGGGATTTTTGGTTCAAACTCAGTGTAGAATTAAGTATGTACTTGTATCCATTGCGTTTAAAATAAATTGCATGTATTCTCAGCCTAAAATATTTAAAGCATTTAAAAAGGAATCTATAAACTCACCTTAGCAGCATATAAAGTCGTTCACCAAAATGTGACTGAAACTCGGATTACCAAATAACCGTAGATCTCAACCTAGAGAACATATGTTGGTCAATAAATGTCTATTAAGCTAGGTCAGGTCATAGTGTATCACAATCCTAATGCTCGAGATCGACATACAAAAGTTATCCAAAGTTGTTTCAAAAAGTTAATTTTGACAATAGTTTAACAAAACGAGACGTGCCTTATATAAGATTTCATTTACTCGGCTGGTAATATTTAAAAATCCATTTTATCAATCTTGTAAACAAGTTGTTTAAATCTTAATTGCAGATTCAAAAGCAATTTCAATTAACGTCAATCATAATTCAGTTGATCATATCTTTTAATCCATTCATCGAAACTATTCGATATCTAAATGAAAAGTTATTGATTTTTCTCCAGCTTTCCAAAAACATGCATATCATATACCTTTTATCAGTAATATATGTATTTACTTCATGATTCATCATAACTGTTTAACGACGAAATTTAGCATACAAGCATGTATAAATATATATACTCGAGCACTAGACATGGATACACAATTAATATATAAAAGATAAAATATGAGTGCTTACGTATCAATATTGAGATTCAATATTGTAGGAAAGTATGTAGACGTAACGGAGATGATAAGCACTAGGTTTGACTTGCGAATATTACCCATAACCTCCATAATTATAACCCATAATTGTCTTAGCTCTATCCCGCTCGAAACCCATTTTGAAAGTGACACGCTCATGACCTCGTCGTAGTATTTTATGTATAATACTAATTAATAATACTAATAATAATAAGATTAATAATAATATTAATCTTATTAATAATAATAATAATAATAATAATAATAATAATAATAATAATAATAATAATAATACTAATAATATATAATCCGAGAGAGATAGAAAGATGTGTGCAAACTGAATCAGAAGTCGAGCTTTTATACTTGTGGCCTGAATTCTACTGCCATGCGATCGCATGGTCTCCATGACCATTTCCCATGCGATCGCATGGGAACATTTTCCAGCTCACATCTTGTTTAACATTTAGCTTGTCGACATAATAATATATAATATATATAATATATATAATTTACATAATTAATTATATATTATATTAAATTCACGTACATAGTTGATTAGTAATTTTAGTTCCGATAAGTCGTACGTCATCACTCAACTTATGTCCCGGTTCCGGTTTTTCGAACGTTCTTTCGTACATTTAGAAAACTTGCATTTTACGTTTCGTGTCACGTACCTTTGTCAAAATATAGCCTTAAGTTATCCATAAACTATACCACTCAAAGTATATCTTAAACTTTCGAGTGTTTTGGTCATTTACTTCTATAAATCATCGTCTCGCTATTTGTTAATATATATATATAATATATACATTTTCATTTTGAAATAGTGTTTTACTGTAGCAAAGTTACTGTAGCAAAGTTTTTTTACTGTAGCAAATAGTGATTTTCGAAAACACTGTAGCTTTTCGGGTACTGTAGCAATTCGAAAATACTGTAGCAAATTAGTGTTTTACTGGTTCATCTTAAACGTTTTAGTTAACTTATCTAAATATTAATCGAATCAATAATCGAATGTTAATATCGTTTACTAAATAACTTGATATCATATATATATATATATATATATATATATATATATATATATATATATATATATATATATATATATATATATATATATATATATATATATATATATATATATATATATATATATGCACATTAAGTTATATATATATTGTTCGTGAATCTTCGAGAACAGTCAAAGAATAATTGATTACATGAATATAGTTCCAAAACTTTGAGACTCGACATTACAGACTTTGCTTATCGTGTCGAAAACATTAAATCATTTAAAGATAAAGTTTAAATTTGGTCAGAAATTTCTGGGTCATCACACTATATCTGTTAGATAGATTCCATTCACTTAGCGGTGCGCTAATCCCCCACATATTCTCCCCTTACAGGTTTAGGTACTGCTAGTCGGGATGGGTGCTGTCGCAGAAGACATGTTTGACAACCCAACTCTGATGTGGACTTTTGTATAAATAATGTTTTGTAATAACGTAACACCGTTGTGTAAACTTAAACTTAATTACTCAGATTAATGTAATGACGTGACTTATATTGTGTTTGTTAATAAAGTCTCCCGCTGTGTATTTAAAAAAAAAAAAATGGCCGGTGTTACATTATTATTATTATTATTATTATTATTATTATTATTATTATTATTATTATTATTATTATTATTATTATTATTATTATTGTTATTGTTACAATTAAATTTTGTTATTATCACTAGTATTATAGTTATTACTAGTATTAATACTAATAAAAGTATTAGTTACCACTTTATTATTATTATTATTATTATTATTATTATTATTATTATTATTATTATTATTATTATTATTATTATTATTATTATTATTATTATTGTTATTATAAAAACAAAACAACTTACTATTATTTTCATAAATATTAGTATTGGTATCATTTCCTAAATATTAAGATTATTTTCTATCATAAATACTATTATTAATATTATCACTATGATTATTACTATTGTTATTATTAAAAAGTATTATCATTACTATCATTTTTACAAAAATTATTATTTTTATTACTAATATCATTCTTATTATTACTATTACTATGATTATTATTGTAGATATTACAAAATTATTAATATCATTACCACTGTAAACATATAACATTTTAATTATTATAAGAACTTTCACTTTTACTATTATTATAATTATAATTATTATTTTTACACCTTATTATGATTATTAACATTTTACTACTAGTATTATTATTGTTATTACAAAATAATACAACTCATTATTTATTATCATTATTAATATTATTTCATCAAACAAATACTTATATATGGAATATATATATATATATATATATATATATATATATATATATATATATATATATATATATATATATATATATATATATATATATATAAGTATATATATACAGAAATATATAACAATTGAAATAATATATATAAAATTATTCGATTACAAGTATATGTGTTAATATATATACTTGATATAGGTTCGTGAATCCGAGGACAACTCTGCACTTGTTCAGTGCCATCATACTCGTAAAATACGAAATACAGTATCGTGAGTTTTCATAGCTCCCTTTTTATATATATTTTTGGGCTGAGAATACATGCGCAACTTTTATAACTGTTTTACGTTTAGACACAAGTACTCAAACTTTTATGCTATATACATGCTTTGTCATGCTAAATCCCTGCCGTAATATCGTTAATTGCTGAGGTATAAGATGCAGCTTAGTTATTGTGAGTAGCGCTACTGAGAGTGACGTCTCTAGTCAGTTGACCGTTGGTTTTTGACTACATAATAATGATTCAACGACATGAATAACAAGTGTCACGGGATAACTTTTGTTTAGTCGCGATATTACAAACAGCAACTCTTTCAATTGATATATTTGGTATTAATCAATTTTAAACTGAAATCTTGTGGTCTAACACTATTATTGAAATCATTATTTATGATAAACCTATGCACTCACCAACCTTTTGGTTGACACTCTTTAGCATGTTTATTCTCAGGTCCTACATAATGCTTCCGCTGTGTATTTGCTAATTGAAAGCAACATTTCAACGAGTCATTCATGGATAATTTGAAGGACTTACATTTGCTAATTTGATGATGATTGCTTGCTATGCTTGGAGTCTTCATTTCATATCATATCAATTAAAGACATTTAATGCATTGTTTATTAAATACAATGTAATCTATTTATCTTTCGCTGCAAAACTCAATAAAACGTCTCATATAGAGTCGTTCTCGTTTATACAACTGTGATTTGATATAATTAGTCACAAATACCCCAGGCCCTATTTGGGGGTGTGACAAGACGCCATGAAAATGGTAAAATCAAATTTTCATGAATTTTAAATCCTGCCTGAAATTTAATTTAAAGTACTAACAAATACGTAGGGAGTAAAAAACAGTCACTCAGTCCCTGATTAAAGATGTTTGTTTCCTATAATAGGTCAAAACTGAACCATTCAACATTTAATAAGTTTTTTTCTTTTCTTTTTCTTGCCGAAAAAACGAAGACTTTATAAAGAAAACAATAAGTTTTTTTTTCTGACATCGACATCTGAATAACAAATAATGCTTAATGGTTCAGATATTTAGTGTTAAACCATTTAGAGCTGAAATACTTTCTTAACAAGCACATAAATTTTATGTAATATTCTCCTTGAATTAATAAAAACACTTATTAAATAATTGTATTTTAGTTTTTATTCATATAATGGTTAATAAGGTAACCATCGAGACATTGCCTGAGTGGTACAACTCCTATGTTGATTTGGGGCTCACGTCCTTAAAATAATAGGCGAGGGTTCGAAACCTGTGAGAGCGGGTTTTCTCAAAGATTCTGTTGAGGTATTATGGCGCATGTCATAAGCTTCTCAGTTTCTCAAGGATTTCTTGTATGAATTTTTGATTTGTTAGGGTTCGTGAAACCTAGGGTTTAAGTTAATTTTATTGTGAGTTATTGATATTTTTAAAGATATCCCTTCATTGGTTTCTTGTGTTATGATATGGGTGATGATATTTCCAGCACTATTTTTGATAGATGCACACAAATTACCGATGTTACTCTTAAATTATGACTTACATAATTTTTAGTTGGAATTTATTTCTGGAAGTTAGCTACAAATGATTGTGGATTTATCAATTTAGAAAGTGAAAATATCATCACCGATATGATATATATATATAGGATTTATGAAAATCCGGCTTATTTATATATTTTATTAATTTCTTTAGGGGGGTTTGATTTATTGTACAGGCTTAGGGTGCTTTCAATGGTGACACTCTTTCCTTCCAGGACTAGGTGCCACATTAGCACTTTCTTTTCAGGACTAAACCCATGATTAAACACCACCAACAATGACATACTTCCTCATAAAAATTGAGATCCACTATATTAATTAATTAATTAAATGTACAAGCAAAAAATACTACTTAATATTGCATATACCATGTATACACTCCGTCCAGCAACATTTCACAGCAAGACGAAAGAAAGGGCGAGGCTTGTGGGCAGCGCATGTCTGGACGGAGGGAAGGGTATAACCGTTGGGACCAGCCTTAGAATTGTTTATCTTTTCACTGTTTTCTGTGCTGGGTCTCTGATTGTTTAACAAGTGGTTGTGAAAATCAGATTTCTTAGCGTATTTCTTATATTCTGCATTGCAATTTCATTTATCTTTTTAGGGTAATAATGTCATATTTTGATTCGATGTTGATGAGGAATATATGAAGATTAACTAGACCCAATACATCAACCGCATAACATAATATTGCAGAAGTAAAATGTTTATGGTTGATTTAAATGTCTTGCATTTAGTTGCTACATTTATATCTTTGCATCTTTGTGATTATGGATAATTAATATGTCTTGCATTTAGTTGTCACTCATATCTTTGTGACTGGCCAAGCAACATTTGTACGGTGGAGTAAAAACAAACAAAACGCAACTTCATTTTTCTCAATCATATTAAAAGTTGAACATGAAAAAACTCAACAAAAAGGCTTAAAGAAGAATACTTCAAACTCTTGCTTAAAACAATCAATAAATAAACACGAGCTCGTTGTATATCAGTAAATGACAGTATTGAGCCGGAACTTAAAACTAGCGAACAAAAGGGGTTCCTCCAAACGGGAATTTAAACACTCTTAAGTACAACCATCTGTGACACATAACTGAACGTTAAGTTTCAAACAAGAAAAAAGATCAACCATGGGGTAGTAACATTGACGGGGGATGAACCCATGGCCACACACCGCTAATTTTGATGGCAGATTCTGCTTCTACAGTTGCTATTTAGTGCAATGTGACAACCAAAAGTCATGTAGGGTAAAGCTTGCAACTTGAACCAACATATTACTAAGTTAGTCGTCCAAGTAATAATAAGATCCAGCAAGTTTCTGCTCTCTGTCCTTTGTTGAATTAAGCTTGTTGATTCTTGGTCGGAAATTAGTTGGGTCCCGCCTGAATGTGATGGTCAGATGCTGTATCACACATAACAAACATTAGTTAACCAGCTTTTGTCAACAAAATATTTGCATGCATAGTATAACAGAAAACTGAGAAGCAAACAAAGCAACCCCCATTCAGAAAGAATAAGATTAATAGTAACAACTAACAAAGAAAGATGGCAACATCTTTTAACCCAAGTACCAATGGTGGCAATTTCAACCCATTTAGTAACAAACAGACTGTTTGTTTTGAGAATAGCTAATAGGAAAACGAGTTGAAAATCATCTTCATGTAACTTCTAGTGCATAAACCTTCCTTATTGATTTTATTCATAAACTACAATACTACATTATCATTATACAAGTTTTTCACTCATATGTGACACTATCTAATATATACAAAAAGAAAAACAGCAAAAAAATAATATCATATGAAATTGATGGTGTTTTATCGATCCTGTTACAGGATATGTTCAATTAACCAGTTTAAAATTAACAATAATTTAATTAATAGCTGCAGTGTGAGACTTACCGATAAGAAGAGATTCATTCCAGTCAATAATGACTGAGGCGCATTCGCAACACAATCAACAGACGGGGTCCCTTCATAAACGATAACTCGGTCCGCTAAATAAGTTGCCATTATAAAGTCGTGTTCAACCACAAAAGCTGTCTTCTTAGCATGCAGTATAAACCTCTTTATAACTTTTGAAGCAACGATACGCTGCTCAGAATCAAGATATGCACTTGGTTCATCTATCAGGTAGATATCAGCAGGCTAAAAACGAAAACATAAAAAAAGCCAGGTTAGATCATACAAATTATAAGCTAACCAAAACAATCATGATAAGAATATTCCATGCTCATGTACTTACTGCAATAGCAAAGAAGTTAAATCACTGGTTACATACGGATCATGTAAGGGACAATACAAGTTGGTTAAAATTGAGATATATGAAAGTAAGAAACAATATGCATCGTCACATAAAAAAGCAAACATAAAAACAAAAAAAGGAGGGATTAATTACCTTGCCAAGGCACAGAGTCAACGCAACTCTTTGCAACTCACCACCAGAAAGATTCACAACTTCTTGATCCATTAGCTGCTCGATTTGAAGAGGCTTCATGACATCAGAAACAAACTGAGGATGCATGTACGAATCACGAATTTTTTGATGCAGCAAATGCCTGACTGAATGAGGGAACTTGGGACTGATCTTTTGGGGTTTGTAAGAGACATTAAACTCGGGGATCTCCACCTCAGAGTCTTCGACAGTATCAGGCTTCAGTAAACCAGCCTACAAAAGAATAATAACTGATAGTATTAAGCAATAAACCCCTAAATCTTTCCATGTAACAACTCATGTTATTTGATTGATATATTATGGATTGATAATTTATAAAACTACATTTCTTTTGAACAAAAAAGGTTTTAGGTCAACTAAACCTGCACATTCTTAAACATAACAAAAGCAAGGGCGGAATATAGTGTATCCAAAGGGGGTATCCGCCCCACCTGGATTTAAAAAAAAAAATACCTTAAAAATAATTTTTTTACTAAAAAATTTGGTTATTTCCCCTGTCACTAGTTTCACCCCCTCAATAGTCGGGTTCAAGTTCCGCCCGCCAGTGAACACAGGTTACTTGTTTTAACTCATTACCCAACCCACACATTTGCCACTTCTAATAATAACTGTGACTTGTTATAAAAATAAATTATGACTCACCAGCATACGGATAAACGTTGTCTTCCCTGTTCCATTCTCACCAAGCATTACTATGATCTGAGAGTCGGTGAATTCACCCTCAACCACCTTAAGCTTAAAACCACCCTGTGTTTTAGACATGGTTGGGTATCGATATCGTGCATATGTTTCAATTTCCTCAGCACTCTCTTGGGGTGTCTCCGATACCTTTTTCACCATAAATAATTAATGAGTATGTAATTCATCACAAACAAAATATATGACTTTTTTTATGAAATTACAATTACGATGCTGAAGACTTAAGAAAATGTACCTTGAACGTAAGAGATTCATCACGAAAACGAAGATTTTCTGTGGGGACGTAACCTTCTAAGAAGATATTAATTCCTTCTCTGACAGAGAAGGGTAGTGTCACAACACCATATGCACCAGGCTTCCCGTAAAGGCAGCAAATGAAGTCTGATAGGTAATCGAGCACGCTTAAATCGTGCTCAACAACAATCACATAGCTGAAATTGAAGTTTCAAAGATGAAATCGCATTAGTTTTAGCAGAAGTAACCATATATTTATGAAAAAGATAATTATATTAGTGTTCTATTTCAAGCGGCCAGTTACTAAATTAAAACTTTAACTAATAGAGAACAGGTCAGTTATATCAAATGGGTTAAGCTTTGCCTTGAGTACAATAATTTGCATATAGCCACTAAAATCAATTTTCCGACAATATATACATTACCCTATCAGTGCTCAGTACTATAATATTGAAAGATAGGCAACATAGACTGGATTTAACCAATCGTGGTCTTACCCGTTTTGATCTGTAACAAAACGAGGCATTTTAACCAAACATATTTTGAGTCATTAACCAGCCCGCCTGACCTGACGATAAACTAAAGGCTGAATTAAGAATGCAAGCACAATTAGTACAAATACCTGCTAGGTCGAAGCAAGGATCTGATAACTTGGGCAGCTTTAAGCCTTTGTTTGACATCAAGATAACTTGAGGGCTCATCAAACATATATATCTCCGCGTGTTGTATGGCAACAACAGCAATTGCAAACCTCTGAAGTTCTCCACCAGATAAATCTCCAACATTACGATCTATGACCTGATTCAGCTCAAGATCGGCACAAAGCTCAGCTTTCACATCTCGTTCATCTTTTTGTTCAAGTACTTGTCCAACATTCCCTTGAACTGCTTTTGGAATATGGTCAACATATTGTGGTTTTATGATTGCCTATTTTAGCACAAGAACATTACTTTGATGACTACACGTAGATAAAATAAAATTATTCCATTTAGAATCATCTCAAAAGGATAAACGCACCTTAAGATTATCTTCAAGGATTCGCGTAAAGTAGTTTTGCAACTCAGATCCTCGGAAGTAGGTTAAAATTTCTTGCCAATCGGGAGGGTTCTGAGAAAATACATAAAGCATCAAGTAAAAACAAAAGAAGGTAACAAAAATATGTATGCTAGAAATAATATAGAAAAAGAAAAAAAAAAAAAGGTACAGGATCAGATAGACATACATTAAATCGGCCCAAATTAGGTTTCAACTTTCCAGCCAAAACTTTGAGGGCTGTAGACTTCCCAATACCATTTGTGCCAACCAGTCCAAGAACTTGTCCAGGCCTTGGGACAGGCAACCTGATATTACAAGTTTTTGTGTCAGTGATTAATGTAAACAATGCACATGGCAAACTAGAAGGATCAGACTAGTTAGATAGCTTGTCAAAACTAGGTAAGACAAAAGGTCAGGTTGGATTGGCCATACACACTTTTTGAGTAAGAGTTCCACTTTGTAAACAATTAGCGTCTCAAATATAATTCCAGAAAAAGTATCATTGAATAATAAATTTGAAATTCTTAGTATAGTTGTCGTATGTTTTATAGGGCCACTTTCAACACATCCGATCCTTACCTTTAACCTGATATTAATTGGGTGACTTAAGACAGTTCTCAGTAGACTGGACACGTAGCTTACCGAAACAGCTTTATACAGATTTGACCAACTAAAGATAAACCACAACACCAAAAGACCCAAATATAAGTACAAGGTTGATGTAGCCACATCTATTAAACAGCAAGACACATTGTAGCAAAGTAGAGAGGTTCACTAACCTGTGTAATTTGAAGGTATTGGCCCCATAGCGATGAGTTGTATCTTTATCCAAATCTTTTGGTAAATTAATGATCTCAATTGCCTCAAATGGGCATTTCTACATTAACAAAGCAAAGAATATCATGTTTTAACTATAATTGTTATATGTATTAATAAAGTATAGATCTATGCAGAATAACAGCACAAGGCACACACACCTTAACACATATACCACACCCTATGCAAAGCTCCTCCGAGATATACGCCACCTTGGACGCTGAAGTGACCTCAATACATAGTTTACCTGCGAATAGGAAGTGAATACTGAGTGCATGTTCATTAAAAGGTCTATGGGGCCATATAGAAACTTTTCACTTTGAGCACCATTAGTTAAAATACTTATACGACTGAAGTACCACAACGAAACCAAGTGGTGATCTTACAAATGTTTTCATATATACGTTCCAATTTAAGATCATCCTCAAAGTAAAAAACTTTTAATAGCTTTTGAATGCCAGATCAGCATCTTCTAAAAAAAGTTAACTTCAAAAATAAATAAACTTTTCTCGATAGTTGGACTCACTAACATTCAAAAACTTCACTCCAACTCTCAAGATTTTGTTAAGAAAAGCTTTATCGTACGAACGCATTTAAAAAAAGGCCCTCCTTGGAGATGCTCTAAGAAAGTAATTAACCAACATATCGTGATATTAGAATCTTAGCAGGCATACCTTAGTATCACCATACATAACTTGTTTGTCACATATAAAAGTACTATCATTAAGTCCTAGAGACAATATGCTTATAGATTCATTTAGTTGAATAAAAGCATGAAAAATGTCATTTTACATGAGAGACATACTTTAGTTGGTTTAGCATAAACAAACAAGTAAATAAACAATTATAATTTCTAACTTCGGAGATGTGCTTATAGAATAATCCAAATATCATAAAAATGTTTTAACTTTGGAGATGTGCTTATATTATATTACAGTATAAAGTAGTAAAATGAAAACAATTTAGAATTTTTGGTTCATTATAAAGGCATCTCCAAAGTAATAAACTAAAAAGGTTTCTTCACTTATGGGTATAATAAACCAACCAAAGTTTGTCACTAACATAGAATGGCTTATTTTCTTGCTCTATTCAGCTAGCAGCATCTATAAGCAGGATAAAAATATAAACTAGTAATTACACTTGTGACAAAATTATGCTAAGTGTTCTCATCTGGTCTATATTCAAATTGTTGATTTAGATTTTTTGCAACTCACAAAACACTAGAACATCTAAACAAATTATTACGGGTTACTTTGAGACATTTATGTATAATCCTAGCTTCATAAACAATGATTGTTACATACTTTATTCTATCAATCAGAAAAAAGAGAAGTCAAGTTATTAGTGCCATATATCCTTGGTGGGTAAGGCAAGATGATGTATACGGTAATGCTAATATCTTGGTCACTAAACTGATTGGCGTCAACATAAAACGCCTAGCTTTCCTTAATGTCTCAAACTACGAAATATAATGAAAAAAATTTGATGAACAACAAAACTGTCAAGACAAATCATCAATCCAATATAACACAACTACTATCATCAAGTGCAATCCAGAACACCTAATTGTTGATAAATATATGCAAAAGTTCGGCTACCAAAATATCACTAATAATAAAAATTATTCCTTTTTCCACTCTTACAACGATGAATAAAATAAAAATCAGCTCAGAAATTCAATCAAAATAAACCATAAGAAATTAAAGGATGATACAGAAATTCAATCAAATCAGTACATCAAATTCATATATCTATTCATAGCATAACAGTAATTTACTCAAATTCAACACAGTAGAAGATATGAATTCAACCAAATCAGTACATCTAAAACATCGATTTACAACAAAACAGTATTCATTTCAAATTCAATAAAAAGATACAAAATTTAATCAATTGAATATACCAGTTTTGACAACAGGGCATGATTTCTTGCACTCCTGGCGACACTTTTTCGGTTTGCATCGGTCTTCTTTCAGGATAGCGATACGAGTTAATCGATCAGCCATTGATGAAATCAGAGTGTGTGCGGCGTGTGGTAAGCACGAAGATTTAATTGACAAATAAATAAATAAATAAATAAAACGCCTAGCAGCAGCAGTAGACGTACTATGCACGCACAGCTTAAGCTAGGGTTCCGGAAAATTATAATTGGGGATTTGAATATATAGTCCTTTGTTGTAACGTAATTGACACTTTTGACACAATCTTACGGTTATTATCATTTTTAATCCTCCCAAAATTTAATTTAATGAAACGTGCAAATTGAAAAGTTCTCGTATTCATACATTACGATTTATAATCTTTTTTTTTTTTTTAACGGCATAATAGTAGGGGTGTTCATCGAACCGTTTAAACCGGCCAAACCGGCCGAACCGGGGTATTTGGTTTGGTTTGGCCGGGTTGAGGTGTTAGATTACGGTTCGACAGTTTAAGTTTTTGTCAAACTGGGTTTCTTGGTCCGACTACGGTTTGAGAAAAATTCTAACCGTCAAAACCGGACCGGACCGTTGACATATATATATATATATATATATATATATATATATATATATATATATATATATATATATATATATATATATATATATATATATATTCTTTGAATAGAAAAATTGATTGATTTTATTGAGTAACTAAAATTAAAAAACCACACTGTGACATGTAAAATCTAACATGATCTATTTATAATCACATATAATTAATCCACATGAATTTACACCATCTACGAACTCTTACTGTATGTAATTTGAAGTCAATTCAAGTTTGCTCAGGGCTAGTAATTTGATGCCAAAACAACAATTTGAAGCCAAATCACCATTTTAGCTTCCACTAGCATATGTTCAAATTTTTATTTTTCAAATCTAAGGGATAGAGAAACCAATTTTTGAAATCATGTTGTCGTTAATTTCAGATTTTTGTTTTGTCCCCAATCCATAAAAAAAAGAACTCAAAACCGTTAAACCGGCCAAACCGGACCGGACCAAACCTGGCAGCAAAACAACTTTCTTGGTCTGGTCTGGTTTCATATATGTTGAAACCGTGGATGCCGGTTTGGTTCGAGATTTAGTCGAAACCGGACCAAACCGGACCGTGAACACCCCTGCATAATAGTATATATTATATATATGAAAACGAAACATTTACAAGGAATTCCAATTACATAAAAGCACATACATCTATAGAACCAAAAACGAGAAAAATTATAGAGACCGAGATGAAAAGACTCCACAGATGGCAGGAAAACGCCTTAGTCCGTTCATTATCATTAAGGGCGAGATTGGACATGAAAAGAATTAACTTAACAAGCTGGAATGGTAACGGGGCACAGTGTTGGCAATTCAACGACAAAGCACCCCTAACCATCCCAAATTCTCTCGACCAAAACGACTACTCCAGGATTGGGGCAAAAAACCTGCGTGGAGTACAACATATTAACCAATCCCGAATCTCTTTGATGAAAGAGCTAGCGAATCGTAAGCACATGGATTTGCTAACCATACATCCCATTCGATTTTGATGCCTTTTATCCTATTAGAGAACCATTCAAAACTTTTAAGTTGGATGTCTTTAAAGACCAAAGTGCTAGTCGGTTTAGCTTTAGTGAATGTGAAAACGTTTCTATTCTTCCAAATCGAATATCCTGAAACCCATTCGGTAGCTTGCCACAATTGTTTACCAACATCGGTAGTAAACGTGTGACCGTTCCCGAGAAAAGCTTCATTTATACTCATGTTTGAAAAAGGACCAAGATTCCACCAATCGAAAACCCTGCTCCAAACGTCGAAAGCAAAACTACATAAAATGATGGAGTGATCCACCGATTCAAGCCCCGTTGTCACAAACCGGGCATCGAACCGTACCCAAATCCATCCCACGCTTATCAAGTTCGACTCTCGTAGGTAACCGTTTGTGACGAGTACGCCAAATAAACAATTCGACTTTAAGCGGGACAAGGTAGTTGCGAAGCGTCTTAATACACGAGGAAGTGTTGGGTAGATTGGCACGAACTAAGAGATCCGTGAGCTTCTTAACCGAAAACGACCCATCCTTGCTCCAAGACCATGACCATTCTTCACGACCTGAGCTACATGGAACAAAACTCGATAAAAGGTTAGTAAGGTTGGTGAGGTTCCCGACCAATCTCCCCGAGATATCGCGGGACCAACACCAAGAGGTATGAATATTGGAGCCCTCCCAACGGACGCGGTCAAGGATGATGGCATCTTTATTGGAATCAAGTCGAAAAAGTCTATTAAATTTATCTTTTAGTAAACAATCCCCAACCCAATAATCGCCCCAAAACCGAGTGCTAGAACCATCAGAAATCCTTTTTTTAAACGAATGTGCGAAAGCAGAGTTATCAATAAAAATATTTTTACCCACTTTAAGAATACCCGCCCAAGTGGAAGAGGCTCGAGAAGAAGGGGGAGAAAATGATGAACTTAGACCCCCATCTTCACCATAAATAGTTTTTATAATCGACACCCAAAGCGAGTCATTTTCATTATAAAAACGCCCCCACCATTTAGAAAGCAAAGCCCGATTTTTAAATGCAAGAGGGACAATATCCAACCCACCGAACTCACGAGGCAATAGACATGAATCCCATTTAATCCATGCCATTTTTGAGACCTCGGAGGACCCACCCCAAAAAAAGCGTCATCTCAGACCCTCCAGTTTTTCAATGACACACGATGGGGATAAATATAATGAAAAAAAATAGAGAGGTAGACTAGATAATACCGCTTTAATTAGGGTGAGCCTCCCGCCATATGATAATGATCTAGCTTTCCAATCCGCGAGTCGCTTACCAAACTTATCAAAAACCGGGTCCCAAGCTTTAGATTGCTTCATAGACGAACCAAGCGGAAGACCCAGATAGGTGATCGGGAATGTACCTGCTACACAACCAAGCCAGGCTGCCATATTTTCAGATTCAGATTTGGATACCCCGAGACCATAAACACAACTCTTATGAAAATTGATTTTTAATCCCGATGTCGATTCAAAGCATTTAAGAATTTTAGTAAGGTTTTGCACGTTTCGTCTATTCCATTCGCCAAAAAACAAGGTGTCATCCGCGTATTGCAAGTACGTGACACGAACAACCCCCTGCCCTATAGGAATCCCCGAGAACCGGTCGTGAGAGGTGGCCAATTTAGTGAGGTGGTTTAAACCTTCGGCAACCATGATGAAGAGATAAGGGGATAGGGGATCCCCTTGTCTCACGCCTTTCTGAAGAGCAAATTCTTTTGTTGGGGACCCGTTTACTAAAATTGAGATAGACGCGGATGAGAGGCAAGCGTGAATCCATTTCCGCCAACGATGACCAAACCCCATTAGTTCCATGATTTCCATAAGAAAGTCCCAACTAATACTATCAAAGGCTTTCTCAAAATTGACTTTAAATAAGAAGCCTTTCCTTTTAGTAACCTTAACATCATGAAGAACTTCATTTGCGATTAGGACGCCATCTAGAATATACCGGTTTTTGATGTATGCACTTTGCTCGAAACCAATGACTGAAGATATCACCCTTTGAAGCCTTTTAGTTAAAACTTTTGATAGTATTTTATTTAAACAACTGATTAAACTAATTGGTCGATAATCCCCGAAGCCTAGTGGGTCGTTCTTTTTCGGTATTAAGGCGACAAAAGAAGAGTTACAACCTTTAGAAATTTCGCCGACATCCCAAAAACGAGTAAATACCGCAAGAAGATCCTCTTTTACAACGTCCCAATGTGTTGTAAAAAAATTCATATTAAAACCGTCGGGCCCCGGGGCCTTTTCGCCCCCACAATCTTTAATGGCATCGTGAATTTCGGAAAGTGTAAATGGTACTTCCAGGCTCGATGCCTCATCGATGTTGAGCATTTTTTCTAATGGACCCCGAATTTTGAAAGTACGCTCGTTTGTGTTGCTAAAACGATTTTTGAAATATGAAAAGGCGGCCAACTTGATTTCGTCCCGGTTCTCCGTCCATAAACCGTTTAAATTAATACCCCTAATGTTGTTTTTGTTTTGCCTTCTTTTAATGCACAAGTGAAAATACTTGCTGTTCTCATCCCCATCGATTACCCATTTAATTCTAGCCTTTTGCTTCAATATGGCCGCTTTTTCCTTATCTTTAAGAACCCACTTTTTTTTCGAATCCAACCACGAAGCGATCTCCGTATCCGAGAGATCACGAGACCCAAGGTGTGAAGACCCGTCCTAATCCATCCGGACGAAGTCCATATCGATTACAAACGATTCACAACAGTTGATTACATCGCGAGGTAAATGACCTCTATATGATAAATTTTACAAACATTGCATTCGTTTTTTAAAAGACAAACTTTCGTTACATCGACAGTTGACAGGCATGTAAAGCATTTCATAATATATCCAAATATAATTGACTTAATAATAATCTTGATGAACTCAACGACTCGAATGCAACATCTTTTGAAATATGTCATGAATGACTCCAAGTAATATCTCTAATATGAGCAAATGCACAGCGGAAGATTTCTTTCGTACCTGAGAATAAACATGATTTAAAGTGTCAACCAAAAGGTTGGTGAGTTCATTAGTTTAACATAAATAATCATTTTATAATTTTAATAGACCACAAGATTTCATATTTCCATTTCTCATAAACATACGTCCCATGCATAGAGACAAAAATATCATTCATATGGATTGAACACCTGGTAACCGACATTCACAATATGTATATGAGAATATCCCCATCATTCCGGGATCCTCCTTCGGACATGATATAAATTTCGAAGTACTAAAGCATCCGGTACTTTGGATGGGGCTTGTTGGGCCCGATAGATCTATCTTTAGAGTTCGCGTCAATTAGGGTGTCTGTTCCCTAATTCTTAGATTACCAGACTTAATAAAAAGGGGCATATTCAGTTTCGATCATTCAACCATAGAACGTAATTTCGATTACTTGTGTCTATTTCGTAAAACGGTTATAAAAGTTGCGCATGTATTCTCAGCCCAAAAATATAAAGGGAAAAAAAAAGGTAAATGAAACTCACCATACTGTATTTCGTAGTAAAAATACATATAACATCATTGAACAAGTGTAAGGTTGGCCTCGGATTCACGAACCTAAATTAATTATATATATTTATATGTTGGTCAATATTTGTCAAACAATTTAAGTCAAGTCATAGTGTACCATAATCCTAATGCTCGAGACTAATATGCAAAAGTTAACAAAAGTCAATTTGACTCAAAAGCGTTTCCAAAATTTATACATGATTATTATATAGTTTAAATATCGTCGTTTTATATATTTTTAAATATTTTTATAAAAAAACTTATTAGAGTTAATAACATAATTCATTTATTAATAAATAAAATTTTATATTAAAATTTATATAAATAATTATACTTTTATATATATTAGGTAATAAAATTTATAAAGTTTATAAAGACAATATTATAAGTATTATTAACGTAATTATATTATAAATAGTAAAATATCTTTGTATTACATATTTATTTGATAAACTAACATTGATAATAATAATAAGTGATAGTCGTATTATTTCGTTATAATAATAATTATTTTATTAATAAAAATCAATATTTATATTTACTAAGATGATATTATGATAAAGTGATAATTCTAATTATAATTTCTTTAATATTTATGATGCTTTTTAATATTAACTTTAAAGTAATAATTTTTATTTAAAATGATAACAATAATGATATTTTATAATAACAATGACAGTTTTTATACTAACGATACTTTTAATACTACTAGTAATGATAAAAATAATAGGAACGATAATTTTATCTAAAACATTATCTTATAATGTTTAAATTTCATCATGATACTCATACTCATTATTTCCTAATTAATTTGTTAAAAGTTCTTAAATCGTCTTTTATATCGCGTTCATTTTGATGATAATAATAATAATAATTAAATATTTCTAATATAAATTTTAATTATAATAATACTAATAATAATAAATATTATGATAATGAATATACTAATAACTATTTTATGTGATAATAATAATAATACTAATTATAACTTTAACAATAATAGCTATAAAAATAACAATTCTTAATGTTAATACTTTTATTGATAATAATAATAATAATAATAATAATGATAATGATGATAATAATAATAATAATAATAATAATAATAATAATTAGATAAAAATTAGAACAACGATATTAACGACGATAATAATAATCATTTTTACGAAATTTCAATTGGCTGTAATTTCTAATCCGTCCATCAGATCCCTTTGGCATCTAAAGGAAAAGTTATTAATTTTTCACTAGCTTTCCAATGACATGCATATCTTATACCTTATTTCATCCCTAGTATAACAACATTTAAGATTCAACATAACTTATCTAAGGGAAATATCAAATATACAAGCATGCACAATCCTATATTCTCGAGCACTAGTCAGGGATACACTATTAGTAAATAAAAGTTAAGTTATGAGTGCTCACGTATCAATATTGAGGTTCACTATTGTAGGAAAGGTACGTAGACGCAACGGAGATGATAATCACTAGATTTGACTCACGAGCATACCCATGAACCATACCCATCACCTCCATAGCCATAACCCATAATTTCCCTAGCCCTATCCTACTCATAAAACTTGTCTTGAAATGACCCGCTCATGACCTCGTCGTAATATTTTATGTATAATACTGATAATATTACTACTAATATTAATATAAATAGATTAATAATAATAATCTTTAATAATAAATAAAATATTAAATTTAATAAATAATGCGGAGTAATCAGGGAGATAAATGAATTATGAAATTAACCAAAACGTGTTCTTTGATATTTATAGAATGTTTCGGGACCCATTAACTCTGAAATTTCGGAGAGATGAAGGAAAAGGCAACCGCAATTTTCGGTATACATGAATCGTCCAAAATAGCCTGACTTTACATACATACATATGAATCGTCCAAAAAACTAGCTTATATATAGATTTAATATTATTTAATATTTAATATATTTAATCTTTAGAATTAATTAAATATTATATTATATTTACGCTCATGGTAAAAATATAATTTTTACAAAAATGACACGGTCGTAGTCTCACGACTCATGTACCACTTTCGGTTTTTCGTGCGCACTTTCGTACGTTTAGAAAACTGGCCTTTTACGTTACGCAACGTGTACCTTTATCAATAATTTGACTTACTCATCAATAAATTATCTTATAAAAAAATGTAACTTATAAAATTGAGCGTTGTGGTCATTTACTTTTATAAATCAGTGACTCGTTGTTTATCAAAATATTTTATTTTAAATTAAACGTTTGGTGACATGTACCTTTATTATTAACTAGACTTAAATTAATTAAAAACTAACCCACTCAAAGTGTAACTTAATATTTTGAGTGTTTTGGTCATTTCCTTTTATGAATCGACGTCTCGTTATATAACAAAATATATATTTAATCTTATTAGTTTGAATCAAAACGTTTTATGACTAAAATAAAATATATGTACATTTAAAATTTATAAACTTATACATAATACATATGTTTGAAATATTTATCTAATAATATAATATTTCACTTTTCAAAATTAATTATATTTCAAAGACCAATATATATATAACATTAAAATCGTGTGAATACTAGATATTGTTATATCACCTAACGGTTATGCTCAAAAACTTAATCTGATATAACTTATTTATGCGCCAACATTTACTTTGATTTCTCAAAGGCTCTAGTTAAAATATCTAATTATAAATCGAATCAATGAACAAGGGTTACTATCTTTTACCTAACTAATATATCTAATATACATAATCATGTTCTATATACGTTGCAAGTTATCAACCAAGTGTTATGAAATTCAATCCTCCACCAACCTTTGACTAATCCTCGATAAGAACACTGTCGTTCTTGCATGTGTATCATTTCACTAAATTTCCGAATACCGTTAAAAATGTAATAGTCTCTTAAATCATAGTGGACCTTACGACGGAGACTCGTGATCATAAATCAATGTATCTGATAATTCAATCATTTGATATTATCTTTTAATCTCGTCGATAAACTTACATCGAACAAATACGTTCGTATAAAGTATTATTCATTCAATACCTTGATAACATTTCCAACTTCATTAAATAGATCTCATAGCTTATATTCATATTAACTAATCCGTTCACTGTTTCATTAATATATTTCAATTTCATAATCACACCTATGAATATGTATATATCTTTATTTACACATAATTGTTCATGAATCGTCAGGCATGGTCAAAGAGTATTTGATTACATGAATATAGTTTCAAAACTTTCGAGACTCAACATTACAGATTTTTGCTTATCGTGTCGGATACATATAAAGATTAAAGTTTAAATTTGATCAGAAATTTCCGGGTCACTACACAAGGAGTTTTTCCCATTCAGAAATTTCTTTGTGAAGGGTGTCGATCTCAACATTTAAACTGTTAAATTTTGGATTGCACTTTTCTTTCAACTCCACTTTGACATTCTTTACTTTATCACGGAAAACACAATCCGCCCTTGGGTTTCGAATGACGGTACCCCACGGATCTTTTATCAAGTCGACATATTTCTCATCCTCGAACCAATTATTAAAGATCCTAGTTGGTTTTGGCCAAAAATCATTATTCGAATCTTGCATGATGATGGGGCAATGATCGGAGTAATCTTTATCAAGAGTACACGTGGAAATACCAGCCCAGGATGCATAACATGATTCCGAGACCAAGAACCTATCAAGTTTACTATATTTTTAACCCGTCATCGCTGATTCTCGTAAACTTCATGCCTCCCAATGGGATTTCAATAAGGTTCGCCTTGTCGATGAAATCGTTGAACATTTTTGCTCTATTTTCAATAAATTCATAATTTTTCCTTTCTGATCTTCGCCTTACTTCATTAAAGTCCCCGCAAATAATCCAATCATCAATATCTACCTGCATAATATTATCAAGACTTTCCCATAGCATTTGTTTCAAAGTATCATTATGTGGCCCATAAACATTTAATATAATAGAATCAACACTTTTGCCCGCCCAACGACCACGAATCCCCAAGAAAAATTCTTGTTCAACCGCCCCGGATACACAAAATCTAGAAGGGTCCCATATCGTTATTGACCCACCCGACAGCCCCACCGATGGTTTAAAAATATATTCGAAGTTTTTATTGCCCCATAACGATTCGATCATAAAATCAGTGACACGCTTTCTTTTTTATTCTTGGATGGCGAAGATGTCCGGGTTATGAAAACGAATTACATTTTTTATCCAATTAAACTTTTCTTTTTCAAGTTTCCCGAGCCCACGTACATTTAAAGAAATTATCTTCATTTTAAGTAAATTAATTAGAAGAAAACGAAGTGGGAGATAGAGTTACTTCCCTGACGGTGGCCCGACCCATTCAAGCCCGATCTCTGTCCCGAATTCTTTTAGCCCCGAGCTACCATTTGAGAGTGCATGTTCGTTGCTTGAAGTTTGTTTGAGGGAGCCTTCGAGATTGAGTGTTCCTTGATTGATCCCATATTGCCCGACCCAGCAGCCACCACTTTAGCACTACTTTTTTTGCTGTTAACCTTGCTGTTCACCTCATTCTCAAACGCCGAATCATGGACCAGATTAATATTACTTGCACTTTTGTTCGAAGATACATTTTTTCCACAAACCTGCACAGCTTTAAAGGTGGGTAGAAACGAACGTATATCATCCTTATATAATGGAGGAGGTTGGTAACCTGGAGGAACATCACTGGAATTACACGATTTTTGATTTTCAATGTCGATCGACGACAAGTTTGGTTTCGAACTAGTCATGTCATTCTGATCGGTATTTGACTTATATGGCACATATTCAACACCAGGTGAATATACAGGAATTGGTGGAGGCCCATCGTCTACATGGACCTGACATGAATTAGTTGCCGGATTTATCCCAACAGTAGACCCATGCCCACTTACCATCTCGATGTTGTCGTTAACTTCCTCCAAGACATGGTTTTGGCCCAAATTGTTCTCATTAGTAGGCGTGAGATTAATTGGCTCGTTAACAATAGAGGGCTCCGAGATATTATTATCCGAATTGCGCAACACACCTTCCGAACCATGCATCGACACATTATTAGCTTCCGATTTATTTTCATGGAAACTGCTTTCCGATGCCCAACATTTAGAGTGTGTATCCTCTACTTGTTCTTTTTGATAATTAGACATCATTTCTTCAAAGAAATCCGTGGCCATTTCATTATCCTCATTCTCAATTTCTATCGATTTATGATCATCCGACTCTGAAACACCATCACTCCCATCACCATCATCACAGTCATATTTAGTGTCAATTTCGAAAATCCCATTAACTTCTTCAGAAACATAAGCGAAGAAAATCGAGCTATCTGAAATTATCCGAACTATATCATGTACTAAATGAGCATCCGTAAGTTTAACCAACACTTTAGCAACAACCAAGTTTTGATTACCATTAAGCGAGCAGTTTACAAATTCAAGAGGTTGTCCCCACCATCCGGTAATAGATTTAAATGTATTTTCATTCCAAAACTGTACCGGGATACCCGTAATATTAAGCCACGTGATTCGACCTTGACACTTATGATTCTTATCCCATTTACGGATATTAGTCATCCACTTATGAATACAATGATTTTTTGCATTTAAGATTTGATTAGCTTGCTCAACCGATTCAAATATAATCATAACCTCCATTCCGCCAAGGTATTTAACCTCAACATTATGTAAGTTTTCCATGTCACATAAAAACAAAATATGCTCGAGGTATTCAAATTTGGATATGGTATCAATTACAACCTTATTTAAAAGGCCAACATTAGTATCTTTTTCATCAACAGAGATAACCCTAAACTTCCCATTACAGTCCCACCTGTTAAACCAACCAATATCACATAGATCTTGTTGCACGGACGATAATTTATCTTTGTTGCACACCACATCATTAAACGACCTTCCATCTGTTTTGTTAAATAAATTACCTGCGGCCTTACAGTGATTCTTAGGTGCAGCAGTTGCACCACCACATCTCTCAACAGGGACAGAGGCATTTTTGGGACTGTTATTGTTCTTATCACGAGCTTTGTAAGCCCTAAACCACCCATTACCAAGATTGATTGAACATAGTCATTTTAGTAACAAATCAACATCTTCTACATCATTAAATCTAGCAAAGCCAAACCTGTTTCCATTCCTCAAACGTTTGAAATTAGGGATAAAGATGTCAGATAACTTACCATAACGACTTAGGAAGTGGCGGAGGTCCATTTTTCCCCAGTGGTCAGGAAAGCCGAAAAACATTATCGAAGTGACTGTATTTTTGGATTTGAGGGACGAGTCATCACAATCAGGGGTCGATTTGGGATAGTACTTTGTAGGGTTAATAGGTATATTATTAGGGTAAGTAGCATGGGGTTTAGGTTTGGGTGCTAGTCCATGATCTGATATAGGATTTGGTTGTGGGGTATTGTTAAGATATGTATTGTGATAATCACTTTTCTGCTTCTCATCATCTAACGAATTAGGTTTTAACACAGGAGCCCATTGTTGACGGTGCCTATGTTGAGTCTGATTTGTCCCACCGTACCTTCAGATTAGTTCTCTCAGTTTAGGGTTTGCTTGATTCAAAGATTGCTTACCTTTTCGTCTTCTTTCCACCACCTTCCACACACCATTGTTATCTGATGAGACGTTACTCGGGATATGAACGTTGGATGGGTTTTGGTAGTTTTTATTACCCAATTTATGAAAACGATTCCCAACAGCAGTCGGAGTAAAGGGAGATGTTGGGATCTGGTAGTTGATCGGAAATTGAGCATTTTTTGTGATCGGTTGATTGTTGTATGGTGGTCGCCGGTAACGGTAAGTAGCAGGTGTGAAGGGAGATGAAGCGATGGGAGGCATTTTCGATTTTTGCAATTATGTATATTTGACTGAATAATTGAAAGAAGAAGAACTAAATTTACCAGATTAGATATTGGAGCTTTGGAAAAGATGACCGTTCATCTTGATGTTGGTTTTTTTTTTTTTTTTTTTTTTTTTTTTTTTTTTTTTTTTAATCTAAGAAATGCTAAAACAGAACATGATGAAAATTAATAGCAACTGGAGAAGAAAAATTAAAAAGATGGAAGATGAAAAGTAGATCGGAACTTAAACAGAACATGAGTTGTACTACTTACGATTTATAATCTGAACCCGATGTATCGTGAAAGATTTAATGGCCTATGGTGATACTTTTGAAGATATAATCAGACATGATATACGTACTCCATCATGTCATATAGAGAGGTGGATAGAGTCGGATGCATTCTATTCAAGTAGAATGTATTCAATTAAAATGTAGACGGTGGTAGAAATTTAAAATATACGGAGTAATACATACTATAACAAATTACTATGAGAATAAATTACTATGAGAATTTACCAAATGAAGTAACGCAAATTTCATATTTCATAAAAGTAATAAAATTTAAGTAACATTCTCTTTTAATACACTTAACTATATAGGGATGGCAAAAATACCCGTACCCGATGGGAAACCCGAAACCCGATATAATCGGGCCGGGTACGGTTTGGGTATACGGGTTTAGGGTCGGGTATGATTATAGATTTATTTTTTTTTCGGACTCGAGTTTGGGTTTGGGTTTGGTTTTAGTTAAAAATTCATTTACCCGACTCGTATACTCGACTCATTTACCCGACCCATTTACTCGATCCATTTATTATGATTTTATGTTTTAGATTATTAAACTTGTCACCTTTTGAGCCGCTGTTGTTGTTTCTATTATCATTCTATATTTTAGATTTTCATAAATTTTGTTAAGACCTTCTGTTAAGAGTTAAGACATGTTGTTTGATGTTTTTGTTATCACATTCTATTTTTGCATGATATTAGAATTTGATAACTCATGGCTCATGGTACTCTTTTGACATTATATTATTAATGAACCATAAAAAAAATTACAGGTGAATGTATAAACGGGGATCCCCGTTACCCGTGAGGAAACCCGTTACCCGATGGTTAGTTAATAAATGGGTACCCGTCGGGTATGGAACCGAGTTTGGGAGTGAGTTTTTTAATCGGATTCAGGTTTGATATTGTCTATACCCGACCAAACCCGACCCGATGTCATCCCTTAAAAACTAACATCCTCCTTTAATATATCATATAATATAATATAATATGAGTATGTTCTCATTTTAATATTCATTCTATTTTATTAGCTATTTTATAAAAATTATAGTGATAGTGATTAATGATAATGTATGTTTTTATGGTTTATAACTATTTTTTTATAGCAATAATAATAATAATAATAATAATAATAATAATAATAATAATAATAATAATAATAATAATAATGTTAATAATAATAATAATAATAACAATAATGATATTATTATATATTATAATAATAATAATAATATATTAATTATTAATAATAATAATAATAATAATAATAACAATAATGGTATTATTATATATTATTATTACTATTATTATTTGAATTTTACATATTGTGCCTTTCTTTTATACTCGGCGAAAGTCATGATCTCCGCATCATTGTGGGGTAAATTACAAAGTCTTAGAATGATGTTTATCATCACTTTAAGCAAACTTAACTATTAGATACATGTTCAGATAATAGAAATCTACAATTAGAAGGTTCATGATTTGTTGTTGTTTTTTTTTTTTTTTTTTAAAGGCAAATAAGTTTTATTAATATATAAAAGTACACGAAACAAAAAACTAGCAAGGAGCTAGACAAGACACGAGACCACTACCAAACACACAATTAAGAACACATAACCAACAAAATTAACTCGAGATCACATCCAACTCACGATATTAAGACGCACAACAAACAAAAACTCGAAACAAAAGGAACCACATATATCGAAACATCGCGACTAGATGCAGAATTATGTTTTCGAATCCGAGGACGCGCATGAAGAGCAACATGAGCAACAAGCAAATTCATCGTCTTCCTCTTCCGAATTATTCATCACATTCTCGATAAAATATCTTTCATGCCAGCGAAAGTTTTCACGACGTCGGCTACGTTTCATATTTCTCCGACCCCAAACATGTTTAATGAAATGACTTTTAATTAAAGGATGGCTTTTCCTCTCTTTAATTCGAAAGCGAGCTACCGTGGTAGAAATAGAATTAGAGATCACGTCAGGAAAAACAACGCAATCCTTATTGTTTAAGTTAGGGTCACCCATATCACGATCTTCACCATCTGAACCGGAGCCTAGAGCAATTGAGGGGTCAAAGCCCGTCTCGGGTTTGTTGGATTCATTACAGTAATCAGGCCCAATAGAAGAGTTAGAATCTGGCCCATCAGTAATTTGAATTTTTATAGGGTCCAACAACAACCCCTTATTGTCACGCGTGGGAACGGGTGCCTTGACATCTACACAACTTTCATTGGGAATACATCCTTCGATACCTTCGCGACTGCCCGAGGAATTCTCATCGGAAACAGAACCTTTCGACTCTTGAGTTTCACCCGACATCAGATCGTCATATGAGATAGATTCCGGTATGAAAGTAGCCGGAGTATCATCGGAAAGATCTGAAGTTATTTCACCTTCTTCAACACCCTCAGTAACATCTGCAGACTCCCAATTAAATTGTTCATCAGCAGCTTTTTTGTTTATGTCTTCATCACAGGTACCGTACTTCCTACCCACAATGTTAATTGACCCGTCCCCATCATCATCTTGTTCATCAGCACCACAGGTTTCAAGATTAACTTTCACACTCGACATATTCTTTTCCATCACACCTGACACCGATCGGGACAAAAACTCATCCCCCACACTCGACGATTTCATATCTCCCACGCTGGAGATGTCGTGGGAATTCTTTGATGCTTCTCCGCCATCGACATCAACCGGAATCTTATTAACTTCGATCAAGGACCAGGAAACTCGAACTCTGTTAAAACTAAAAACGAGGTTGTGGTTGCTCACCGAGTCAGGTAAATTGAAATCGTATATTTTCCCACCAACCTTAATTTCAATATGATTATTGACAGGGAATTGAAGCTTATTGGATTCCTTATTATCAAGAGAGTCTGCAAAGCTTTTGTCTCCACATTTAAATGATTTATTCTGGCCTTGATTCCAAGGTGCCGGAGGAAAATCCTCGAATCCATCAATATCCGGGATATTTTCATGGTTGCTGCAAGAGGGATGAAATACAACAGTCTTCTTACGATCACTACAATGATGAGCACCTTTCTTTTCCAATGCCTTGTAAGCTCGAATCCATCTTCCGTTAACTTGTATGGAATTCAAGACATTGGAAAAAGACTCGATTTCGGTAATTCCTTCAAATCGGACATAGCCAAAGCGTTGACCACTCGACAATCTCTTCCGTGCAAAATACACATCTTTAAGAGCACCATATTTTTCAAAAACTCTTTGACAATCAACACGAGTCCATGACTCCGGGAAGTTGAAAATCAGAAACGAAGTTACACTATTATCACACGACTTTGAAGACGAAAAGCCATTTGACTTCGACATGTGGGTCATACCATCCTCAGCCAGAAGCCTGGCCGGAGAAGATGTCGTATACCAAGTAACCAAGACGAAATCAGTTCATCAGATACATCCTAAGTTAGCAAATACAAAACATATTTTGACACAATAATACCAGATTCACTTTATCTTTCAAAACCTCAAATTATGTAATAGCTTACAAGTCCTTGCAATTTATAGCTCGATCTCAAATATTCAACAAAGATCATCCATCCTAGCCACTAACAACAGCTAAAATCACCCAAAACCTAAATCAGATCTAGATCCGCAACATAATTTAGGAAAATAAATCAGTAACACAACGGTGTTCGCCGACGATTTCACAGTTTCATTAATATCAATCAACTGGAATACAATTTATCAAAATCGATTGAATCAATTATTGAAATCAGATCAATTACCAAGGAGCGTAGAATTCAACAAGAGCACCGCGATCTTGACCGACTTCCTTCTCGAAGTTTTTTAATATAGTAGGTTCATGATTTGTTATCTTCCACAAATACCAAAGTTCAAATCTTACTTAGTAGTTCCTGTCTCTTATATGTATTTATTTACTTTTATTGTAGGATATATTTTGTTATTGTTATTTAAGATGTATATCTTGACTTTCACACCCATATGTTGATGATGAATAATTTATGGTACCGAATGGTTTAGTCGTTCTCGGTGCTAGATTGTAACCGAAGATGTTGTAGGTGCCATTGCTTTTAATGAAAGAAGCAGTCACTCCGACACGTTAATAACTTTTTAAATGCTTTTCTAAACTCGATATTTGTAAAAAGTATGACATTTTTTATTCAAACCTTTTTCATAATCTCCTTTAGTTTCTGTAAAAATTCCATGATCTATGGGGAATTACCCAACTTATGTTTACACGCGATATGTTACTTGAACGTGGAGGTCGAGATTGTTAGGTCCTATATTCAAAATTTGAGCGTTTCCTTTAAAAATGTTTATAGAAGATGAGAGATAGACATGTACACCATCATATTTTTATTTTTAGAAAAAAATTCACGGTTGGTCCTCAAACTTTGTACCAAAAATCAGATTGGGACCTAAAGTTTAAATCAATCATGATTGGTTCCAATTTTTAAACATAATACACGTTTGGTCCCGGATTTAACTAAGCATTAAAATCATTTAGTTAAATTTAACACGTGATAACATTGTGAGGGGATTTTGACGGAATTACTAACTCTCGTTAGAATAGCATACCCCATATCAATAAGCACATTTAATTTCACACTAATATGAACACAAACATATATATATATCATACTACAATTGAAATTTGTACACACAACCACCAATTGAAAGTTGTACTCATAAACTAAAAGGACAAACGGTTTAACCACAACAACAAAACCCAATCCCGTATATGCGAGGTATGGGGGGGGTGAGATGTAGACAATCCTTCCCCTATCCTAGAAAAAAGACAAGTCATTTCTCCACCCGAAGTGAAACACTCCCAAGAGTAGAGAAAGTCATCCCTCTCAATGTTCTATGGATAGAGAGATTGCTTCCAAAAGGACCTCCGGCCTATAAGTAGGAAAAATTTAAAAAAAAAAAAAAAAAAATTGAGACGCCATGAAAATGGTAGAATCAAATTTCCATGGGTTTTAAATCCTGCCTGGAATTCAATTTAGGCTCTAAGCGACAGTCAAGTCGTCAATAAATCGACGCTTGCTGTTGACTCGATTAATAGAGCCAATAAACGGTTTAACCGTTTCTTAAATAAGACCAATTCGACTCATTTAGTTATAGTTTAGAGAATACTTTTGTAATTCAGTGTTTAAAAATCAAAACAGCGGCGAGTCATACACAATTTCTGTTTATACAATTTACGAAAAAAGCAGAGCAGGGACGAAGAATCGAATCAAACTGTTGCTTGTATCTTCAATTAAAGGTTGGCTTTTTGTTGTTCTGATTTCAATCATATCTTTCTTCATTTTTATATATTAATCTCTTTATGTATATGTTAGCTAGGGGTTGATCCAGAATTAGGTTGTTAAAT
Organism: Rutidosis leptorrhynchoides; assembly: GCF_046630445.1. Classification (NCBI taxonomy): domain Eukaryota; kingdom Viridiplantae; phylum Streptophyta; class Magnoliopsida; order Asterales; family Asteraceae; genus Rutidosis; species Rutidosis leptorrhynchoides. The sequence continues at coordinate 401,687,560 of NC_092338.1, read as the reverse complement.
ATGCGCTTCATATTAAATTTGATAATTGAATGTACCAAATACTTATATGTATACATATGATGGTGTTAATTTTTGTTGTTATTCACGAGTTATACAATCGTAATCTTTAAGTTTACTTATTAGAAGAGAATATATTGATATCTTTCTTATTAATTAATCCATAACTTATTTTGTGTTATTCGTGCTCCAAATTACGTTTATACGATGTCAGACAAGAGATGAAATAACCTGGACAGTACGTTGACTCATGACTGGTGTACAACTTTCAGTTGCAGTATGATATAGAGATATAGAGTATATGTTTGTGTTTATATAGTGTGAAATTAAATGTGGTTATTAATCTGGGTTTGCTATTCTAACGACCGTTAATAATTCCGTCAAAATCCTCTAACATGGTTATCACGTGTTAAAAGTTAACTAGATGTTTTTGACGCTCAGTTAAATCTGGGACCAAACATGTATTATACTTAAAATTTGGGACCAACCATGATCGATATAAACCTTAAGTCCCAATCTGATTTTTAATACAAAGTTTGGGGACCAACATGATATTTTTTCTTACTTTTATCACAGGCCACTAAAATATTTATGTTGAGAAAGGACAAAAAAGTTGAGGAAAAAAAAAAAAGTCCATGAAATATCATGCCCACAAACCGCAAACTTTTCATTTTTCCTCCATGTGTGGTAACTTACAACGGAGTATAATAAAACCTTTACTATATAATACCTTAAACTTACATATAGAAAACATAATGTATTTATTTAATGATACTACAATGTCAACTTCCAAATAGCAGGGAAAGAAGTACATGAATATCATTATAAGATTCAGCAAAACCTCAAGCAGGCTTCAAGCTCTTTCTCATCTTCACAGTTATAACCCAACTGGTAGGCCCGTGCTACAACAAATATAATAACAACATATATGAGAATGCAATAAGATAATTGGTGCAGAACCAAGGGTTAGCAAAAGAGACTAATTATTACCAAAACGGCCAGACCCCATGAACGGCTCTGGTTCGTCCGTTGCACCACCTTGCTGCTGCTGCTCCTCCTAAATTTCAACCCGAACCACAAGTGTGTCAACACTTTACAAGTAAAAAACACTAATGAACAAGACACAAAAACACGAATGAAACAACTTACCATGTCTCCTCCAGTTTCAGACGGGGAAAGCAATCGATCAAAACAATGCCCCGAAATAGTACACACCAAGAGCTCATTATCAGGATCAAGTACAATCTCCTTGCAAGTATCATCACACACTGCACAGGCAAAAGTAATAGCACAAATGCCCTAAGACTCCGATTTCCAAATTACCCAAAGAATTCAATGTTTTTAACAGCAAATGTGTAAAACAGTGACTCGTACCATGAACATACCCAGTGTTCTCACAAACAAAAATATCTCCAATTTGATGGTAAGAACATTTTTCTCCAGAACAATCGTGATCGGAGAACACCTTGTCAGTTAATCCTTTGCTTTTCTTCCATATCGATACTTGATCAGCAACAGACTTGTCAAGAATCATCCAGTCGTCTTTCAACTACAGATGCAAAGCGAGAAACAAAATAAATAAATAATAAATGATAATCAATAAGAATTGAGTAATGAATCATCAGATCAACCTGACCCATTCAGAGACAGGTCAAACGTTCCCAACTTGACCAGTCCAATCTGCCACATGTAAAGTCTATATGATATGACCTGGCAGTCTAATTAACACATCAGATGAAAAAAAAGAACTTTCTTTACCTGTGAAATAAGAGGTGCTTGGCTTCGTTTGGCTACTTGCATTTGGATGTAGTACTGTTTGAACTCATTAGGGCAATTCTTAACAAACTCAACCATGTCTTCTTCGTCACGCTACACAGTGAAAAAAGTATATTTTTATTATGTGACCAAGCATGTGAATAAACAACTTTTGTCGATAATGTGAATTTATTACCTGAATATATAGCTTCTTCCAAGCACGATCCCGCAAGTTTTTTGTTGGTGGCAGAACACCCCATCGCATACAGTACCTAAAGGTAGCAAACATTATAAGCATTATATGACACACAATTTAGCCCTTATCATAATTCATAATATATAAAAAAGAGAAGACCAAACAACAAGTGACACAATAACAATACATTTGTTAAAAAGAACACGAATATGGCACATAGTTATTATAACTGTAAATGAAAAGGTCAAATAAATTACTCACAAGCGACGCCACAAGGATTCGTCAGAAGATGCAAAATTCAGGAATCTACAGACCAACGAACAAGCGACAAGATCCTATAATGTTTCAACATCGTAATTAAAACAGCAGAATATAATAGTTAGTATATATCCCTTTCTCGTTCGAGTGTCAAAACAAGTACATCACGAACTCTGAATACATAACATTTCCACATCACTTTATTTTCAATATAATGTTCATTGAATATAGATATAAAATATAGATATAGATAGATAGATAGATAATAAAGTTAAAGTTCATAGCATATTTTGTGTAATGTTATATCAAATCAAACTATTATAAGATCATCGTGTAATTAGCATAAGCACAACCTCAGATGATAGAAACTTAAGGATGTGAGGAAAGAGCTCTGGAGGTATCTTAGCAAAGAAACCGTCATCTATCCTCCTTGAATTTACTTCTTTGTTACTAACAACACCATTTTGCTCGATTCGAAACCTCTTTGGCGGCCGTGGTACGTTCTCTTCCTCCAATTTTACATCTTCCTGAATTACAGAACATTTAATTTAAGCCCTAACATTCACATCACAGAAAAAACTTCAGTATAATACTATTACTATTCGAGATGTTAAAATTAATTTATAAATATAATAAATCTCAATCACATGGCTTAAAAATATCATTCATATTAAGCCATAACTTCAAACACAGATACATATAGATCTCAGATCCAGATAACGAGATAGAGAATTCAAATAGATTAATTTCAACAAACGAAATTAGAATATGATTACGATATATTTTATATAGCCGATAAGCCGAATAAAATCATTAATATGGTGTAACTATTTATACAGTAATCGGAGTATACAATAATCTCAGATCGAAGATCTACATAACGAGAATGCTAAAATTAATCGATTTAATTTGAAAAGAGTAATTAGGTGTTACCTGATCGGAGATCTCTGATAGAACTTCGGATTCTAAGAACTGAGCCAGATTTTCGTCTTCATCTTCAGAAAGGGTCATTATTACACCAAGAACTCGTTGATAGATTGATTGTTAAAAAAGAAATTCAAAATTCTGTTGCCGGAATAAGCCGGAAAAATTCGCCGGCAGCCTGATTTTCCGCTGGTGGTTGTGAGGAGAAATCTCGATATTAGAAACTGGGGTTGCTTTGCGAAAAGCATATCCGGGTCAGATCAGGTCTGGTCGGGTCGAATCATATTTGAAATTGGATCGAGTCGGCTAAATTATAGAAACGGGTTTGAATTATATTGTTACATTTTTTATTTTTAATTTTTTGTGTAAATATTCGAGTATATAAAAAATGCGACTTTCAAATAGCCTAAACGAAAGAATACATCGACAAGCCTAGACATTACAACACAACCATGACATTAAAATATATATTTTTGTACATTATAACAGGTATGAATATGAATATGAATGCAAATAATAATGTCAAAATATTTAACGTTTAAAAATCGTAACGAATTTAGGACTCGGATATAAAAAATGACTTAATCTAATCATGGTTAAATTAATTTAGGTCAATGCATCATTTTCTCGATAGAATCTTTGGTTGAATCAATTGAAAGATAAACTCAATAGGTTGTGTTAAGATTTTAGCTTTGTTCTTTAACATCATCTTTACCAAAGAGCAAATATATCTGAATACATTTTAATCTTCTATATCCCTCTTATATTTCTGTATTTTGTGAATAAGAGAAAAGATATAATCAAAAAGAGAACCATCCCAACATAACTACTCAGTTGAAGTCCTTATATTCTCACAAGATGTCTCAAGTTCAAACCTCAATAGCATCAAATCTTGGAACGACTAGGAAAATAGTCAAAAACGTTAACCAGTGGCCACGGAAGGGTAAAAACAGTCACAATATAAAGCCCTGAGTAGCCTTTATATTAGATTTTCAATCTACGTGATACTTACAGTCATATCCTAATCTTACACTGATACCTACACTCATAATCTATTAGTAGTTGATGAGTTACTTTCATGTTGACTAGTTGAGAAACATACATGTTTGCAAGCCCTCAACGAGATGCTATAAGTATTGCATTACATCGAAGATAAACTTCTCTGGACATTGAGGTTGATGTGCAACAACACAGAAAAATAAGATTGTATCACAATCTTCTTGTACACCAGTTTTGGTATCAATGTTTATACATAATAAATAATACTAGTATATATTAGTTATATATAAAATGCTAAAACGAAATATTCATAGTAATGTTTGCAAATTCAGCTCATTCATCAAGTATATATTTTGTGAAGAAAAATTTCACAAACACGCAATGGTTGAATAGAACAATGAACACAAAGGAACGAGTCCAAAGATATTATTTTGTGAACATTCAATCCTTTAATTTCTCTGGGCTATGTGGATTCGAGCGACAGTAGTCACGAAAACTATCTGCATTGTATGTGATGAATGCCAATAATGCAAAATAAAGGGAGAGAAGAGAAATATATTACTTTTCCTGAAGCAATTTTTTCACAACTGGAAACTCAGGTGCTATATCCACCGGAACCTGCAAATAAGCAAAATTCGTAATGAGGGTCAAAGTGTGAAACTCGGGGGAATTATGATCTTAAGAATATATACTACTATATGCCATTAATACACACAAATTTTAACCTGTTTGACTCGTTTCGAGTTTATGTAAATTTCCTAATTTGATAAGATCTAAAACAAAATCAACTCATTTCAGGTTAACGGGTAAAAATTGACACCTTAAGGACAACAATTTTGTAATTTACCTGAACAGACTCCAGCTTTTCCAAAGCAATTTTCAAAGGGTTTGCCATCACACAATATTCAGCAAGAAGTTGTCTTGCTGCATCTTTGTCTCCTTTAGCTTGTGTTGTTAGGATAACCCTGCTTAAGCTCTCCACTGCATCTTCGATCTATTAAAACAAATGAAAACGTTAATAACAAAAAATAAAATATAAATAAAAAAGAGATTTGGATAGGTATACCTTATCGAAGTCAACAGAGAATGTGTCATCAGGATGTAAAACAAATGCCCCTTTCTCGAATAACCAGTTAAACTGTACTGCCTGTCCTTTTCTGATGTATCAAGAACAACAAAATAAAAATTGAGAAAAAGAGAAACTAGGGATGGCAAAAATGGGTGGGGATAGGAAATAGGTCCAAACATGCGAAGTTTTGTACGGATCAAAATCAGTGGGTGAGGCTGACCCGCAAACACTAGTTTTCGTCGCTTTCTCAAATTTACAGTTGATTGATATGTTAAAAAATGATTAAGGAACTATTTTCTCACAATAATAACTTGATATCTTGAACCTGATATTAAAAATGATTTAGAAGGTTTTATGTTGTACTCATATGACTTTCAACCCGTTTGTCCATCAGCTTGAACACATTAACTTGTTTCCTCTTAAGTTAAACCTTTTAACTTGACCGCTTCAAAGTGTATATATTTGTGGTGGTTGTGTACTGTGTGCGATTATTTGTCTCAAAAAAAGTGTGTGAAATATTACCCAAATTGACCCATTTGTATAAAAATGGGTCAAAACTCAAAAGTCGCCACTAAGCAAACCCGTTCAAAAAATAACAAAAAAACAATATATGGCTAGACAAATTACCCATGAGCTTCCTCTAGCCCGAACCGTACTGAACGGAAGCAACCTGCAAGATAAGAAACATACATGGACTTGACCAGGCTATTTGGAAGCGAACCCTGGTCAACCCAAAAAGGATGGTCAAAATTAAAGACATCATCAAAAGAATGGCCGTTTGTCCTCAAAACCATGAAGTAATACAGAGAATAAATTATCGCCATCCATAGGTAAATAATGCTTAAATTTATGAGTAATTTGGTCAGTTAAATCCATTGGCACAAAAACAAATGTATCTTATATCATAACGCACACCCTATAATACATTTGTTGTATCATACGAACCTAACAACTATGTTCAAAGTTCAATGTTGCATTCTAACAAAATTTTGCCAGGACCATCATTTTCTGCATCATTTAAAGGTATGCCCAAAAATATTAGATAGTGTATCAAAACGCTGACCTTATCGATAAGAAATTTTAGGGCCCAGAGACCAACAATGTCAGCTTTAGCTTCTTCCAAAGCCGAATAGAGTTCTTGTAGCTCCTGTTTTGTCATACAATAGCAGACATAAAGTGATTATGATTATTACAAACAAAACGCATTAATTTAATATGGTAATATAATAATACAGTAATAAAGCAACTGACCAATCTCACAGTTGACTTTTGACCATTTGGAAGTGTAATGGTATGTGGTCCAATCCCATGACAGCACTCATGGCAAATTGTGTGAGTGAAGAAAGAGTCAAAGTCAACTAGTTCCCTTTGTTCCTTTATGATGCATACATCAGCTATTGGCTGAAGAATAAGCTTGAACCTATCAAATCATTTTCAACTTGGTTCTCAACACCTTGGAAAAAATATAACAATAGCTATGGCAAGATCGATGTAGTGACCCGAACTTTTCCATGTTTATATATATTAATTGAGATTGATATTTACATGATTAAATGTTTCCAACATGTTAAGCAATCAAACTTGTTAAGACTTGATTAATTGAAATATGTTTCATATAGACAATTGACCACCCAAGTTGACCGGCGATTCACGAACGTTAAAACTTGTAAAAACGACATGACGATATATATATGGATATACATATGGTTAACATAAGATTATGATAAGTAAGTATCTCCATAAGTATATTAACAATGAGTTATATACATATAAACAAGACTACTAACTTAAGGATTTCGAAACGAGACATATATGTAACGATTATCGTTGTAACGACATTTAAATGTATATATATCATATTAAGATATATTAATATATCATAATATCATGATAATATAATAATTTAACATCTCATTAGATATAATAAACAATGGGTTAACAACATTAATTGAGATCGTTAACTTAAAGGTTTCAAAACAACACTTACATGTAACGACTAACGATGACTTAACGACTCAGTTAAAATGTATATACATGTAGTGTATTTAGATGTATTAAAATACTTTTGGAAGACTTCAAGACATATATCAAAACACTCATACTTAACGAAAATGGTTACAGTTACTTTCCCATTCTTTTCTTTCATCAAGAATTCTAGTCGTATTCTTACCCGTATTATACACAGCTTCAAAACGTACTTACTATGGGTATATACCAATAGGAACTAGCATGGGATTCCACTCTTGATTATGTCATGTATGACTAATCAATTTTAACTTCTACCATGAGCTAGTCAACTAACTAGAACTCCTTTTAACCCCACTCACCACTCACCAATTACCACTCATCATTCACTCCATTTCACTTCCAATTCTCTTTCTAATTCTCTCTCAACACACACACACTATTATGAACGTATTTTTCCAGTAGTTAATCATCATCTTCATCAAAAATCACTTCAAGAATCAAGCTATAATCATCATAGGAAGAACACTTCAAGAACACTTCAAAAATCCCTTCAAGTTTATTAATTTACTTCCAAGCTTTCTAATCCATTCCAAGTAATCATCTAAGATCAAGAAACCTTTGTTATATACAGTAGGTTATCTTTCTTATTCAAGGTAATATTCATATTCAAACTTTGATTCAATTTCTATAACTATAAACTATCTTAATTCGAGTAAAAATCTTACTTGAACTTGTTTTTGTGTCATGATCCTACTTCAAGAACTTTCAAGCCATCCAAGATCCTTTGAAGCTAGATCATTTCTTGTCACTTCCAGTAGGTTTACCTACTAAACTTGAGGTAGTAATGATGTTCATAACATCATTCGATTCATATATATAAAACTATCTTATTCGAAGGTTTAAACTCGTAATCACTAGAACATAGTTTAGTTAATTCTAAACTTGTTCGCAAACAAAAGTTAATCCTTCTAACTTGACTTTTAAAATTAACTACACACATGTTCTATATCTATATGATATGCTAACTTAATGATTTAAAACCTGGAAACACGAAAAACACCGTAAAACCGGATTTACGCCGCCGTAGTAACACCGCGGGCTGTTTTGGGTTAGTTAATTAAAAACTATGATAAACTTTGATTTAAAAGTTGTTATTCTGAGAAAATGATTTTTATTATGAACATGAAACTATATCCAAAAATTATGGTTAAACTCAAAGTGGAAGTATGTTTTCTAAAATGGTCATCTAGACGTCGTTCTTTCGACTGAAATGACTACCTTTACAAAAACGACTTGTAACTTATTTTTCCGACTATAAACCTATACTTTTTCTGTTTAGATTCATAAAATAGAGTTCAATATGAAACCATAGCAATTTGATTCACTCAAAACGGATTTAAAATGAAAAAGTTATGGGTAAAACAAGATTGGATAATTTTTCTCATTTTAGCTACGTGAAAATTGGTAACAAATCTATTCCAACCATAACTTAATCAACTTGTATTGTATATTATGTAATCTTGAGATACCATAGACACGTATACAATGTTTCGACCTATCATGTCGACACATCTATATATATTTCGGAACAACCATAGACACTCTATATGTGAATGTTGGAGTTAGCTATACAGGGTTGAGGTTGATTCCAAAATATATATAGTTTGAGTTGTGATCAATACTGAGATACGTATACACTGGGTCGTGGATTGATTCAAGATAATATTTATCGATTTATTTCTGTACATCTAACTGTGGACAACTAGTTGTAGGTTACTAACGAGGACAGCTGACTTAATAAACTTAAAACATCAAAATATATTAAAAGTGTTGTAAATATATTTTGAACATACTTTAATATATATGTATATATTGTTATAGGTTCGTGAATCAGCAGTGGCCAAGTCTTACTTCTCGATGAAGTAAAAATCTGTGAAAGTGAGTTATAGTCCCACTTTTAAAATCTAATATTTTTGGGATGAGAATACATGCAGGTTTTATAAATGATTTACAAAATAGACACAAGTACGTGAAACTACATTCTATGGTTGAATTATCGAAATCGAATATGCCCCTTTTTATTAAGTCTGGTAATCTAAGAATTAGGGAACAGACACCCTAATTGACGCGAATCCTAAAGATAGATCTATTGGGCCTAACAAACCCCATCCAAAGTACCGGATGCTTTAGTACTTCGAAATTTATATCATATCCGAAGGGTGTCCCGGAATGATGGGGATATTCTTATATATGCATCTTGTTAATGTCGGTTACCAGGTGTTCACCATATGAATGATTTTTATCTCTATGTATGGGATGTGTATTGAAATATGAAATCTTGTGGTCTATTATTATGATTTGATATATATAGGTTAAACCTATAACTCACCAACATTTTTGTTGACGTTTTAAGCATGTTTATTCTCAGGTGATTATTAAGAGCTTCCGCTGTCGCATACTTAAATAAGGACGAGATTTGGAGTCCATGCTTGTATGATATTGTGTAAAAACTGCATTCAAGAAACTTATTTTGTTGTAACATATTTGTATTGTAAACCATTATGTAATGGTCGTGTGTAAACAGGATATTTTAGATTATCATTATTTGATAATCTACGTAAAGCTTTTTAAACCTTTATTGATGAAATAAAGGTTATGGTTTGTTTTAAAATGAATGCAGTCTTTGAAAAACGTCTCATATAGAGGTCAAAACCTCGCAACGAAATCAATTAATATGGAACGTTTTTAATCAATAAGAACGGGACATTTCAATCGATTAAGGGTTAGGGTTGAAATGCATCATTTTTTGTATGGGTTGACTTCACATGCTGTTCAAATATATTGATAAATTTAATATTTAATGTGTCAATAATGATTGCAAGTACAACACTGTTACAAAAGTCTAAACGTCTAGATGAAATGATCCAAGAGGTTGTATGCTTTAGATTTAGACTTTGAGTGACTTTTTGTTTGACCCATTCCCATTCAGCTAAACTTTTTTATTTGGCTCATTTAAGATAGTGGCAACCCAAATTGACCCATCCATATGTATATGGGTTGATATTGTCACCTCTAGGGAATTCTAATCCATAGTGAATATATTATTTAATTGTATGCTAAGATTATGGTTTATTTTCCTTACTTCGCTTCAGAAACATTCTTCAGCATCACCATTGAAGAACCACGCTCTTTGAGTATCCGTTCATCATTTGGAAGATTAAATGCAACGGTTTGAGGACCCTTCACGTCCTGCACTAACATTAATACATTAAACATCATCTTCTAAAAAATAATATAACGCCAAAATCAGATAAGGATATAGTTATGACCCACCCCTGAATTATAAACAAGCTGCACAACACGAATAGGTGCAGATATTACTTCGGATGATTTATAAATGTTGTCCATTGGAAGATTTTGCTCCAAAATCTAAATAGTTCGAGTAGTAAAATATATTAAAATACAGTCGATGGAATTGAAAGCAAGTTAAAATAATATAAAATTGCACCTGCAAATGATCCCCAAATAGTTTAACTTGAGCAGTTGCTTTATCATCCCGAACTCCAATAAATGCCTCAAATGTGGCCTGAGTTGGTATAGACCATTACAATATACTGAGTTACGAGTTACTGATATATAAGTAAATTACAACAGCTCATAATCCAAACTGAAATCAACACTAAGAGTTGGTGCTTAAACAAAAATATATATAATAATCTAACAAATTTAATACCTTGTATCCAAATAGTACATCTTCATAAGTCTCGTATGGGCCAATGGTAACATCCACCTTAGAGTCCTTAGAAACATAAAAGGCACACACCATTTAAAGGCTTTAAGCATACATATAAAAAAACACTTACTAGTTTACACAGCTAATTATTTTAATATAATAATCATCACAGTCCTTCTAAATTTGAGCAGTAAAAAGTTAACAATTAAAAGAAGTTTCTACAATTAATTGCATTTTTCATTGTGATATTTTTAATTTTTTAATTCTCAATAAGTTCTATTTCCACGGCCCAAAATGTATGATAAAGTTAATATTGTAATAGATTATTAACATCACTTCCTTCCCTACCCTAGAACAAACATTTTAGAGATGCAATATTATATGTATGCTATTTGTTTTTTAGTCACCTATTGTTGTAATTTAACAAACATTTTAGAGATGCAATAAATAGAACAAACATTCTATTTATTGTTAGAAAGAAAAAATGTAATAAAGAAAGAGATATATAAGAATGATGGAAGTACTAACCAACTCCAACCAAGCTATATCTGAGTCATAATAATCATTTGAAAGGAAAGCATCAGCCTTGCTTTGTAACAGTCTCTTTAGGCTATAATAATGTGGACCCCATCAAAATAAGGTACCTTTTCGATAAATGGGCCCTACAACATTTAATAGAACCTTTACCTGGGCGAACTTGTCAAATCAGCTGCCTTGTGCAATAATTCAGAAGCTTTTGTGAGAAAAACATAATATTCTTGAGAATAAGGAATGCTATAGAGATTACTGTCAGAACTCGCTAAATTATTCGAATGAGAGTCGATATGTCTTCTAATAACACTGAAAAATCCAGTTGGATCTTGTTTTTGATCACCTGAAATCCCTTTTGTCCACAATTCAAATTCCTGACATTGGGTCAGACAAAGTTTTAATCTTATGAATGAGTCAACTTGTGTTAAATTTTAATCTTTATGAACATTGGGTCAGACAAAATCCTATCTTAATAGGAAACGGTCAAATGGATAGGAAATCCATACTTTGAACTATTGTTATTGTTAAATCTTATAGTAGGATAGGATGTTTATAAATAACATGATACAATAAGTTAAGAGAGATATGTGTTCCAACCCCCCACAAGTGTTGACCCACCCATTTTTCCACATGTACTCAACAAGCTAGAATATTTGCTTTAATATGGACATGATTGAAATAAGAGACAAAACTTTCAAAGAATTGAACATTGCAAATCCTATACCGTTTTATCCATATCTGGAGGGTAGAAATTGGCACCAGGTGGTTTCTGCAAGGGAAACGTGGCCTTATATTCAAGACCTTTCCACCCCGAGATTGGTTTTGTTGCTTCAGGAAGTAATTTAACAGCAGAATCAGCAGTCGTCAAAAAAGCTTCATTTTCATCAAGGCAAGACCTATCAGAGCAGATAACTCTAACTTACAGACGCAATCAATCAATTCTTTTCCAGCATTAACCAGCATATAATTTCAAAAAAGAAACACTTCGTATTAAATTTTCTATTTGATTGTAAATTGTGACAATGTTTTATTATTATCCTAGCAATCTTTTAGCATCTTTTTCAGGACCCTGATGGACAGGTTTGTGATAAACAAGATTCAATAAAGTATAAGCTTATGCATTAGCTTGTATAAACATCAGTTTGAAATAATTGTGAAGTAGATGACTAGTTTTAAAACTAATAATATACGATTGCTATCAAAGATGTTATGCCAAGCTCCCATGGGAGCAATCTTAGATAGCACTTACAGAGCATGGTCTTACCAAGGAGATTTGTTAATTGAATAATAATTCCATTTTAATTTATCAAACTCGGATATCTCAGCACGCCCCTTTAACCATTCCCTTAAAGACGTATTGCTGCACCAAACCTGGCTCAACAATATAAAATAAGAACATTATATCGAATTGAAATGATACCCAGCAATGGAAACAAGATAAAGACAAAATGGGTAGCCTCTCAAATGAATCGAGACAAACCTGCTGATGGAAAATATCATCCATCATTCTTGCAGCTTGAATGAGTAAAACTAGAGCTTTCTTGTCCTCTTCGGTCAGACCAGTCAACTGTGTCAGATAAAATTTTGATTATACTCCAAGTTTTTGGTCCTTTAGTAGACGTGGCGATTGCGACACGTATATGGGTAAATGGGTCGATTTGGGCCATATGTTGCCTCTAATAAGTCAAATGAAAATAACTTACAAAAAAGGATGTTAATACGAAGATGGGATCAGCAGGTTTGAGTGGTCCCACCGGTCAAAAATCCATTGAAATGTTTTCAAAAATGCATATCACACACTATTTCACTTTATTTTCGAAATACTATTATCGCCATAATGATGTAACTATTTTAATCTTATAAATATCAGACATTGATTATTTGTAAAAGAAACGAAAAATGTTTGTGGGTTACTCTAACCCACCCCTCATGTTTTGACCTGCAAACAATACACAGAAGAATGACGATAAAGTACATGAAGAAGAATACAACCTCTGCAGTAAGTGAAACAGGAGCATAACGGTTGAGCTTCTTTTGAAGATCCAAACTCCGTGCTTCGACATTATTTTGATACCTGCAAAAGTTTGAACTAAATAAAAACTCCATAAATTCAGACTTTACAGAGACAAATATACTGTTTTCCTTTATAGCCACAAACAGTTGCCATATATGAGCAACAACATATTCTTTAAACTGAAAACATACAAATGCTTAAAAATGACATACCTTCTATTTATAATGTCAAAGAGTTGACCATATTTCCCATCTACGTTGGATGGAACATACTGAGGATCACCTTTAGTGAGTGCCTGTTTATACTCCTCAAGGGATATGTATTTAACAGTTGAAACTTCTGATTCCTAGTTAAGAAAAAATAGCACATTTTAAGATTTCAATATCGTCTACTTGGATACAATTGCAAAAATAATGTTTCTGTAACCATATTTGACAATGTGTTAAGTTATCAAAAATTGGAAATAGTCCCATTGGGCGGAAATTACCCAACCATTTCTGGCCAAGTAATATGACCCCTTTTAAGTGTCGCCCAATTTACCAAACTTGCCATGTGTAAAGTGGACATATTGTTTTGTAGATTGTGAACCGGCCCCATGAACTCCATTATTACCATAGTTTTGGTATATATTGCCAAAATAAACAATGATCAAATTATCCATCACCTGAAGGGTAAAGGCCTCCAAAGGAATTGGGGCTACCGTCGTGACCAGATAAACATCATCGAATTCATTATTAATGAAGGTGCCATTATTTGTGACACTGCAATCAAATGCAAATACGGAGATAGAAAATACAGAGATAGCACTTCATAAATCAAACTCAGAGCATTATAAAACATTTGACAAAGAGCAAATACAAGCAGAAATGAACAAAAGTTCGCCAAACTAGTACAGGTTATATAAAATTAATACAAAATAAAGATAAATAAAATTATATACTAATTACTCACACAACAATATATTGAATAGTGAATAACAATTTTAAAATGTAAAATGTCAAAACAAGTATGGACTCATCATAATACACATTTGACGAGTGAAAGATGATCAGTTTTCACTATGTAAAGATAAGAAAGGTGAAAGTTCTGATTCTTTATTCTTTATGCTTTTACTCAGAGAATCGGATACAACTTTTAAATTTGTATACACTACCATAACAAAAAATAAAAGTAAATGTAAAAAATTCAAGAATGCACTAGCGTTGAAAAAATTATATATACTTATAATATTTTTACACTGCATGAAAAAAAAATATACCTCTGCTGCAGGAACACAAATAATAACTCGAAGGCATCTTCGGGTAGTGTCAGACCAAGCTCTTCTTGTAGCTCCCTCCTACAAACATACATCAACTTATATTAGGCTAGATGAACCTTCAACATAACCATCGTCAACTAGTGGCAGATACTTCAGCCCATTTCCCTAAAATGGGTTGATTTGGGTTACATTTCCCTCTAACTTGTCAAGTACTTAAATGGGTAAAACAGGCTAAAGAGGTTATGGGTCGAAAGTTACCCTAGGTGTATAAGAGCAGCAGTAAATCATTCTACTAATCATCTAATACGGTGGTGGTATTCCTTGTTCATGTTACCTGGAGAGGGCAAGTATTTTTACTCAGATGTATGCGGACCAATAATCATCTAATCTTTTCTGAAAAGTTACTTAGGAGTTTTTAGGCATAACATGTACACTACTGACAACTAATGGCCTGTTTGACCCGTTTGAAATAAAAACATACCGAGTTAACCATTGATAAGCAATTGAGAGGAAATTGAAACCATAACTTAGAAGACCATATCGTTAACTGTTAAAGAACTAAAAAATTGACAATTAGTTCTAAATTTACTTGGCTGTAATAAGGGATGAGTCCCCAGCAGATATATGACCAGCACTAGAAATATCCCATAATCCAGGCCATGAATCTTTGCGATCAGCCCGTTTTTGAAGAAGAAGTTGGTTCGTACTTTCAGCATAAATCCACACATGAACAGCTCTATGGTAATCGCCATCTCTGTGTACCACTCCCCTGTACATACAAACTAGCAGCTTTATAATCTTTGCAAATAACGTTTTCAAATTTGCTGAAATAACATACCAGACACTTACAATATAACTTTTTTCTACTTCGAACGTAATACAAATATAAGTTAAACAGACTTCCTATTAACACTACAGCAAGTCATAACACACATGTGCAGTGTGTCATCATATCAGACAGATTTTGAACAAGCTCAATACAAACAGGGTGTGTTTAACTTTTAAGGGGCGTCTAGACATACGATTTCATCATGATTATTATATTATTGCTCTGAAATCAGAATGCTTATATCTATATCTATTATCTATGATAACTAAATAATATTACATTTATATCTATTACTTTTCTTTATGTGATTGTGTATCCAATTATCTAAATCTGATTTACTTTGTGTATGAATATTTAAATAAAAATAAACACATAATCATAATAAGTACTACCATTGTGCTACTTCAAATCCTAACAATTTTATAAACCCTATCAGTTATAGCAAAAGTCTACATAGTAGAAATGAGATTAAGCATAGTGTCCTTCACATTCAATAATTTTTTATTTTCAATAAAATAATTAAAAAACATATCAGCTTACATACTGATGCATAATCTAGTCAAACTCAAAGTGAGACCACATAAGAAATTCAGTAGTTGTGAATGTCGATATTAATTGAAATATAACGTAATAATAATTAAATTAGAATTAGAATCATTAGTTGTATTTTGGAATAAAATAAGTTGAAAAAGAGAAGTCTGGAATATGACCTGCGTTTAGTTAAACCAGTTTTCTGGCCGTTTTCTGTCAGGACTTCGAAGTGTTCTTCTTCTTCATGAAATTGGCTCATTTTTCGTTGCGTATACGCTTGTTGTGTTTGATTCGAATTCATTGATGTGTATAGTCAGACGTCTGTTATAAAAATAAAAAATAAATTGAATAGTAAATAGTAAATAAATTAATAGTGGGGCTTGATAATTTGATACTCTGCGTGATTCGTACACAACCTACTTTTAGCCATACACAACCAAATTAATATTTTGGATCATTTTACCCTCTTCATCATGTATGGGTAAAATGGTGGTGTATGAGTGTGAAGGGTAAAATGGTTCAAAATATTAATTTGGTTGTGTATGACCAAAAAAAGATTGTGTACAAATCAATACCCGTTGATATTTCAGATATTTCAGCTATTAGTTTTACTAAATCCACCATTATGTGAGGTTAGAGGCAAATGAGTTACTTTTTAGTGATGTCACAATGTTAGTATTTGACATTCGTTAACTCAAAATGTCAAATGTTTGTGTCAAATATGTGTAGGTTGATGTGATAAAATTTTATTAAAATTTGAGTTGAAAAAAATAAATTAATAAAAAAAATTCATGATTGATTGGTTACCCTCCCACGCCTCCTCCCAATTTAGTCACCTTAGTGACTACCGCCAAAGCTTGTTGCCCCGTTAAATCCGTCACTATCCGTCAAACGTAGTCCAACTCATCTCACTGAGCTTTTTTGACGCGGCGATATTGGTGGTCTAATAATGGTTTACACACATTTTTATTACTATAATTTATCAAGGAATACTTTTTAAAAATACACAATGATGGTAGAAGAATAAATTTGGATGATTTGATAGTGAAAGTATCACATCCCATAAGTAATGCGTAGTACTCCTTAACATAACATACCATAAGAGATGGACGTCACTTGGTCAAGTTCGAGTTGCAGTTATCCGTTTATTCTATAGGCTTTAGAGGTCTCGGACGTTTATGCGTTCGAGCATTACTCGAAGAGGTTTTACCACAAGCGATGCCCGTATAGATTCGTCGTGGGGTTTCCATCTAAGAGGCAGTATGATTGTAATGGTTCGTCCAAGAAAATGATCGAGTGGATAAATATTGACATGACATTCTGATAATGCTAAAAACGAACATATATTTCATAGCATTATCCCTAAAGAAAGACAAGCTTTTAGTTGCAATTGTTCTATTTACAAGTAATATCCGTTTAAATAATAAAAGGTGAAGACAAAAGACAGATTCAACGATTTGAAGACGCAAACGACCAAAAAGCTAAAAAGTACAAAGTACAATCAAAGTGGTTCAAATTATTGATGAGAAACGTCTCAAAATTACAAGAGTACAAGACGCAAAACGCAAAATACAAGATATTAAATTGTACGCAAGGACGTTCGAAAATCCAGAACCGGGACCAGAGTCAACTCTCAACGCGCGATGCAACGGAGCAAAAATTACAAGTCAACTATGCACATAAATATAATATAATATTTAAATAATTCTTAAAATTATTTATATATTATATTTATTTATTAAACCGTCGGCAAGAAAGCAAACAAACTCATGTGAGCTGGAAAAGCAGGCCATGCGATCGCATGGCCTGGAGGCTATAATTCCATGCGATCGCATGGTGAACAGTGTCCGATCGCATGGTGAACAGTGTCAGGCCACATTCCTATAAAAAGCGCAGTTTTGAGCGAATGTAAACACATCTTTTTATTTCCTCTCTTACTCTCAACGTGTGTATATATATATATATATATATATATATATATATATATATATATATATATATATATATATATATATATATTAATTTTAATTTTAATTTTAAATTCTAATAATAAGGGTACGTTAGCGAATGTTGTAAGGGTGTAAGTCAAAATTCTGTCAGTGTAACGCTACGCTATTTTTAATCATTGTAAGTTATGTTCAACCTTTTTAAATTAATGTCTCGTAGCTAAGTTATTATTATGCTTATTTAAGCCGAAGTAATCGTGATGTTTGGCTAAATATTAAAATTGGGTAATTGGGCTTTGTACCATAATTGGGGTTTGGATAAAAGAACGACACTTGTGGAAATTAGACTATGGGCTATTAATGGGCTTTATATTAACTAAATGATACCTCGTTAATTTAATATATAGACCTATAATTTGACGTATTTATATATAACCACATACGTTTGACTTGGTACGGTGGGCGGGATATCTATAAATACCAATAATTGTTCATTTTACCGGACACGGAACTGGATTAATAGTTAATGGACTAGTTGAAATAGGGGTGGATTACATTCAAGGGTAATTGGTGTAATTGTTAACAAAGTAATAAAACCTTGGATTACACGCAGTCGATAACCTGGTGTATTCATTAAACAAATTATTAAGACCTTGTTACAATTCGAATCCCCAATTAGTTGGAATATTTGACTTCGGATATAAGGATAATTTGACGAAGACTCTCGCACTTTATATTTATGACTGATAGACTATTATGGACAAAACCGTATGGACATATCAAATAATCCACGACAAAGGACAATTAACCCATGGTAATAAACTAAAATCAACACGTCAAACATCATGATTACGGAAGTTTAAATAAGCATAATTCCTTTATTTCATATTTAATTGCACTTTTAATTATCGCACTTTTATTTACTGTCATTTTATTTAATTGCACTTTTAATTATCGTACTTTTTAATTATCGCAATTTTATTTATCGCACTTTTATTTATCGCAATTTCATTATCGTTATTTACTTTACGCTTTAATTTAAGTCTTTTATATATTTAATATTTTACATTAGGTTTTAACTGCGACTTAAGTTTTAAAATCGACAAAACGGTCATTAAACGGTAAAAATCCCCCTTTTATAATAATAATACTACTTATATATATATTTATATTTTTACAAATATAATTTTAAAAATATAGCGTTAAACTTGGCGAGTTCCCTGTGGACGAACCGGACTTACTAAAAACTATACTACTGTACGATTAGGTACACTACCTATAAGTGTTGTAGCAAGGTTTAGGTATATCCACTCTATAAATAAATAAATAACTTGTGTAAAATTGTATCGTATTTAATAGTATTTTGTAGTAAAAATATAACTATTTCGTATACCCCTCGCATAACATCAAGTATTTTTGGCGCCACTGCCGGGGAAACTAAAACGCCGGAAGCGCAACGCTATATAAAAAAAAAAAATTTAGTAAGTTTTAGTTAATTTGTTGTAAAAATATACGTTTTAAATTTTAAAAATACAAAAAATTAAAAAAGTAAGAAAAATAAAAATATATATATTTTTAAGAGTCTGTTAAATATATATATATATATATATATATATATATATATATAAGATTATAAAGTCTCTTTATTTTTATTTTAGTTTTTAAAATATAAGTTTTTATTTAATTTATATAAATATATAAATATTTAAACAGAAAAAAAAATATAAGTAATCACTCGGCCTGGTACTGTAGCAGCCCAACATCTGGCCCGAAACCCTACACCATGCGACCGCATGGATTTATAACGCAATGACCATGCGATCGCATGGCCTGATCTGACACGCCAGGTTTGACTTCCTACTGCATTAATTACGGAGTAATAATTATTATTATTATTAATTAATTAAAACCCTAATTAGGGTTTATTATAATAATAATTAAGTTTTAGTTTTATATTTTTGTGTTTTAAGTTTAATTAGTTTTGATAAATATATAAAATTAATAGTTTTATAAAATAAATAATATAAAAATAATATTTTTATAAAAATTGTACTTTTTACAACTTTAAGTTTATTTTTATATTTTGTATCTTTTTATTTGTTTTAGCGTAATATTTGTATTTTTCGTTCGTATTTAGTTCTAAGTCATAGTTTTTGCCGTAGTTATTTTTATTTCCTGATTTTTAAGCTTTGCCGTAAAATCCCTTAAGTACTTTTTCTTTAGACTAAGATTTAGGTGCTTTAGAATTTTGCGACGCCATTTTATAAATTTTAGTACTTTTTAAGTTTATTACCGTTTTGGATATAGAATTTCTTTTAAGCTTTAATACCTTTAGACGCAACTTTTAATTCTTAGTGTTTAGACTTTTAAGTTTCGACGCGCTACGATCTTTTTATTATTTTTCGACCTTTTATTTTTTGACGTTTTTCGACGCACTCTTTTTCTTTCTTATTTTTCGCCGCTCTAGTTTTTAGGACTTAGAATTTTTTCTATTTCTTCTCTAAAATTTCTTTAAATTTCGACGAAAAACTATTTTAAGTGGTTAAATTGATAGACATCCAAAATTTTCTGGTTGGTAATAATAGTTGGATTTGTTAGTGGCGAGTTGTGGCCTTCCGATTTAAAGGGTCCTGGCTACCTGCTGCATCTTTTGGCTATTCGAAACGTGGGCAAAATCAGAAAAGTCTATTAATTTGATAACTTATATAATTTTTATTTTTTATAACTAATAGGATATTCAGTGAATGCACCGAGCAAAACGTTCACCACCTTTCGTACGTTCACCACCTGTAACCAGATCAAGACATCTAGCCAATACCGTCGTCGTTGATTTTTCTTTAGAATTGTCATCTAGTCGACCAAGTACTCCAATTCAAATTTCCGATAATCCATTTTTTGAACCCGACCTCACAATTGAGAATCCGGAGGATATTCAGGGACAATTCAGAGATCCTGAACCATTAATCTTTCCTCCGGAACCACCAATAATTCAAACAGAGATTGTCGAGGAACAACCCATTAAATCAGAATCCTCTAGTGATTCAGATTCAACAAATTCAATCATGAAAAATCTGGAACCTCTAAGTATGGAAGACCGAATGAGAGCTAAACGCACTGTAGTGACCCGAACTTTTCCATGTTTATATATATTAATTGAGATTGATATTTACATGATTAAATATTTCCAACATGTTAAGCAATCAAACTTGTTAAGACTTGATTAATTGAAATATGTTTCATATAGACAATTGACCACCCAAGTTGACCGGCGATTCACGAACGTTAAAACTTGTAAAAACGACATGAAGATATATATATGGATATACATATGGTTAACATGAGATTATGATAAGTAAGTATCTCCATAAGTATATTAACAATGAGTTATATACATATAAACAAGACTACTAACTTAAGGATTTCGAAACGAGACATATATGTAACGATTATCGTTGTAACGACATTTAAATGTATATATATCATATTAAGATATATTAATATATCATAATATCATGATAATATAATAATTTAACATCTCATTAGATATAATAAACAATGGGTTAACAACATTAATTAAGATCGTTAACTTAAAGGTTTCAAAGCAACACTTACATGTAACGACTAACGATGACTTAACGACTCAGTTAAAATGTATATACAAGTAGTGTATTTAGATGTATTAAAATACTTTTGGAAGACTTCAAGACATATATCAAAACACTCATACTTAACGAAAATGGTTACAGTTACTTTTCCATTCTTTTCTTTCATCATGAATTCTAGTCGTATTCTTACCCGTATTATACACAGCTTCAAAACGTACTTACTATGAGTATATACCAATAGGAACTAGCATGGGATTCCACTCTTGATTATGTCATGTATGACTAATCAATTTTAACTTCTACCATGAGCTAGTCAACTAACTAGAACTCCTTTTAACCCCACTCACCACTCACCAATTACCACTCATCATTCACTCCATTTCACTTCCAATTCTCTTTCTAATTCTCTCTCAACACACACACACTATTATGAATGTATTTTTCCAGTAGTTAATCATCATCTTCATCAAAAATCACTTCAAGAATCAAGCTATAATCATCATAGGAAGAACACTTCAAAAATCCCTTCAAGTTTACTAATTTACTTCCAAGCTTTCTAATCCATTCCAAGTAATCATCTAAGATCAAGAAACCTTTGTTATATACAGTAGGTTATCTTTCTTATTCAAGGTAATATTCATATTCAAACTTTGATTCAATTTCTATAACTATAAACTATCTTAATTCGAGTAAAAATCTTACTTGAACTTGTTTTTGTGTCATGATCCTACTTCAAGAACTTTCAAGCCATCCAAGATCCTTTGAAGCTAGATCATTTCTTGTCACTTCCAGTAGGTTTACCTACTAAACTTGAGGTAGTAATGATGTTCATAACATCATTCGATTCATATATATAAAACTATCTTATTCGAAGGTTTAAACTCGTAATCACTAGAACATAGTTTAGTTAATTCTAAACTTGTTCGCAAACAAAAGTTAATCCTTCTAACTTGACTTTTAAAATTAACTACACACATGTTCTATATCTATATGATATGCTAACTTAATGATTTAAAACCTGGAAACACGAAAAACACCGTAAAACCGGATTTACGCCGTCGTAGTAACACTGCGGGCTGTTTTGGGTTAGTTAATTAAAAACTATGATAAACTTTGATTTAAAAGTTGTTATTCTGAGAAAATGATTTTTATTATGAACATGAAACTATATCCAAAAATTATGGTTAAACTCAAAGTGGAAGTATGTTTTCTAAAATGGTCATCTAGACGTCGTTCTTTCGACTGAAATGACTACCTTTACAAAAACAACTTGTAACTTATTTTTCCGACTATAAACCTATACTTTTATGTTTAGATTCATAAAATAGAGTTCAATATGAAACCATAGCAATTTGATTCACTCAAAACGGATTTAAAATGAAGAAGTTATGGATAAAACAAGATTGGATAATTTTTCTCATTTTAGCTACGTGAAAATTGGTAACAAATCTATTCCAACCATAACTTAATCAACTTGTATTGTATATTATGTAATCTTGAGATACCATAGACACGTATACAATGTTTCGACCTATCATGTCGACACATATATATATATTTCGGAACAACCATAGACACTCTATATGTGAATGTTGGAGTTAGCTATACAGGGTTGAGGTTGATTCCAAAATATATATAGTTTGAGTTGTGATCAATACTGAGATACGTATACACTGGGTCGTGGATTGATTCAAGATAATATTCATCGATTTATTTCTGTACATTTAACTGTGGACAACTAGTTGTAGGTTACTAACGAGAACATCTGACTTAATAAACTTAAAACATCAAAATATATTAAAAGTGTTGTAAATATATTTTAAACATACTTTGATATATATGTATATATTGTTATAGGTTCGTGAATCAACCAGTGGCCAAGTCTTACTTTCCGGCGAAGTAAAAATCTGTGAAAGTGAGTTATAGTCCCACTTTTAAAATTTAATATTTTTGGGATGAGAATACATGCAGGTTTTATAAATGATTTACAAAATAGACACAAGTACGTGAAACTACATTATATGGTTTAATTATCGAAATCGAATATGCCCCTTTTTATTAAGTCTGGTAATCTAAGAATTAGGGAACAGACACCCTAATTGACGCGAATCCTAAAGATAGATCTATTGGGCCTAACAAACCCCATCCAAAGTACCAGATGCTTTAGTACTTCGAAATTTATATCATATCCGAAGGGTGTCCCGGAATGATGGGGATATTCTTATATATATGCATCTTGTTAATGTCGGTTACCAGGTGTTCACCATATGAATGATTTTTATCTCTATGTATGGGATGTGTATTGAAATATGAAATCTTGTGGTCTATTGTTACGATTTGATATATATAGGTTAAACCTATAACTCACCAACATTTTTGTTGACGTTTAAAGAATGTTTATTCTCAGGTGAATACTAAGAGCTTCCGCTGTTGCATACTAAAATAAGGACAAGATTTGGAGTCCATGTTTGTATGATATTGTGTAAAAACTGCATTCAAGAAACTGATTTCGATGTAACATATTTGTATTGTAAACCATTATGTAATGGTCGTGTGTAAACAGGATATTTTAGATTATCATTATTTGATAATCTACGTAAAGCTTTTTAAACCTTTATTTATGAAATAAAGGTTATGGTTTGTTTTAAAAATGAATGCAGTCTTTGAAAAACGTCTCATATAGAGGTCAAAACCTCGCAACGAAATCAATTAATATGGAACGTTTTTAATCAATAAGAACGGGATATTTCAGTTGGTATCAGAGCGTTGGTCTTAGAGAACCAGAATTTTGCATTAGTGTGTCTTATCGAGTTTGTTAGGATGCATTAGTGAGTCTGGACTTCGACCGTGTTTACTTGAAAAATGATTGCTTAACAAATTTTGTTGGAAACTATATATTTTTAACATGTGAATATTATGTGATATATTAATCTCTTAACGCGTTTGATATTATGTGATAGATTTCTACCTCTAGAACAAGTCCCATTGACTCACCTAATAATAATGAAGAGTCAAATGTAAATTGGAATGATTCGTGGACTGATTCACAAGTTCTCGAAGAGGAACCGGAAGAAGAGTCGGAACCAGAAGAAGAATCGGAACCGGAAGAAGAATCGGAACCGGATGAAGAAATAGAACCGGTGGGGGAAATAATAAAACGGTTAAGTAAAAGAAAATCCTCAACCAACCGACCAAGGTTAATTATGGTCAATGGTGTTTCCGCTAAGGAAGCAAAATATTGGGAGGATTATCAATTCTCCGATGAATCAGATTCTGACGAGAATTCCGATGATGTTATAGAAATTACCCCAACTGAATTTAAAAAGGCAAAAGAAAATAATAAGGGAAAGGACATAAAAATAGAGAAATCTAATTCCAACCCCGATGAACTTTATATGTATCGTCAACCCCCGAAGTCCTTAAGTTGTAACAATGACCCGGGAACCTCTAAACCACCAGGTTTTTCTAAACCAATGTGGACAACGACGGCTCGTATTAGGGGAACATCATATATCTCTAGAAACTTGGCAAAACGAACCAAAACCGAACAAGAAGGAACGAGCGAGTCGGAATAAGATAGTTGTATTCGTGTGGTGTAATATATGTAATATAGTGTGCTTATGCTTTATGATATATGTAAAAATGTTTGTATTAATAAGTATTTTTTTTATGAATCTAACTCTTGTCTATTTTACAGTATAAAAACACAAAATGGATAGACAACCCAATATTTTAAGAGACCTACCCGGAGACATGATTGATGAAATCTTGTCTAGAGTCGGTCAGAATTCCTCGGCACAACTATTTAAGGCGAGATCAGTTTGTAAGACATTCGAAGAACGTTCTAAGAATGCCTTGGTTTATAAAAGGCTTTCATTCGAAAGATGGGGGATATCACATTGGGAAATCCATAAGTTACGATGTGTTTACTTTGACGCATATATTGCGGGGAACCCAAATGCTATTTTACGCAACGGGTTAAGAAATTATTTTGACTCAGTATATCCGAATATAGGACTTCGTGATTTAGAAAAAACGGCTAACATGCAACATAAAGAAGCATGTTATGCTTACGGGTTAGTAATGTTCGCTTCTCACCAAAGTGAGAACAAGAACATCGGGCTACAACTATTAAACAAAACGTTCCTACAAGTGACGGACTCGGTAATTGGGGTAAGAAATGAGGTTTTTAGGTTATTACGAGACTGTTGGTCATTACGTAACCCTCGTCCCTTTGACGACGTTACAACACGCTGTCTTATCAACGGCCATAACGGTTATGTTCCACAAGACCAAGGATGGGAAGTAGTCCTAGTAAAACCAGAATGCATGACTTGTTTCTGGACGTATGAATTACGTGTCTTTATTGCCTTTGCTGAACGACTTGTGTACTAGCTAGAATTATCTTCACAACTATCTTGTATAAAATTTATTGTGTGCTATATTTCATGCTATATGTAAAATAAGCGGTATTGTAAGTTTGTAAAATATTGTGTAAAAGTTTGAACGCGAAATATTATTATAATCAGTTTTTCATATAGAATTGTAGTAGTTGAATTGTATATTAGCTACTAAGTATGAACTTAACGGGTAGGTACTACCCGAATTTAAACTTATAAAACGCTAATATGAAGAAAAAGCTTCTATAAATGAGTTCATATTATGCTACGAAATACTATTAACTACTCTTAATATTCTGTATGATTAACTTGTTCCATTTGACTATTTTGAAGGAAATGGCACCGACTACTCGACACACCGTGAATATGAATGAAGAGGAATTCCGTACTTTTCTAGCTTCAAACATAGCCGCAGTACAGGCTGCGCTACATACCAACAATAACCTTGGATCTGGCAGTACAGGAAATCGTGTAGGATGCACCTACAAAGAATTCACTGCCTGCAAACCTTTGGAATTTGATGGAACCGAAGGACCGATCGGATTGAAACGGTGGACCGAGAAGGTCGAATCGGTGTTTGCCATAAGTAAGTGTACTGAAGAGGACAAAGTGAAGTACGCTACGCTTACCTTCACAGGTTCTGCGTTAACATGGTGGAATACCTATCTAGAGCAAGTGGGACAAGATGATGCGTACGCACTACCGTGGTCAGCATTCAAGCACTTGATGAACGAGAAGTACCGTCCCAGAACCGAGGTCAATAAGCTCAAGACAGAACTTAGAGGGTTACGAACCCAAGGATTTGATATTACCACGTACGAAAGACGATTCACAGAATTGTGCCTATTGTGTCCGGGAGCATTCGAAGATGAGGAAGAGAAGATCGACGCGTTTGTGAAAGGATTACCGGAAAGAATCCAAGAAGATATAAGTTCACACGAGCCCGCCTCCATACAACAGGCATGTAGAATGGCTCACAAACTAGTGAACCAGATTGAAGAAAGAATTAAAGAACAGACTGCTGAAGAGGCCAATGTGAAGCAAGTCAAAAGAAAGTGGGAGGAAAACGGTGATAAGAATCACCAATACAACAACAACAGCAATTACAACAATAATCACAACAATTATCCCAACAATCGCAACATCAATCACAACTACAACAAACGGCCCAACAACAACAACAACAACAACAACAGCAACTACAACAATCATCCCAACAACAATAATAACCGCAACAACAACAACAATCAGAAGCAGCTATGCCAAAGGTGTGAAAAGTATCACTCGGGGTTCTGCACCAAATTTTGCAACAAGTGTAAAAGAAATGGTCATAGCGCGGTGAAGTGTGAGGTCTACGGACCAGGGGTTAATAGAACGAAAGGAACAAATGGTGTCGGAACGAGTAATGGCGGAGCAAGTAGTGTCGGAGCAAGTTATGCCAATGTAGTTTGTTATAAATGTGGAAAACCGGGCCACATTATTAGAAATTGCCCGAACCAGGAGAACACGAATGGACAAGGCCGCGGAAGAGTTTTCAATATTAATGCAGCAGAGGCACAGGAAGACCCGGAGCTTGTTACGGGTACGTTTCTTATTGACAATAAATCTGCTTACGTTTTATTTGATTCGGGTGCGGATAGAAGCTATATGAGTAGAGATTTTTGTGCTAAATTAAGTTGTCCATTGACGCCTTTGGATAGTAAATTTTTACTCGAATTAGCAAATGGTAAATTAATTTCAGCAGATAATATATGTCGGAATCGAGAAATTAAACTGGTTAGTGAAACATTTAAGATTGATTTGATACCAGTAGAGTTAGGGAGTTTTGATGTGATAATCGGTATGGACTGGTTGAAAGAAGTGAAAGCAGAGATCGTTTGTTACAAAAATGCAATTCGCATTATACGAGAAAAAGGAAAACCCTTAATGGTGTACGGAGAAAAGGG
This sequence comes from Rutidosis leptorrhynchoides, assembly GCF_046630445.1. Classification (NCBI taxonomy): domain Eukaryota; kingdom Viridiplantae; phylum Streptophyta; class Magnoliopsida; order Asterales; family Asteraceae; genus Rutidosis; species Rutidosis leptorrhynchoides. The sequence goes on along the minus strand of NC_092338.1, from coordinate 401,659,601 downwards.
CAACACGAAACTACATCTTATTAGTAATTTGAAGGCACAAAAACTAATAAGAAAAGGTTGCTATGCTGTTCTAGTACACGTCGAGAAAGTACAAACTGAAGAAAAGAGCATCAATGATGTTCCCATTGCAAAAGAATTTCCCGATGTATTTCCGAAAGAATTACCGGGATTACCCCCACATCGATCCGTTGAATTTCAAATAGATCTTGTACCAGGAGCTGCACCAATAGCTCGTGCTCCTTACAGACTCGCACCCAGCGAGATGAAAGAACTACAAAGCCAATTACAAGAACTTTTAGAGCGTGGTTTCATTCGACCAAGCACATCACCGTGGGGAGCTCCTGTTTTGTTTGTCAAGAAGAAAGATGGTACATTCAGGTTGTGTATCGACTACCGAGAGTTGAACAAACTTACCATCAAGAACCGCTACCCACTACCGAGAATCAATGACTTATTTGATCAACTACAAGGCTCGTCTGTTTATTCAAAGATTGACTTACGTTCCGGGTATCATCAAATGCGGGTGAAAGAAGATGATATTCCAAAGACTGCTTTCAGAACACGTTACGGTCATTACGAGTTTATGGTCATGCCGTTTGGTTTAACTAATGCACCAGCTGTGTTCATGGACCTTATGAACCGAGTGTGTGGACCATACCTTGACAAGTTTGTCATTGTTTTCATTGATGACATACTTATTTACTCAAAGAATGACCAAGAACACGGTGAACATTTGAGAAAGGTGTTAGAAGTATTGAGGAAGGAAGAATTGTACGCTAAGTTTTCAAAGTGTGCATTTTGGTTGGAAGAAGTTCAATTCCTCGGTCACATAGTGAACAAAGAAGGTATTAAGGTGGATCCGGCAAAGATAGAAACTGTTGAAAAGTGGAAAACCCCGAAAACTCCGAAACACATACGCCAGTTTTTAGGACTAGCTGGTTACTACAGAAGGTTCATCCAAGACTTTTCCAGAATAGCAAAACCCTTGACTGCATTAAAGCATAAAGGGAAGAAATTTGAATGGAATGATGAACAAGAGAAAGCATTTCAGTTATTGAAGAAAAAGCTAACTACGGCACCTATATTGTCATTGCCTGAAGGGAATGATGATTTTGTGATTTATTGTGATGCATCAAAGCAAGGTCTCGGTTGTGTATTAATGCAACGAACGAAGGTGATTGCTTATGCGTCTAGACAATTGAAGATTCAAGAGCAAAATTATACGACGCATGATTTGGAATTAGGCGCGGTTGTTTTTGCATTAAAGACTTGGAGGCACTACTTATATAGGGTCAAAAGTATTATATATACCGACCACAAAAGTCTTCAACACATATTTAATCAGAAACAACTGAATATGAGGCAGCGTAGGTGGATTGAATTGTTGAATGATTACGACTTTGAGATTCGTTACCACCCGGGGAAGGCAAATGTGGTAGCCGATGCCTTGAGCAGGAACGACAGAGAACCCATTCGAGTAAAATCTATGAATATAATGATTCATAATAACCTTACTACTCAAATAAAGGACGCGCAACAAGGAGTTTTAAAAGAGGGAAATTTAAAGGATGAAATACCCAAAGGATTGGAGAAACATCTTAATATTCGGGAAGACGGAACCCGGTATAGGGCTGAAAGGATTTGGGTACCAAAATTTGGAGATATGAAAGAAATGGTACTTAGAGAAGCTCATAAAACCAGATACTCAATACATCCTGGAACGGGGAAGATGTACAAGGATCTCAGGAAATATTTTTGGTGACCGGGTATGAAAGCCGATGTTGCTAAATACGTAGGAGAATGTTTGACGTGTTCTAAGGTCAAAGCTGAGCATCAGAAACCATCAGGTCTACTTCAACAACCCGAAATCCCGGAATGGAAATGGGAAAACATTACCATGGATTTCATCACTAAATTGCCAAGGACTGCAAGTGGTTTTGATACTATTTGGGTAATAGTTGATCGTCTCACCAAATCAGCACACTTCCTGCCAATAAGAGAAGATGACAAGATGGAGAAGTTAGCACGACTGTATTTGAAGGAAGTTGTCTCCAGACATGGAATACCAATCTCTATTATCTCTGATAGGGATGGCAGATTTATTTCAAGATTCTGGCAGACATTACAGCAAGCATTAGGAACTCGTCTAGACATGAGTACTGCCTATCATCCACAAACTGATGGGCAGAGCGAAAGGACGATACAAACGCTTGAAGACATGCTACGAGCATGTGTTATTGATTTCGGAAACAGTTGGGATCGACATCTACCGTTAGCAGAATTTTCCTACAACAACAGCTACTATTCAAGCATTGAGATGGCGCCGTTTGAAGCACTTTATGGTAGAAAGTGCAGGTCTCCGATTTGTTGGAGTGAAGTGGGGGATAGATAGATTACGGGTCCGGAGAATATACAAGAAACTACCGAGAAGATCATCCAAATTCAACAACGGTTGAAAACCGCCCAAAGTCGACAAAAGAGCTACGCTGACATTAAAAGAAAAGATATAGAATTTGAAATTGGAGAGATGGTCATGCTTAAAGTTGCACCTTGGAAAGGCGTTTTTCGATTTGGTAAACGAGGGAAATTAAATCCAAGGTATATTGGACCATTCAAGATTATTGATCGTGTCGGACCAGTAGCTTACCGACTTGAGTTACCTCAACAACTCGCGGCTGTACATAACACTTTCCACGTCTCGAATTTGAAGAAATGTTTTGCTAAAGAAGATCTCACTATTCCATTAGATGAAATCCAAATCAACGAAAAACTTCAATTTATCGAAGAACCCGTCGAAATAATGGATCGTGAGGTTAAAAGACTTAAGCAAAACAAGATACCAATTGTTAAGGTTCGATGGAATGCTCGTAGAGGACCTGAATTCACCTGGGAGCATGAAGATCAGATGAAGAAGAAATACCCGCATCTATTTCCAGAAGATTCGTCAACACCTTCAACAGCTTAAAATTTCGGGATGAAATTTATTTAACGAGTAGGTACTGTAGTGACCCGAACTTTTCCATGTTTATATATATTAATTGAGATTGATATTTACATGATTAAATATTTCCAACATGTTAAGCAATCAAACTTGTTAAGACTTGAAGTCGGTAGAATAAGTTCCACGAATTAGAGTAGACTTCCCCACACTTAACTTATTCTTCATGTCGTTTTTACAAGTTTTAACGTTCGTGACGGTCAACTTGGGTGGTCAATTGTCTATATGAAACATATTTCAAAAGAAACGCGCTTCTTGATTTAGGTCAGGAAGTTGTCGTCCAGACCAGCTGTAGGTTGACGAAAAATCTAGAAAAGTCATCTCTAAAATCAGCAGGAAATCCACGGACCTCAGCATCAAACAGGGTCGCCAAGTGGTCAGATTTATCCTAACCATGAGAAGGATTTATCTCGTACAATGGGGGGCACCGTGCAAATTAGCTTGATAAGACTAATGAATCAGATCCCCAGAAAGGATAATCTCCTTAAAGATTAAAAATCAGCTTTTAAGACTGATATTACTCAATCCTTGAGATTGACCTTAAAGATTGAGAATTTAAACTCATGGAATTCAATGATATATAAACTCGGGCTTGAACGAGAAAATATTTTGATCAAAATTACAAACCGATTTGTTTTCTGAAAACCCATTTTTAATGCGTTCATTACCATTGAACGTAAAATCCTAGGAATTCACCTGGAATTCATTAGGTCACCTGAACCAAATCGGGTGTCAACCGTAAGAACGGTGGTTGCATAGCTTGGTCGAAGACAGGACCTTGTGCCAGACCGAAAAATTATAAGGATGATCTTTACTATTGCTCCTACAAAGGATAGTAATAGCATCCGACACGTTTTTGGACCATAATCAAATGCATGTCATTAGACATTGCCTTAACAGTTTTTGTTCATCGCTTTCTTTTACAACCGGACGGTAGTTTGCCGAAAGGTAATATACGGGACAGGTAAACTAGACGTGTTGCTTTCCTAATACAAGGTTAGCAAATGGGTAACACAAAACCACAAGTGTTGAGCTAAAATTTTCAAATCTGAAACCCACACAACCCACAAAAATATTTTGCAAACACCGGTGAAGGGTTATTCCGGAAAACTTATCTAGGGTAAAAGCTAGATTGAATTTTCAAAAGATCAAATATTTTCATAAAGATCCAATTTCCTTAAGGATCTACATTTTCATAGTCATGTGGGACTGTAAACCGCCTTTCAAATGTGCACTTTGCTTTGGAAACCGAAAGTAAATCGGCTATTTGATTGCAAGTGTCGTTGACCTAAACCCGAGGCAACTGTGGATGACACACCCACCTTTAACCATGGTTCTATCGTTACTATCATTGTTTATACCACCATATCAAAATCACTGATGTACAAAGTGTGATGAATAAAAAAGTGATTCATGTATGTTTTTATTTCAAGTTCTGTATTGCTTGAGGACAAGCAACGCTCAAGTGTGGGGATGTTTGATAAGGCTAAAAAGGAACATATATTTCATAGCAATATCCCTCCTAAATAATAGGTTTTCATATGTAATTGTATTATATTTTCATTGTAATTGTTTAAATAAATAAGTGCGAAGACAAAAGGCGAAAACGAAGATTTGAAGACACAAACGTCCAAAAAGCTCAAATGTTCAAGATACAATTCAAAAGGTTCAATTTATTGATGAAAAACGTCTAAAAATGACAAGAGTACAAGTTACAAAACGCAAAGTACAAGATATTAAATTGTACGCAAGGACGTTCGAAAATCCGGAACCGGGACATGAGTCAACTATCAACGCCCGACGCAACAGACCAAAAATTACAAGTCAACTATGCACAAGAATATAATATAATATTTAAATAATTATATAAATTATTTATATATTATATATATTTAAAAATTATGTCGACAAGCTATGAGACAAATGATCCTGAGCTGGATTTTCAAACTCCGCGACTCGCGGAGTTTGAAGGCTAAAAACTCCACGAATCGCGGAGCTGTCAGAAATCAAAACTCCTATAAAAGGTCACGAATTCTGCGAGTAAAAATAATAATAATAATAATAATACTCCCTAGTATAATATAAATAAATATAATATATATATATATATATATATATATATATATATATATATATATATATATATATATATATATATATATATAATATAGATTAGTGTTATATTAGATTAGTTCGGGTTATGTAAAGGTTATTTTACGGGTTTTTAAAGTCGGAGCTCTGTCCGTGTACTACTACGCGATAAATAATCAATGTAAGCTATGTTCTCCTTTTTAAATTAATGTCTCGTACTTAAGTTATTATTATGCTTATTTGAGCCGAAGTAATCATGATGTTGAGCTAAATATTAAAGACGGGGTAATTGGATTTTGTACCATAATTAGGGTTTGGACAAAAGAACGACACTTGTGGAAATTAGACTATGGGCTATTAATGGGCTTTATATTAAATTAACGATACCTCGTTAATTTAATATAAAGGTTATGATTTGACGTATCTATATATAACCACATACGCTTAATTGGACACGATGGGCGGGATATTTATAAGTACGAATTATTGTTAATTTGACCGGACACGGGGATGGATTAATAGTCAATGGACTCATTAAAACAGGGGTGGATTACATTTAAGGGTAATTGGTGTAATTGTTAACAAAGTATTAAAACCTTGGTTTACACACAGTCGATAACCTGGTGTATTCATTAAGCAAAGTATTAAGACCTTGTTACAGTTCGAATCCCCAGTTAGTTGGAATATTTGACTTTGGGTATAAGGTTAAATTTGCTGAGCAGTTTATAATTATGACCGATGAACTATTATGGACAAAAACCAGATAGGTTTCAAATACATCCAGGACAAAGGACAATTAACCCAGGACAATAAATTAAAATCAAAACGTCAAACATCATGGTTACGGAAGTTTAAATAAGCATAATATATTTTATTTCATATTTCCTCGTACTTTTATTTATTGTCATTTTAATTATTGTTATTTATTTTATATTGTTAGTTAAATATCGTCATTTACTATACGCTTCGCTTAAAATATAAAATCGATAAACCGGTCATTAAACGGTAAACTCCCCTTTTATATATTATTATATATAATTATATATATTTTGTACAAATATAGTTAATTAAAATATAGTGTGAAATAAGCCAGCTCCCTGTGGAACGAACCGGACTTACTAAAAACTATACTACTCTACGATTAGGTACACTGCCTATAGTGTTGTAGCAAGGTTTAGGTATATCCCATCTGTAAATAAATAATTAAAACTTGTGTAATTTGTAACGCATTTCGTAGTAAAAATATTTAGTATTTCACGTACACCTCGCACGACATCAAGTTTTGCCGCTGCCGGGGAACTCGGCGAAACGCTATATTTTTAATATATATTTGTATAAATATATTTTTAGAAAAACAATATAAAAAAAAAAAAAAAAAAAACGTTTTACATTCTCCGCGACTTGCGGAGTTTTAAGGCAAATGGAACCGCGACTCGCGGAGCCACCCTGTCTGACGCGCCTGAAACCCTAAACCAGCATTTATTAAGGTATATTATTATTTATTATTATTAATAAACCCTAAATTAGTTAATTAATTTATTAATTAGTTTTAGTTTTATTATTATTTAGTTTATTTAGTTTAATTAGTTTTATTAAATTATAAAATTAATAGTTTTATTAAATAAATAATATAAAAATAATATTTTTATAAAAATTGTACTTTTTACAACTTTTTGTATATTTTTATATTTTGTCCCTTTTTAATCGTTTTAGCGTAATATTTGTATTTTTAGCTCATATTTAGTTTTAAACTTAGTTTTTGCCATAGTTATTTTTACTTCTAGATTTTTAGGCTTTGCCGTAAAATCCCTTAAGTGCTTTTTCTTTAGACTAAGATTTAGGTGCTTTAGAATTTTGCGACGCCGTTTTTATATTTTAGTACCTTTTTAAGTTATTACCATTTGGGATATAGTTTTTCTTTTAAGCTTTAATATTTTTAGACGCAACTTTTAATTCTTAGTTTTTAATTCCTTTTTAAGTTACGACGCGCTATTTTCTTATTTTTATTTTTCGACGTTTTTCGACGCGCATTCTTTTTCTTTCTTATTTCTCGACGCTTTAGTTTTTAGGACTTAGAAATTTTCTCTATTTCTTATCTAATATCTCAAACAGAAAGAAAAATTATTTAAGTGGTTAAATTAATGGACGTTGACAATTTTCTGCTTCGTAGTAATAGTTGGATTTGTTAGTGGCTGAGTTGTGAGCTTCCGATTTAAAGGGTTCTGGCTCCCTGCTGCATCTTTTGGCTATTCGAAACGTGGGCAAAAGCAGAAAAGTCTATTAATTGGACAACTTATATAAGTTTTTCTATTTTTATAACTAATAGGATAATTAGTAAATGCACCACATTGTAGCTAAAATTTGACCATCTCAATAAAATGGAAAATTTTAAAAACAAGGCTATGGAAACTCTTTTTGATATCCAAAATCAATTAAATCAATACTCTCAAACGAGTGTTGATGACAATTCGTTCGGTCAATCTTGGATCACGAATGACGAAACAATAACTGGTTGTGAAATCTGTGGAGATTATCACTCAACATGGGAATGTTATTATTACGTTCCTATGGAAAATTACGCACCCACGGAACCTGAATGGAATGATTATGAAGAATACAATTCAAATTGGGATTATTCCCAAGAATATATCCAAACTCAACAACCAGTAGACGAGGAAAATTACGTGTCTGAAAATTTATTAGACCATATGAAAATCAAACTCGAAGAACTCAATGCTCAAAATGAACAAATGAGAGAGTTTGTAAACTGGCAAGCTGAAACTATATCAGACTACACACCTGTTGATCTGAGGAGTATTGTGCAAGAAAATCTCATATCATCGAATTTTGATGAATTCGAGAGCTCCGAAATCACCAACTATCCCGATGATACTTTTTATTCAGTCTTACCAATTTCACAACATATCGACACATTAGCCTCTACCGACGAAATCATCGATCCATCAATGGATAAAGAAGAAGTAAGGGTAACAAATTTTTACTCTTGGGAAAACGATAACGTTGAAAATTTTACCCCCGAGACCAAAATGGAGGGACTGATAAGTACCGTTAATGAAGAAGAATCTACTCCAATCCCGAAATTCACCATTCCACAACCTTCCAACCCAATATTCTCAATAGACGAGTCATCTACCGAAGATGAACTACGAGCTGTAATAGATAATGACACCTCGGATTTCACCCAATTGGGTAATAGAGGTGAAAACTTTGATCTTGAGAATAAAAGGAAGGAAACGTTAGAAATTGTCCACCCTATAATATGTATGTCGGTGTATATCGATCCATTTGACCAAAAACCAGAAAAGAGACATATCCATTTACTAAAAGCTACACTTAAAAAAGAATGAAGTAGTGACAATCGGGCGAGTCTAAACTTTAAACCCATTGATATATTATACACCACCCGAGATGTAAATAACTGGCTCACTACTCTAATTCGTGGAACTTATTCTACCGACTTCACATGTCGTCAGCTAAGTGTGGGGAAGTCTAACCCCACTTAACGTTAAATTAGGGGTTCGGGTTAGTGCATAACTCGTTAATAAAAATGCATGATAATTTAGGGTAAAATACTTATATTCAAAGATTAGCAAACAGTTCAGAAAAGCAACCATTTTTGAAAAAAAGCATGTGTGATAAAACAAGAAGGAATAAACGATGAGGTGCACCATCTATCATCCTGCAATTTTATGGTATCTTTAACTACTTTCTACACTAATCACCCTCATGAATTTATAATTATAGTCTGATTTCATGCAAATGAGGGCATTGCATGATCTTAAGTGTGGGGAAGGGTTATAAATTCTCTCGGGTTTACACTTGGTTTATTTGCCAAAATTTGTGAAAATTTGAAAAATTTTCAACTAAATGAAGTCAAAATCATGTTTATACATATTTATGAACGATGAAAACTAGGTGTTAATACCGAAATTATCGTTACCTCGGAAAGGACATAAATTGAGAAACACCCTAAAACGATTGAATTCATTTAAAATGGAATAAAGGAGAATAAAAAGGCAAAGAAAGAAACTAAGTGTGGGGAGAATGTGCCAAGTTATTCAATTAAAAACTATCTATCACATGTTTCTGTAAAGTTTATTGCAGGTGCTTTTGTTTTGGACTAAATTAACTATTTTACCCGATGAAAGAAAAGAAAAGATGGATCTACACGATGAATCAATTCCATCATTAAAAGGAAGTAAAGTCTTCCGAAAAGAAACGCGCTTCTTGATTTAGGTCAGGAAGTTGTCGTCCAGACCAGCTTTAGGTTGACGAAAAATCTAGAAAAGTCATCTCTAAAATCAGCAGGAAATCCACGGACCTCAGCATCAAATAGGGTCACCAAGTGGTCAGATTTATCCTAACCATGAGAAGGATTTATCTCGTACAATGGGGGGCACCGTGCAAATTAGCTTGATAAGACTAATGAATCAGATCCCCAGAAAGGATAATCTCCTTAAAGATTAAAAATCAGCTTTTAAGACTGATATTACTCAATCCTTGAGATTGACCTTAAAGATTGAGAATTTAAACTCATGGAATTCAATGATATCTAAACTCGAGCTTGAACGAGAAAATATTTTGATCAAAATTACAAACCGATTTGTTTTCTGAAAACCCATTTTTAATGCGTTCATTACCATTGAACGTAAAATCCTAGGAATTCACCTGGAATTCATTAGGTCACCTGAACCAAATCGGGTGTCAACCGTAAGAACGGTGGTTGCATAGCTTGGTCGAAGATAGGACCTTGTGCCAGACTGAAAAATTATAAGGATGATCTTTACTATTCCTCCTACAAAGGATAGTAATAGCATCCGACACGTTTTTGGGCCATAATCAAATGCATGTCATTAGACATTGCCTTAACAGTTTCTTGTTCATCGCTTTCTTTTACAACCGGACGGTAGTTTGCCGAAAGGTAATATACGGGACAAGTAAACTAGACGTGTTGCTTTCCTAATACAAGGTTAGCAAGTGGGTAACACAAAACCACAAGTGTTGAGCTAAAATTTTCAAATCTGAAACCCACACAACCCACAAAAATATTTTGCAAACACCGGTGAAGGGTTATTCCGGAAAACTTATCTAGGGTAAAAGCTAGATTGAATTTTCAAAAGATCAAATATTTTCATAAAGATCCAATTTCCTTAAGGATCTACATTTTCATAGTCATGTGGGACTGTAAACCGCCTTTCAAATGTGCACTTTGCTTTGGAAACCGAAAGTAAATCGGCTATTTGATTGCAAGTGTCGTTGACCTAAACCCGAGGCAACTGTGGATGACACACCCACCTTTAACCATGGTTCTATCGTTACTATCATTGTTTATACCACCATATCAAAATCACTGATGTACAAAGTGTGATGAATAAAAAAGTGATTCATGTATGTTTTTATTTCAAGTTCTGTATTGCTTGAGGACAAGCAACGCTCAAGTGTGGGGATGTTTGATAAGGCTAAAAAGGAACATATATTTCATAGCAATATCCCTCCTAAATAATAGGTTTTCATATGTAATTGTATTATATTTTCATTGTAATTGTTTAAATAAATAAGTGCGAAGACAAAAGGCGAAAACGAAGATTTGAAGACACAAACGTCCAAAAAGCTCAAATGTTCAAGATACAATTCAAAAGGTTCAATTTATTGATGAAAAACGTCTAAAAATGACAAGAGTACAAGTTACAAAACGCAAAGTACAAGATATTAAATTGTACGCAAGGACGTTCGAAAATCCGGAACCGGGACATGAGTCAACTATCAACGCCCGACGCAACGGACCAAAAATTAAAAGTCAACTATGCACAAGAATATAATATAATATTTAAATAATTATATAAATTATTTATATATTATATATATTTAAAAATTATGTCGACAAGCTATGAGACAAATGATCCTGAGCTGGATTTTCAAACTCCGCGACTCGCGGAGTTTGAAGGCTAAAAACTCCACGACTCGCGGAGCTGTCAGAAATCAAAACTCCTATAAAAGGTCACGAATTCTGCGAGTAAAAAAAATAATAATAATAATAATAATACTCCCTAGTATAATATAAATAAATATAATATATATATATATATATATATATATATATATATATATATATATATAATATAGATTAGTGTTATATTAGATTAGTTCGGGTTATGTAAAGGTTATTTTACGGGTTTTTAAAGTCGGAGCTCTGTCCGTGTACTACTACGCGATAAATAATCAATGTAAGCTATGTTCTCCTTTTTAAATTAATGTCTCGTACTTAAGTTATTATTATGCTTATTTGAGCCGAAGTAATCATGATGTTGAGCTAAATATTAAAGACGGGGTAATTGGATTTTGTACCATAATTGGGGTTTGGACAAAAGAATGACACTTGTGGAAATTAGACTATGGGCTATTAATGGGCTTTATATTAAATTAACGATACCTCGTTAATTTAATATAAAGGTTATGATTTGACGTATCTATATATAACCACATACGCTTAATCGGACACGATGGGCGGGATATTTATAAGTACGAATTATTGTTCATTTGACCGGACACGGGGATGGATTAATAGTCAATGGACTCATTAAAACAGGGGTGGATTACATTTAAGGGTAATTGGTGTAATTGTTAACAAAGTATTAAAACCTTGGTTTACACACAGTCGATAACCTGGTGTATTCATTAAGCAAAGTATTAAGACCTTGTTACAGTTCGAATCCCCAGTTAGTTGGAATATTTGACTTCGGGTATAAGGTTAAATTTGCCGAGCAGTTTATAATTATGACCGATGAACTATTATGGACAAAAACCAGATAGGTTTCAAATACATCCAGGACAAAGGACAATTAACCCAGGACAATAAATTAAAATCAAAACGTCAAACATCATGGTTACGGAAGTTTAAATAAGCATAATATATTTTATTTCATATTTCCTCGTACTTTTATTTATTGTCATTTTAATTATTGTTATTTATTTTATATTGTTAGTTAAATATCATCATTTACTATACGCTTCGCTTAAAATATAAAATCGACAAACCGGTCATTAAACGGTAAACTCCCCTTTTATATATTATTATATATAATTATATATATTTTGTACAAATATAGTTAATTAAAATATAGTGTGAAATAAGCCAGCTCCCTGTGAAACGAACCGGACTTACTAAAAACTATACTACTCTACGATTAGGTACACTGCCTATAGTGTTGTAGCAAGGTTTAGGTATATCCCATCTGTAAATAAATAATTAAAACTTGTGTAATTTGTAACGCATTTCGTAGTAAAAATATTTAGTATTTCACGTACACCTCGCACGACATCAGTCTCATATAGAGGTCAAAACCTCGCAACGAAATCAATTAATATGGAACGTTTTTAATCAATAAGAACGGGACATTTCACGCACTGGCCAAGGTCACGCAATTGCTCAACCAGACATTAATGCGCCAGATTATGAAATCAAATGACAAATCTTACACATGGTAACTAATCAATGCCAATTTAGTGGTGCGCCGAAGGAAGATCCAAACGAAAATCTTCGTACCTTTAATAGGATCTATACACTATTCAAAATCAGAGAAGTAGAGGATGAACAGATATATCTCATGTTATTTCCCTGGACTTTAAAGAGAGAAGCCAAAGATTGATTAGAATCGTTACCTGAAGGGGCAATTGATACATGGGACGTTTTAGTTGAAAAATTTCTTAAACAATTCTTTCCGGCATCTAAAGCCGTGAGACTTCAAAGAGAAATTGTTACGTTCACACAAAAGCCAAATGAAACTCTATATGAGGCGTGGACAAGATTTGGAAAATTGTTAAGAGTATGTCCGCAACATGGTTTAGACACTTGTCAAATAGTACAAATATTCTACCAAGGATGCGACATCACTACACGAAAAGACATCGATATAGCAGCTGGTGGTTCCATTATGAAGAAAACCGCAACTGACGCTTACAAAATTATTGATAACACTGCTTCCCACTCACATGAGTGGTACCAAGAAAAATATATCGTTAGATCATCTAAAGCAGCTAGAGCCGATTCTAGCCATGACTTTGATTCCATTTCTGCAAAGATAGATGCTGTCGAGAGACGAATGAAAAAGATGACTAAGGATATTCACTCAATACGAATTAGTTGCGAGCAGTGTGGAGGACCACATTTGACAAAAGATTGTCTCAGTATTGAACCAACAATGGAACAAAGAGAGAATGTTTCATACATGAACCAAAGGCCTGGAAATAATTATCAGAATAATTATCAACCGCCAAGACCAATCTACAATCAAAACCAGAATTATAATCGAAATGTTCCATACAACAACCAACAAGGTCCTAGCAATCAACAAGTATCCAATAATACTTACAATCAGCAAAGACCTATTTTTCAAAACAAACCACCACAAACCGATGATAAAAAGCCAAATTTAGAAGATATGATGTCGAAGCTAGTTGAATCTCAAACTCAGTTTTTCACATCTTAGAAACAAACTAATGAACAAAATGCTCAAGCATTTAGAAATCAACAAGCTTCTATTCAAAATTTGGAACAAGAAGTAAGCAACCTAGCAAGGTTAATAGGTGAAAGAAAACCGGGAAGTCTACCTAGCGATACAAATGCTAACCCCCGGAATGAAACAGCTAAATCCATTACCACAAGAAGTGGTATTACACTTAAACCACCTGAAATACCTGTAATTTCTGATGACGCTATTCCTACTCCACAAGAACCACAGCCTGAACATGATAAGGAAACAGAATCGGTAGTTGAAAAGGTTAATGAAGATAACACAGTTAAGGCTAAACCTTATGTTAAACCATACCAACCACCATTTCCTTACCCGAGTAAAATGAGAAAAGAGAGATTTGAAGCCGAGCAATCCAAATTCTTGGATATGTTTAAACAAATAAATGTAAATCTTCCTTTCATTGATGTGATTTCAGGAATGCCTAGATATGCTAAATTTCTGAAAGATCTAATCACAAATAGAAAGAAAATGGAAGAACTCTCGGCTGTTACTATAAATGCTAATTGTTCTGCAGTACTGTTGAATAAGACACCAGAAAAATTATCAGATCCGGGAAGTTTCACGATTTCATGTTTTCTGGGTAGTCTTAGTTCAATAGAAGCATTGGCAGACTTAGGTGCTAGTATAAATTTAATGCCATATTCACTATACGCTAAACTAGACCTTGGAGAATTGAAACCAACACGAATAAGCATACAACTAGCCGATCGATCAGTAAAATATCCTAGAGGGATAATGGAGAACATGCTAGTTAAAGTTGGTACTTTAGTATTTCCAGTAGATTTTGTTATTCTGGACATGGAAGAAGATTCTTGAGTTCCTCTCATATTAGGAAGGCCATTCTTAAACACGGCTAAAGCAATAATAGACGTGTTCGGTAAGAAGCTGACCCTAAGTATAGAGGACGAGAGTGTTACCTTTTCAGTTGATAGAGCCATGCAACAACCGCAATCTGCAGATGATACATGTTATTATATTCAAACTATAGATTCCCATGCAGAATTGTTAGAAGAATTTCCAGAATTACAAGGAACAGGAGAATGTTCTTTAGGAGAAGGAACTGAACCAATTGATGAAACTGAAATGTTAGATACACTTATGGCTAATGGATATGAACCAACAACAGAAGAAATTCAAATGCTAAAAGAAGAAGACAGATATCGATATAAATCATCGATAGAAGAACCACCGACATTAGAGTTAAAGCCACTTCTAAACCATTTGGAATACGCTTATTTACATGGTAAATCTGAATTACCAGTAATAATAACGTCTTCTCTTACTGAAAATGAAAAATCTCAACTTATTTATGTGCTAAAAGCTCATAAACCAGCTATTGCATGGAAGATTCATGATATTAAAGGCATAAGTCCTTCGTATTGCACACATAAAATCCTTATGGAAGAAGGTCATAAAACGTATGTGCAACGCCAACGAAGACTAAATCCTAATATGCAAGATGTTGTTAAGAAAGAAATAATTAAACTGCTAGATGCAGGTTTAATTTATCCAATCTCTGATAGTCCATGGGTAAGCCCAGTTCAATGCGTACCTAAGAAGGGTGGTATGAATGTCATCACAAATGAGAAAAATGAGCTTATTCCTACTAGGACTGTAACAGGATGGCGTGTTTGTATAGATTATAGAAAATTAAATGACGCCACCAGAAAAGATCACTTTCCCTTACCTTTCATTGATCAAATGTTGGAAAGATTAGCTGGAAATAGTTACTATTGTTTTCTTGACGGTTTTTCCGGATACTTTCAAATTCCAATAGCACCCGAGGACCAAGAAAAAACCACGTTCACGTGCCCTTATGGTACTTTTACTTACAAATGCATGCCATTTGGACTTTGCAACGCCCCTGCAACCTTTCAAAGGTGCATGATGGCGATTTTTCACGACATGATAGAAGAATGCATGGAAGTTTTCATGGATGACTTTTCAGTCTTTGGTGATACTTTTGAAACATGTCTAGTTAATCTTGAACGAATGCTTATTAGATGCGAACAATCAAATCTAGTACTTAATTGGGAGAAATGTCATTTCATGGTTAAAGAAGGCATCGTTTTTGGTCATAAGATTTCAAAAGAAGGAATTGAAGTGGATAGAGCTAAAGTAGATGTAATTGCTAAACTTCCACATCCCACCAATGTTAGAGGAGTTAGGAGTTTTCTAGGGCATGTCGGTTTTTATCGACGTTTCATAAAAGATTTTTCTAAAATTGCCACTCCTATGAATAAACTCCTAGAAAAGGATACTCCATTCATCTTTTCAGATGAATGCATCAAATCTTTTAATATTCTTAAAGAAAAACTCACTAATGCGCCGATCATGATAACTCCAAATTGGAATCTACCATTTGAACTAATGTGCGATGCAAGTGATTTTGCAATGGGAGCCGTTTTAGGACAAATGATTGAAAAACGATTTCAACCTATTTATTATGCTAGTAAGACATTACAAGGAGCACAAACGAATTATACAACTATTGAAAAAGAACTGCTTGCTATTGTCTTTGCTTTTGACAAATTTCGTTCATATCTCGTTCTAGCTAAAACGGTGGTCTATACCAACCATTCTGCTCTTAGATACCTATTTTCGAAAAAAGATGCCAAACCACGATTAATCCATTAGATCTTACTCTTACAAGAGTTCGATATTGAAATCCGAGATAAAAAGAGAGCAGAAAATCTCGCCGCTGATCATCTTTCTCGTCTTAAAAATCCTGAATTAGAAGTTTTAAATGAATCGGCCATACAAGACAACTTTCCTGATGAATATCTTTTGAAGATCGATTATAATGAAATTCCATGGTTTGCAGACTATGCAAACTACTTAGTATGTGGATACCTTGAAAAAGGGTTGTCGTACCAAAAACGAAAGAAATTCTTTAGTGATATAAAACACTATTTTTGGGAAGATCCACATTTGTTTAAAAGTTGTCCCGATGGAATAATACGCCGATGTGTATTCGGAAATGAAGCTAGTCAAATCTTAAACCATTGTCACACAGGACCAATAGGAGGGCATTATGGGCCTCAACTAACAACAAGAAAAGTTTACGATGCTGGATTCTATTGGCCTACAATTTTCAAAGATGCACACCTTCTTTGCAAATCCTGTGATGCTTGTCAAAGGGCCGGAAAAATAAGTCAACGTGATGAAATGCCACAAAATGTCATTCAAGTATGTGAAGTATTTGACCTTTGGGGTATTAACTTTATGGGTCCATTTCCAAAATCTCATAATAATCTCTACATTCTCGTTGCCATTGATTATGTATCTAAATGGGCGGAAGCACAAGCTCTCCCGACTAACGATGCACGAGTTGTAGTCAACTTTTTAAAACGTCTTTTTGCTAGGTTCGGAACACCGAAAGCTTTAATAAGTGATCGGGGTACTCATTTTTGTAATAATCAACTTGAGAAAGTTCTCAAAAGATATGGAGTAACTCATAAAATCTCAACCGCTTATCATCCACAGACAAGTGGACAAGTTGAAAATACCAACCGAGCATTAAAACATATTCTAGAAAAAACTGTAGGATCAAATCCGAAGGAATGGTCCATAAAATTGGAGGATGCACTCTGGGCTTTTAGAACAGCCTACAAAACTCCAATTGGAACCACACCTGCATTTTGGGCTTTGAAGACATGTAATCTTGATTTACATGAAGCCGAACGTTTACGATTAAGTCAACTAAACGAATTAGAAGAATTAAGACATGAAGCATATAAAAATTCGCTAATCTATAAGGAAAGAACGAAGAAATGGCATGATAAAAGAATCAGAAGTTCAAAAGAATTTAAAGAAGGAGACAGAGTTCTTCTTTTCAATTCACGATTCAAGCTATTTCCTGAAAAATTGAAATCAAGATGGTCTGGACCATTTATAGTCAAAAGAATTTTCCCATACGGAACAATAGAGTTAATAAATTCAAATGAGATTGAATTTAAAGTTAATGGTCACAGAGTTAAACATTACATACATGGTCCGATGGAAGTTGACAATGAAGTCAATCATAATTTCACCACCCAAGAAAACCTTCAAAATGAAAACATAAATATGTTATCAATAACATATGAAAAATCAAAATTGAAAAATGGGGAGGATTCAAATTGGAGTGATGAAGAAGAATTTCTATACAAACCTCCCATTCCAAGAAATGAAGAAAAAGAAGTTCAAATAGAAGTGAAAGAAAAAAGAAAAGAACACCCGAAAAAGGTTAACAAACCAACTCGACTTACTAAAGTAGGAGACCCGAGTGAATTTATCATTTCTTGCTTGCTTAATGATGGTATATAATGGACTCGCAGATTTAGGAGCAAGTGCAAATATTATGCCTCTTTCTTTATACAAAAGATTAGGTATGGGTAAATTAAAACCAACCAAAATAGGTGTTCAATCATTTGACCTAACCATTAAACACCCGGTTGGAATAGCAAATAATTTACTTGTTAACGTGGGAAGTTTGACCTTTGTTGCAAACTTCATAGTTATTAATATGGAGGAAAACCTTGATATTCCTCTAATTTTAGGTCGCCCATTTTTAGCAACCACCGAGGCGTTCATTGATGTAAGAGAAGGTAGAATGACACTTAGGGATGGTGATAAATCGATCACCTTTGTGAACCGAAAGTTTAGATCTCCACCAACCAAAACTGTTAAACCAATAAAAACCCACATAAGTGTGGGGAAGATGAAGAAACACTTAATGATGATCCGATCACAAAGAACCCCGTTGATGATACAAAATTAGATGAACCCGTTTTTAACAGTTCAACGAAGAAACTTTATAAACGGATTCACGATGCTAGGATTAAGGGAAACTTTAAGTTATGTAACCGATTAGTATCTAATTTATCGCCAAAAGAAAAGGCAATGTTAGTTGAATTTGTGAAAGTTACAGAGGAAATCAACAATTGGATTGAAATAAAAGTCAAAAATATACAAGTTGTTGATAGTCCAATTGAAAACGAAGTTAATCACAATTTCGACACCAAATCTAACTAAGTATGGGGAGAATCGAATCTATTTAGGGTTATTTATATTTCTGTTAGAGTTAGATATTCTGTTTTCGTATAGTTTCCGAGAATGGAATCCGAATGGTCTTTCCCTAGCAGACCCTAAAGAATTAGTCTTCTCCCCCCATTCTGAATTTTTATTTTTTTAGGTTTTACGAGATGAAGAATTCCTTTGATCTGAACCATGGTCTAATGCTACACGCTATGATTACTAAACGTAATAATGACACACTTCCAAGTGAACTGGTATCATTCATAAGAGAAAAAATGGACGAAGTAAGAAAAGAACTCATGAAAGATCATCATAAGATACATTTTGGTAAAGGAAAATCCAAATCCGCAACAAAAAGAAGAGCACGACACCTTGAAAGATGTTATAAATGCGGAAAATGGTCACACGAAGGTAAATGTTCAAATAATCAAACATATTCAAATACCGAATTTGTTACTCTATGCAGAGAAGGACCGTTTATATGTTTAGAAGAAAAGATATTGAAGATTCGAGGTTATGCTTACGTAGCTATGGAGAACCAAATCACACGACTCTCATATGAGTCGGCTAAAGCAGATCTCTGAGAATTCTTTCTCACAGGTAAGTATGTACAGTTTTTATTTTTTTTATTGCTTTTAACCTTTTGATAATAAAAGCTGAATCGTTCGCTATAAAGTATTAAATTGGTATTCAATAAAATTAGGTATGCGTAACCAAAATTATTGATATCATACAAAAATTTATTACATCACTGCGAAATTTACCGTTTATTCTTAAGGTATAAATATCTTTAATCAATCAACCCAAAATATTTCAGAAATTCGTCAGGAGTAAAACTAGGTCGTTGAACCGAAATTACTTTACCGAAAAGAGGGGCGTATATTTTTGATAATATTTGATTGATTAAAGTGGGATAAAAGACCAAAAAGATTTTTAATTTTAATTTTTACCATGTTTTTAAAAGTAATATATTAATATTAAATTATTATTGTAAACTTTTTAAAATCAATATATTTAAGTTTGTAAATATTTGAAAAATTAATATTTTTAAAATAAGTTTGTATGTTTAAAAATAAAAATATAATATAATTTGGTGTGAATTTTTAAAATTTTAATAATATGAATTTTTAATTTTATGCATTTTAAATTTAAGTTTGGTGTGAATTTAAAAACAAAAATTTACTTTATTTCATTAAGTTAAAAATTTGATATTTAAAATTCGTCGTGAGTTGAAAACTAGGTCGTTGAACCGAAATTGCTTTACCCGAGGGAGGGACGAGAACTTTTATTATCATTATTTTTAATCTTATTGAATTAAAGTATGCCAAAAACATTTAAAAAACCCGAAAATCTTTGCTTTTAAAACTGCGCTTAAAAAGTAACAAATTTTAAAACTTTGTTGAGAGACGGACTAGGACAACGATCCGAAACGCCCTCACTCCTAAAAAGAAACAAATTTTTAAAATTTTATTAATTTATGTTTCAAAAGTATAAGTTTTTTATAAAAAAATAAAAAAATAAAAAAATAAAAAAAATAGACCCCAAGCGATCGCATGGGGTTTCCCTTTCAAATCCATGCGATCGCATGGTGTCAAAAAACTGGTCAGGTTACAAGTTCATCGAGCTGCTGCTTCTGTCTCACTTCACACACACAAACACATACGAACATACACATAAACCCTCTCAAATTTCATCAATTTTTCACCAAAATTCACCAAATTTCTCGCTATAATCCACTCTAAACATGAATTTGATAAGAAGTTTATCAAGAAGGGTAACAATTTCACCCCTAAACCTCTTTAAATTTGATTTTTAGTGTTCTTAAGCTATAATTTTCCTAATTTGATTTTGTTAATTTCTAGTGTAATTAGAGTTAAATTGTTAGTATATTATGCATGTATAACCTAGATTGATGCTATTTAATATGATTTGAAGCCAAAAACTTCAAAATTTTTAAGAATCTAGGGTTTGTGTTCTTGAGCAATTTGGGCCTTTTTGATATAAACAGGTTATGGCCGATTTTTGTCATGAATTATTGCTAAATTAAGTAGTGTAACATGTTTAGGTAGCTAAATGATCCAAACTTTGATCCTAAACATGATTTTTGAGAATTAAAGTGGACTTTTTAGGTATAAAATTCATGAACTTGATTAAATTGATGTAAATGCCATTTGAAACTTGTTTAATTGCTAGTAATGGTTATTTTAACATGTTATTTGAGTTGAATGCTTATGAACTTTGTAAACATTTTCATATATGCTTATTTAAAAAAGTGTAGAATTGTTAAAATTGTGAAAATGTGTATAAGTTTAATTTTGATTAAACATGTTATTGTAATTGTTTAAAGTTGTTATTTTGCTAACACTAATGCATATTTGGATGCACAAATTTTGTGTTTAATGTGTTTTGCAGAGATTTACTAATACTGATGGTGCATCATCATCATCTAGACAACCTGCTCCAGAACATGAACCAGAAATGCAATATGAACCGGAGCAACAACAGGAACAACAACAACAACAACCTGATCAACACGTACCTTATTATGATCCGCATCAAGAATATGTTGATGCTTACATAGTATTTTCGATGCATCCGATAGTAGTTCACCCAACGATTCATGAAGAACAGCTGCATCCCAATCTAAGATTTGATCGAAGCTGGAAAGATTACCCAACATATCAAAGTAACAAATTCAAACTGGTACCGAAAAATGTAGAAGTGCCAAGGATAATCGATTGGGAGCCTTTGGAAAGGGTCCAACTTGCTAACTCAATTAGACAGCATCTGATCCAAAGGTATTGCAGCTCTTCTTTTCCCGATTGGGAACGTTTATTCACCATTTGTAGGCCTGTATATAAGGAATGGTGCGTTGAGCTTATGAGTACTATTTCACTTAATGCGGATGTAGATAGGATAGATGATAGAAGTTTTCTTAGATTTATACTTGGCCGTAGGATGTACAGGATGTCCATGCTGGACATGGCCAAGGCTTTACAGATATATACGCCCGCTGAATTACTACTACCCGATTGTATGAATTTGATTTATCATGGTGAAAGGGTAGATAGCAATTTTGATGCTAACGCCGTCTGGAAGCGTATGTCAGATTTTAATGTTTTTGGGCGGGCAGGAACACACACCTGCTTACATATTCACAGAGCCGAGCTTCGTATAATTCATAGATTTCTGGCTAACTCGATTACACAGAGAGGTCACAACAAGGAGAAAATGACCTTACATGATTTATTTTACCTAAAGTGTGTTCGAGACCCAAGAGGCTTTGTTAATATCCCTTACTGTGTCGGTTTTTATTTGTCTAAGATGGTGGAAGGAATACAGGAAGGGGGAATAATTGGAGGAGGTATTTTTGTTACTCTCATTGGAGAGTATTTGGGTGTAGATAGGGATCAAGGGGGTCCACTTTTGGAATGTAGGGAATAGGTTGAGCCTTTAGGATTGAGGGTCTATCAGGGTGCTAAGGTATTAAAGAGTAGACGCAATCAGGCAATACCATATGTTGGTAATCATCCTCAGGTAGAGAGAGGTTCAGATGAGGAAATGGAGGAAGCAGATGACATTAGAGATGTCATTAGGGAGGCTATGACTGACGTCTACCGGCGTGTAGATGAGGTAGAAATGACAAACGAGGAGAGACATAGACGGTACGAGCAGTGGCAAACCCGGAATGAGTACGAGCATTCCAGGCAATGACAGCATGATAGATGGGACTATCATCAGCGTCAGATCATGAGTCAGCTATCACCTCAGGATCACTATGTACCAACCCGACCTGCTTACTATCCTCCACACCAGCCCGAGATGAGACCACCATATACTCTCTACGACCCTAACCAGGCCTACCAGTACACCTATCACCAACCATGGAACCCGACCGACGATATAAACTGGAACCCCTATCCAGATTGATATAGTTCCGTTGGTGATTTTTATAATTTTTATCTTTTTATTATTTTTATTTATTTATGTTTAAACATACAAATATTGATACTTTTATTGTAATGTTTAATATTTTTATTATGTTGTACTAATATTTCATATTTGATTTGAAAGTGGGATTTTAAGTCCCATTTCAAATTACCATGCATGTTATTTGTATGTATGTATATTGTCAATTGTACACAACAGGGTAAAATAGCGCATTTTCAAAGACTGGCATTAAGTTCAGCAAAAGCTACTAATTTTGACGACAAAACGAAAAACAAATGTGATGTAACAACAAGACAGAATGAACAAATGATGTGCACCATTTATCATTCAGCAAACAAACGTCAATATGTTTGAAAACTTTGGTAAAATTTAATCATTTTTCTACGATAATCACCCTCAATAATTTAAATTGTTACTGATTTCTTGCAAATGAGGGCATTGCAAGATCTTAAGTGTGGGAAGGGATTAAATTCTTTCGGATTTTAAAAAAAAAATTTAATATACAATTGGTTACCATTAAAAATACTAGTAGCGCAGTAGTTGTATTAGAATCTAGTGCTCTCTGATAATAAAGAACAGCACTAGTCTTATATACTGACTACCCAATTCTAGTAAATTTTTTCAAAATTTTCAATTAAATGAATTCAAAATCATGTTTATACATATTTATGAACGATAAAACTAGGTGTTAACACCGAAATTATTGTTACCTCGGAAAGGACATAAATTGAGAAACAACCCAAAATGTTAGAATTCATTTAAAATGGAATAGAGGACAATAAAAAGGCAAAGAAAGGAAAATAAAAGCCAAGTGTGGGAAAAATTTACCAAGTTATTTAAAACATATATCACATATTTTTGTACAAATAACTGAAGATACTTTTGTCTTGGACAAAATTAACCGTTTTACCCGGTAAATTGTAATATATTTGAAAGAAAAGATGGATCTACACGATGAATCAATTCCATCATTAAAAGGAAGTAAAGTCTTTCGAAAAAGAAACGCGCTTCTTGATTTAGGTCAGGAAGTTGTCGTCCAGACCAGTTGTAGAGTCTACGAAAAATCTTGAAAAGTTTTCTCGAAAATCAGCTGGAAATCCACGGACCTCAGCATCAAACAGGGTCGCCAAGTGGTCAGACTTATCCTAACCATGAGAGAATCTGTCTCGTAAAATGGGGAGGGCGCCGTACAAATTAGCTTGATAAGACTAATGAATCAGATTCCCAGAAAGGATAATCTCCTTAAAGATCAAAAATCAGCTTTTAAGCCTGATATTACTCAATCCTTGAGATTGACCTTAAAGATTGAGAATTACAAACTCATGAAATTCGATGATATCTAAACTCGAGCTTGAACGAGAAAATATTTTGATCAAAATTACAAACCGATTTGTTTTCTGAAAACCCATTTTTAATGCGTTCATTACCATTGAACGTAAAATCCTAGGAATTCACCTGGAATTCATTAGGTCACCTGAACCAAATCGGGTGTCAACCGTAAGAACGGTGGTTGCATAGCATGGTCAAAGACAGGACCTTGTGCCAGACCGAAAAACTATAGGGTGAGCTTTACTATTGCTCCTACAAAGGATAGTAATTGCATCTGACACATTATAGACCATAATTAAAAGCATGTCAGGGGACATTGCCTTAACAGTTGCTTGTTCAACGCTTTCCTTTACAACCGGACGGTAGTTTACCGAAAGGTAATATACGGAGCAAGTATACTGGACGTGTTGCTTTCCCAATACAAGGTTAACAAGTGGGTGACACAAAACCGCAAGTTTTGAGCTAAAATTTTCAAATCTGAAACCCACAAAACCCACAAAAACAATTTTGCAAACACCGGTGAAGGGTTATTCCGGAAAACTTATCTAGGGTAAAAGCTTGATTGAATTTTCAAAAGATCAAATGTTTTCATAAAGATCCAATTTGCTTAAGGATCTAAATTTTCATAGACATGTGGGACTGTAAACCACAACGTTACTACCATTGTTCATACCGCCGTATAGAAATCACTGATGTACAAAGTGTGAAGAATAAAGAAGTGATTCTAGTATGTATTTTATTTCAAGACTATATTGCTTGAGGACAAGCAACGCTCAAGTGTGCGAATATTTGATAATGCTAAAAACGAACATATATTTCATAGCATTATCCCTCAAGAAAGACAAGCTTTTATTTGCAATTGTTCTATTTACAAGTAATATCCGTTTAAATAATAAAAGGTGAAGACAAAAGACAGATTCGACGATTTGAAGATGCAAACGACCAAAAAGCTAAAAAGTACAAAGTACAATCAAAGTGGTTCAAATTATTGATGAGAAACGTCTCAAAATTACAAGAGTACAAGACGCAAAACGTAAAATACAAGATATTAAATTGTACGCAAGGACGTTCGAAAATCCGGAACCGGGACCAGAGTCAACTCTCAACGCGCGATGCAACGGAGCAAAAATTACAAGTCAACTATGCACATAAATATAATATAATATTTAAATAATTCTTAAAATTATTTATATATTATATTTATTTATTAAACCGTCGGCAAGAAAGCAAACAAACTCATGTGAGCTGGAAAAGCAGGCCATGCGATCGCATGGCCTGGAGGCCATAACAGTGTCAGGCCACGTTCCTATAAAAAGCGCAGTTTTGAGCGAATGTAAACACATCTTTTTCTTTCCTCTCTTACTCTCAATGTGTGTGTGTGTGTGTGTGTATATATATATATATATATATATATATATATATATATATATATATTTTATTTTAATTTTAATTTTAAATTCTAATAATAAGGGTATGTTAGCGAATGTTGTAAGGGTGTAAGTCGAAATTCTGTCCGTGTAACGCTACGCTATTTTTAATCATTGTAAGTTACGTTCAACCTTTTTAAATTAATGTCTCGTAGCTAAGTTATTATTATGCTTATTTAAGCCGAAGTAATCGTGATGTTTGGCTAAATATTAAAATTGAGTAATTGGGCTTTGTACCATAATTGGGGTTTGGATAAAAGAATGACACTTATGGAAATTAGACTATGGGCTATTAATGGGCTTTATATTAACTAAATGATACCTCGTTAATTTAATATATAGACTTATAATTTGACGTATTTATATATAACCACATACGCTTGACTGGGTACGGTGGGCGGGATATCTATAAATACCAATAATTGTTCATTTTACCGGACACGGAACTGGATTAATAGTTAATGGACTAGTTGAAATATGGGTGGATTACATTCAAGGGTAATTGGTGTAATTGTTAACAAAGTAATAAAACCTTGGATTACACGCAGTCGATAACCTGGTGTATTCATTAAACAAAGTATTAAGACCTTGTTACAATTCGAATCCCCAATTAGTTGGAATATTTGACTTCGGGTATAAGGATAATTTGACGAAGACTCTCGCACTTTATATTTATGACTGATGGACTATTATGGACAAAACCGTATGGACATATCAAATAATCCAGGACAAAGGACAATTAAACCATGGTAATAAACTAAAATCAACACGTTAAACATCATGATTATGGAAGTTTAAATAAGCATAATTCCTTTATTTCATATTTAATTGCACTTTTAATTATCGCACTTTTATTTACTGTCATTTTATTTAATTGCACTTTTAATTATCGTACTTTTTAATTATCGCAATTTTATTTATCGCACTTTTATTTATCGCAATTTCATTATCGTTATTTACTTTACGCTTTAATTTAAGTCTTTTATATATTTAGTATTTTACATTAGGTTTTAACTGCGACTTAAGTTTTAAAATCGACAAACCGGTCATTAAACGGTAAAAATCCCCCTTTTATAATAATAATACTACTTATATATATATATATATTTATATTTTTACAAATATAGTTTTAAAAATATAGCGTTAAACTTGGCGAGTTCCCTGTGGACGAACCGGACTTACTAAAAAATATACTACTGTACGATTAGGTACACTGCCTATAAGTGTTGTAGCAAGGTTTAGGTATATCCACTCTATAAATAAATAAAAAACTCGTGTAAAATTGTATCGTATTTAATAGTATTTTGTAGTAAAAATATAATTATTTCGTATACCCCTCGCATAACATCACATTCGGACCACGTAAGTAACTCCTAACTGTCGTTTAAAAAAAAAACATAACGTACCGTATAACATAATATAAAATTAAATAAAAATAAAAATTGTGTACTCCAAATCATCACTAAACTTCATGCAAATGCTCGAACTGATTTTCACATCACCACTATCAGCATCATATTAAAATTCCTCCCGAACTAAATAAGGACTGAATTAGTATGATCAATCACTAGCATCTTCAAACTTCAGGGAACGGCTAACTTGCCTTTTCTTAAAGCAAGTCCAACTAATCTTGCGTGTATGATGAAAAGTGTCACCGATTTATCTATCCATTGAATTAAATTGACCAAATTTATTTTTGGAACACTCTTTCAGGTTAATTTAACTCACTATATTATATATTATTTAATTTAATTTAATTTAATTAAACAAATATACAAGTATTAAAACAAAATATCTTTCATGTTCCAACAAGATGGAAAATATCTTTCATAATACAAGTGAAATAAACCATGTAGTTTTACAAGGTTCCAACAATCTTCAAAATGTAAAGAAGTCGGTTGTGGGATCAAAAAAGTTAACTTTTAAAGAAGAGTTGATCAACTTTGGTATTATGATGGAAAATATGGCTAACGATGAGTTGCATAGCAACAAGTCAAAACTGTGAGGGTAGCTTTGTGGAATATCCGCGTACAATTCAAGAGGTCGTATAGCGGGTTCAATGGTCAATATCTTTCATGTTCAAGTTTTGGCAATTTAGGAACCTTTGGTTAACGAAGTCTCACAATCTTCTATGATTGAAATTTGGAAGCACTACTCTTTCCAATCCGTACAAGCTAGTGGATGCAAGTCGTAAAATTGTTCAATCATTGTCGTGATATCTTCCAGCAAAAAACAGCCAAGCTTTCTTGAAAATCTTCAAAGTATTAGCCGATCCATTCTCAAAGTTTTCTTATGGGCGTCTACTCTCAAACTTTGTTATAGTCATCAATCGTAGATATAGGAACACAACCAAATTTTATTGTGTCATTCGGCTTAGAAGTTTTATTTGTCATTGGATGTTGGTTGTTAGATTGTTAGATTGTTAGCCGAGCCAATGACTTCGATATTGTAATTCTGTTTTGGATCTCTTCATTTTTTATTTTTTTTGATGAATGGTGTTCCTTTTTTATATATTTATGTTTTTTTTCGCCGTAAAAAAAAGTATTAAAACAAAATGGACAAGTCATTTATGATGTTCATTTGTTCTCAAATACGGAGTATGTTAAATGTTAATTTAGCATTGAACTGAGAATGAA
The DNA here is from genome assembly GCF_046630445.1 of Rutidosis leptorrhynchoides. Classification (NCBI taxonomy): domain Eukaryota; kingdom Viridiplantae; phylum Streptophyta; class Magnoliopsida; order Asterales; family Asteraceae; genus Rutidosis; species Rutidosis leptorrhynchoides. The sequence goes on along the minus strand of NC_092338.1, from coordinate 401,631,598 downwards.
AACATCAGTGGCGACTGGCGAGTGAGAAAGCTTGAAAACTAAGGTGATGTCATCCTTCCTTTAGCCATCTAAAACTAAGGATAATGACGACTCCTGTTGTCATTGGTCTAAGGATGTGAACCAATCATGACACGTCATTTTGTAAGTATCTTTTAAATGTTACGGAGTATTTGAGATTTGAGATGAAATCATAGCATTACTAAATCTTTCTATATTTATTTGTCGAAAGATAATGATAGTACACAACTTTGGCTTGGTTTCTGTTTGCGTATGTAGTTAAAAACGAGTAAGACGGACAAGTTTATCCAATACTAGAAGAATGATTTTGATTTTATTCTGTACACATCTAACCTACTAACCTAGTTAGTCTGCCACTCAATCAACATGTATTGTCATTCAATATGTATTATCAAAAACATGTACTGTCACTCAAAAATGTATTTTCAACAAGATTTAAGCCTAAGATATCTCTTTTTACAACCACTAAATGAATATACTTCATTGTTTACAACAATTTGTTTATTTAGTATTTTTCATATTTATTAATTAACAGTTTAAATATAATACATTTAAATTATTAGTTTTACTTTTAAACTCCATATATATACATCTTGTAAAAGCGTCTTGAATATATTATCATTTATTATTTATTTATTTATTTATTATATACGAATATGAAAGTGTATTTTATTGAAATTCAGAAAGTAATTTTGATGGAAAAAGAACCATGTTTTTTGATTATAAATACTCAAGACAAGTGCAATATTTTTGAGGTTATAACTTATAACTGTTGTCTTCCAGTTGAATGCATCTTTATAAATCTTTCTCGAATGGCTCGTGAACAATTAACCAGCTTTACAACACTAGCTATAATGCTATATGGTGTTCACATGTAACTAATGACTTCCAAGTATAACTAATTATTTCTTCTATTGTTTACACTTTATTATCATCATATATATATATATATATATATATATATATATATATATATATATATATATATATATATATATATATATATTGGAGCTTGTTATATGATCATGCAAAACAATGTAGTCAGAAATTGGCACCTTAAACACCTTAAAGTTTCTAGCTTGTAAGCTACATTTCAAAAGATCACTGAACTCTAACCAAAGACAATCAAGAGAACAGATCATTAGTTTCCCATAGAGTTGATAGCGGTAAGCACATTTACCATACAAAATACGACTTTGTGACTCATCGTGTCACAAGTCAAATACCAGTACCACTATACTACAAACCCGAAATTAACATACACAGCATGTAACAAGTTTCATGAGCACCATCATTTAGACTTAATAAAATGTTGTGTCATTAACTTGGCAATCTCCAAGAATCCAACTTTGTCTTTCCCACTGAAAATAGTTTTCAACTTATCATCGCATATGATTTCCTTTTTGTTGGCTGGGTTCTGCACAACATCACAGTTAACAGAAATATGTCAAGCTGTAGGCTAAACAATAGTTTAACGGTAGATTAAAAAAGGTAAAAAAACCTAATACCCAAGCAAATTTTTAAACTCCCATACTAGGATGCAAAGTGAATCGAAATGCTTTTTAGTAATTAGAGCAAAAATTATGTACATAACTGAGATATAGATAACACCACTGTTTATGCATCAAAGATATGATACCAGAACAGGATAAAGAGAATACTTGATGCATAATTAGTATCATCAATGGTGGTGTTTGTTTTTTTAAAGAATATATTAATCCACAGGAAACTATAGACATACAGCTATTGAATATGAAAATCCACAAGAAACTATAGACTACAATATTTGTTAAATATTAAAATCCATGACAACTTCCAAAAACTCATAAACTGAAATTTTGGTCTGGTGACAGATTTCAATGAAGAATATCACCACTAAATATTACAGTACTAATACTAAATGTACTACGTATTAAATATAATTAAAATGACAAAAACAGATTCACACGAATCTAGATCAACGCAAACCTCATTCAGTATTGATGATAACTGATATATATAAATAATCCTGGCTTAAAATCTAGCAAGTAAAAATCCTAATTTCATGCGGGCATCTTAACGCTTATGAAGTGATTTTTCTACTTTAAACTTGATTGAAGTCATAAGTTCGGGATCAATCATGTAAGATTATATGTGCATTATTGTTAGTCACACCATCTTAGACAAACATTCACCTTCTCACAATTATGCACAATTTTCCTTTTACTCCCTAATATTTACCATTGTGCATAACACACATACTTTATTATCTTGTAATTGTATGAAAACAAACTGCATCAAGAAGTAAAAAACATACCTATGTTTCATACAATGATACCTGATTAAATTGCATAAAAGTATAAAGAACTTTCACTCAATTTCCATCTGTATGTAGTGTATAATTTTTTACCTTTTCATAACTTCACTTGCATACACTGGTAATGTAATAAATGTTTGTTTGATCAAAAGGTAAAAAAAAAAAAAAAAAAGTTTATTTTATACTAAAACGACACATTATTTATTATGCAATTTAACAAGGGCAACTTATTACCTGCTTCACCTAAATGTCATAAACCCTAACACAATAACGAAAATAAAACAATATATACATATATACGTAGAGATTTATTAAATCATAAATAAATTAAAAGCAGATATAAAAATATCAGAGTAGTGATTAACCTGAAGTTTATTGCTTTTAATGTATTCCCAAACTTTTTTGACGGCGTTGGTTCGAGAAATTTCCGAGACACCGAGAAACTCGCCGAGAGCTGGAGACACCGGAGTGGATTTCAGGATACCGGCAGGGCGGCCACGTTTCGGCGCAGCGGCGGTGATGATGGAATAGCTATCGGCGGCGGTGATGGTGGCGGAGCTTTCAGCGGCTGCCATCAGAACTCTTGAAGCTTGACCGAAAAAACGAGTTGTCCACGCCATTGATTATTACGAAAGTTGTTGATCGCGAAAACCCTTTTTTGATGTAAAACCCTAATTGAGACTTGTGGAAATGGAGGGAAGATGTATGTCTTCAACACAGTGATACTTTATTTATTTCAAACCCTTTGCTAATGCTCAAATTGCAGTAACACCCCCTATATGTTCCGAAAACAAACAATACTTTAAATCATGGTCTTCAACACCGTGATGCTTTATTTATTTCTAACCCTTTGCTAATGCTCAAATTGCCGAAACACCCCCTATATGTTCCAAAAACAAACAATACTTTAAAGAGTGATGATATTTCCACTTGTTTATTTGATAAATCTACATATATTATGCATTGATGCCTTGTACCATACAAATCGTTAAAACATAATAAAAGTGGAAAATGTGATTTTATGCAAAAAAGACAAATGAATTACTAGGTTAACAATTTGAAAATGTGATTTCATGAAGGACAACTAATGTTATAAGTAAATTATATGTAATGTATTTTGTAATAGTGTCATTTTATAAGAAAATACTCTTTCGGTTATTTACTTTTCAGTTTGAAGATTTTATTATGTCTTATTTCTGCACACTTGCAGATGTTTTTACTGCGAACTGTTTGTTTTCTAAAAATATAAGATTAAATAAAATCTTATTATATGTACAATTCGCAGACTTAAAAATAAGTTTCTTAATGTTGCAGAGAGCTTAAGTTATTTTGCAAATATAAACAAACAGTTTTCCTATTAAGCATACAAACCTATAGATCACAGCTTCTCTGATATGGTCCACAAAACATCTTAAAAAAAAAAAAAACAACTATAAATACTTAGCATGTGCTCTTTATTGTAAAACAACAAACACATAGCTAGTTAAAAGTAATCCACTATGCAACATGAACTCACAACATCAAGTTAGTGCCTTACCTTATTACCCCCAGGTCAAAGGCCCTTTGTTCTTAACACGTACTAAAGTAATTTAGTATGATAGTTGTCTGTTATTTTTAGGGATTGTTTTTATGTAACTAGTATGCTCTACAAATTGTTGGACTCTAAAAATTGATAGTAGCAAGTTAAAGGTATATAGAAGTTAATGAGATACAGTTAGGATGATCTTATGGTTATTTGGCTTGCATAATTTGCACAACAGAAGCTAAATATATAACCCCTGCTTACCATTTCTTTCCATTTTTCAAAAAAGATAAACAAACGGAAAAATGTCAAACATAGGTGTATAATGTTGTAACATCCCGATTCTCAAAGTGATTGGGGAGCCGCGCCGCGGGCCCTTCTAGCCGCGCCGCGGGCTTCAGTTGTTTCAGATGGTTGTTTCTTTTGTACGGAGGCTGTTACCATGTTTGCCTTGGAGCCGCGCCGCGCTTTGTCTGGGCCAGACCCGAATTTCAGCTTTTAAAAAGGGGTTTAATGAAGGGCAATTTGGTAATTTTACATATGGATAGTTTTTGAGCCACAAAACTGATGCAACCCCATCCACATCTTCATTTCACCCCATTTTCATCTCTTTCTCTTATCCTCAAAACCCTAGAGAGAGGAAGAAGCTTTAGAGAGAGAGCTCCATTTGAGGAAGAAGAAGAGTGAATCGGGTCAAGTTACTAGTGTTAAAGTTGTTCATCTCGTCAACGGAAACATTTTGGTGGTATTGGTAAGTCTTAACTTCGAGTTTCATTATTTGATTTGAGATTTAATGTTAGAATTTGAACTCAATTTGTCAAGAAACCCACTTAAACTTAAGAAGTAAGTTTATTGAAGTTATTGTTTGGGTTTAAAGTTGATGTTGGCGGGTTTTGGGTTGGTTGATGATTTAGCATCGTTTAAGGCTTGTAAATGGTGTATAATCACTAATGTTAGTGATCATAGAAGTGTTGGAAACTATTTTGGGTGTATTTGGTTGACTAATTTTGAAATGGGTCAAAATAGGGTTTATGTGTCAAATTGGGCAAGATTGGTGTTTAACACTTATGTTTGGGTTTGATTGGTGTTATTGGAACCATTATCACCCTAGAATGTGATTATTGGTAAGTTTGGGCATGGATTGTGCTTGAAAGTGCAATTGGGTCAAAATTGTACTAGTTGTCAATATGGGTTGGTTTGTAATCCACCATAATTGTGTTGTTTGTTATGTGATAATGGAATAGGTACTTTCCATTGACTTGTTGCGGATTTGACTTTGCATTCATCAAGGCGTTAAGGTGAGTGTAAATATATTATATGCGTATGTATGCATATGATGGGTGTGGGTGGGGTAGAGTGATCCTTGGGCGTTCGGGTTCACTCTACACGTGTATGAGATATTGGACTCTATGAGTTTTGGGTCCTTGAGGCACGTTTTTGTGTTTTGGGTTACCACCCTTGGCGTAGTGAATTTCGGGTGATACGAATTCACATTGACAAGTAGGTTAACCCCGTGATGTTGTTGAGGTGATGTGGGTAGTGATTCGCGTGTAGTTCGGCTTTACTAGTGAATCTCGTGTAGTTCGGATTCACAATGTCGCGTGTAGTTCGGGCGTTCCCATTGTTGTTGTTGATGCGGCCTAGGGTAGTGATTCGCGTGTAGTTCGGCTTCACTAGTGAATCTCGTGTAATTCGGATTCATGTTGTCTCGTGTAGTTCGGACATCCCTATTGTCGTTGTGGAGGAAGGTAGTGAATCTTGTGGAGTTTGGATTCACTTAGGCACGTGTAGTTCGGCCAACCTTCATGTGTTTAAGGTTAAGGGGTTAACCAATGTGACGCCCCGTACAAAACCATCATGTACGAATCGTCAACAACAGGTCCATTACACGGTATAATACTACATGCTGTTTTAAAACAAATTTTGCATTCATGAAAATATAACGTTTTACAAAAGATAACGTGACACAAAGGTCGTTACAAAGTCATTATTCAAAATAACATAAGTTGCGAATGCAAAATAAAAGTTCCATGATTGAGACATCTCTAAGTAATGCAGCGGAAGTCTAACACAACGAGTCTGTAACAGCAAGTCTATAACACCAAGACAGCAAGTCTAACAGCGGAAGCAACAACGTATAAGCACCTGAGAAATACACGCTTAAAAGGTCAACAAGAATGTTGGTGAGCTATAGTTTGTTTGTAATCAGTAATGTAATGTAGACCACGAGATTTCGAATTCAAAACATTATGAAAAGTATATGCTTATCCGTGGGCACCCGGTAACTAACTTAACGTAATATTACCCCTTAAAAGTACACTTGGTGAGTGCGTCTGTTTACGAAGTATTAAACATCCGTTGAATGCTAGCTGTAGTGACCCGAACTTTTCCATGTTTATATATATTAATTGAGATTGATATTTACATGATTAAATGTTTCCAACATGTTAAGCAATCAAACTTGTTAAGACTTGATTAATTGAAATATGTTTCATATAGACAATTGACCACCCAAGTTGACCGGTGATTCACGAACGTTAAAACTTGTAAAAACTATATGATGACATATATATGGATATATATATATATAGTTAACATGATACTATGATAAGTAAACATATCATTAAGTATATTAACAATGAACTACATATGTAAAAACAAGACTACTAACTTAATGATTTTTAAACGAGACATATATGTAACGATTATCGTTGTAAAGACATTTAATGTATATATATCATATTAAGAGTTATTCATACATGATAATATCATGATAATATAATAATTTAAAATCTCATTTGATATTATAAACATTGGGTTAACAACATTTAACAAGATCGTTAACCTAAAAGTTTCAAAACAACACTTACATGTAACGACTAACGATGACTTAACGACTCAGTTAAAATGTATATACATGTAGTGTTTTAATATGTATTTATACACTTTTGAAAGACTTCAATACACTTATCAAAATACTTCTACTTAACAAAAATGCTTACAATTACATCCTCGTTCAGTTTCATCAACAATTCTACTCGTATGCACCCGTATTCGTACTCGTACAATACACAGCTTTTAGATGTATGTACTATTGGTATATACACTCCAATGATCAGCTCTTAGCAGCCCATGTGAGTCACCTAACACATGTGGGAACCATCATTTGGCAACTAGCAAGAAATATCTCATAAAATTACAAAAATATGAGTAATCATTCATGACTTATTTACATGAAAACAAAATTACATATCCTTTATATCTAATCCATACACCAACGACCAAAAACACCTACAAACACTTTCATTCTTCAATTTTCTTCATCTAATTGATCTCTCTCAAGTTCTATCTTCAAGTTCTAAGTGTTCTTCATAAATTCCAAAAGTTCTAGTTTCATAAAATCAAGAATACTTTCAAGTTTGCTAGCTCACTTCCAATCTTGTAAGGTGATCATCCAACCTCAAGAAATCTTTGTTTCTTACAGTAGGTTATCATTCTAATACAAGGTAATAATCATATTCAAACTTTGGTTCAATTTCTATAACTATAACAATCTTATTTCAAGTGATGATCTTACTTGAACTTGTTTTCGTGTCATGATTTTGCTTCAAGAACTTTGAGCCATCCAAGGATCCATTGAAGCTAGATCCATTTTTCTCTTTTCCAGTAGGTTCATCCAAGGAACTTAAGGTAGTAATGATGTTCATAACATCATTCGATTCATACATATAAAGCTATCTTATTCGAAGGTTTAAACTTGTAATCACTAGAACATAGTTTAGTTAATTCTAAACTTGTTCGCAAACAAAAGTTAATCCTTCTAACTTGACTTTTAAAATCAACTAAACACATGTTCTATATCTATATGATATGCTAACTTAATGATTTAAAACCTGGAAACACGAAAAACACCGTAAAACCGGATTTACGCCGTCGTAGTAACACCGCGGGCTGTTTTGGGTTAGTTAATTAAAAACTATGATAAACTTTGATTTAAAAGTTGTTATTCTGAGAAAATGATTTTTATTATGAACATGAAACTATATCCAAAAATTATGGTTAAACTCAAAGTGGAAGTATGTTTTCTAAAATGGTCATCTAGACGTCGTTCTTTCGACTGAAATGACTACCTTTACAAAAATGACTTGTAACTTATTTTTCCGACTAGAAACCTATACTTTTTTTGTTTAGATTCATAAAATAGAGTTCAATATGAAACCATAGCAATTTGATTCACTCAAAACGGATTTAAAATGAAGAAGTTATGGGTAAAACAAGATTGGATAATTTTTCTCATTTTAGCTACGTGAAAATTGGTAACAAATCTATTTCAACCATAACTTAATCAACTTGTATTATATATTATGTAATCTTGAGATACCATAGACACGTATACAATGTTTCGACCTATCATGTCGACACATCTATATATATTTCGGAACAACCATAGACACTCTATATGTGAATGTTGGAGTTAGCTATACAGGGTTGAGGTTGATTCCAAAATATATATAGTTTGAGTTGTGATCAATACTGAGATACGTATACACTGGGTCGTGGATTGATTCAAGATAATATTTATCGATTTATTTCTGTACATCTAACTGTGGACAACTAGTTGTAGGTTACTAACGAGGACAGCTGACTTAATAAACTTAAAACATCAAAATATATTAAAAGTGTTGTAAATATATTTTGAACATACTTTAATATATATGTATATATTGTTATAGGTTCGTGAATCAACAGTGGCCAAGTCTTACTTCCCGACGAAGTAAAAATCTGTGAAAGTGAGTTATAGTCCCACTTTTAAAATCTAATATTTTTGGGATGAGAATACATGCAGGTTTTATAAATGATTTACAAAATAGACACAAGTACGTGAAACTACATTCTATGGTTGAATTATCGAAATCGAATATGCCCCTTTTTATTAAGTCTGGTAATCTAAGAATTAGGGAACAGACACCCTAATTGACGCGAATCCTAAAGATAGATCTATTGGGCCTAACAAACCCCATCCAAAGTACCGGATGCTTTAGTACTTCGAAATTTATATCATATCCGAAGGGTGTCCCGGAATGATGGGGATATTCTTATATATGCATCTTGTTATTGTCGGTTACCAGGTGTTCACCATATGAATGATTTTTATCTCTATGTATGGGATGTGTATTGAAATATGAAATCTTGTGGTCTATTGTTACGATTTGATATATATAGGTTAAACCTATAACTCACCAGCATTTTTGTTGACGTTTTAAGCATGTTTATTCTCAGGTGATTATTAAGAGCTTCCGCTGTCGCATACTTAAATAAGGACAAGATTTGGAGTCCATGCTTGTATGATATTGTGTAAAAACTGCATTCAAGAAACTTATTTTGTTGTAACATATTTGTATTGTAAACCATTATGTAATGGTCGTGTGTAAACAGGATATTTTAGATTATCATTATTTGATAATCTACGTAAAGCTTTTTAAACCTTTATTGATGAAATAAAGGTTATGGTTTGTTTAAAAATGAATGCAGTCTTTGAAAAACGTCTCATATAGAGGTCAAAACCTCGCAACGAAATCAATTAATATGGAACGTTTTTAATCAATAAGAACGGGACATTTCAGTTGGTATCCGAGCGTTGGTCTTAGAGAACCAGAAAATTTGCATTAGTGTGTCTTATCGAGTTTGTTAGGATGCATTAGTGAGTCTGGACTTCGACCGTGTTTTCTTTAAAAATGATTGCTTAACATTTTTGTTGGAAACTATATATTTTTAACATATGAATATTATGTGATATATTAATCTCTTAACGTGTTTGATATTATGTGATAGATGTCTACCTCTAGAACAAGTCCCATTGACTCACCTAATAATAATGAAGAGTCAAATGTAAATTGGAATGATTTGTGGACTGATTCACAAGTTCCCGAAGAGGAACCGGAAGAAGAGTCGGAACCGGAAGAAGAATCGGAACCGGAAGAAGAATCGGAACCGGATGAAGAAATAGAACCGGTGGGGGAAATAATAAAACGGTTAAGTAAAAGAAAATCCTCAACCAACCGACCAAAGTTAATTATGGTCAATGGTGTTTCCGCCAAGGAAGCAAAATATTGGGAGGATTACCAATTCTCCGATGAATCGGATTCCGACGAGAATTCCGATGATGTTATAGAAATTACCCCAACTGAATTTAAAAAGGCAAAAGAAAATAATAAGGGAAAGGGCATAAAAATAGAGAAATCTAATTCCAACCCCGATGAACTTTATATGTATCGTCAACCCCCGAAGTCCTTAAGTTGTAACAATGACCCAGGAACCTCTAAACCACCAGGTTTTTCTAAACCAATGTGGATAACGACGGCTCATATTAGGGGAAAATCATATATCCCTAGAAACTTGGCAAAACGAACCAAAACCGAAGAAGAAGAAACCAGCGAGTCGGAATAAGATAGTTGTATTCATGTGGTGTAATATATGTAATATAGTGTGCTTATGCTTTATGATATATGTAAAAATTGCTTGTATTAATAAGTATTTTTTTTATGAATCTAACTCTTGTCTATTTTACAGTATAAAAACGCAAAATGGATAGACAACCCAATATTTTAAGAGACCTACCCGGAGACATGATTGATGAAATCTTGTCTAGAGTCGGTCAGAATTCCTCGGCACAACTATTTAAGGCGAGATCAGTTTGTAAGACATTCGAAGAACGTTCCAAGAATGTCTTGGTTTATAAGAGACTTTCGTTTGAAAGATGGGGGATATCACATTGGGAAACCCATAAGTTACGATGTGTTTACTTTGATGCATATATTGCGGGGAACCCAAATGCTATTTTACGCAACGGGTTAAGAAATTATTTTGACTCAATATATCCGAATATTGGACTTCGTGATTTAGAAAAAGCGGCTAACATGCAACATAAAGAAGCATGTTATGCTTACGGATTAGTAATGTTCGCTTCTCACCAAAGTGAGAACAAGAACATCGGGCTACAACTATTAAACAAAACGTTTCCACAAGTGACGGAGTCGGTAATTGGGGTAAGAAATGAGGTTTTTAGATTATTACGGGACTGTTGGACATTACGTAACCCTCGTCCCTTTGATGACGTTACAACACGCTGTCTTATCAACGGCCATAACGGTTATGTTGCACAAGACGAAGGATGGGAAGTAGTCCTAGTAAAACCAGAATGCATGACTTGTTTCTGGACGTATGAATTACGTGTCTTTATTGCCTTTGCTGAACGACTTGTGTACTAGCTAGAATTGTCTTCACAACTATCTTGTATCAAAGTTATTGTGTGCTATATTTCATGCTTTATGTAAAATAAGCGGTATTGTAAGTTTGTAAAATATTGTATAAAAGTTTGAACGCGAAATATTATTATAATCAGTTTTTCATATAGAATTGTAGTAGTTGAATTGTATATTAGCTACTAAGTATGAACTTAACGGGTAGGTACTACCCGAATTTAAACTTATAAAACGCTAATATGAAGAAAAAGCTTTTATAAATGAGTTCATATTATGCTACGAAATACTATTAACTACTCTTAATATTCTGTATGATTAACTTGTTCCATTTAACTATTTTGAAGGAAATGGCACCGACTACTCGACACACCGTGAATATGAATGAAGAGGAATTCCGTACTTTTCTAGCTTCAAACATAGCCGCAGTACAGGCTGCGCTACATACTAACAATAACCTTGGATCTAGCAGTACAGGAAATCGTGTAGGATGCACCTACAAAGAATTCACTGCCTGCAAACCTTTGGAATTTGATGGAACCGAAGGACCGATCGGATTGAAACGGTGGACCGAGAAGGTTGAATCGGTGTTTGCCATAAGTAAGTGTACTGAAGAGGACAAAGTGAAGTACGCTACGCATACCTTCACAGGTTCTGCGTTAACATGGTGGAATACCTATCTAGAGCAAGTGGGACAAGATGATGCGTACGCACTACCGTGGTCAGCATTCAAGCACTTGATGAACGAGAAGTACCGTCCCAGAACCGAGGTCAATAAGCTCAAGACAGAACTTAGAGGGTTACGAACCCAAGGATTTGATATTACCACGTACGAAAGACGATTCACAGAATTGTGCCTATTGTGTCCGGGAGCATTCGAAGATGAGGAAGAGAAGATCGACGCGTTTGTGAAAGGATTACCGGAAAGAATCCAAGAAGATATAAGTTCACACGAGCCCGCCTCCATACAACAGGCATGTAGAATGGCTCACAAACTAGTGAACCAGATTGAAGAAAGAATTAAAGAACAGACTGCTGAAGAGGCCAATGTGAAGCAAGTCAAAAGAAAGTGGGAGGAAAACGGTGATAAGAATCACCAATACAACAACAACAGCAATTACAACAATAATCGCAACAATTATCCCAACAATCGCAACATCAATCGCAACTACAACAAACGGCCCAACAACAACAACAACAACAACAACAACAGCAACTACAACAATCATCCCAACAACAATAATAACCGCAACAACAACAACAATCAGAAGCAACTATGCCAAAGGTGTGAAAAGAATCACTTGGGGTTCTGCACCAAATTTTGCAACAAGTGTAAAAGAAATGGTCATAGCGCGGCGAAGTGTGAGGTCTACGGACCAGGGGTTAATAGAACGAAAGGAACAAATGGTGTCGGAACGAGTAATGGCGGAGCAAGTAGTGTCGGAGCAAGTTATGCCAATGTAGTTTGTTATAAATGTGGAAAACCAGGCCACATTATTAGAAATTGCCCGAACCAGGAGAACACGAATGGACAAGGCCGTGGAAGAGTTTTCAATATTAATGCGGTAGAGGCACAGGAAGACCCGGAGCTTGTTACGGGTACGTTTCTTATTGACAATAAATCTGCTTACGTTTTATTTGATTCGGGTGCGGATAGAAGCTATATGAGTAGAGATTTTTGTGCTAAATTAAGTTGTCCATTGACGCCTTTGGATAGTAAATTTTTACTCGAATTAGCAAATGGTAAATTAATTTCAGCAGATAATATATGTCGGAATCGAGAAATTAAACTGGTTAGCGAAACATTTAAGATTGATTTGATACCAGTAGAGTTAGGGAGTTTTGATGTGATAATCGGTATGGACTGGTTGAAAGAAGTGAAAGCAGAGATCGTTTGTTACAAAAATGCAATTCGCATTATACGAGAAAAAGGAAAGCCCTTAATGGTGTACGGAGAAAAGGGCAACACGAAGCTACATCTTATTAGTAATTTGAAGGCACAAAAACTAATAAGAAAAGGTTGCTATGCTGTTCTAGCACACGTCGAGAAAGTACAAACTGAAGAAAAGAGCATCAATGATGTTCCCATTGCAAAAGAATTTCCCGATGTATTTCCGAAAGAATTACCGGGATTACCCCCACATCGATCCGTTGAATTTCAAATAGATCTTGTACCAGGAGCTGCACCAATAGCTCGTGCTCCTTACAGACTCGCACCCAGCGAGATGAAAGAACTGCAAAGCCAATTACAAGAACTTTTAGAGCGTGGTTTCATTCGACCAAGCACATCACCGTGGGGAGCTCCTGTTTTGTTTGTCAAGAAGAAAGATGGTACATTCAGGTTGTGTATCGACTACCGAGAGTTGAACAAACTTACCATCAAGAACCGCTACCCACTACCGAGAATCGACGACTTATTTGATCAACTACAAGGCTCGTCTGTTTATTCAAAGATTGACTTACGTTCCGGGTATCATCAAATGCGGGTGAAAGAAGATGATATTCCAAAGACTGCTTTCAGAACACGTTACGGTCATTACGAGTTTATGGTCATGCCATTTGGTTTAACTAATGCACCAGCTGTGTTCATGGACCTTATGAACCGAGTGTGTGGACCATACCTTGACAAGTTTGTCATTATTTTCATTGATGACATACTTATTTACTCAAAGAATGACCAAGAACACGGTGAACATTTGAGAAAGGTGTTAGAAGTATTGAGGAAGGAAGAATTGTACGCTAAGTTTTCAAAGTGTGCATTTTGGTTGGAAGAAGTTCAATTCCTCGGTCACATAGTGAACAAAGAAGGTATTAAGGTGGATCCGGCAAAGATAGAAACTGTTGAAAAGTGGGAAACCCCGAAAACTCCGAAACACATACGCCAGTTTTTAGGACTAGCTGGTTACTACAGAAGGTTCATCCAAGACTTTTCCAGAATAGCAAAACCCTTGACTGTATTAACGCATAAAGGGAAGAAATTTGAATGGAATGATGAACAAGAGAAAGCGTTTCAGTTATTGAAGAAAAAGCTAACTACGGCACCTATATTGTCATTGCCTGAAGGGAATGATGATTTTGTGATTTATTGTGATGCATCAAAGCAAGGTCTCGGTTGTGTATTAATGCAACGAACGAAGGTGATTGCTTATGCGTCTAGACAATTGAAGATTCACGAACAAAATTATACGACGCATGATTTGGAATTAGGCGCGGTTGTTTTTGCATTAAAGACTTGGAGGCACTACTTATATGGGGTCAAAAGTATTATATATACCGACCACAAAAGTCTTCAACACATATTTAATCAGAAACAACTGAATATGAGGCAGCGTAGGTGGATTGAATTATTGAATGATTACGACTTTGAGATTCGTTACCACCCGGGGAAGGCAAATGTGGTAGCCGATGCCTTGAGCAGGAAGGACAGAGAACCCATTCGAGTAAAATCTATGAATATAATGATTCATAATAACATTACTACTCAAATAAAGGAGGCGCAACAAGGAGTTTTAAAAGAGGGAAATTTAAAGGATGAAATACCCAAAGGATCGGAGAAGCATCTTAATATTCGGGAAGACGGAACCCGGTATAGGGCTGAAAGGATTTGGGTACCAAAATTTGGAGATATGAGAGAAATGGTACTTAGAGAAGCTCATAAAACCAGATACTCAATACATCCTGGAACGGGGAAGATGTACAAGGATCTCAAGAAACATTTTTGGTGGCCGGGTATGAAAGCCGATGTTGCTAAATACGTAGGAGAATGTTTGACGTGTTCTAAGGTCAAAGCTGAGCATCAGAAACCATCAGGTCTACTTCAACAACCCGAAATCCCGGAATGGAAATGGGAAAACATTACCATGGATTTCATCACTAAATTGCCAAGGACTGCAAGTGGTTTTGATACTATTTGGGTAATAGTTGATCGTCTCACCAAATCAGCACACTTCCTACCAATAAGAGAAGATGACAAGATGGAGAAGTTAGCACGACTGTATTTGAAGGAAGTCGTCTCCAGACATGGAATACCAATCTCTATTATCTCTGATAGGGATGGCAGATTTATTTCAAGATTCTGGCAGACATTACAGCAAGCATTAGGAACTCGTCTAGACATGAGTACTGCCTATCATCCACAAACTGATGGGCAGAGCGAAAGGACGATACAAACGCTTGAAGACATGCTACGAGCATGTGTTATTGATTTCGGAAACAGTTGGGATCGACATCTACCGTTAGCAGAATTTTCCTACAACAACAGCTACCATTCAAGCATTGAGATGGCGCCGTTTGAAGCACTTTATGGTAGAAAGTGCAGGTCTCCGATTTGTTGGAGTGAAGTGGGGGATAGACAGATTACGGGTCCGGAGATTATACAAGAAACTACCGAGAAGATCATCCAAATTCAACAACGGTTGAAAACCGCCCAAAGTCGACAAAAGAGCTACGCTGACATTAAAAGAAAAGATATAGAATTTGAAATTGGAGAGATGGTCATGCTTAAAGTTGCACCTTGGAAAGGCGTTGTTCGATTTGGTAAACGAGGGAAATTAAATCCAAGGTATATTGGACCATTCAAGATTATTGATCGTGTCGGACCAGTAGCTTACCGACTTGAGTTACCTCAACAACTCGCGGCTGTACATAACACTTTCCACGTCTCGAATTTGAAGAAATGTTTTGCTAAAGAAGATCTCACTATTCCGTTAGATGAAATCCAAATCAACGAAAAACTCCAATTCA
The DNA here is from genome assembly GCF_046630445.1 of Rutidosis leptorrhynchoides. NCBI lineage: Eukaryota > Viridiplantae > Streptophyta > Magnoliopsida > Asterales > Asteraceae > Rutidosis > Rutidosis leptorrhynchoides. Next base: position 401,615,760 of record NC_092338.1, on the reverse strand, counting down.
TCGAAGAACCCGTCGAAATAATGGATCGTGAGGTTAAAAGACTTAAGCAAAACAAGATACCAATTGTTAAGGTTCGATGGAATGCTCGTAGAGGACCCGAGTTCACCTGGGAGCGTGAAGATCAGATGAAGAAGAAATACCCGCATCTATTTCCAGAAGATTCGTCAACACCTTCAACAGCTTAAAATTTCGGGACGAAATTTATTTAACGGGTAGGTACTGTAGTGACCCGAACTTTTCCATGTTTATATATATTAATTGAGATTGATATTTACATGATTAAATGTTTCCAACATGTTAAGCAATCAAACTTGTTAAGACTTGATTAATTGAAATATGTTTCATATAGACAATTGACCACCCAAGTTGACCGGTGATTCACGAACGTTAAAACTTGTAAAAACTATATGATGACATATATATGGATATATATATATAGTTAACATGATACTATGATAAGTAAACATATCATTAAGTATATTAACAATGAACTACATATGTAAAAACAAGACTACTAACTTAATGATTTTTAAACGAGACATATATGTAACGATTATCGTTGTAAAGACATTTAATGTATATATATCATATTAAGAGTTATTCATACATGATAATATCATGATAATATAATAATTTAAAATCTCATTTGATATTATAAACATTGGGTTAACAACATTTAACAAGATCGTTAACCTAAAAGTTTCAAAACAACACTTACATGTAACGACTAACGATGACTTAACGACTCAGTTAAAATGTATATACATGTAGTGTTTTAATATGTATTTATACACTTTTGAAAGACTTCAATACACTTATCAAAATACTTCTACTTAACAAAAATGCTTACAATTACATCCTCGTTCAGTTTCATCAACAATTCTACTCGTATGCACCCGTATTCGTACTCGTACAATACACAGCTTTTAGATGTATGTACTATTGGTATATACACTCCAATGATCAGCTCTTAGCAGCCCATGTGAGTCACCTAACACATGTGGGAACCATCATTTGGCAACTAGCAAGAAATATCTCATAAAATTACAAAAATATGAGTAATCATTCATGACTTATTTACATGAAAACAAAATTACATATCCTTTATATCTAATCCATACACCAACGACCAAAAACACCTACAAACACTTTCATTCTTCAATTTTCTTCATCTAATTGATCTCTCTCAAGTTCTATCTTCAAGTTCTAAGTGTTCTTCATAAATTCCAAAAGTTCTAGTTTCATAAAATCAAGAATACTTTCAAGTTTGCTAGCTCACTTCCAATCTTGTAAGGTGATCATCCAACCTCAAGAAATCTTTGTTTCTTACAGTAGGTTATCATTCTAATACAAGGTAATAATCATATTCAAACTTTGGTTCAATTTCTATAACTATAACAATCTTATTTCAAGTGATGATCTTACTTGAACTTGTTTTCGTGTCATGATTTTGCTTCAAGAACTTTGAGCCATCCAAGGATCCATTGAAGCTAGATCCATTTTTCTCTTTTCCAGTAGGTTCATCCAAGGAACTTAAGGTAGTAATGATGTTCATAACATCATTCGATTCATACATATAAAGCTATCTTATTCGAAGGTTTAAACTTGTAATCACTAGAACATAGTTTAGTTAATTCTAAACTTGTTCGCAAACAAAAGTTAATCCTTCTAACTTGACTTTTAAAATCAACTAAACACATGTTCTATATCTATATGATATGCTAACTTAATGATTTAAAACCTGGAAACACGAAAAACACCGTAAAACCGGATTTACGCCGTCGTAGTAACACCGCGGGCTGTTTTGGGTTAGTTAATTAAAAACTATGATAAACTTTGATTTAAAAGTTGTTATTCTGAGAAAATGATTTTTATTATGAACATGAAACTATATCCAAAAATTATGGTTAAACTCAAAGTGGAAGTATGTTTTCTAAAATGGTCATCTAGACGTCGTTCTTTCGACTGAAATGACTACCTTTACAAAAATGACTTGTAACTTATTTTTCCGACTAGAAACCTATACTTTTTTTGTTTAGATTCATAAAATAGAGTTCAATATGAAACCATAGCAATTTGATTCACTCAAAACGGATTTAAAATGAAGAAGTTATGGGTAAAACAAGATTGGATAATTTTTCTCATTTTAGCTACGTGAAAATTGGTAACAAATCTATTTCAACCATAACTTAATCAACTTGTATTATATATTATGTAATCTTGAGATACCATAGACACGTATACAATGTTTCGACCTATCATGTCGACACATCTATATATATTTCGGAACAACCATAGACACTCTATATGTGAATGTTGGAGTTAGCTATACAGGGTTGAGGTTGATTCCAAAATATATATAGTTTGAGTTGTGATCAATACTGAGATACGTATACACTGGGTCGTGGATTGATTCAAGATAATATTTATCGATTTATTTCTGTACATCTAACTGTGGACAACTAGTTGTAGGTTACTAACGAGGACAGCTGACTTAATAAACTTAAAACATCAAAATATATTAAAAGTGTTGTAAATATATTTTGAACATACTTTAATATATATGTATATATTGTTATAGGTTCGTGAATCAACAGTGGCCAAGTCTTACTTCCCGACGAAGTAAAAATCTGTGAAAGTGAGTTATAGTCCCACTTTTAAAATCTAATATTTTTGGGATGAGAATACATGCAGGTTTTATAAATGATTTACAAAATAGACACAAGTACGTGAAACTACATTCTATGGTTGAATTATCGAAATCGAATATGCCCCTTTTTATTAAGTCTGGTAATCTAAGAATTAGGGAACAGACACCCTAATTGACGCGAATCCTAAAGATAGATCTATTGGGCCTAACAAACCCCATCCAAAGTACCGGATGCTTTAGTACTTCGAAATTTATATCATATCCGAAGGGTGTCCCGGAATGATGGGGATATTCTTATATATGCATCTTGTTATTGTCGGTTACCAGGTGTTCACCATATGAATGATTTTTATCTCTATGTATGGGATGTGTATTGAAATATGAAATCTTGTGGTCTATTGTTACGATTTGATATATATAGGTTAAACCTATAACTCACCAGCATTTTTGTTGACGTTTTAAGCATGTTTATTCTCAGGTGATTATTAAGAGCTTCCGCTGTCGCATACTTAAATAAGGACAAGATTTGGAGTCCATGCTTGTATGATATTGTGTAAAAACTGCATTCAAGAAACTTATTTTGTTGTAACATATTTGTATTGTAAACCATTATGTAATGGTCGTGTGTAAACAGGATATTTTAGATTATCATTATTTGATAATCTACGTAAAGCTTTTTAAACCTTTATTGATGAAATAAAGGTTATGGTTTGTTTAAAAATGAATGCAGTCTTTGAAAAACGTCTCATATAGAGGTCAAAACCTCGCAACGAAATCAATTAATATGGAACGTTTTTAATCAATAAGAACGGGACATTTCACTAGCGCCACTAGCCCGAGTGGGGATGTCAAACCCTATGGATCCATATCTAAGATTCGCGTTCACTGGTTCATAAACCAATGACTAAACGTTATCGAGCTAAGGTTCGCGTTCACTGGTTCATAAACCATATCTAAGATTCGCGTTCACTGGTTCATAAACCCTATGGATCCATACTTTGTGCCGTTATGTCACCCACACATATATAAAGTTTAAGTACTCGTGTCTAGTATGTAAAACATAAAAAGCGCATGTATTCTCAGTCCCAAAAATAGTAAAGTAAAAAGGGAAGCTATAACTCACAGTGAATAAGCAGTAAAAGTCGATATGAAAAGTATGCAGGTAGTAAGTCGGTCCGAAAGGTCGTCAACCTAAGTCAAAGGTCACTAAGTCAGTATATTGTCCCCAAAAGTTTAAAAGTAAATAAGTTAAGTCTTAAGTATCATCATCATCATCATCATCATCATCATCATCATTCGTAAAAGCTAAAGTAAGTTTTCAACAAGAATAGAGATCGAAACAAAAGGCTGACTTCGGATAGCTGCTACGACCTCTATACAAATCAAAAAGATGTGTGGTCAGTGGCCAAGGCTCCGTATGTGAGTCCTCTAACCGCTATCCAATTTTAAGATCCTAACTTGATGTCGTTTGACCGTGGCAATGGTTCAAGCACGAGTAGGTCAGAATTTTCAGCACGTCGTTACAACGGCGTAGTGACTTTCGGAAGGCTATAAATCCTAAACCGTATATCGGATTTAGGCGAGTCCTAAACGAAAATTCATCTACTCAAAACGAAATATCTGAAAATCAATTTTTCAGAAGTCCTAGGAGTCTTATCAGACCCCGAAAAACAGCAAACAAGTGCTCCGGTGGGTTTCTTAGTGCTTGATGCTCATCACGGTTCTCATCCTTGATGCGTGTAAGCTTCAAGTGTACAACTCTTTGATGTTTTAGCATCACTTTGACCAAGTTTCAACCATCAACACACAACTAAGAGTAAAAGCTAACATTCTACAAGTTTTGAACATCAAGGTTGTCTCTTTATTGCATAAACACAATAAAGCTTCAACCTTTGTCCTTTTGACACAAGTTTATGCATCTTCATCATATGAGATGATGAAGACTTGATTTTTATCACCATAAAAATCATAAAAAGGTTCCAAGCAAGTGAGATCTACAATAATAACTTAGATCTTCAAGTATTAAGAAACCCTAAGCTAGAAAGCTTGGATCTTTACAAGATTAATGAGATCATAAGCTAGAAAGCTAAGATCTAGTGAAAGTAATGAGACCATAAGCTAAAAAGCTAAGATCTTTAACAAAATAATGAAACCCTAAGCTAGAAAGCTTGGATCTTTAATGTTCTTGAAGATCCTTAAAGCAAAAGGCTAGATCTTCAAGTTACATGAAGATCATAAACACAAGTTTTGATCTTTTTAACAAAATAAAGGGTTCATAAGCTAGAAAACCTAGATCCAACAAAGCAATGAAGATTCAAAGCTAGAAAGCTTGAATCTTTAATGTTCTTGAAGGATTCAAATCAAAGTTTAGATCTTCAAGATATAACAAGATCAAGAAGCTAAAAAGCTTGATCCTTTAGTGATGATGATGATGTCAAAAATGAGAAGAAAAGAAGAAGAATAAAATTTGAAACTTACACTTTTTAGAGTGAGAAAGACTAGAGAGAGAATTAGGGAGTAAGTGTGTGTACAATGAGAATGAGATCAAGTGTAAAATGGATGAGATTTGCTTGGTATTTATAGTGGATTGGGGTGGTGGTAGCCGTGGGGTTTAGGGGGGGGGGCAAGGGGGACACCTTTTTTCTTTTTGCTTAGTGGTGGTCTAAAGGTGGTGCTAGTTGTTAGGATCCCATGCAACATGTATGGTAATGGTGAACAAAAATGCTAGTATGTTGGCTCTTATTAATGGGTATTTGTCTTACATTTATATGGGTCATAAACTTATTAAAATTGGGCTAATTAAATAGTCCATTAGCTAGAGTAGGGTGGGCTAAAGTCCAACAAGGTAGAAAGTCCAACAAGACTAACTAGTGAGCACAAGTAAATTACTAAGCGTAATTAAGCAACCAAAAACCCAAGTAATTGTTATTAGGAAATAACAATTAGTATTACGTAGTCATAATATTCCAATTATGACCAAAGTCAAACGCGTATCAAAATACATAGCTCGTTCTAAACGTCAAGTGACACTAACGGTCATAAAAGCATTCGGGGATCAAGTTAAGTAACTACGTACTTAATGGCACGTCGTAAGGTATTAACAAAAGTAATTAACATGAATTAAGATCCCAGAACATAATATAGCTCAGTACGCACAAATACGCAGTTTTGTGAAAGTAATAAGCACAAAAATATAAGTCGAAAAGGTCGGGTCGTTACATTACCCACCTGTTAATGAAAATTTCGTCCCGAAATTTTTAAGCTGAGGTAGACGATAGAGTTGGGAATAGGTGAGGATACTTCTGCATCATCTGATCCTCTCGTTCCCAAGTAAACTCGGGTCCTCGTTTGGCATTCCATCGGACTCGGACGATTGGAATCTTGTTGCGTTTCACGGTCTTGACCTCACAGTCCATAATTTTAACAGGTTCTTCCACGAAGTGGAGTTTGTCATCAATCGTAAGCTCCTCAAGGGGTATGACAAGTTCTGGTTTAGCAAGACATTTCTTCAGATTCGACATGTGGAAAGTGGGATGAACAACACTCAACTGAGTCGGAAGATCCAAACAGTAAGCAACGGGTTCAACACGCTCCAAGACTTCAAAAGGACCAATATAAGATCCCAGAACATAATATAGCCCAGTACGCACAAATACGTAGTTTCGTGAAAGTAATAAGCACAAAAATATAAATTAAAAAGGTCGGGTCGTTACAACCTTGTTGTATTATCGGTTGTATTTTATATATGCGTATATATACACATTGTATGTTGTAGCTAATCTTGCGGGTTTGTCTTGGTGGTACTTATGTATAGCTTTGCTTAGTTATACTCGGATTGCGGTATGTGTTTACTAATTGTGTTGGTGTTACGTATTCATTTTATGCATATTGTAACGACCCGTCAAAATCGCTATTGACGCGATACGTTATTCATTGATTTCATAGTGAGGTTTTGACCTCTACATGATACGTTTTAATAAAAAATATTGCATTCATTAAAATAAGTGACTTTCTACACATAGAAAGTTATAAACATGTGGTCGATTACTTAAGTATAAGTAAATCCCCAGAAATACATAAGTCTTTATCTTACATGTTGACATCACAGTCAAATTATTTATTACACAACATAGTTTTGTTTCAAATGCAATAAACTTTATACAAAGCATGAGAGACTCCATGCAGGCAACAAGCACATCACACTGGAAGTAGTCTAAGGACCTGAGAATAAAACATGCTAAAAAGGTCAACACGAATGTTGGTGAGTTATAGGTTTAATTGCTCGAGTCATAAGTATATAAAGATGGACCACAAGATTTTATCAAAAGTTTATCAATAGATTCTACGTAACAGAGCACCCTGGTAACTAAACTTAACGCTATAATAATAATTACCCTATTCGTTTTAATACACGCAACCCAACGTGTCATAAACTCAAATAACATACGTCCATTAAAAGGCTAGCGCTACTAGCTCGGACGGAGATGTCAAGCCATATGGATCCATATACAATTATTCGCGCCCACCAGTCCACATCCTATGTACTGGCAGTTACTAGTTAACAAAGCTAAGGGATTTTTGATTTAACTCAGTGTAGAATAAAGTATGTACTTATGTCCATTGCGTTTAAAATAAATTGCATGTATTCTCAGCCCAAAAATATTTAAAGCATTTAAAAAGGGATCTATAACTCACTGTTCAATATTGAGATTCAACATTGCAGGTAAAATGCGTAGACGTAACGATAGTAGACGACTGTACGATTGGCCTTGGATTCACGAACAATACTAATAATAATAATTAATAGTAATACTAATAAAATATAATTACAGAGTAGTATTGATGGATAGATATGAGTGTGTTAATGGTCAAAAAGGATCACATATATAAGTGTATATTCTAAAACAAACGGAGTAATTATGTTTGTGTAAATGTATGTGCACCTAGATAGAAATATATAAGGGTATAGAATAAATATAATAATAATAATAATAATAATAATAATAATAATAATAATAATAATAATAATAATAATAATAATAATAATAATAATAATAATATATCCAGTAATATGATTGTTCGGAGTATAATAATAATATATATACAACACTTCCCCATATGTGTCAACATTTTAGCCCCACTTTCTTGTTTCTTTATGTCACTATTTATGATTTGGTGAAATCCGTGATTTTGTGTCTAGCAACAAGAAATATCGAATATACATATACATTATCTAGTTAGTGTGATATAATTAATAATATAAAAATGATAAAAATAAAAATAAGGTAAAATAAAATAATTAATACGGAGTAATGATGTGATATGAAGAATGATGATTGCATATGGACATAAAGTAGAACCAAACGCACAAGTCTTTGGATTTCTTTTTTTTAAATATAATAATATATATAATAATATATTAAATTATAATAAAAAAATGTGGGAAACAACAAGAAAAGTCATAGTCACCATCTCTTATTGATCCGTGCTTCTTATTTAAAATTTTGATCTGTGACCCAGACGACAATTAATATGTCATGATTAGTTTTGCTTTAATCAAATTAAGAATCAATAAATACTAATCTTGGCATTTACATTTGAAAGTGTTACTTGATCCATTGGTTTTCACGTTGTTAGCTATTTCAAGTACCCAAATAAATTATATGAAGTATTAAAAATGTAATAATTTGATAATATAATAAATATAATAAAATTTAATAATTCAAATATATTAATGATAATGCTAAAAATGAACATATATTTCATAGCATTATCCCTCAAGAAAGACAAACTTTTAGTTGCAATTGTTCTAATTTCAAGTAATTATCGTTTAAATAATAAAAGGTGAAGACAAAAGACAGATTCGACGATTTGAAGACGCAAATGACCAAAAAGCTAAAAAGTACAAAGTACAATTCAAGTGGTTCAATTTATTGATGAGAAACGTCTCAAAATTACAAAAGTACAAGCCGCAAAACGCAAAGTACAAGATATTAAATTATACGAAAAGGCGTTCGAAAATCCAGAACCGAGACATGAACCAACTTTCAACGCTCGACACAACGGAGCTGAAAGTACAAGTCAACTATGCACAAGAATATAATATAATATTTAAATAATTCATAATAAGAATAATAATAAATAATAAAAAGTTGTTAATTGAGCATAGTTAAAGGGTCATAAGTGAAAATTTCAAATCAATAATTCGCAACGAGATATTATTGATTCAACTTTGAATGGTAGTCAGCTAACATTCCACCTACAACAGTATCAATCATTTGCCTATAAAATCAAGACACGGAGTAATGAAGAAACTACACCTTTTTTTTTCCTTTCTCATATCATATACGATATATATATATATATATATATATATATATATATATATATATATATATATATATATATATTATATTTTATAATTATAATTTTAATTTAAGTTTAATAATAATTGGGTTATTGTAAGAATGTTTTACGGGTTTTAAATCGAAACTCTGTCCGTGTAACGCTACGCTATAAATAATCATTTTAAGTTATGTTCTTCCTTTTTAAATTAATGTCTCGTAACTAAGTTATTATTATGCTTATTTAAGTCGAAGTAATCGTGATGTTTGACTAAATATTAAGATGGAGTTATTGAACTTTGAACCTGACGTTGTAGCGTGAGGGTACGAAATAGTATTATTTTTAATACAAAATACTACAAAATATGACACAAGTTTTATTAATTTACGGATGGGATATACCTAAACCTTGCTACAACACTATAGGCAGTGTACCTAATCGTAGAGTAGTGTAGTTTTTAGTAAGTCCGGTTCGTTCCACAGGGAGCTGGTGATACTTACTATATTTTTAACAACTATATTTATACAAAATATATATAATTATATAAGTAGTAATATTATTATAAAAGGGGGGTTTTACCGTTTAATGACCGGTTTGTCGATTCTATATTTTAAGCGTAAAGATAAATGACGATAATTAAAGTGCGTAAAATAATGACAATAAATAAAATGACAGTAAATAAAATTGCGAGTAATAAAATGACAGTAAATAAAGATACGATGAGAAATATAATAAAAGAATTATGCTTATTTAAACTTCCGTAATCATGATGTTTGACGTGTTGATTTTAATTTATTACCATGGGTTAATTGTCCTTTGTCCTGGTTTATTTGATACGTCTATCTGGTTTTTGTCCATAATAGTCCATTGGTCATAAATATAAAGTGCGAGTATCCTCGTCAAATTACCCTTATACCCGAAGTCAAATATTTCAACTGATTAAGGATTTAAACTGTGACGCAGTTATCACTTCTGTCAACAATTACACCAGTTATCACTGTATGTAATCCACCCTGTTTTAATTAGTTTATGAATATTAATTCATCCACTTGATCAGAATGAATAATCAATTACCCAACCCAATTGATTAATTAAATGATTATAACAGATTCTATATGAACATCACTAAATAGGACAACCATAATCATTATTAATTATTAGGTTAATTAATTTGAAGATAGGTTCGACAGACTCCAATGAGTTGTCACTCAATTAGACAATACCCCCCATCTATTAATAGTCAATAGTTCAATTTCCACAAGTGTCGGTCTTTTGCCCAAACCTTAATTATGGTACAAAGTTCAATAACCCCGTCTTAATATTTTAGCCCAACATCATGATTACTTCGGCTCAAATAAGCATAATAATAACTTAGCTACGAGACATTAATATAAAAAGGTTGAACATAACTTACAATGATTAAAAATAGCGTAGCGTTACACGGACAGAATTTCGACTTACACACTCAAACGATCTCTATCATAAATCTTATTATTATCATAATTTAAAATTAAAATTAAGATTATTGTTATATCTTATTAAGTTAACATTATGATAGAGATATAGAATATAGATATTGGATATTAGATATAGATATTTGATAGATGGATCGAAATATAGATAGAAAATATGATTGAAAAAAAAATGTTTTTTTTTCTTAGCTACGTAGATCGTTCCTTTTATAGGCGAAATTATAAATTGAATTTTCATTTACGACCCCTGAACTATGCTCAATTAACAACTTTTTATTATTTAATATTATTCTTATTATGAATTATTTAAATATTATATTTTATTCTTGTGCATAGTTGACTCGTAATTTTTACACCGTTGCGTCGAGCGCTGAAAGTTGGTTCATGCCTCGGTTCCGGATTTTCGAACGCCCTTTCGTACAATTTTATATCGTGTACTTTGCGTTTTGTAACTTGTACTCTTGTCATTTTTGGACGTTCTTCATCAATAATTTGAACCTTTTTGATTGTATCTTGTACTTTTGAGCTTTTTGGACCTTTGCGTCTTCAAATCTTCGTTTTCGCCTTTTGTCTTCGCACTTATTTAAAATAAACGAATATTACTCGAAAATGAAACAATTGCAACTAAAATCTTGTCTTTCTTGGGGGATTTTGCTATGAAATATATGTTCCTTTTTAGCCTTATCAATATCCCCACACCTGAGCGTTGCTTGTCCTCAAGCAATACAGTCTTGAAATAATATAATACATCACACGAATCACTTCTTTATTCTTCACACTTTGTACATCAGTGATTTTGATAGAGCGGTATAAACAATGATATTAACAATAGAACCATGGTTAAAGGTGGGTGTGTCATCCACAGTTGCCTTGGGTTTAGGTCAACGACACTTGCAATCAAATAGCCGATTTACTTTCGGTTTCCAAAGCAAAGTGCACATTTGAAAGGCGGTTTACAGTCCCACATGACTATAAAAATATAGATCCTTTAGGAAATTGGATCTTTATGAAAACATTTGATCTTTTAAAAATTCAAGCTAGATTTTACCCTAGACAAGTTTTCTGATTTGACCCACCATCGGTGTTGCAAAATATATTTGTGGATCAATATTTTGGCCAAAAACATTTAGGTTCGTGTAATCCACTGCTATCCCGGTATCGGAAAGCACACATCCAGTTTACTTGTTCCGTATATTACCTTTCGGTAAACTACCGTCCGGTTGTAAAGGAAAGCGATGAACAAGAAACTGTTAAGGCAATGTCCCGTGACATGCAGATGATTATGGTCTTTTTAACGTGTCGGATGCTAGTACTATCCTTGGTAGGAGCAATAGTAAAGATCATCCTATAATTTTTCGATCTGGCACAAGGTCCTGTCTCCGACCATGCTATGCAACCACCGTTCTTACGGTTGACACCCGATTTGGTTCAGGTGACCTAATGAATTCCAGGTGAATTCCTAGGATTTTACGTTCAATGGTAATGAACGCATTGAAAATGGATTTTCAGAAAACAAATCAGTTTGTATTTTTGATCAAAATATTTTCTCGTTCAAGCTCGAGTTTAGATATCATTGAATTCCATGAGTTTGAATTCTCAATCTTTAAGGTCAATCTCAAGGATTGAGTAATATCAGTCTTAAAAGCTGATTTTTAATCTTTAAGGAGATTATCCTTTCTGGGGATCTGATTCATTAGTCTTATCAAGCTAATTTGCACGGTGCCTCCCCATTGTACGAGATAAATCCTTCTCATGGTTAGGATAAATCTGACCACTTGGCGACCCTGTTTGATGCTGAGGTCCGTGGATTTCCTGCTGATTTTAGTGATGACTTTTCTAGATTTTTCGTCAACCTACAGCTGGTCTGGACGACAACTTCATGACCTAAATCAAGAAGCGCGTGTCTTTTTCGGAAGACTTTACTTCCTTTTAATGATGGAATTGATTCATCGTGTAGATCCATCTTTCTTTCAAATGTATTACAGTAAATCGGGTAAAACTGATTAGTATCGTCCAAAGCAAAAGTACCTGCAATAATCTTGTACAAAAATATGTGATATATGTTTTAAATTGAATAACTTGGTACATTCTTCCCACACTTAGTTTCCTTCTTTGCCTTTTTATTTTCTTCTATTTCATTTTAAATGAATTCAAGCGTTTTAGGGTGTTTCTCAATTTATGTCCTTTTCGAGGTAACGATAATTTCGGTATTATCACCTAGTTTTCATCGTTCATAAATATGTATAAACATGATTTTGAGTTCATTTAATTGAAAATTTTTCAAATTTTCACAAAATTTGGCAAATAAACTAAGTGTAAACCCGAGAGAATTTATAACCCTTCCCCACACTTGAGATCATGCAATGCCCTCATTTGCATGAAATCAGACTATAATTATAAATTCATGAGGGTGATTAGTGTAGAAAAGTGATTAAAAATACCCAGTTTGTAAGCATATTATTTTACATCACATTTGATATTTTGCGCCTTGTCATCAAAATTAGTAGCTTTTTGTTGAACTTAATGACAGTCTTTGAAAGTGCACTGTTTTACCCTGTTGTGTACATAACATAAAATACAAACATATATACATATTTTTGAAGTTTGGTATATAACCTCACGTTCAAAAATTTATAAAATCAAATATATATATATATTTTTTTTTGGCATACTTTAAATCAATAAAATTAAAAATAATGATGAAAAAATTTTTCGCCCCGCCTTCGGGTAAAGTAATTTCGGCTCAACGGCCTAGTCTTCAACTCACGATGAATTTTAGAAATCATTTTTTTTCAACTTAATGAAATAAAGTAAATTTTTGTTTTTAAATTCACGCAAAACTTAAAAAGAAAACATATTAATTTCATATAAAACCTAAAAAATTCAGAATGGGGGGAGAAAACTAGTTCTTTAGTGTCTGCTAGCGGAAAAGACCAATCGAATTCCATTCTCGGAACTACACGAGAACAGAACAACTAACTCCAAACAGCATTTTCTTTTTAGAATATTTGAATCTCCTCACACTTAGGTAGATGTGGTGTCGAAATTGTGATTAACTTCATCGTCAATTTCTCTTGGACCATAATCAACTTGCATATCTGTGACTTTTTCTTTAAGCCAGTGCCCGGCTTCTTCCGTAATATCCCAAAATTCAACTAGTTTCGCCTTTTCTTTAGGCGACAGATTGGATACTAACCGGTTACATAACTTAAAGTTCCCCTTACTTCTAGCATCGATAGCCCGTTTAAAAAGTTTCTTCATTGAACTGTTAATAACGGGGTCATTTAATTTCGTATCAACAACGGGGTTCTTTATTATCAAGTCATCATTAGGTGTTACTTCATTTTCCCCACACTTAGGCGTTTTATTATTGCTAAGCACTACCGTTGGAGTTGGTAAAACAACATGGTTATTACCAATCGTTTTTACTGGTTCAACGGTTTTAGTTGGTGGAGATTTAGACTTTCGAATCATAAAGGTGATTGATTTGTTACCACTTTTAAGTGTCATTCTTCCATTTCCTACATCAAATAACGCCCCGGTGGACGCTAAGAATGGTCGACCTAAAATTAGAGGAATGTTTGAGTCCTCTTCTATGTCAATGACAATGAATTCGACTAGAAAGGTTAAATTACCTACTTGAATGGGTAGGTTGTCAGCAATTCCAACTGGGTGTTTAATGGTTTGATCAAAGAGTCGAACACTCATATCCGTTGGACTTAACTTACCTACACCTAATCTCTTATATAAGGACAGAGGCATAACACTCACACTTGCACCTAAATCTGCTAGTGCATCATACATAACACAATCACTAAGTAGACAAGGAACAATAAATTCACCCGGATCACCTACTCTAGGTGGAGGTTTTGGTGGAACTGTATTCACCGGGTTTACTTCTACGGATTTTGTTTCTTGCACTTTCTTATTCTTTTTCTTCTTCTTCTTTCCAGAGGTATCACAAACTTTATTACTTATCACTTGCTCATACTCAACTCCTTTTCTTGGAAACGGGATGGGTAGTTTGTATGGTGCCACCACTGGCTTTACATACTCGGTTGGTGGTGGTGATGTAACTTCTTCATTGTTACTCACATCTAAAACCTTCCCATCTTCTGGAGCTGGTTTTTCAGAATTTGTTGAAACCATATTAACATTCTCTTTCCGAGGATTTACTTCAGTATTACTCGGTAGCTTTCCTTGTTCCCTCTCACTCATCATGCTAGCAAGAGTACCTACGTGTTTTTCTAGATTCAAAATGGAAGCTTGTTGAGTTCTTAATGACTGATCAAACCTCTCGTTCGTTTGGGTTTGAGTTTCAATAAATTGTGTTTGAGATTCAACTAGCTTGAATACCACGTCTTCCATATTTGACTTTTTCTCTTCGGTTTGTTGTTGTGGTTTATATAAGCCAGGTCTTTGTTGATTGAAAGTGTTGTTTTGAGTTGGTTGGTTATTTGGACCTTGTTGGTTATACCAGTTATTTTCGGGTCCTTTTGGATTGTAAAGAATGTTTTGATTTCGATTGAAGTTTAGCTTTGGCGGTTGATAATTATTTTGATAATTATTTCCAGGCCTTTGGTTCGTATAGGAAACATTCTCTCGTTGTTCCAATGTTGGTTCAATGTGACAATCTTTCAATAAGTGTGGTCCACCGCATAGCTCACAACTGATTCGTATTGCGTGAATATCTTTATTCATCTTTTCCATTCGTCTTTCGAAAACATCTATTTTTGCTGAAACGGAATCAAAGTCATGGCTAGAATCGGCTCTAGCCACTTTAGATGAACGAAAAATATCTTTTTCTTGGTGCCACTCATGCGAGTGGGAGGCTGTGTTATCAATAATTTTGTAAGCTTCAGTTGCGGTTTTCTTCATAATGGATCCACCAGCGGTTATGTCGATGTCTTTTCGTGTGGCGATGTCTACGCCTTTATAGAAGATTTGTACTATTTGAAAAGTATCTAATCCGTGTTGAGGACATCCTCTCAACATCCTTCCGAATCTTGTCCACGCCTCATATAATGTTTCATTTGGATTTTGCGCGAACGTAACAATTTCTCCTTGAAGTCTCACGGCTTTGGATGCCGGAAAGAATCGTTTAAGAAATTTTTCAACTAAAACATCCCATGTGTCAATCGCCCCTTCAGGTAACGATTCTAACCAATCTTTGGCTTCTCCCTTTAAAGTCCAGGGAAATAACATGAGATAGATTTGTTCGTCTTCCACTTCTCGGATTTTGAATAGTGTACAAATTCTTTTAAACGTACGAAGGTGTTCGTTAGGATCTTCATTCGGTGCACCACTGAATTGGCATTGGTTAGTTACCATGTGTAGAATTTGTCCTTTGATTTCAAAATCTGGCGCATTAACTTCTGGCTTAATAATGGCGTGACCTTGGCCCGTGCGTGTAGCTCTCATTCGGTCTTCCATACTTAGAGGTTCTAGATTTTCCATGATTGGAAGTGTTGTATCCGAATCACTAGAGGTTTCTAATTTAATGGTTTCTTCCTCAACAATCTCTGTTTGAAGGATTGGTGGTTCTGGAGGAATAATTAGTGGATCAGGGTCTCGGAATTGTCCCTGAGTATTCTCCGGATTCTCAATTGTGAGGTTTGTTTCAAAAACTGGGTTATCGGAAGTTTGAGTTTGAGTACTTGGTCGACTGGATGATGATTCTAAAGAAAAATCAATGGCGGCGATATTTGCTAAATGTCTTGATCGAGTTACAGGTGGTGAACGTACAAAAGGTGGTGAACGTCTTGCTCGGTGCATTCACTGAATATCCTATTAGTTTTTAAAAGGAAAGAAAAATTATATAAGTTATCCAATTAATAGACTTTTCTGATTTTGCCCACGTTTCGAATAGCCAAAAGATGCAGCAGAGGGGCAGGATTCGTTTGGTCTCAATATAATTGAGTACTGTTTGGCTCCAATAACCCGGTCCACGTACAAATCCAACTATTACTACGAACCAGAAAATTTTGATGTCTATCAATTTAACCACTTAAAATAAATTTTCGTAATTTTAAGAAATTTAGAGAAGAAGTAGAAAAAAATCTAAGTCCTAAAAACTAGAATGGCGAGAAATAAGAAAGAAAAAGATTGCGCGTCGAAAAAGGTCGAAAAATAAAAGGTCGAAAAATAGGCGTCGAAAAATAAAAATAAGAAAGTAGCGCGAAAAATGGCGTCGCAAAATTCTAAAGCACCTAAATCTTAGTCTAAGGAATAAGCACTTAAGGGATTTTATGGCAAAGCCTAAAAATTCTAGAAGTAAAAATAACTATGGCAAAACTAAACTTAATACTAAAAGTTGCGACTATAGTCTAAAAATCTAAAGGTAATAAAACTTAATTTTTTTTTAAAAATTTTTTTTTTTCCGAAATTAATAAAAAAAAAAAATATTAATTAATTTACAAGTTGAAGTGAGTTATGAGAAACTAAACTCATTTGTATAGTTGAGCAGATTTTTTTTTATTTGATCAAATCAAATCATATAAGACTATTAGATCACTCCCAACCATGACATGTTTCTTTAAAAAGACTTACTGACGCATTAGCGTCACCTCAACACTTCTTTAAAAACACTGAATGCTACCAACTTTGACAATTTAAAAATACCGCACCCACTCAGTTTTTTTTTTTTGATTAAAACTAACCTCTACAAATGAAAAGAGTGCATAAAGTTTCTGCTTCAAAGACTTGTATGTTCTGCATTTATTTAGTACATTAAACAAATTAAAATATGCTGGGTGTGTACTTTTGTTTAAAGTGTCCATAACTTTTATTGTTTTAAATATAATGGCCCCACTTCACAGACTCCACTCATCTTCTACCTTTCACATAATGAGTGAAAGACACTCTTCTACCTATGTAGTCTTTTAAAAAAAAAAATAAAGAGACGGTACTAAAGACGTACCATAGTAACCTTAGTTTTTTTTTTTTTTTTTTTTTTTTTTTTTTTTTTTTACAGATATAGATTAAAATATAGATTAAAATAAACCTAGATGTTATAGATTATGCTTTTGCGATTAAAAAAAATTCTCGCTCAACTGGGTGTTTAAGAGAATGATTCTTGTCCACTTGTTATTTTTCCTCATAAAAAAATATAAGGCGTGAATCAACTTTTCAATGCATTAGAGTTTCAGATTAAGAAAGAGAATAGATTATATTTTATTATATTATTAATAATGCAAATCAACTTTTCAAAAAGTTGATACAATTCAACTTTGATTACGGAGAATTATATTATTATTATTATTATATTATTATAATTATATTAGTATTATGAATTATATATATATTATATTTTTTTTTTTTTTTTTTAAGTTTTTAACACTTATGATTAATATAAAATATTTTTACAAAATAAGAAATTACAAAATATAGTTTTAACAAAATATAGCGTTTTTCACCGAGTCCCCGGCAGCGGCGCCAAAAACTTGACGTTGTAGCGTGAGGGTACGAAATAGTATTATTTTTAATACAAAATACTACAAAATATGACACAAGTTTTATTAATTTACGGATGGGATATACCTAAACCTTGCTACAACACTATAGGTAGTGTACCTAATCGTAGAGTAGTGTAGTTTTTAGTAAGTCCGGTTCGTTCCACAGGGAGCTGGTGATACTTACTATATTTTTAACAACTATATTTATACAAAATATATATAATTATATAAGTAGTAATATTATTATAAAAGGGGGGTTTTACCGTTTAATGACCGGTTTGTCGATTCTATATTTTATGCGTAAAGATAAATGACGATAATTAAAGTGCGTAAAATAATGACAATAAATAAAATGACAGTAAATAAAATTGCGAGTAATAAAATGACAGTAAATAAAGATACGATGAGAAATATAATAAAAGAATTATGCTTATTTAAACTTCCGTAATCATGATGTTTGACGTGTTGATTTTAATTTATTACCATGGCTTAATTGTCCTTTGTCCTGGTTTATTTGATACGTCTATCTGGTTTTTGTCCATAATAGTCCATTGGTCATAAATATAAAGTGCGAGTATCCTCGTCAAATTACCCTTATACCCGAAGTCAAATATTTCAACTGATTAAGGATTTAAACTGTGACGCAGTTATCACTTCTGTCAACAATTACACCAGTTATCACTGTATGTAATCCACCCTGTTTTAATTAGTTTATGAATATTAATTCATCCACTTGATCAGAATGAATAATCAATTACCCAACCCAATTGATTAATTAAATGATTATAACAGATTCCATATGAACATCACTAAATAGGACAACCATAATCATTATTAATTATTAGGTTAATTAATTTGAAGATAGGTTCGACAGACTCCAATGAGTTGTCACTCAATTAGACAATACCCCCATCTATTAATAGTCAATAGTTCAATTTCCACAAGTGTCGGTCTTTTGCCCAAACCTTAATTATGGTACAAAGTTCAATAACCCCGTCTTAATATTTTAGCCCAACATCATGATTACTTCGGCTCAAATAAGCATAATAATAACTTAGCTACGAGACATTAATATAAAAAGGTTGAACATAACTTACAATGATTAAAAATAGCGTAGCGTTACACGGACAGAATTTCGACTTACACACTCAAACGATCTCTATCATAAATCTTATTATTATCATAATTTAAAATTAAAATTAAGATTATTGTTATATCTTATTAAGTTAACATTATGATAGAGATATAGAATATAGATATTGGATATTAGATATAGATATTTGATAGATGGATCGAAATATAGATAGAAAATATGATTGAAAAAAAAATGTTTTTTTTTCTTAGCTACGTAGATCGTTCCTTTTATAGGCGAAATTATAAATTGAATTTTCATTTACGACCCCTGAACTATGCTCAATTAACAACTTTTTATTATTTAATATTATTCTTATTATGAATTATTTAAATATTATATTTTATTCTTGTGCATAGTTGATTCGTAATTTTTACACCGTTGCGTCGAGCGCTGAAAGTTGGTTCATGCCTCGGTTCCGGATTTTCGAACGCCCTTTCGTACAATTTTATATCGTGTACTTTGCGTTTTGTAACTTGTACTCTTGTCATTTTTGGACGTTCTTCATCAATAATTTGAACCTTTTTGATTGTATCTTGTACTTTTGAGCTTTTTGGACCTTTGCGTCTTCAAATCTTCGTTTTCGCCTTTTGTCTTCGCACTTATTTAAAATAAACGAATATTACTCGAAAATGGAACAATTGCAACTAAAATCTTGTCTTTCTTGGGGGATTTTGCTATGAAATATATGTTCCTTTTTAGCCTTATCAGAACCATAATTAAGGTTTGGACAAAAGACCGACACTTGTGAAAATTGGACTATTGACTATTAATAGATGGGGGTTATTGTCTAATTGAGTGACAACTCATTGGAGTTTGTCGAACCTATCTTCAAATTAATTAACCTAATAATTAATAATGATTATGGTTGTCCTATTTAGTGACGTTTATATGGAATCTGTTATAATCATTTAATTAATCAATTGGGTTGGATAATTGATTATTCATTCTGATCAAGTGGATGAATTAATATTCATAAACTAAATAAAACAGGGGTGGATTACATACAGTGATAACTGGTGTAATTGTTGACAGAAGTGATAACCGAGTCACAGTTTAAATCCTTAATCAGTTGGAATATTTGACTTTGGGTATAAGGGTAATTTGACGAGGACACTCGCACTTTATATTTATGACTGATGGACTATTATGGACAAAAACCAGATAGACGTATCAAATAAACCAGGACAAAGGATAATTAACCCATGGTAATAAATTAAAATCAAAACGTCAAACATCATGATTACGGAAGTTTAAATAAGCATAATTCCTTTATTTTATATCTCATCGTACTTTCATTTATCGTCATTTTATTTATCGTACTTTAAATTATAGCACTTTTATTTTTACGCTTTATTTATATTTTTTGCACTTTTATTTGTTGTCATTTACTTTATTGTTTAAAATAAGTTATATTTATATTTAATATTTTGCATTAGGTTTTAACTGTGATATAAGTCTCAAAATCGACAAACCGGTCATTAAACGGTAAATCCCCCCAAAGTTACCTATAATTACTATATATTTCTAAATCTAGTTTAACTACTTAATTAACTAATTTGACCTAGTAAGACACCCAATAATAGTGTCCACGGATCGACCTCCCGGACTTTACCTTAGCTATATTATTACACGATAGGTATACTTGCCTTTTGTGTTTTAGTTTAATTTAGGTGATTTCCTGTAGTAAATAAATATAAAACTGATATCCGTTTCATACACACCCTCTAGAACACATCAATTAATAAATAAATAAAAAACAGCGTGCATAATAGAACAAAGAGACTTGTTTACTCACATCGTGACCAACATAAACCCGTGACGTTTTGTCTACTAAGACCTACCCTATACTAAAATCCATTTATAATATGGTCAAGAGGATAATTAATATGTACTCTATACATATAGACTTGTAAGGGTTCATTTCTTGTTAATATGTATGTAAACGAGTGATCTCAATAATTAACATGGTCATTAAAATAAACTACTAGTAGCCACATATTATTATCTAGACTTATTTGTTGGCAACATATCTAATTATAGCACACCACAATATGTTTGTAGACTTAATTATTGGCAAGTCTAGTATTATAGCCTTAATTATTTGGCATGCATCTTTTCACATGTAATAAGTACACCAATTAAGATATATATCATAAATCGTTTGTATATTTAGAAAACTAAATCGTATAATATTTTTATTAATGTATTTCAAATTACAATATATATACATATATTTATATATACATATATATTTACAAACAGTTGTTCGTGAATCGTCGAGAATAGTCAAATGGTAATTGAATATGTAAACTTGTTCAAAAAGTTTTAAGACTTAACATAATAGGTTCGCCTATCGTGTCGGAAACATTCTATCATGTAATTAATTTATTAATGCAAAATTTTATGGGTCATCATACATATGTATGTATATAGTATGTTTTTCCTCACTAAGCTTTCATAGCTTACCCTCTCGTTGATATTATTTTTATAGGTTCGCAAGGTGGCGGCTCGGGTAAGCGTGGGAACTAGTGGACTTTTGTAGGTTGCTTTAGAATACTTTTCTTCTGGATCGATTTAGGATTGGGTAGTGTTTTCCCAATCACCATGCTCGGTTTTGTTGGAGATTAAACTAGTCAGGTCGAAACTATCTTTTGATGATGTAAGCGGGTTATGTGAATGCCCGTTTGGATATTTAAACTTATGTATTAAACGTTTAAATGTTGTCTAAACTTAACTTTGTAATTGAAGTGTTTTGGAAACATAATTGGGACCTTAATGTTAATAATATTAATGTAATATAAAGGAAAAAAATTATGGGCCGAAAATCGACGGGTTGGGTCGTTTCAAATGTGATTTACTACAAAACATCTTTAATCCGAGTAATCTGGTGACGATGGTGATGGTGATGACGAGGATCATATCTTCTTTGCTGATTAGATTTTGAACTCTCGTGTCTTCGGCGGGGCCTCTGCCTACTGCCTCTGCTCCTATTACACCTAGCAGATTCATAATCATCAGATGAACTTGATTCAGACTCTATTTGTTTCTTTTTCTTCTTATGATGATGATGACTTTTATGTTGACTTTTACTCTTCTTTGACTTCTTTTCTTCATCATCCGACGAGCATGATTCGGACTATATTCGTTTCTTTTTCTTCCTCTTGTGTTGACTGTATTCGTATCTTTCTACTTATTTTAATTGTACTTAATTTATATAATATTAAATTTCATCCTTAATAGTTAGATCCATAAATACAATTATGTTTACAAGGTTTACCTTCATATTCATCGAATATGTCCTCTGCAACAATATGTTGATTTGGATCATCTGGTCTGAACCTGCCACAAGGTGGACTCATTCCAGGTTGCTGTTTCAACTCCCACTTTAGAGGCTGAAAGTAAACTTAAAACTCAAAATCATCAATTATGCACTTTAAAATGCTTGTTATGATCCATATAAAGCTTCAAACTTTAAAGTTTTTTCAGTTACATGGCAGTTTACATCAATTTCAGTCATGCACCAATACAATAATCCAACATGAACCAGCTAAATCAAGATTATATGGTACAATCCCGCTCTAGCTTCCAGCTAGCTTATCCAAACACACCCATAATTGAACACCTAATATGTGTACTTTAAGGTAAGATACAACTTACTTGTATGAAGTGAAAAATGCCTTCCAAATTAATCAACTACATAAACAATTAGCTATCAATCAATTAACCAAAAAACCGCTGAATAAAGACTTATATTACATATAAAATTTTGTACCATATGAATCCCAAGACCGTTTTGGTTTTAACGTTTTCTTCCATGCATTACAACATTATATGGTATAATCTTGCAAGGAAAAAAAAGATTTGATTATTATTTCATGTCATTAATTTTAGAAGTGTTTGTAAGTGTACCTCTTGCTCTAACCAGCTTGTTGGACTTTTTTTGTGAAAAAGCTCTCAAAAACGATTTATATTCTGCGAAAAAGTGATACATGGATGGTTAATTGTTATGTTGTGTCAGGTACAAGCATGGGCGGACCTATGTAGGGGCAGAGGGGGGGGCGCCCGCCCCCATTAGATTTGTAATTTTTAGTGCAAATTTTTTGGTTTTTCGATTTTGCCCCCGATGGAAATTTTTTTTGCCCCAAACCGTTCATATTTTGTCCAAAAACATTCATATTTTGCCCAAAAACCTTCGTATTTTGCCCTAGAAATCTTCATATTTTGCTCAAAAATCTCTATATTTTGCCAAAAATATCCCTAAATTTAAAAAAAAAAAATTCGCCCCCGGCGAGAAAATTTTTTGGGTCCGCCACACAAGTCAAATAACTCGTATGAATCACCTACCTTTAACTAAGAAGTGTTGAGATGAAGATCGCCCAAAAACCCAATTGCACAGAAAGTACTCTCCCTAGTTAATTGAAAATGGGAGAGATCACCACCAATTATATGATTCCATGATGTGTAATAACTCAATGCATCATCATCATCTTCTTTTTCTTTAATGTTTCCATCACCATACACAAAACTCACCCCACACATTCTTGGTGACATGGTCACCAGGTTCCATGTCGTTCACTGTAAACATCCAATGGCTTATATATGTAACACACTCCCCACCTACATTGACTTCTTCAATACAATGCTTGTATCTCAATATGGTGTTTTTTGTTACATTTAAAATTGAAATAATTGGCAAGCGTAGTCTGATGTGTCTGATTTGGCTTGATGCTTCAGCATATAAAGATTGATGCATTTACACACAGCAAAAATTCAATCCTCTGAGTTGTTTAGGAGATGAAAGGATGATGAAGGATATTTATCCCCCCTTTCTCACATCACTGACCCAATTTGGCATGAGTTTCCCACCATAAATTGTGCTGAATATTCCAAATCCATAATACATCTGCCAATTAAACCAGCTTAATCAATTAGAAGCATAAATACATAATTTTCACACGATAAGAGATGGTTAACAAGACAAACTTGGGTTTGAGGATCTGTCTCGTTCCCCAGTATATCGATTGTAAGTTCCAATGCGTTTTGTTTTAGTTACTCATATATATAGGATGTTTGATGAAATGCTTAAAATAAACAAGGTTTCATGGATATTTACCGTTATATAGTAAAACAAATGATGTATGATTTAGTTTTGTAATGCAGGTGCTAATAAAGTCATTAATTTTTAGCTATGTTTAACATTTGCCTTTTAAACTTTTGATACGAGAATATTTATTAAAAGTTTGATAGGTCATTTGTGGTACATGTAACTGTATTTTATTTGTATGTATACTTATAGATAAATATAGAAAAGAAATTATATAGATATTTTTTTTAATAACCTGTGATTTCACAGGTCTATTAACTAGTTAATAACACAAATGAAGCAAATGTTTAAATGAAAAGTACACAGGGTAATTGGGTCGTTGGGTATGGGTGGGGCTGTGGGGCAAAACGAGTTCAAGTTCAATGGGTCATACATTTTAAACAGGTCTGAATGTATGTCTGATGGATCGGGTCCATACGGGTTAGGTCGAGACCCGTTATTGCTATAAACAAAATCTATCTATTTATATATCTATAAGAATTGAGTTTTAGAAAATTAAATTTGGTGTAATAAATTGAGTTAACTCAATAAAATTTACTTATGTTATTTATTATGATGGTAAAAAAGATAATGAAATGTCCCGTTCATATAGATTATAAACGTTCCATATTAATTGATTTCGTCGCGAGGTTTTAACCTCTACATGAGACGTTTTTCAAAGACTGCATTCATTTTTAAAGCAACCATAATTTCTATTTTATCGATAAAGGTTTAAAAAAAAAACATTACGTAGATTATCAAATAATGATAATCTAAAATATACCGTTTACACACGACCATTTCGTAATGGTTTACAATAAAAATATATTACATCGAAATAAGTTTCTTGAATGCAGTTTTTACACAATATCATACAAGAATGGACTCCAAATCCTGTCCTTATTTTAATATGCAACAGCGGAAGCTCTTAATAATCACCTGAGAATAAACATGCTTAAAACGTCAATAAAAATGCTGGTGAGTTATAGGTTTAACCTATATATTATCAAATCATAATAATAGATCACAAGATTTCATTTTTATAACACATCTCATATCAGGCATTTCGCAAATTGCATAGAGATAAAAATCATTCATATGTTGAACACCTGGTAACCGACATTAACAAGATGCATATAGAATATCCTCATCATTCCGGGACACCCATCGAACATGGTAAACTCGAAGTACTAAAGCATTTAAAATTCCAAAATGGGGGTTGTTAGTTCCCGTAGATCTACCTTTAGGATTCGCGTCAATTAGGGGCCAATTCCCTAATTCTTAGGCTACCAAGCTAAAAGGGGAATATTCGGTTTAATAATTCAACCATAGAATGTAGTTTCGATTACTTGTGTCTATTTCGTAAAATATTTATAAAACTGCATGTATTCTCATCCCAAAAATATCAGATTTTAAAAGTGGGACTATAACTCACTTTCACCGATTTTTACTTCGTCGGGAAGTAAGACTTGGCCACTGGTCGATTCACGAACCTATAACAAATATGTACATATATATCAAAGTATGTTCAAAATATATTTACAATATTTGTATTACGTTTTAATGATTTGAGTTTGTTAAGTCAGCAGTTCTCGTTAGTAACCTACAACTAGTTTTCCGCAGTTAGATGTACAGAAATAAAGCAATATATATTATCTCGAATCAATCCATGACCCAGTGTCTACAAGTCTCAGACTCGATCACAACTCAAAGTATATATATTATTTTGGAATCAACCTCAACCCTGTATAGCTAACTCAAACATTACTACATATAGAGTGTTTATGGTTGTTCTGAAATATATATATAGATGGGTCGATATGATATGTCAAAACATTGTATACGTGTCTATGGTATCTCAAGATTTCATAATATGTATAATACAATATAAATTATTTAGGATATGTTTAGTCTAGATTTGTTACAAAATTTTCGTAGCTAAAACTAGCAAATTTATCCAATTTTGTTTTACCCGTCATTTCTCCGTTTCAAATCCGTTTTGAGTGATTCAAGTTGCTATGGTTTCATATTATACTTAAGTTTATGAATTTAAACATAAAAATTATAAGTTTATAGTCGGAAATACATGTTACAAGTAATTTTTTAAAGAGGTAGTCATTTCCGTCGAAAGAACGACATCTTGATGACCATTTTGAAAAACATACTTCCACTTTGAGTTTAACCATGATTTTTGGATATAGTTTCATGTTCATAAGAGAAATCATTTTCCCAGAAGAACAACTTTTAAATCAAAGTTTATCATAGTTTTTAATTATCAAACCCAAAACAGCCCGCGGTGTTACTACGACGGCGTATGTCCGGTTTTACAGTGTTCTTCGTGTTTCCAGGTTTTAAATTATTAAGTTAGCATATCATATAGATATAGAACATGTGTTTAGTTGATTTTAAAAGTCAAGTTAGAAGGATTAACTTTATTTGCGAACAAGTTTAGAATTAACTCAACTATGTTCTAGTGATTACAAGTTTAAATCTTCGAATAAGATAGTTATATATATATGAATCGAATGATGTTATGAACATCATTACTACCTCAAGTTTAGTAGGTAAACCTACTGGAAGTAACAAAAATTGATCTAGCTTCAAAGGATTCTTGGATGGCTTGAAGGTTCTTGAAGTAGAATCATGACACGAAAACAAGTTCAAGTAAGATTTCCACTCGAAATAAGATAGTTATAGTTATAGAAATTGAATCAAAGTTTGAATATGAGTATTACCTTATATTATAAAGATATCTTACTGTAAATAAGAAAGATTTCTTGAGCTTAGATGATTACTTGGATTGGATTAGAAAGCTTGGAAGTAATCTTGTAAACTTGATAGTATTCTTGATTTTATGAAACTAGAACTTATAGAAATTATGAAGAACACTTAGAACTTGAAGATAGAACTTGAGAGAGATCAATTAGATGAAGAATATTGAAGAATTAAAGTGTTTGTAGGTGTTTTTTGTTGTTGGTATATGGATTAGATATAAAGGATGTGTAAGTTTGTTTTCATGTAAATAATTCATGAATGATTTATAATATTTTTTGTAATTTTGTGAGATATTTCATGCTAGTTGCCAAATGATGGTTCTCACATGTTTAATGACTCACATGGGCTGCTAAGGAGCTGATGATTGAGTGTATATACTAATAGTATATACATCTTAGAAGCTGTGTATTGTACGAGTACGAATACGGGTGCATACGAGTAGAATTGTTGATGAAAATGAATGAGGATGTAATTGTAATCATTTTTATTAAGTAGAAGTACTTTGATATATGTCATGAAGTCTTCTAAAAGTATATTAATACATCTTAATACACTATATGTATATACATTTAACTGAGTCGTTAAGTCATCGTTAGTCGTTATATGTAAGTGTTGTTTCGGAACCTTTAAGTTAACAATCTTGTTAAATGTAATTGATCCATTGTTATTACACTTAAATGAGATGTTAAATTGTTATGTTAACATGTTAACATGGTGTATTAATATATCTTAATATCATATATATGTGTAAAATACTATTACAACGATAATCGTTACATATACGTATTGTTTCGAAATCCTTAAGTTAGTAGTCTCATCTTACTCGTGTAGTTCATTATTAATACACTTAATGATATATGTAATTATCATTTCATGATGTTAAGCATAGTGTATTAATATCTTAATATGATACATATGTATTTAGTAAGACGTTGTTATAACGATAATCATTATATTTATCGTTTCGAGTTTTCTTAATTCAATAGTCTCATTTTATGTATATAACTCATTGTTAATATACCTAGTGAGATACTTTCTTATCATAATATCATGTTAACTATATATATATATATATATATATATATATATATATATATATATATATATATATATATATATATATATATATATATATATATATCATCATATAATTTTTACAAGTTTTAAAGTTCGTGAATCGTCGGCCAACTTGGGTGGTCAATTGTCTACATGAAATTCATTTCAAATAATCAAGTCTTAGCAAGTTTGATTACTTAACATGTTGGAAACATTTAATCATGCAAATATAGTTTTCATTTAATATATAATCATGGAAAAGTTTGGGTCACTACATGAAATGCCCAGTTCATATTAATTATAAACATTTCATATTAATTGATTTCTTTGCGAGGTTTTGACCTTTATATGAAACGTTTTCAAAGCTTGCATTCATTTTAAAATAACCATAACCTTTATTATTGAATAAAGGTTTAAAAGCATAAGTTTTGATTGTCGATCAAAGACAATCTCCTCAA
The DNA here is from genome assembly GCF_046630445.1 of Rutidosis leptorrhynchoides. NCBI lineage: Eukaryota > Viridiplantae > Streptophyta > Magnoliopsida > Asterales > Asteraceae > Rutidosis > Rutidosis leptorrhynchoides. Next base: position 401,587,332 of record NC_092338.1, on the reverse strand, counting down.
AATACATGTATTTTACACACACCATTACATACTTGTCAACAATATATTACAAATACAAATCCCGAATGCAAGTTTATTTATTTAGAAAAGCATGATGACTCCAAATCTTGACGTTGAGTAAACATGCAACAGCGGAAGCTTTCTAATAATCACCTGAGAATAAACATGCTTAAAAAATCAACAAAATTGTTGGTGAGTCATAGGTTTAGTTTCTATATAATAATCATAACATTTAATAAGCCACAAGATTTCATTTAATTAAATGCGCATGATCATTACAACTGCAAAAATCATTCATACGATGAGTCGCCTGGTAACTGACCTTAACATAGAGCGCTTAAGATATCTGGCATCATACATTCCACTATTCAAATGTATGACAAGAACCCTTCGATGTACTAAAGCATTTCCACTATTCGAAAATGGGGGTGGTTGGTGCCCGTAGATCTACCTTTAGGATTCGCGTCAATTAGTGTTTTTCACTAATTCTTAGGTTACCAAACATAATAATAATAATAAGTACAGATATCCGGTATAACAAAACAATCGTAGAATGTAGTTTCATGAACTTGTGCTTATTTTGTAAAACATTTATAAATTTGCATGTATTCTCATCCCAAAATAATTTAGATAGTAAAAATGGGACTATAACTCACTTGTGATGATTTCCGAATAGATGGTAATAAGACTTGGCCTTTGACAAATTCACGAACCTAATAATAATATTCTTGTGTCAAGATATATAAATAATTAATATTCCATACTTATGATACTTGTGATAATTTTAATTGTCCATTGTTAGTAGTCCAATGTTCATAGTCCAATAGTCCGATAGTCTAACAGTATAAATATATATATAAATATAAATGCGTATATTGTGTTAGAATTTACTAACTCTATAATATATTGTCTTAATATAATAAGACACATAATATGTATATTGTCTGAAGCAATCCGCGACCCACTGTATACATGTCTCAGGCTCGACCACAACTCAAAGTATATATATTATGCTGGAATCCACTTCGACCCACAGCTAACTCGAGATTACTGCCAATGGTGTCTTATAGTTCGTTCCAATAATATATATAGAAGAAGTCAAAATGATATGTCAAAACTTTGTATACGAATCCACGGTGATCAAGTCATATATATATATGGTGCCTTACGATCTTTATTAAGACTATAATATATTGTCGTAGAACTTAATCACGACTATTATAAATTGTATTTCCATAAGTTCGGGAACAAGACATGTATAAATACATGTAGGATACAAGGTAAGTTAGCTAGGATAAGGTTATCATCCATTTTTATTAATCAAAACCGTAGCTAAAAACAAACAAAAATATTCAATTTTGTTTTACCCATAATTTCTTCGTTACAAATCCGTTTTGAGTGATTCGACTTGCTATGGTTTTGTATCGAACCGTTATTTATTAATCTAAATAGAAAAAGTATATGTTTATAGTCGAAAATACAGCTTAGGTGTCAAATACAAGAAGATAGTCATATCCGTCGTAAGAAAGACATCTTGATGACTCTTTTGAAAAACATACTTTCAATTAGAGTTTAACCATGGATTTTGGATATATTTCATATCCATATAAAATAAGATTTTTCACCAAAGGAAATCTTTTAATTCAAAGTTTAATATGGGTTTTTAAAATCAAACCCAAAACAGCCCCCGATGATCTATGACGGCGTATGTTCAGTTTTAAGGTGTTCTTCGTGTTTACAAGTTTTATATCCTTATGTTAGCTTGACATACTATCATAATATATGTGTTGAAGTATTTTAAAAGTAAAATTAGAAGGATTAAGTTTGTTTGTCAACAAGTTTAGAATTAATCTAAACTATGTTCTTGTTATTGTAAGTTATAAACTCATAATAAGATAGCTATATGGATATGAATCGAAAAAGATTATGAATAAGGTGACTACCTCAAATTAAATGAACAAAGTTGCTGATAAAATAAGATGATAATCTTGTGATCAAAGATATCCTTGATGGCTTGTAATCCTTGGAGTAGAATCATAGAATGAACAAAAGTTCGAATAAGATTTCTATCTTGAATTAAGATAGTTATAACTATATGAATTGAACCAAAGCTTATATATGATTCTTACCTTGATAAAGAGGAGTAGATGAGTTAACAAAGTTTTCTTGAAGCTAGTTTATGATCAAAGTGAATGAAGATTTTCTAGTACTTAAAGTATATGTGTTTAAAGAGTGTTTAAAGAGTAAGAAATGGAGAGAATACTTGGAGTTCTTGTGTGTGAGTAGTATGAGAGTGAAGGTAAGTTAAATAGATGATATGAATGAGTAAAAAGAGTGTTAAAAATTGTGGTTCATGTATATGGTTAAGAGACTTTATCAAAATTTGGAATATAGCATAATAATGCAAACTAGAAGTTAAATGTTGGTTCCCACAAGTCTCCATCATGTTTATCCTTGTCTTGTGACTCATAGGGCTGCTAAGGAGGCTATAATTGGTATTTCATATTAGTATATACTCATAGTATTTAAGTATGGAAGCTGGGTATGATACGGGTGTAAATACCAAATGAATACGAATAGAATTCTTGATGGAATTGAATGAGATTATGAGTATAGCTATCTTTGTTGAGTATAAGTATGTTAGTATATATGTTTAAGTCCTTCAAAAGTATATTAATACATATTAATACAATACATATACATACATTTTAATTTAGAAGTTATTACAACGTTAATCGTTATATATATGTATATAGTCTTGAAGTCTTTAAGTTAGTAATCTCATTTTATGTATATAACCAATTGTTAATATATGTAATGAGATACTTAAATATCATTTAACAATCATGAGTATATATTTATATTCATATATAAGTCATTAAATAATTATTACGAATTATGACGTTCGTGAATCGTCAGACAGACGGGGTGGCCAAATGTTTGTATAAAATTCATTTCAAATAACCAAATCTTAATGAGTTTGATTTCTTAACATGTTGGAAACATTAATTATGTAAATATTAATCTTCTATATATTAACGAAAAAATCCGGGTCGTTACACTACAGTACCTACCCGTTAAATAAATTTCGTCCCAAAATTTTAAGTTGTAGAAGGTGTTGACGAATCTTCTGGAAATAGGTGCGGGTATTTATTCTTCATCTGATCTTCACGCTCCTGGGTAAACTCGGGTCCTCTACGAGCATTTCATCGAACCTTAACAATTGGTATCTTGTTTTCCTTAAGTCTTTTAACCTCACTGATAATGCTAAAAACGAACATATATTTCATAGCATTATTCCTCAAGAAAGACAAGCTTTTAGTTGCAATTGTTCTATTTACAAGTGATATTCGTTTAAATAATAAAAGGTGAAGACAAAAGACAGATTCGACGAATTGAAGACGCAAACGACCAAAAAGTTCAAAAGTACAAAATACAATCAAAGAGGTTCCAATTATTGATAAGAAACGTCTCGAAATTACAAGAGTACAAGATTCAAAACGCAAAGTACAAGATATTAAATTGTACGCAAGGACGTTCAAAAATCCAGAACCGGGACCAGAGTCAATTCTCAACGCTCGACGCAACGGACTAAAAATTACAAGTCAACTATGCACATAAATATAATATAATATTTAAATAATTCTTATAATTATTTATATATTATATAAATAAATAAAAACCGTCGGCAAGAAAGACTCCAAATTGTGTGAGCTGTAATTTCAAACTCCGCGACTCGCGGAGTTTGAAGGCAAAAAATACCGCGAGTCGCGGAGCACCCCTGAACTCAATTCCCTATAAAGCCAACCGAATTCTGATCATTTTTATCATCAATATATCCATCTCTCTATCTATATCGTATATATTTATATTTATATTTTAATTTTAATTTTAATTTTAATTTTAATCCTAATAATAAGGGTATGTTAGCGAATGTTGTAAGGGTGTAAGTCGAAATTCTGTCCGTGTAACGCTACGCTATTTTTAATCATTGTAAGTTATGTTCAACCTTTTTAATTTAATGTCTCGTAGCTAAGTTATTATTATGCTTATTTAAAACAAAGTAATCATGATGTTGGGCTAATTACTAAAATTGGGTAATTGGGCTTTGTACCATAATTGGGGTTTGGACAAAAGAACGACACTTGTGGAAATTAGACTATGAGCTATTAATGGGCTTTATATTTGTTTAACTAAATGATAGTTTGTTAATGTTAATATAAAGATTTACAATTGGGCGTCCCTATAAATTACCATATACACTCGATCGGACACGATGGGCGGGGTATTTATATGTACGAATAATCGTTCATTTAACCGGACACGGGAATGGATTAATAGCCACTAGAATAATTAAAACAGGGGTGAAATTATGTACAAGGACACTTGGTATAATTGATAACAAAATATTAAAACCTTGGATTACACTCAGTCGACATCCTGGTGTAATTATTAAACAAAGTATTAAAATCTTGTTACAGTTTAAATCCCCAATTAGTTGGAATATTTAACTTCGGGTATAAGGATAATTTGACGAGGATACTCGCACTTTATATTTATGACTGATGGACTGTTATGGACAAAAACCAGACGGACATATGAAATAATCCAGGACAAAAGACAATTAACCCATGTGCATAAAACTAAAATCAACACGTCAACCATCATGATTACGGAAGTTTAAATAAGCATAATTCTTTTATTTCATATTTAATTTCCTTTATTTTATATTTAATTGCACTTCTAATTATCGCATTTTTATTTATTGTTATTGTATTTAATTGCACTTTTAATTATCGTACTTTTTAATTATCGCAATTTTATTTTATCGCACTTTTATTATTCGCAATTTCATTATCGTTATTTACTTTACGCTTTAATTTAAGTCTTGTATTTATTTTTAATATTTTACATTTGGTTTTAACTGTGACTAAAGTTTTAAAATCGACAAACCGGTCATTAAACGGTAAAAACCCCCCTTTATAATAATAATATTACTTATATATATATTTGTATTTTTATAAAAGTAAACTAATATAGCGTTAAGCTTTGTTTAAAAAGATTCCCTGTGGAACGAACCGGACTTACTAAAAACTACACTACTGTACGATTAGGTACACTGCCTATGAGTGTTGTAGCAAGGTTTAAGTATATCCATTCTCTAAATAAATAAATATTTTGTGTAAAATTGTATCGTATTTAATAGTATTTCCTGTAAAAATATAAGCTATTTTATATACTACTCTGCTAAAACATCACTCACGATCCATTATTTCGAAGGGTTCTTCAATGAATTGAAGTTTTTCGTTGATTTGGATTTCGTCTAATGGAATAGTGAGATCTTCTTTACCAAAACATTTCTTCAAATTCGAGACATGGAAAGTGTTATGTACAGCCGCGAGTTGTTGAGGTAACTCAAGTTGGTAAGCTACTGGTCCGACACGATCTATAATCTTGAATGGTCCAATGTACTTTGGATTTAGTTTTTCCCGTTTACCAAATCGAACAACGCCTTTCCAAGGTGAAACCTTAAGCATGACCATCTCTCCAATCTTAAATTCTATATCTTTTCTTTTACTGTCCGCGTAGCTCTTTTGTCGACTCTGGGCGGTTTTCAATCGTTGTTGAATTTGGATGATTTTCTCGGTAGTTTCTTGTGTTATCTCCGGAACCGTAATCTGTCTATCCCCTACTTCACTCCAACAAATTGGAGACCTGCACTTTCTACCATAAAGTGCTTCAAACGGCGCCATCTCAATACTCGAATGGTAACTGTTGTTGTAGGAAAATTCTGCTAACGGTAGGTGTCGATCCCAACTGTTTCCGAAATCGATAACACATGCTCGTAGCATGTATTCAAGGGTCTGTATCGTCCTTTCACTTTTCCCATCAGTTTGTAGATGATAAGCAGTACTCATGTCTAGACCAGTCCCCAGTGCTTGTTGCAGTGTCTGCCAAAACCTTGAAACAAATCTGCCATCCCTATCAGAGATAATAGAGATTAGTATTCCATGTCTGGAGACAACTTCCTTTAAATATAATCGCGCCAACTTCTCCATTTTATCATCTTCTCTCATTGGCAGAAAGTGTGCTGATTTGGTAAGACGATCGACTATTACCCAAATAGTATCATAACCACTTGCAGTTCTTGGCAATTTAGTAATGAAATCCATGGTAATGTTTTCCCATTTCCATTCTGGGATTTCAGGTTGTTGAAGTAGACCTGATGGTTTCTGATGTTCAGCTTTGACCTTAGAACACGTCAAAACATTCTCCTACATATCTCGCAATATCGGCTTTTATACCAGGCCACCAAAAATATTTCTTGAGGTCCTTGTACATCTTTCCCGCTCCGGGATGTATTGAGTATCTGGTTTTATGTGCTTCCCCAAGTACCATTTTTCTCACATCTCCAAACTTTAGACTAAGATTTAGGTGCTTTAGAATTTTGCGACGCCTTTTTAAGTTTTAGTACCTTTATAAGTTATTTCCATTTGGGATTTAGTTCTTCCTGTAAGCTTTAATATTTTTAGACGACTTTTACCTATGTATCAATTATCATTCCAATTAGTAATCTCAATTTGCGATTATAATTTTAAGTTAGTTGTAGTAATAAGGTTAGGTTAGTCAAGTATTTTTAAGTTTTATAAGTTTCTTTTAATTTTCCGTCACCTTTTATTTTTCAACCATTTTTCTTTTTCGACCTTTTTCCGACACGCTCTTTTTCTTTCTTATTTCTCGCTATTCTAGTTTTAGGACATAGATTTTTATTCTACTTCTTATCTAAATTTCTTAAAATTACGAAAATTTATTTTAAGTGGTTAAATTGATAGACATCAAAATTTTCTGGTTCGTAGTAATAGTTGGATTTGTACGTGGACCGGGTTATTGGAGCCAAACAGTACTCAATTATATTGAGACCAAACGAATCCTGCCCCTCTGCTGCATCTTTTGGCTATTCGAAACGTGGACAAAATCAGAAAAGTCTATTGATTGGATAACTTATTATAATTTTTCTTTCCTTTTTAAAACTAATAGGATATTCAGTGAATGCACCGAGCAAGACGTTCACCACCTTTTGTACGTTCACCACCTGTAACTAGATCAAGACATTTAACAAATATTACTGCCGTTGATTTTTCTTTAGAAACGTCATCCAGTCGACCAAGTACTTCAGTTCAAATTTCCGATAATCCATTTTTTGAACCCGACCTCACAATTGAGAATCCGGAGAATATTCAGGAACGATTCGTAGATCCTGAACCACTAAACTTTCCTCCGGAACCACCAATCATTCAAACAGAGATTGTTGAGGAACGGACCATTAAATCAGAATCCTCTAGTGATTCCGATTCAACAAATTCAATTATGGAGAATCTGGAACCTTTAAGTATGGAAGACCGAATGAGAGCTAAACGCACTGGCCAAGGTCACACAATTACTCATCCAGACATTAATGCGCCAGATTATGAAATCAAAGGACAAATTCTACACATGGTGACTAATCAATGCCAATTTAGTGGTGCGCCGAAGGAAGATCCAAATGAACATTTACGTACCTTTAATAGGATCTGCACACTATTTAAAATCCGAGAAGTGGAGGATGAACAGATATATCTCATGTTATTTCCCTGGACTTTAAAGGGAGAAGCCAAAGATTGGTTGGAATCGTTACCTGAAGGGGCGATCGATACATGGGATGTTTTAGTTGAAAAATTTCTTAAACAATTCTTTCCTGCATCTAAAGCCGTAAGACTTCAAGCAGAAATTGTTACGTTCACACAGAAACCAAATGAAACTCTATATAAGGCGTGGACAAGATTTGGAAAGTTATTAAGAGGATGTCCGCAACATGGTTTAGATACCTGTCAAATAGTACAAATATTCTACCAAGGATGCGACATCACTACAAGGAAAGACATAGATATAGCAGCTGGTGGTTCTATTATGAAGAAAACCGAAACTGATGCTTACAAAATTATTGATAACACTGCTTCCCACTCACATGAGTGGCACCAAGAAAAAGATATCGTTAGATCATCTAAAGCAGCTAGAGCCGATTCTAGCCATGACTTAGATTCCATTTCCGCAAAGATAGATGCTGTCGAGAGACGAATGGAAAAGATGACTAAAGATATTCACTCAATACGAATTAGTTGTGAGCAGTGTAGAGGACCACATTTGACAAAAGATTGTCTCAGTATTGAATTAACAATGGAACAAAGAGAGAATATTTCATACATAAACCAAAGGCCTGGAAATAATTATCAGAATAATTATCAACCGCCAAGACCAATTTACAATCAAAACCAGAATTATAACCGAAATATTCCATACAACAACCAACAAGGTCCTAGCAATCAACAAGTATCCAATAATACTTATAATCAGTAAAGACCTAATTTTCAAAACAAACCACCACAACAAACCGATGATAAAAAGCCGAATTTAGAAGATATGATGACGAAGCTAGTTGAAACTCAAACGCAGTTTTTCACATCTCAGAAACAAACCAATGAACAAAATGCTCAAGCATTTAGAAATCAACAAGCTTCTATTCAAAATCTGGAACAAGAAGTAAGTAACCTAGCAAGGTTAATAGGTGAAAGAAAACCGGAAAGTCTACCTAGTGATACAAATGCTAACCCCCGGAATGAAACAGCTAAAGCTATTACCACAAGAAGTGGTACAACACTTAAACCACCTAAAATACCTGTAACTTCTGATGAAGCTATTCCTACTCTACAAGAACCACAACCTGATCAAGATAAGGAAAAAGAACCGGTAGTTGAAAAGGTTAATGAAGATAACACAGCTGAGGATAAACCTTATGTTAAACTACACCAACCACCACTTCCTTACCCGAGTAAAATGAAGAAAGAGAAATTTGAAGCCGAGCAATCCAAATTCTTGGATATGTTTAAACAGATAAATGTAAATCTTCCTTTCATTGATGTGATTTCAGGAATGCCTAGATATGCTAAATTCTTGAAAGATCTAATCTCAAATAGAAAGAAAATGGAAGAACTCTCGGCTGTTACTATGAATGCTAATTGTTCAGTAGTGCTGTTGAATAAGATACCAGAAAAATTATCTGATCCAGGAAGTTTCACAATTCCATGTTTTCTGGGTAGTCTTAGTGCAATAGAAGCATTGGCAGACTTAGGTGCTAGTATAAATCTAATGCCGTACTCACTATACGCTAAACTAGACCTTGGAGAATTGAAACCAACTAGAATAAGCATACAACTAGCCGATAGATCAATAAAATATCCTAGAGGGATAATGGAGAACATGCTAGTTAAAGTTGGTACTTTAGTATTTCCAGTAGATTTTGTTGTTTTGGACATGGAAGAAGATTCTCAAGTTCCTCTCATATTAGGAAGACCATTCTTAAACACGGCTAAAGCAATGATAGACGTGTTCGGTAAGAAATTGACCCTAAGTATAGAGGATGAGAGTGTTACCTTTTCAGTTGATAGAGCAATGCAACAACCACAATCTGCAGATGATACATGTTATTATATTCAAACTATAGATGCACATGCAGAATTATTAGAAGAATTTCCAGAATTACAAGGAACAGGAGAATGTTCTTTAGGAGAAGGTAATGAACCAATTGATGAAGCTGAAATGTTAGCTACACTTATAGCTAATATATATGAACCAACAACAGAAGAAATTCAAATGCTAAAAGAAGAAGACAGATATCGATACAAATCATCGATAGAAGAACCTCCGAAATTAGAGTTAAAGCCACTTCCAAACCATTTGGAATACGCTTATTTACATGGTGAATCTGAATTACCTGTAATAATATCGTCTTCTCTTACTGAAAATGAGAAATCACAACTCATTTCTGTGTTGAAAGCCCATAAACCAGCCATTGCATGGAAGATTCATGATATTAAAGGAATAAGTCCTTCGTATTGCACACATAAAATCCTTATGGAAGAAGGTCATAAAACGCATGTGCAACGCCAACGAAGACTAAATCCTAATATGCAAGATGTAGTTAAGAAAGAGATTATTAAACTGCTAGACGCAGGTCTAATTTATCCAATCTCTGATAGTCCATGGGTAAGCCCAGTTCAATGCGTGCCTAAGAAGGGTGGCATGACTGTAATTACAAATGAGAAAAATGAGCTTATTCCTACTAGGACTGTAACAGGATGGCGTGTATGTATTGATTATAGAAAATTAAATGACGCCACCAGAAAAGATCACTTTCCCTTACCTTTCATTGATCAAATGTTGGAAAGATTAGCCGGAAATAGTTACTATTGTTTTCTAGATGGATTTTCCGGATATTTTCAAATTCCAATAGCACCCGAAGATCAAGAGAAAACCACATTCACGTGCCCTTATGGTACTTTTGCTTACAAACGCATGCCATTTGGACTTTGTAACTCCCCTGCAACCTTTCAAAGGTGTATGATGGCGATTTTTCATGACATGATAGAAGAATGCATGGAAGTTTTCATGGATGACTTTTCAGTCTTCGGTGATACATTTGAATCATGTCTAGTTAATCTGGAACGAATGCTTATTAGATGCGAACAATCAAATCTAGTACTTAATTGGGAGAAATGCCATTTCATGGTTAAAGAAGGCATCGTTCTTGGACATAAAATTTCAAAAGAAGGAATTGAAGTAGATAGAGCTAAAGTAGATGTAATTGCTAAACTTCCACATCCCACCAATGTTAGAGGAGTTAGGAGTTTTCTAGGGCATGCCGGTTTTTACCGACGTTTCATAATAGATTTTTCTAAAATTGTCACTCCTATGAATAAACTCCTAGAAAAGGATGCTCCATTCATCTTTTCAGATGAGTGTATCAAATCTTTTAATATTCTTAAAGAAAAACTCACTAATGCGCCGATCATGATAACACCAAATTGGAATCTACCATTTGAACTAATGTGCGATGCAAGTGATTTTGCAATGGGAGCCGTTTTAGGACAAAGGATTGAAAAACGATTTCAACCTATATATTATGCTAGTAAGACGTTACAAGGAGCACAAACGAACTATATAACTACTGAAAAAGAACTCCTTGCTATTGTCTTTGCTTTTGACAAATTTCGTTCATATCTCGTTCTAGCAAAAACGGTGGTATATACTGACCATTCTGCTCTTAGATACCTATTTTCGAAACAAGATGCTAAACCAAGATTAATCCGTTGGATCTTACTCTTACAAGAGTTTGATATTGAAATCCGAGATAAAAGAGGAGCAGAAAATCTCGCCGCTGATCATCTTTCTCGTCTTGAAAATCCCGAATTAGAAGTTCTAAATGAATCGGCCATACAAGACAACTTTCCTGATGAATATCTATTGAAGATAGATTATAAAGAAATCCCATGGTTTGCAGACTATGCAAACTACTTAGTTTGTGGATTCCTTGAAAAAGGATTATCGTACCAAAAATGAAAGAAATTCTTCAGTGATATAAAACACTATTTTTGGGAAGATCCACACCTGTTTAAAAGTTGTTCAGATGGAATAATATGCCGATGTATATTTGGAGATGAAGCTAGTAAAATATTAAACCATTGTCACACAGGACCAACAGGAGGGCATTATGGGCCTCAACTAACAGCAAGAAAAGTTTATGATGCTGGATTCTATTGGCCTACAATTTACAAAGACGCACACCTTCTTTGCAAATCCTGTGATGCTTGTCAAAGGGCCGGAAAAATAAGTCAACGTGATGAAATGCCACAAAATGTCATACAAGTATGTGAAGTATTTGACATTTGGGGTATTGACTTTATGGGTCCATTTCCAAAATCTCATAATAATCTATATATACTCGTAGCCATTGATTATGTATCTAAATGGGCGGAAGCACAAGCTCTCCCAACTAACGATGCACGAGTTGTAGTCAACTTTTTAAAACGTCTTTTTGCAAGGTTTGAAACACCGAAAGCTTTAATAAGTGATCGGGGTACTCATTTTTGTAATAATCAACTTGAGAAAGCTCTTAAAAGATATGGAGTAACTTATAAAATCTCCACCGCATATCATCCACAAACAAGTGGACAAGTTGAAAATACCAACCGAGCTTTAAAACTTATTCTAGAGAAAACCGTAGGATCAAATCCGAAGGAATGGTCCATTAAATTGGAGGATGCACTCTGGGCTTTTAGAACATCCTACAAAACTCCAATTGGAACCACACCTTTTAGACTTGTTTATGGAAAAGCATGTCATCTTCCAGTAGAAATTGAACACAAAGCATTTTGGGCTTTGAAGACATGTAATCTTGATTTACATGAAACTGGACGTCTACGATTAAGTCAACTAAACGAATTAGAAGAATTAAGACATGAAGCATACGAAAATTCGTTAATCTATAAAGAAAGAACGAAGAAATGGCATGATAAAAGAATCAGAAGTTCAAAAGAATTTAAGGAAGGAGATAGAGTTCTTCTTTTCAATTCACGATTCAAGCTATTTCCTGGAAAATTGAAATCAAGATGGTCTGGACCATTCATAGTCAAAAGAGTTTTCCCATACAGAACAATAGAATTGATAAATTCAAATGGGATTGAATTTAAAGTTAATGGTCACATAGTTAAACACTACATAGATAGTCCGATGGAAGTCAACAACGAAGTTAATCACAATTTCGACACCACAGCTAACTAAGTATGGGGAGAATCAAGTCTTTAAAGGATAATATGTATTTCTGTTAGAGTTAGATTGTCTGTTTTCATGTAGTTCTCGAAAATGGAACCCGAATGGTCTTTCCCTAGCAGACCCTAAAGAACTAGTCTTCTCCCCCCATTCTGAATTTTTATTTTTTTAGGTTTTTACAAAATGAAGACTGCCTGTGAACTAAACCATGGTCTAATGCTACACGCTTTGATCACTAAACGTAATAATGACATACTACCGAGTGAAATAGTATCAGTAATCAGAGAAAGAATGGACGGAGTTAGAAAAGAATCCAGATGCGAAGATAATAAGTTACAATTTGGTAAAGGAAAATCAAAATCCGCAGCGAAAAGAAGAGCACGACACCTAGAAAGATGTCACAAATGCGGAAAATGGTCACATGGAGGTAAATGTTCAAATAATCAAACCTATTCAAACACCGAATTTGTTACTTTATGCAGAGACGGACCGTTCATATGTTTAGAAGAAAAAAAACTGAATGCTCAAGGTTACGCCTATGTAGCCATGGAAAACCAATTAAACCGACTATCTTATGAATGGGATAGATCATATAACTAAGAAATCTATTTCACAGGTATGTTTGTACAGTTTTTATTATTTTTATTTTTATTTTTAACCTTTTGATAATAAACGCTAATTTGTTCGCTATAAAGTATTAAATTGGTATTGAATAAAATTAGGTTTGGCGACCGAAATTATTGATATCATTCAAAAATTTATTACATCACTGCGAAATTTAACGTTTATTCTTAAGGTATAAATATCTTTAATCAATCAACCCAAAATATTTCAAAAATTCATCATGAGTTAAATTAGGTCATGGAACCGAAATTACTTTACCGAAAAGAGGGGCGCATATTTTTGATAATATTTGATTGATTAAAGTGGGATAAAAAGCCAAAAAGATTTTTAATTTTATTTTTACCATGTTTTTAAAATTAATATATAAATCTTAAATTAATATTGTAAACTTTGTAAAAACAATATATTTAAAATTGTAAATATTTGAAAATTTTATATAAGTTTGGTGTGAATTTATAATATGAATTTTTAAATTAAGTTTGGTGTAAATTTTTAATTTTAAAAATATGAATTTTTAATTTTATGCATTTCAAATTTTAAGTTTGGTGTGAATTTTTAATATTAATTTTGAATTTTATATTTAAATTGTGTGAATTTAAAAACAAAAATTTACTTTATCTCATTAAGTTAAAAATATGATTTTTAAAATTCGTCGTAAGTTGAAGACTAGGTCTTTGAACCGAAATTGCTTTACCCGAGGGAGGGACGAGAACTTTTATTATCATTATTTTTAATCTTATTGAATTAAAGTATGCCAAAAACATTAAAAAAACCCAAAAATCTTAGCTTTTAAAACAATCGCTACAAAAAGACAAATTTTAAAATTTTGTCGAGGGACGGACTAGGACATCGATCTGAAACGACCTCGTCCTAATTAACAAGGGAAGCAAAATTTTAAATTAATTAATTAATTGTTTTAATTAGTATAAGATGTTATTAAAAAAAAAAAAAACAAACTCCGCAACTCGCGGAGTTTGAAGCTTTAAACACAGCGAGTCGCGGGAGAAAAAAAATCAGAAAAAAATAAAACGCAGAACTGATCAGTTGCACACCACAAAACTCAAAAACACAGCGAAAATACTGCGAAAAAAGTCGAAAATACACCCCCAAAATCACAATTTTTAACCGTTAATCATCAAATCTTTTACTAAAATCATGTTGAGAAGGATGCTATCAAGGAATTACTCAAGAAAAACGGTAAATTTCTACACCTAAACACCATTTAATCCGAAATTAGTGTTCTTGAGCAATTTTTTTCCCCAATTTGATTTTGATGTTTTTTAGTGTAATTATGCTTAAATTGTTTATGTATTATGCTTGTATAACCTAGATTGATGCTATTTAACATGATTAGAAGCCTTAAACTTCAAATTTTGAGTAATCTAGGGTTTGTGTTCTTGAGTAAATTTGGGGCTTTTTGATATAAACAGGCTATGGCTGATTTTTGTCATGAATTGTTGCTAAATTAAGTAGTGTAACATGTTTAGGTAGTTAAATGATCCAAACTTTGAGCCTAAACATGATTTTGAGAATTAAAGTGGACTTTTTCAAGTCTAAAAATTCATGAACTTGATTTTTGAGAGATAATGCCATTTGAAACTTGTTTAATTGCTAGTAATGATTATTTTGACATGTTATTTGAGTTGAATGCTTATGAACTTGGCGAACATTTTCGTATATGCTTATTTGAAAAAGTGTAGATTTGATAAAAATGTGAAAATGAGCTTAAGTTTGATATAAATTGATCATGTCATTGTAATTATTTTGATTGATGATTTTGCTGACACTAATGCATATTTGGATGCACAAAAATTGTGTTTGATGTGTTTTGTAGACTGAAAGGGGTGAATCTTCATCCCAAGCTCGCAATGCTCCTGCTGAGAATGCGGAACAACAGGAGGTGGATAGCTTCTACAAACAAGATATACCTCATCCAGTCATGACATTTTCTGATATGCACTTGGAAGATTTGCATCCGAACCTGAGATTTGACAGACTTTGGATAGATTATCCAAAATATCAAAGGGGTTTGCATACTCTTCATTCTAAAGTTGTTGAGGTACCTAGGGTCATAGAATGGGGACCATTAGAAGCTGTAGAATTGGCCGGGCCAATTAGGGAATTACTTGTACAGAGGTATGGTAATTCTACTTTTAACGACTGGGTACGTTTATTCACCATGCGTAGACCTGTATATAAAGTATGGTGTGAAGAATTGTTGTGTAGTATAGAATTAAACGATCGGGTAGCTAGTTTAACCGATCGATCTTTTATTAGATTTTTGTTAGGAGGCTCGATGCGCCACATGTCTTTACTAGACATGGCTCAGGCTTTACGTATATATACGCCTGAGGAGTTAGCATCTGCCGATTGTAGAGGGTTGATACTAAATGGTAGAAAGATAGATGAAAATTTTGATTCACACGGTGTATGGAGTCAAATGACAAGCCATCACCGATTCAAAGGGGGAAATTACTCTTATTTGGATATAGATAGAGCTGAATTAAGAGTAATTCATAGGTTTTTAGCTAATTCGATTACACAAAGAGGTAAGAACAAGGAAAAGGTAAATGAACAGGATTTGTTTTACCATATGTGTATTCGAGACCCACAAAGCGCTGTAAGTATACCTTATTGTGTGGGTTATTATTTATCAGCTATGGATAGGGGGATGAGACCGCATAGCATAATAGGAGGTGGTATTTTTATTACTTTGATTGCTGAATATCTCGGTGTGGATATAAGTCGGGGGGGATTATTAGTCGAAGAACCAGAACCCCGCGATACGATAGGTTTAAATGTATACCATGGTGCGAAAGTTTTGAAGAGGCGAAATAACGCCGCAGTACAATACCATGGTAGACATCCACAGGTTGAGAGAAACTAACAGCAAGGTAATGTAGGAGGGGGAAATGAAATGCAAGAAATGCAAAGGTTTATAGCTTCACAGGAGTACGAAAATGCTAGACAGAGAGTATTTGAAGATTGGCAAGTTCATCAAAACCAAATCATAGCTCATTGCCAACATATAGGTAGAAACTATATTCCTACGCCAAAACCCATATTCCATCCCTGGTCTATAGAGATGCAACCACCGTATCCTACGTATAACCCTGCCGAAGCATTCTATAGCACCTATGGTTATGCTTGGAACCCCTATTGGTATCAATATCATCCCTAGTCTACTTAGTTTTATTTATTTTATAATTTGTAATGTTGATATGTTTAATACTTATGTTAATATTGTAATAGTTTTTATAATTTTCTAACTTTTATTCTCAGATTTTAATAATTTTTGAATGTGGGGTAATATACCAAACTTCAAAAATATGTATATATGTTTGCAGTTTATCTTATGCACACAACAGGGTAAAACAACGCATTTTCAAAGACTGGCATTAAGTTCAGCAAAAGCAACTAATTTTGACGACAAGATGCAAAATATATGTGAAATAACAACAAGACGGAATGAACAAATGATGTGCACCATTTATCATTCAGCAAACAAACGCCAATATATTTGGAAACTTTGGTAAAATTTAATCATTTTCACACAAATCACCCTCAATAATTTAAATTGTTACTGATTTCTTGCAAATGAGGGCATTGCAAGATCTTAAGTGTGGGAAGGGATTAAATTCTTTCGGATTTTATAATTTTTATCTTAAACACTTGGTTACCATTAAAAATACTAGTAAAGCAGTAGTTGTATTAGAATCTAGTGCTCTCTGATAATAAAGAACAGCCCTAGTCTTATATACTGACTACCCAATTCTAGTAAAATTTTTAAAAATTTTCAATTAAATGAACTCAAAATCATGTTTATACATATTTATGAACGATAAAACTAGGTTTTAACACCGAAATTATTGTTACCCCAGAAAGGACATAAATTGAGAAACAAACCAAAATGTTAAAATTCATTTAAAATGAAATAGAGGACAATAAAAAGAAAAATAAAAGCCAAGTGTGGGAAAATTCTCCAAGTTATTCAAAACATATATCACATATTTTTGTAAAAATAACTGAAAATACTTTTGCTTTGGACTAAACTAAAAAGTTTTACCTGATTTACTGTAAGAAAGATGGATCTACACGATGAATCAATTCCATCATTAAAATGAAGTAAAGTCTTCCGAAAAAAGACACGCGCTTCTTGATTTAGGTCATGAAGTTGTCGTCCAGACCAGCTGTAGGTTGACGAAAAATCTAGAAAAGTCATCACTAAAATCAGCAGGAAATCCACGGACCTCAGCATTAAACAGGGTCGCCAAGTGGTCAGATTTATCCTAACCATGAGAAGGATTTATCTCGTAAAATGGGAGGGCACCATGCAAATTAGCTGGATAAGACTAATGAATCAGATCCCCAGAAAGGATAATCTCCTTAAAGATTAAAAATCAGTTTTTAAGACTGATATTACTCAATCCTTGAGATTGACCTTAAAGATTGAGAATTCAAACTCATAGAATTCAATGATATCTAAACTCGAGCTTGAACGAGAAAATATTTTGATCAAAATTACAAACCGATTTGTTTTCTGAAAACCCTATTTTCAATGCGTTCATTACCATTGAACGTGAAATCCTAGGAATTCACCTGGAATTCATTAGATCACCTGAACTAAATCGGGTGTCAAACGTAAGAACGGTGGTTGCATAGCATGGTCAAAGACAGGACCTTGTGCCAGACCGAAAAATTATAAGGGTGAGCTTTACTATTGCTCCTACCAAGAATAGTAATTGCATCCTACACGTTATAGACCATAATTAAAAGCATGTCAGGGGACATTGCCTTAACAGTTGCTTGTTCAACGCTTTCCTTTACAACCGGACGGTAGTTTACCGAAAGGTAATATACGGGACAAGTAAACTGGATGTGTTGCTTTCCAAATACAAGGTTAGCAAGTGGGTGACACAAAACCATAAGGTTTGAGCTAAAATTTTCAAATCTGAAACTCACCAAACCCACAAAAATATTTTGCAAACACCGGTAAAGGGTTATTCCGGAAAACTTATCTAGGGTAAAAACTAGTTTTAATTTTCAAAAGATCAAATGTTTTCATAAAGATCCAATTTCCTTAATGGATCTAAATTTTTATAGTCATGTGGGACTGTAAACCATATCGTTACTACCATTGTTTATACCGCCGTATAGAAATCACTGATGTACAAAGTGTGAAGAATAAAGAAGTGATTCTAGTATTTCAAGACGATATTGCTTGAGGACAAGCAACGCTCAAGTGTGGGAATATTTGATAATGCTAAAAACGAACATATATTTCATAGCATTATTCCTCAAGAAAGACAAGCTTTTAGTTGCAATTGTTCTATTTACAAGTGATATTCGTTTAAATAATAAAAGGTGAAGACAAAAGATAGATTCGACGAATTAAAGACGCAAACGACCAAAAAGCTCAAAAGTACAAAATACAATCAAAGAGGTTCCAATTATTGATAAGAAACGTCTCGAAATTACAAGAGTACAAGATTCAAAATGCAAAGTACAAGATATTAAATTGTACGCAAGGACGTTCAAAAATCCGGAACCGGGACCAGAGTCAATTCTCAACGCTCGACACAACGGACTAAAAATTACAAGTCAACTATGCACATAAATATAATATAATATTTAAATAATTCTTATAATTATTTATATATTATATAAATAAATAAAAACCGTCGGCAAGAAAGACTCCAAATTGTGTGAGCTGTAATTTCAAATTCCGTGACTCGCGGAGTTTGAAGGCAAAAAATACCGCGAGTCGCGGAGCACCCCTGAACTCAATTCCCTATAAAGCCAACCGAATTCTGATCATTTTTATCATCAATATATCCATCTCTCTATCTATATCGTATATATTTATATTTATATTTTAATTTTAATTTTAATTTTAATTTTAATCCTAATAATAAGGGTATGTTAGCGAATGTTGTAAGGGTGTAAGTCGAAATTCTGTCCGTGTAACGCTACGCTATTTTTAATCATTGTAAGTTATGTTCAACCTTTTTAATTAAATGTCTCGTAGCTAAGTTATTATTATGCTTATTTAAAACGAAGTAATCATGATGTTGGGCTAATTACTAAAATTGGGTAATTGGGCTTTGTACCATAATTGGGGTTTGGACAAAAGAACGACACTTGTGGAAATTAGACTATGGGCTATTAATGGGCTTTATATTTGTTTAACTAAATGATAGTTTGTTAATGTTAATATAAAGATTTACAATTAGGCGTCCCTATAAATTACCATATACACTCGATCGGACACGATGGGCGGGGTATTTATATGTACGAATAATTGTTCATTTAACCGGACACGGGAATGGATTAATAGCCACTAGAATAATTAAAACAGGGGTGAAATTATGTACAAGGACACTTGGTATAATTGATAACAAAATATTAAAACCTTGGATTACACTCAGTCGACATCGTGGTGTAATTATTAAACAAAGTATTAAAATCTTATTACAGTTTAAATCCCCAATTAGTTGGAATATTTAACTTCGGGTATAAGGATAATTTGACGAGGATACTCGCAATTTATATTTATGACTGATGGACTGTTATGGACAAAAACCAGACGGACATATTAAATAATCCAGGACAAAGGACAATTAACCCATGGGCATAAAACTAAAATCAACACGTCAACCATCATGATTACGGAAGTTTAAATAAGCATAATTCTTTTATTTCATATTTAATTTATTTTATTTTATATTTAATTGCACTTCTAATTATCGCATTTTTATTTATTGTTATTGTATTTAATTGCACTTTTAATTATCGTACTTTTTAATTATCGCAAGTTTATTTTATCGCACTTTTATTATTCGCAATTTCATTATCGTTATTTACTTTACGCTTTAATTTAAGTCTTGTATTTATTTTTAATATTTTACATTTGGTTTTAACTGTGACTAAAGTTTTAAAATCGACAAACCGGTCATTAAACGGTAAAAACCCCCCTTTATAATAATAATATTACTTATATATATATTTGTATTTTTATAAAAGTAAACTAATATAACGTTAAGCTTTGTTTAAAAAGATTCCCTGTGAAACGAACCGGACTTACTAAAAACTACACTACTGTACGATTAGGTACACTGCCTATAAGTGTTGTAGCAAGGTTTAAGTATATCCATTCTCTAAATAAATAAATATCTTGTGTAAAATTGTATCGTATTTAATAGTATTTCCTGTAAAAATATAAGCTATTTTATATACTACTCTGCTAAAACATCACTCACGATCCATTATTTCGAAGGGTTCTTCAATGAATTGAAGTTTTTCGTTGATTTGGATTTCGTCTAATGGAATAGTGAGATCTTCTTTACCAAAACATTTCTTCAAATTCGAGACATGGAAAGTGTTATGTACAGCCGCGAGTTGTTGAGGTAACTCAAGTTGGTAAGCTACTGGTCCGACACGATCTATAATCTTGAATGGTCCAATGTACCTTGGATTTAGTTTTTCCCGTTTACCAAATCGAACAACGCCTTTCCAAGGTGAAACCTTAAGCATGACCATCTCTCCAATCTCAAATTCTATATCTTTTCTTTTACTGTCCGCGTAGCTCTTTTTTCGACTCTGGGCGGTTTTCAATCGTTGTTGAATTTGGATGATTTTCTCGGTAGTTTCTTGTGTTATCTCCGGAACCGTAAGCTGTCTATCCCCTACTTCACTCCAACAAATTGGAGACCTGCACTTTCTACCATAAAGTGCTTCAAACAGCGCCATCTCAATACTCGAATGGTAACTGTTGTTGTAGGAAAATTCTGCTAACGGTAGGTGTCGATCCCAACTATTTCCGAAATCGATAACACATGCTCGTAGCATGTATTCAAGGGTCTGTATCGTCCTTTCACTTTTCCCATCAGTTTGTGGATGATAAGCAGTACTCATGTCTAGACCAGTCCCCAGTGCTTGTTGCAGTGTCTGCCAAAACCTTGAAACAAATCTGCCATCCCTATCAGAGATAATAGAGATTAGTATTCCATGTCTGGAGACAACTTCCTTTAAATATAATCACGCCAACTTCTCCATTTTATCATCTTCTCTCATTGGCAGAAAGTGTGCTGATTTGGTAAGACGATCGACTATTACCCAAATAGTATCATAACCACTTGCAGTTCTTGGCAATTTAGTAATGAAATCCATGGTAATGTTTTCCCATTTCCATTCTGGGATTTCAGGTTGTTGAAGTAGACCTGATGGTTTCTGATGTTCAGCTTTGACCTTAGAACACGTCAAAACATTCTCCTACATATTTCGCAATATCGGCTTTTATACCAGGCCACCAAAAATGTTTCTTGAGGTCCTTGTACATCTTTCCCGCTCCGGGATGTATTGAGTATCTGGTTTTATGTGCTTCCCCAAGTACCATTTTTCTCACATCTCCAAACTTTTGTACCCAAATTCTTTTGGCTCTATACCGAGTTTCGTCTTCTCGAATATTAAGGTGTTTCTTCGATCCTTTGGGTATTTCATTCTTCAAATTCCCTTCTTTTATGACACCCTGCTGCGCCTCCTTTATTTGAGTAGTAAGGTTAGTACGAATAATTATATTCATAGCTTTTACCCGCATAGGTTCTCTGTCCTTTCTACTCAAAGCGTCTGCTACCACATTCGCTTCCCCGGGTGGTAACGAATCTCAAAATCGTAATCATTTAACAATTCAATCCATCTACGCTACCTCATGTTCAGTTGTTTCTGATTAAATATATGCTGGAGACTTTTGTGGTCGGTATATATGATACTTTTGACCCCATATAAGTAGTGTATCCAAGTCTTTAATGCAAAAACAACCGCGCCTAATTCCAAATCATGTGTCGTATAATTCTGCTCGTGAATCTTCAATTGTCTAGACGCATAAGCAATTACTTTCGTTCATTGCATTAATACACAACCGAGGCCTTGCTTTGAGGCATCACAATATATCACAAAATCATCATTCCCTTCAGGCAATGACAATATAGGTGCCGTAGTTAACTTTTTCTTCAACAATTGAAATGCTTTTTCTTGTTCATCCTTCCATTCAAATTTCTTCCCTTTATGCGTTAATGTAGTCAAGGGTTTTGCTATTTTGGAAAAATCTTGGATGAATCTTCTGTAGTAACCAGCTAATCCTAAAAATTGGCGTATGTATTTCGGAGTTTTCGGGGTTTCCCACTTTTCAACGGTTTCAATCTTTGCCGGATCCACCTGAATACCTTCTTTGTTCACTATGTGACCAAGAAATTGAACTTCTTCCAACCAAAATACACACTTTGAAAACTTAGCGTACAGTTTTTCTTTCCTTAACAACTCTAGCACTTTTCTCAAATGTTCTTCGTGCTCTTGATCATTCTTTGAGTAGATAAGTATGTCATCGATGAAGACAATGACAAACTTGTCAAGATATGGCCCACACACTCAGTTCATGAGGTTCATGAATACAGCTGGTGCGTTAGTTAAACCAAACGGTATAACCATAAACTCGTAATGACCATAACGCGTCCTAAAAGCAGTCTTCGGAATATCATCCTCCTTCACCCGCATTTGATGATATCCGGAACGTAAATCAATCTTCGAATAAACTGACGAACCTTGTAATTGATCAAATAAGTCGTTGATTCTCGGTAGTGGGTAACAGTTCTTGATGGTAAGTTTGTCAACTCTCGGTAGTCGATACACAACCTGAATGTACCATCTTTCTTCTTGACAAACAAAACAGGGGCTCCCCACGGTGACGTGCTTGGTCGAATGAAACCTCGCTCTAAAAGTTCCTGTAATTGGCTCTGGAGTTCGTTCATTTCGCTGGGTGCAAGTCTATATGGAGCACGGGCTATTGGTGCAGCTCCTGGTACGAAGTCTATTTGAAATTCAACGGATCGGTGTGGAGGTAATCCTGGTAATTCTTTTGGAAATACATCGGGAAACTCTTTTGCGACGGGAACATCATTGATGTTCTTTTCTTCGGTTTATACTTTCTCAACATGTGCTAGAACAGCATAGCAACCTTTTCTTATTAGTTTTTGCGCCTTCAAATTACTAATAAGATTTAGCTTCGCGTTGCTCTTTTCTCCGTACACCATTAAGGGTTTTCCTTTTTCTCGTATGATGCGAATCGCATTTTTGTAACAAACGATCTCTGCTTTCACCTCTTTCAACCAGTCCATGCCGATCATCACATCAAAACTCCCTAACTCTACTGGTATCAAATCAATCTTAAACGTTTCGCTAACCAGTTTAATTTCTCGATTCCGACATATATTATCTGCTGAAATTAATTTACCGTTTGCTAATTCAAGTAAAAATTTATGATCCAAAGGCGTCAATGGACAACTTAATTTGGCACAGAAATATCTACTCATATAGCTCCTATCCGCACCCGAATCAAATAAAACATAAGCAGATTTATTGTCAATGAGAGAACGTACCCGTAACAAGCTTCGGGTCTTCCTGCGCTTCTGCCGTATTAATATTGAAAACTCTTCCACGACTTTGCCCATTATTTTTCTCTGGGTTCGGGCAATTACTCCTAATGTGACCAGGTTTTCAACATCCATAACAAACAAAGGCAGCATTACTTGTTCTAACATTATCTGTTCTTTTATTTCTATTATTCATTGGGCCGTTGACCTCACACTTTCTCGCACCTTGGCCAGTTCTTTTACACTTGGTGCAAAATGTCGTGCAGAACTCATTCGGGTGGTACTCGTCACACCTTTGGCATGGCTTTTTCTGATTATTATTGTTATAGGAATTGTTGTTGTTGCGGTTGTTATTGATGTTGGGACGATTGTTGTGGTGGTTATTGTTGTTAGGATGGTTGTTGTAGTTGTTGTTGGAACGATTGTTGTTGCGTTTGTTGTTGCGATCATTGGTGCGATTGAAGTTGTGATTGTTGTGTTGATTGTTAAAATTGTAACCCTTGTCACTGGTTTCTTCCCACTTTCTTTTGATTTGTTTCGTGTTGGCTTCTTTGGCCGTCTGCTCTTTAACTCTTTCCTCAATCAAATTTATGAGTTTATGAGCCATTCAACCCGCCTTTTGTATGGAAGCGGGCTCGTGTGAACTTATATCTTCTTGGATGCTTTCTGGTAACCCTTTTACAAATGCGTCAATTTTCTCCTCTTCATCTTCGAACGCTCTCGGGCACAATAAGCACAACTCCGTGAATCGTCGTTCGTACGTGGTAATATCGAATCCTTGTGTTCGTAATCCCTTAAGCTTTACTTTTAGCTTGTTGACCTCGCTTCTGGGACGATACTGCTCAGTCATCAGATGTTTGAATGCTGACCACGGTAGTCCGTACGCAGCATCTTGTCCCACTTGTTCTAGATATGTATTTTACCATGTTAACGCAGTACCTGTGAAGGTATGCGTAGCGTACTTTACTTTGTCTTCTTCAGTACATTTACTTATGGCAAACACCGATTCAACCTTTTCGGTCCACCGTTTCAATCCGATTGGACCCTCGGTTCCATCGAATTCCAAATGTTTACAGGCAATGAATTCTTTGTAGGAGCATCCTACACGATTTCTTGTGGCGTTATTTGTATTGCTAGATTCAGAGTTATTGTTGTTGTTTTGCATTACAGCCTGTACCGCGGCTATGTTTGCTGCAAGGAAAACGCGGAAGTCTTCCTCGCTCATGTTCAAATTCTGACGAGTCGTCGGTGCCATTTCCTTCAAAAATAGCTCAAAAGAATTAAGTTAATCATATAAAATATTAAGAGTAGTCAATAGTATTTCGTAGCATAATATGAACTCATTTATAAAAGTTTTTTCTTCATATTAGCGTTTTATAGTTTTAATTCGGGTAGTACCTACCCGTTAAGTTCATACTTAGTAGCTTATATACAATTCAACTACTATAATTCTATATGAAAAACTGATTATAATAATATTTCGCGTTCAAACTTTTATACAATATTTTATAAACTTACAATACCGCTATTATACATATAGTATGAAATATAGCACACAATAACTTTGATACAAAACAGTTGTGACAAAAATCCTAGTTAATACGCAAGTCGTTCAGTAAAGGCAATAAAAACACGTAATTCATAAGTCCAGAAACAAGTCATGCATTCTGGTTTTACTAAGACTACTTCCCATCCTTGGTCTTGTGGAACATAACCGTTGTGGCCATTGAAAAGACAGAATGTTGTAACGTCGTCAAAGGGACAAGGATTTCGTAATGTCCAACAGCCCCGTAATAATCTAAAAACCTTTTTCTCACCCCAACTACTGAATCCGTCATTGTGTGAAGGTTTTGTTTAAAAGTTGTAATCCGATGTTCTTTTTCTCACTTTGGTGAGAAGTGAACATCACTAACCCGTAAGCATAACATGCTTCTTTATGTTGCATGTTAGAAGCTCTTTCTAACTCACGAAGTCCTATGTTGGGATATGTTGAGTCAAAATAGGTTCTTAACCCGTAGTGTAAAATTGCATTTGGGTTCCCCGCATTTAACGCTTTAAAGAAAACACGGCGTAACTTACGGTGTCCCCAATGTGATACACCCCATCTTTCAAATGAAAGCCTTTTATAAACTAAGGCATGCCTGGAACGTTCATCAAATGTTCTACACACTAATTTTGCCGTAAATAATTGTGCCGATGAATTCTGACCGACTTTAGACAAGATTTCATCAATCATGTCCCCGGGTAGGTCTTCTAAAATTTTTGGTTGTCTATCCTTAACATCCATTTTTGTTTTTATACTGTAAAAATAGACGAGGGTTAGATTCGTAAAAGATAATTATCAAATAATACAAGCAATTTTCACATACAACAAGAAAAGTACAAGCACATTTATTTTACATATTTTACACCTCATGATTACAACTCTTTATTCCGACTCACTAGTTTCTTCCTCTTCGGACCTGTTTCATTTGGCTAATTTTCTAGGGATATATGATGTTCCTCTAATATGAGCCGTTGTTTTCACAAATGGTTTAGAAAAACCTGGTGGCTTAGAGGTTTCCGGGTTATTGTTACAACTTAAGAAATACAGGTGTTGACGATACATATAAAGTTCATCGGGATTGGAATCAGGTTTCTCTATTTTGATGCCCTTTCCCTTATTATTTTCTTTTGCTTTTTCAAATTCTATAACATCATCGGAATCCTCATCGGGATCCGATTCATCGGAAAATTGGTAATCTTCCCAATATTTTGCTTCCTCGGCGGAAACACCATTGACCATTATTAACTTTGGTCCATTGGTTGAGGATTTTCTTTTATTTATCTGTTTTTCTGTGGTTCCTAATATTTCCTCCTCCAGAACCTCTTCTTCCGGTTCCTCTTCTTCCGGTTCCTCCTCTTCCAGTTCCTCTTCTTCCGGTTCCTCTTCGAGAATTTGTGAATCTTCCCAAACTATATTCGATTCTTCATTATTATTAGGTGAATCGATGGGATTTGTACTAGAGTTAGACATCTATCACACAATATCAAACACGTTAAGAGATTAATATATCACATAATATTTACATGTTAATAATATATAGTTTCCAACAAAAATGTTAAACACGGTCGAAGTCCAGACTCACTAATGCATCCTAACGAACTCGATAAGACACACTAATACAAATTTCTGGTTCTCTAAGACCAACGCTCCATGTCCCGTTCATATAGATTATAAACGTTCCATATTAATTGATTTCGTGAGATTTTGACCTCTATATGAGACGTTTTTCAAAGACTGCATTCATTTTTAAAACAACCATAATTTCTATTTTATCGATAAAGGTTATAAAAAAAAACATTACGTAGATTTTCAAATAATGATAATCTAAAATATACCATTTACACACGGCCATTTCGTAATGGTTTACAATAAAAATATATTACATCGAAATAATTTTCTTGAATGCAGTTTTTACACAATATCATACAAGCATGGACTCCAAATCCTGTCCTTATTTTAATATATAAAAGCGGAAGCTCTTAATAATCACCTGAGACTAAACATGCTTAAAATGTCAACAAAAAGGTTGGTGAGTTATAGGTTTAACCTATATATTATCAAATCATAATAATAGACCACAAGATTTTATTTTTATAACACATCTCATATCAGGCATTTCACAAACTGTATAGAGATAAAAATCATTCATATGTTGAACACCTGGTAACCGACGTTAACAAGATGCATATAGAATATCCCCATCATTCCGGGACACCCATCGGACATGATAAACTCGAAGTACTAAAGCATTCCAAATTCCAGAATGTAGGTTGTTAGTTCCTGTAGATCTACCTTTAGGATTCGCGTCAATTAGGGGCCAGTTCCCTAATTCTTAGGCTACCAAGCTAAAAGGGGCATATTGGTTTAATAATTCAACCATAGAATGTAGTTTCGATTACTTGTGTCTATTTCGTAAAACATTTATAAAACTGCATGTATTCTCATCCCAAAAATATCAGATTTTAAAAGTGGGACTATAACTCACTTTCACAGATTTTTACTTCGTCGGGAAGTAAGACTTGGCCACTGGTCGATTCATGAACCTATAACAAATATGTACATATATATCAAAGTATGTTCAAAATATATTTACAACATTTGTATTACGTTTTAATGATTTGAGTTTGTTAAGTTAGCAGTCCTCGTTAGTAACCTACAACTAGTTGTCCACAGTTAGATATACAGAAATAAAGCAATATATATTATCTCAAATCAATCCACGACCCAGTGTCTACAAGTCTCAGACTCGATCACACCTCAAAGTATATATATTATTTTGGAATCAACCTCAACCCTGTATAGCTAACTCAAACATTACTGCATATAGAGTGTCTATGGTTGTTCCGAAATATATATATATATAGATGGGTCGATATGATATGTCAAAACATTGTATACGTGTCTATGGTATCCCAAGATTTTATAATATGTATAATACAATATAAATTAGTTAGGATATGTTTAGTCTAGATTTGTTACAAAATTTTTGTAGCTAAAACTAGCAAATTTATCCAATTTTGTTTTACCCGTCATTTCTTCGTTTCAAATCCATTTTGAGTGATTCAAGTTGCTATGGTTTCATATTGAACTTAAGTTTATGAATCTAAACAGAAAAGATATAAGTTTATGGTTGGAAATACAGGTTACAAGTCATTTTTTAAAGAGGTAGTCATTTCCGTCGAAAGAACGACATCTTGATGACCATTTTGAAAAACATACTTCCACTTTGAGTTTAACCATGATTTTTGGATATAGTTTCATGTTCATAAGAAAAATCATTTTCCCAGAAGAACAACTTTTAAATCAAATTTTATCATAGTTTTTAATTATCAAACCCAAAACAGCCCGCGGTGTTACTACGACGGCGTATGTCCGGTTTTACGGTGTTCTTCGTGTTTCCAGGTTTTAAATCATTAAGTTAGCATATCATATAGATATAGAACATGTGTTTAGTTGATTTTAAAAGTCATGTTAGAAGGATTAACTTTATTTGCGAACAAGTTTAGAATTAACTAAACTATGTTCTAGTGATTACAAGTTTAAATCTTCGAATAAGATAGTTATATATATATATATATATATATATATATATATATATATATATATATATATATATATATATGAATCGAATGATGTTATGAACATCATTACTACCTCAAGTTTAGTAAGTAAACCTACTGGAAGTAACAAAAATTGATCTAGCTTCAAAGGATTCTTGGATGGCTTGAAAGTTCTTGAAGTAGAATCATGACACGAAAACAAGTTCAAGTAAGATTTCCACTCGAAATAAGATAGTTATAGTTATAGAAATTGAATCAAAGTTTGAATATGAGTATTACCTCGTATTAGAAAGATATTTTACTGTAAATAAGAACGATTTCTTGAGCTTAGATGATTACTTGGATTGGATTAGAAAGCTTGGAAGTAATCTTGTAAACTTGATACTATTCTTGATTTTATGAAACTAGAACTTATAGAATTTATGAAGAACACTTAAAACTTGAAGATAGAACTTGAGAGAGATCAATTAGATGAAGAAAATTGAAGAATGAAAGTGTTTGTAGGTGTTTTTGGTTGTTGATATATGGATTAGATATAAAGGATGTGTAAGTTTGTTTTCATGTAAATAATTCATGAATGATTTATAATATTTTTTATAATTTTGTGAGATATTTCATGCTAGTTTCCAAATGATGGTTCCCACATATTTAATGACTCACATGGGCTGCTAAGGAGCTGATGATTGAGTGTATATACCAATAGTATACACATCTTAGAAGCTGTGTATTGTACGAGTACGAATACGAGTGCATACGAGTAGAATTGTTGATGAAAATGAATGAGGATGTAATTGTAAGCATTTTTGTTAAGTAGAAGTACTTTGATATATGTCATGAAGTCTTCCAAAAGTGTATTAATACATCTTAATACACTATATGTATATACATTTAACTGAGTCGTTAAGTCATCGTTAGTCGTTATATGTAAGTGTTGTTTCGGAACCTTTAAGTTAACAATCTTGTTAAATGTAATTGATCCATTGTTATTACACTTAAATGAGATGTTAAATTGTTATGTTAACATGGTGTATTAATATATCTTAATATCATATATATATGTGTAAAATACTATTACAACGATAATCGTTACATATATGTATTGTTTCGAAATCCTTAAGCTAGTAGTCTCATCTTACTCATGTAGTTCATTATTAATACGCTTAATGATATATGTAATTATCATTTCATGATGTTAAACATAGTGTATTAATATCTTAATATGATACATATGTATTTAGTAAGACGTTGTTATAACGATAATCATTATATTTATCGTTTCGAGTTTTCTTAATTCAATAGTCTCATTTTATGTATATAACTCATTGTTAATATACCTAGTGAGATACTTTCTTATCATAATATCATGTTAACTATATATATATATATATATATATATATATATATATATATATATATATATATATATATATATATATATATCCATATATATATATATCATCATATAATTTTTACAAGTTTTAATATTCGTGAATCCCCGGTCAACTTGAGTGGTCAATTGTCTACATGAAACTCATTTCAAATAATCAAGTCTTAACAAGTTTGATTGCTTAACATGTTGGAAACATTTAATCATGCAAATATAGTTTTCATTTAATATATAATCATGGAAAAGTTCGGGTCACTACAGATAAAAACTCACATTAGTTACCCTTCATTTATTATAATAGTAAAAATGTTAAAAACCATAATACTATACTTGAAAACATCATAAATAAATTTTTAACTAATTAATAATCAATAAATCATGAGATGGGACATTCTTATAGTATTCTTCTATCTATCTATAATCTATTTATAATATTCAACTATATAAAAATTTATATTAAATAACATATTAACATATGATATCAAAGGTAAAGATCTATCTATATTTATATTGATACTTATAATATTAACATATAGTAATGGACTTTTTCATATAAAAGTACATACATACATATATATATATATATATATATATATATATATATATATATATATATATATATATATATATATATATATATGTGTGTGTGTGTGTGTGTATCATGTATTCACCAGATGGGACATTCTTATACGGAGTAGTAGTCTTTTATCTATCTATAATCTATCTATAATATTTATCTATAATACTCCTAAAATATGTTATTCATGAACTTTTAATAATCACAACATTAATGTGAATATAGCTACATAAAAATAACTGAAATACTTCATCATTGCGATCGTTATTTTATGGTGTGTAAGTTTCTCTTCTACCAACTTAAAAGAATATGAATCACTAAAACTCTTCAAGTACATGTACACAATTGATTTAACATCTATTTACTTTCTCGAATTAAATTAAATTACTGTTACAACTTTCATGTATTAATAATTTAATTTAATATTTAATAGTAATATAATATATATGAAAGTAATTTGGCATGCATCACTATAAATAACATAATCTTTAAATGGATGAAAATCAATTGCCAAAAAATGCGAGAAGAATGATGTATCATTTTCTAATCCACATGAATCTGCATGGTTTCATGTTAGTGATGATGAGTTGAAATATATACCACGAGTTGCTATCGGTATGTTTATTATCCTAGGTAATAAGTTTAATAGTTTGCGTATCACAATATATCATGTATCACAATATATTATAATCGTGTTACTTTTATTTTGTAGCATCTATATTTGGTCAACAAAAATTAGAACCTTGCATTGTGCGAAAAGATGACGTGAAAAAGGAAGATGATGAGTTTACTTTCCATTTTGTTTTAATTATATTGTTGTATTTGTTTCAACATCACGATGTTTATAAAGTAAAAAAAGGTATTGAGGTAACCATATGTGTATGACATTTTAATCACATTTGGGTGAGTTTATGATAGGTTGGAAATATTTTGGTGAGTTTATGATTAGTTGGAACTGCGTCTACCACTTTTAGTAACACAATTACATCTCTCTTTATTGTATTACTTAAGCTATGAAGAATAATATTAAGATTAATTATGAGGTGAGAAAGAAAGTTGAAGATTTTGCTCTCCATTTTTTATTATTATATAGTTGTATTTGTTTCAACATTACAATGTTTATAAAGTGAAAAAGGTATTAAGGTACCCATTAGTTTATGACATTTTAATCACATTTGGGCGAGTTTATGGTTAGTTAGAGAACATTTTAGGTGAGTTCATGATAAGTTGGAACTGGATCTATCACTTTTAGTAACACAATTACATCTCCTTATCATTAGTATTACTTAAGCTATAAAGAATAATATTAAGATCAATTATTAAAAATAATTCTTGAAGTTTTCGTAAGTAATGGTTAATGTTTAATTGTTAATGAGTTGATTATGCCCAAATTAAAGCTACATTGTTCATCTCCACCTATTAAGTCTTTAAGTTTCTAAAACAATTACAAGCTATGTTTTGATGTTATTTCTTAATTCTCAATAACTTAAGAATTGTGTTAATTATATTTCTTAATTCTTTATATAGTGACTAATATCAGTGAGTTAGTTCAAAGTATACAATCTTTAAGAGACGTCCCAATAATCTTTAGGTACTATTCTAAATTATCTTAATTGAAACTATTAAAAGTAAGTATGTAAGGTCATATATAATTATGTGTAATACGATTAAGATAAGAATAAGAATTCGAGGAGTAAGTTAACTTACTTTCTCACTACTTTGGAATTTGGGGGGTTTTGTGTTATTATATATATTTCTTAACAATGGCTTAATTGTTGATGTCTAACTTACAAACTATTATCAATCATGTCTAGAGAGAGTATATACAATGCACCTTAAAAAATAGTAGAAATCTTCATTGACATATTAACATTCTCAGCCTTAACGAGATCTTAGCTAACCCAATCATCTAACCATTAGTGAATATCAAAATACTGAAATGTGGAGCAAATCGTGCAACGCACGAGCTTTGCCCACTAGTAATCTATATTTTTCGGTCAAACTAACTACATTCGATCGTATACATACCTTTTAACACAAAATAAAAATGATACAGAACTCAATTTCATCATACATTTTCACATACTAATCTTGAGTTAACTTGAATAAGAATATAACAACCCGGTTGATCCTGAGGAATATACATTCTTAATACTCACAATCTTACAAAATAATTCTCTATTTTTTATCTATTCAAGATTATATTGTGTAATCCTGCAAGAAAAAAAAGTATCATATTTATATTGATTATTAATTCATGTTATTAATTGTAGAAGTTTTTAGGTGTTTGTAAGTGTACCTCCTGCTCTAACCAGCTTGTAGTAGTTCTCTTGTGAGAAATCTAGAATAAAGTGATACACAAATGGTTAATCGTTATGTTGTGTCAGATACAAGTCAAATAACTCATACGAAACACCTATCTTTAACTAAGAATTGTAGAAGTGCTTGGGTGTTTGTAAGCGTACCTCTTCCTCTAACCATCATGTTGAACTTCTTGTGTGAGAAAGCATTAAATAACGATTTATGTCCTGAGAAAAAAGCAAAACATAAATGGTTAATCGTTATATTGTGTAACACCCATTTTAATTTAAGGTATTATTAGTAATTACGATTGTTGTTGTTAGATGACTTGACTTTGTTAAGGAAAAAGGACCATAGTTGCAAGAAATAGGACCCAGTTTGCAAGACCTTAAGTAGGGGAAATGTTTTTTGTGGGTCAAGTGAATTTTAGTAGCTAGAATTGTCAAATTAAGTTTTGTGAATTGGAAAGACTTATGGTTATAAGTCTTGAAATGACTCAAAATATGTTTAGAGGTGTGATTGAGGGTTAAATGATGAACCCAACATTTAGTTGCTCTTGTTTGACCAAATATGATTGAATTGTAATGAAATGTATGTATATGCTTGTATGAATAGGATGACTTGGCTTAGAATTGTTTGGAATTGTTGTATTGTTGTGTGCTTATTGATTATCGCTTAAATAAGGTGGGTACAATGAATATGTATATGTATGTATATGTGTAAGGGTGTTCAAGACACCCGTATGATGGATTTGGCTTCGTGAATGAGTCTCTAGTTGTCAAACTAGAGTACTAAATAGCTTCGTGAATTGCTTCATGGTTGAGTCTCTAGTTATCAAACTAGAGTACTCGTTAGCTTCGTGGTATGCTTCGTGATAATATAAGCTTCGTGGTTGACAATATGCATACATGTATTCATGTAGATATTCGTTGTTCTCACTAAGCTTTGCTTACCGTTGTTTATTTCATTTTTATAGGCTCCGGTTTGGACAAAGGAAAGGGTACGGTAGAAGACTAGGTTGTTGATGCATTGATGCGCTTTATTGCTTTTGACTAGGGATGATTGCTTGCATTTTATGAATGCTATATGCTTTTGGATAGAATATATATCTCAAGAATCATGCTTTGTATATTTGATGGTCATTATGTTAATTGGGTCAAATTAACCACTTATTTTGTAATGGGCCGTCTAACGCTTTTGATAGTCGGTAAACGTTGAAGTTAGTCACGTGGGTAGAAATTACCACTTTTGATTGTGGGTCATTGTTTTGGTACTAGCACTTTGATCATGTAATGGTTATGTTAATTTATGTTTAAAGTTAAAACAGGTGGTAATGGTGTTGATAAATATGGGTGTAGAATGTGAGTTTGATCAACTGGGTCAAAGGATGGCAAATCGGGCAAAGAGCCTTTTGCAGGGTCATCTCCCGATCAGGGAGAAGATATCCCAATCTGAGAGAAAGTTTTTGGTTTCTTGAGTTTTGGATCAAAACTTTTCCCGTATTGGGAGAACCATCTCCCGGAATGGGAGAATGTTCTCCCTAAGTGGGAGTTTTTTCTTTCTTTCTTTTTTCTTCTAAAAAATTGTCGTTTTTCAATTAAGGGTCGTGGTCATTTTTTGTGTCAGTTACAAATCAAATAACTCATACGGATCACCTACCTTTAACTAAGAAGTGCTGAGTAGAAGATCGCCCGAAAACCCAATTGTGCAGAAAGTACTCTCTTGTAGTTAATTGGAAATGGGAGAGGTCACCACCAATTATATGATTCCATGATTTGTAATAATCCAATGCGCCATCATCTTTTTGTTGTTTTATGTTTCCATCACCATACACAAAACTCACCCCACAAACTCTTGTAAGTTGTTCATCAACGGCATCTTTTAACATGTTAATAGTGACATGGTCACCAGGTTCCATCTCCTTCACTGTAAACATCCAGTGGCTTATATATGTTACACACTCCCCACTGTAACGACCCGAAAATTTTCGACCAAATTTAAACTTAATTTTTATATGTTTCGACACGATAAGCAAAGTCTGTAATGATGAGTCTCAAAATGTTTGAACTATTTCATATATTCAATTGACCTTTGACTATTCCCAACGATTCACGAACAAATAATTATATATGTATATAAATATAAATATAAATGTATTTATAATATTTTGAATTAATGAAGTATACTTTAATCAGTTAGAATTAAAAATATAAGATAACAAACAAACAAGTAAGTTATTAGTAAAATGAAGATATATAACTAGATATATAAAATTATTACAAATCTATATAGATATATAAATAGACATAAGAGATCTCTATTAATAACTATTATATTGAAGCATTTGTAAAATTTATAAGTATTAAATATTCAATATATATATATATATATATGCATTACTATATAATATATATTACAAATAGGATATATGTAACTTGTTATAACTTAATTATTAATTATATTATTAGTAGATATTATTATTACATTATCATTAACAATTAGTATTAATACTACTACTAACATAATTATTAGTATTATAATTATTTGTATTTCGATATTATTATTATTATTAATAATCTTATTATTTTTATTATTAGAAAATAATATATTTTATTATTATTAACATTAATAACATGATTATTATCACTATTATTTATTTATATTATTATTATTAATAATATAATTATTATTATTACTAATATATTATTAGTTATTAATATTTACTCTATTATAAATTTTAAATCAAGGAAACCATTCGTACGAGTTAGTTTGATATCCACATCAACTTTCCAAAATTTTGTGTCCTATCTAATACTACCAGATATCAAGATCAATTGGATGTACGAATTTACTCAATCAATTTTGTCTGTTATAGTTTTTCCCCATTTTATGTTTCTGGTTGATAAAATGCCGACATCCATATCCTTTATATAATTCGATCAAAATAGGCTTGAAGTCAGTAGAATTTTTCCACTAACACTAACAATTACACAAATCAATTACAATCTTTATTTAATAGAATTTAAACAGAATTATTTAATTATTTTTTCTGCGATACCTCTGTTTCAACTTGGTTTCTTTCAAAAATTGAAATCGAAGTCATTGTTAAAATCTAGTATTGTGGAGTTGTTAAGAATCTCTTACTTAATCTTTCTGCTAAGCTTGAAACTCCAATTCATTATATTAAACGAGAATTTTAGAGTCAAAGTTTATAAGTCAAAATTCAAATAATTTGTTCTTCATGAAATTCGATTCGGTATCGATGTTTCTGATTAAATTGATGGTGGAGAAAGTTTTTAGGAGTCATTTAGAACCAAAGTCATGTAGAAATCGAAAGCTAAAACCCCTTTAAATTCAAGATCACCTGATGACTTGTTCTTCGTGATATATATATATTTTTTTATTTTTTTTTGTTACAGCTCGAGTCTGATTCTCCTGTTTTAAATAAATTAATCTTTCTTCGAGGAACGTTTCTCTCTAAATTTCATGATATAATGTAACTATTATGGTTGTCGTTTAAATCACGATCGTGTGATTTCTTGAAGATGAAGAAGGAATTAAACAGAATATAATTACGGGTTATAGTAATTAAAATGTGTTTATAAAACAGAAAAACCTGCCACAGCCCCATGGTTCAAGGTGTTAGCGGGTTTGCGGGAGGTCGCGGGTTCGAGTCCCGGCTTGGGCGGGTTGATATTTTTTTTTGAGCTTTTAAATTAGTAACCATTATTATTATTATTATTATTATTATTATTATTATTATTATTATTATTATTATTATTATTATTATTATTATTATTATTATTATTATTATTATTATTATTATTATTATTATTATTATTATTATTATTATGATTGTTATTGTTATTGTTATGTATTATTAATTATTGTTATTAATACAAGTATTATTGTTATTAGCAGTATTATTTAGAAATTATTAGTATTAACATTATTATTACTATAAGTATTATCATTAAATGTCGTCATATGTATTTTTACTACAAAATACATTAGGTGAGTTCATTTGATTCCTTTTTACTCTTTACATTTTTGGGACTGAGAATACATGCGCTACTTTTACAACTGCTTTATTAAATGCTTTTGAAATACATTTTGAACTGCGAATACATGAAATGCTTTTATAAATGTTTGACGAGATAGACACAAGTAAAACATTCCTCGAATGAATTATGTGGACGTGATAATTGCCACCATTGAATTATGTGGACGTGATAATTGCCACAATTGATATGAATATTTTTCCCCTGATTATTATTGCTTGGTAACCTAATAATTAGGTAACATCACTAATTTTGAGAATTAGTGCACGCCTAATTGACGCGAATCCTAAAGGTAGCTACCGGGTTTAACACCCCCACCCAGAATGTTCACTAGACGGAAGGGCTAGTGGGCGTGATGTTTAGTACTTCGAAGTTTATATGATTATTATACAGACGAGATGTTCTGTTTTGGGGATATTATTATGCGCATTATATGTTAAGGTCGGTTACCAAGCCAAGCTATGAAAGCAATGAAAAGTGAATGTTATGTATCGAGAGAATGATTTTATATACAGGTTATGTGTATGTTATTTTTGTGCACAAGATATGTGTACGGTTACTAAGATTTAAGAAAGATGATTTTGTACACGAGAAAGGTGTACTGTATTTAAAAGATATCGCATGTACATTACAGGTGGGTATATGATTAATGCCCATTTGTACCATGCAGGATTTAAATCTTGTGGTCTATCAAAATGATGAATTTTATTGTTTTATGATAAACCTATGAACTCACCAACCTTTTGGTTAACACTTGAAAGCATGTTTATTCTCATGTATGAAAGAAATCTTCAGCTGTGCATTTGCTCATATTAGAGATATTACTTGGAGTCATTCATGACATATTTCAAAAGACGTTGCATTCGAGTCGTCAAGTTCATCAAGATTATTATTAAGTCAATTATAGTTGGAGGTATTATGAAATAGTATGCTTGCCGTCAACTTTCGATGTAAAGAAAGTTTGTCTTTTAAAAACGAATGCAATGTTTGTAAAATGTATCATATAGAGGCCAATTACCTCGCGATGTAATCAACTATTGTGAATCGTTTATATTGTATATGAACGGGGCATTTCAGTTGGTATCAGAGCGGTGGTCTTAGCGAACCAGGTCTTGCATTAGTGTGTCTAACTGATAGTTGTTTAGATACATTAGTGAGTCTGGACTTCGACCGTGTCTGCATGTCAAAAGTTTTGCTTATCATTTAGTGACGAAAAATTATTTGCTTATCATCCTTAAAGTCTAGACACGTCTTACTGCCTCTATTGCATAGACAGTGTATAGATAAATTCATATCTTAGCGTATCTGTTATTGTTACCGTTACCTGACAGCTTCCGTAGATTCCTCCGTAACCTATGGGATTTTAGTATTATATATGCATATGTAAATTATGTATTGCAGGGTACTAATCTACATCCTATAATATATTTCTTATCGAAAATACTTCATTTGATCGTACGATATGAATCTCTCAACCAGTTCGAGTCCCTCAGATTTCGATAGCTATTCCGATAGTTATTCCGACAGCTATTCCGATATGGATTTCCACTCGAGCTCCGAAAGCAGTGTAACCGGAATGAATCAACCAATTAGCCATCATCTATTCTGGATGAATTGGAGATGGGTTCGTAGTCGACTTAATCAATGGAGACGCGAAGAAGGCGATCCTTTCCACCAACCAAATTACCCTCTTGACGATGAACCTGAAACACTTACCGGCGAATCCATTCGAAACACCATTTTCACACTCATTTTCCGAATATCTCGCCACGATTATATTCTATCTAAAATTCTAAACCTTATTCATCCGCTTGTTACAACCGACAATCATCCCGGAATAATAGAAGAAGTCAACGAATTTCGCGCTCGAGTAATCAATTTGGAGAATATGGTGCAAAATTTACCAGCTTCAACAACATCACCGGCACCAACAGTACCATCAGTAATAGCACCAGTACCATCAACAATCCAGGCCTCAACATCTCATTATGTACCTCGAGCATAATCAACGTTCTAAGAATCGTTCTACATTATTTATCTTCATTCGACATAGCGATTATGTAATCTCTAATGTTTTAGAGATTATATATTCTTGTTCTAACGGTAAACCAAATGAGATTAATATCATATTAACTCATTAAATCTATATTACATCTGAAAAAAATATATATATGAAAGTACATTTTCATAAAGATTGTAATTAAAAATTCTTTTGTACAAACTGTTAATGGTGAAAATATTTTAACGGGTAGGTAATACCCGAGGAATATTTAGATTTCACATTAATAAGTTACACTGTACATTCTTCAAATCTAATTCAACAGTCATTTACTATCCTATTTACAACCACCGATATACGTATCCGTTCACCGCAGAATAACCATTTTCATTCAATTTCATATTTGGATTTTGATCTATCAGAATCCAACAAGTGGCATAATGAAGAAAACGTTGGACAAAATAAATTTTGTTAGAAACAAACAAATTAACTATGAGAAATTTTGTTAAGAATCCACGCTAACTATTCCTAGCTAACTGTTCCTAGCTAACTGATTACATTTTATTTATCACAATTTAATTATCGCAATTTATATTCTCGCAATTTTATTTATTGTCATTTAATTTCTGTTATTTATTTTACGCACTTTAAGTATCGGAACACGTATACAAGGTTTTGACATATCATATCGACGCATCTATATATGTTATTTGGAATAACCATAGACACTCTATATGCAGTAATGCTGGAGTTAGCTATACAGGGTTGAGGTTGATTCTACAATAATATATATACTTTGAGTTGTGATCGAGTCTGAGACATGTACACGGGTCACGATACGTATTAATTAATTTGAATATTATATATTAAGCTATATATGAATTATTGGACTGTTAACTGTGGACTATCAACTGTGGACTGCCGACATTGGACAATTAAAATGAATTAAAATATTGATTATAACATATGAAACTAAACAATTCTTCAAGTTTGCCACTTGATTTAATCATAAACCTCATTTGTATCTTGACGATTACAATCTTCGTTCAAACCTTTCATGATTTTTGAAAACACCTCAATCGAGAGGATGATCCAACCACACGTTATCTACGAAAGGGAGAACCTATGTATATGGGCATGCACCTGGAAAACTCTCGAAAACTGAGTAAACGTTTAACACGTATCTGTGCTAGCTCCTGTGGCATTGTTATTACCGAAAATAACATTGCAATTCTTTTTCAAATTAGCAAATTTTGCCACAGCTCCAGCAAGTCAACTTCGATTTTTCGTTCCAAACAACCTTATTATAACCTTGATATATATGCGTGCTCTTTATTTGTACCGGGAAACCTTTTATATTCCACCATACTACCATCAGCGTTTAACCATCTAAAAAAAACACAATTCTCCTGAAACCAACTCGGATTGATAACCGATGATTCAGATATCGTAGCATTAAATGCAGAGGAAACAAAAAAATTGTAGATGGTCTAAACGACCAAAAGTTTGATGATAAAGAAGGAAGTGTTAGGAACGCTCGATAGAAAATTTAGTACTGAAAAACATATTGAGCAAACCATGAAGGAGACCAAGGCCAAAATATAAGGACCATACCATATATTCAAAGAATTCAGGTAATTCTGGATCCGATGAAACCTTCAATGAATATCTTTCTTCGTACTCATGTTAAAATCTTGTGGGAAATCTTTCTTCATCAACCATCGAACTTAGAAATTCCAAAATATCATCATAAATATCTTTGATATTTCTGAAGATATTTTCATAAATATTCTCGTCCGAAATTATTTATCTCTTCGTGCTATCTGTATTACATCATAAAGGAAACTGTTTAGTTTCTATATTCTTAAAACCTTCGAGTTTAAATTTGAATGTTTTTGAAGTAGTGTGGAAAATTGATGCATGAGTTAGTATAATATAATGACACTTGATCAACGTGATTATATTACAGTAAGTCATGCTGAGTTTCTAATGGAACATGATGATTCACAGAATCATAACATCATCATGTACTATTCTACACGACCCTTACATTCTACCTAATCTCCAAACATATCAAGAACATATTTTTTTGATAGTTCTATTCTCAGTGATTCTGGTAATTTGACAAATCAAATCATGCTATTACGTTCTTTCTTGTTTAGAACTTGAAGTTCATTCGAAAACTCTATACTTACGAATTTTGGATCATTACTCGCTTTACTAGAGGTCGAGAAGAGAATGAAAAGGCAAAGAGCTCCAAAATATAAGAGAAAATATAAAGCCCAATAACAACACGGAGATTACAAATCGTGAATATTAATACGAATATCAATATAAAGACACAGTAGAATTAAGAATAGTATCACCCCAAGGTAATAGTATAAGTAAACAGATTTTCTGGTAGAAGATTGAAAAGAAGGATGACAGAAATGATAATTAGGAAAATATCAAGGATTAGAACTGGATTAAGCATTTTCATAATCTTTTGGATGTATGAATTAAGAAAGAAAGTATAGAAATGGTGAGAATAATGGAACAGAAGAGCTTAATTTATCATGGAAATATCAGACAGAGTAATCGAGGCAGATCACCGTATTTAATTATAGAGATCTTAATTTCCTTACTCACCGAAGAATCAAATCTTTTAGATTTCGAATATTTTCTATAAATCCCTTGAATTCCGAAATTCAATCGTGACTACGGCATCGGTTAAGTCGAATCTTCATTTACTCATTTCACTCTTTTGTGATAGCTTCATTCGTACTCTTCGAATAATCAAATTGTTTTATCCACATTACTCAATGATGATAAAACTCTATTTATCAACTCATATTCGTCATGAAAACATTTTTATTGTTAGCTATGACCACCTCACTCAAATTTCGGGACGAAATTTCTTTAACGGGTAGGTACTGTGACGACCCGAAAATTTTCGACCAAATTTAAACTTAATCTTTATATGT
The DNA here is from genome assembly GCF_046630445.1 of Rutidosis leptorrhynchoides. Lineage (NCBI taxonomy): Eukaryota > Viridiplantae > Streptophyta > Magnoliopsida > Asterales > Asteraceae > Rutidosis > Rutidosis leptorrhynchoides. The sequence goes on along the minus strand of NC_092338.1, from coordinate 401,545,248 downwards.
TTCGACACGATAAGTGTGATGACCCGGAAATTTCTGACCAAATTTAAACTTTATCTTTAAATGATTTAATATTTTTGACACGATAAGCAAAGTCTGTAATGTTGAGTCTCAAAGTTTTGGAACTATATTTATGTAATCAATTATTCTTTGACTGTTCTCGAAGATTCACGAACAATATATATATAACTTAATGTGTGTGTGTGTATATATATATATATATATATATATATATATATATATATATATATATATATATATATATATATATATATATATATATATATATATGATTTCAAGTTATTTAGTAAACGATAGTAACATTCGATTATTGATTCGATTGATATTTAGATAAGTTAACTAAAACGTCTAAGATGAACTAGTAAAACACTAATTTGCTACGGTATTTTCGAATTGCTACAGTACCCGAAAAGCTACAGTGTTTTCGAAAATCACTATTTGCTACAGTAAAAAACTTTGCTACAGTAAAACACTATTTCAAAATGAAAATGTATATGTATATACTACGAGACGATGATTTATAGAAGTAAATGACCAAAACACTCGAAAGTTTAAGATACACTTTGAGTGATATAGTTTATTGATAATTTAAGACTATATTTTGACAAAGGTACGTGTCACGAAACGTAAAGAGCGAATTTTCTCAGCGTACGAAGGGACATTCGAAAAACCGGAACCGGGACATAAGTCGAGTGACGACGTACGACTTATCGGAACAAAAATTACAAATCAACTATGCACGAGAATAAAATATAATATATAATTAATTAATTTAAATTATATATATATATATATATATATATATATATATATATATATATATATATATATATATATATATATATATATATATTATAAAAATATGTCGACGAGCTAGTTGCCAAAATTATGTGAGCTGGAAAAATGGGCCATGCGATCGCATGGCCAATGGCCTTCAGAACCATGCGATCGCATGGGGTCTGGGGACAGGCCACACCTATAAAAGCTCGAACATTTTTCTTATGTTTTGATTCAATTACTCTGTAAGTATTTATTTATTTTATTTATATTATTATTATTATTATTATTATTATTATTATTATTATTATTATTATTATTATTATTATTATTATTATTATTATTATTATGATTATTATTATTATTATTATGATTATTATTATTATTATTATTATTATTATTATTATTATTATTATTATTATTATTATTATTATTATTATTATTATTATTATTATTATTATTATTAAGATTAATATTATTATTAATCTTATTATTATTAGTAGTATTAACTAGAAAAAAATTCGACCGCGCGTTGCTGCGGTTGTATTCAACGCGCGGTCGAATTTGAATATACGTTGTTTGGTACCTAATATATCTAGTATGTTTGATTGTTTGTTGGACGTGTATGTATATGTATGAAATATAGCTCGAAATATTTAGTATTTTTTTAACGATGTCCGTTTCGTGTATAGTTAGTCGCGTTGTGTTTGTAAAATAATTTCTAGTTGAACGGTGGTCTCGGAAAAATTTAATTCGCACCGAGCGAGAATATAGGGCCCGTTATTTAGTGTTTTTTTAACGATGTCCGTTTTGCGTATAGTTAGTCCCGTTGGGTCCGTCTGATTTTTTCGAGTTGAACGGTGGCCTCGAAAAAATTTAACTCGGACCGAGCGAGAAGATAGGGTCTGTTAAAAATGCGGGTGGAATAATTTTCTTTTTTTTAATAAAGTAATGTATTTACGCTTTTTACCCCTAAAAAGTAGAAATTTGAGGGGGTGTTGTGTAAAGTAACCCGGATTTGAGGGGCCTTTTGTAGTGTGAAAGCAAACTCAAAACGACAGTCGAATATAACTGAAACTACAAGTTCGGCCATGCATATTAGTATATAGGAGTAATATTATATATAAAATACTACAACGAGGTCTTGAGCGTGTCACTTTCAAAATGGGTTTTCAAGCGGGATAGAGCTAAGGAAATTATGGGAAATGTTCGGGGGTATATTTATGAATCAAACCTAGTGTTTATCATCTATGTTGCGTCTACTTACTTTTCTACAATATTGAATCACAATATTGATACGTGAGCATTCATATTTTATCTTTTGTATATTAATTGTGTATCCATGTCTAGTGCTCTAGTATATATTTTTATGCATGTTTGTATGCTAAATTTTGTCGTTAAACAGTTTATAATAGATCAAGAATTAAATACATATATTACTGATAAAAGGTATATGATATACATGTTTTTGGAAAGCTTGCGAAAAATCAATAACTTTTCATTTAGATATCGAATAGTTTCGATGAACGGATTAAAAGATATGATCAACTGAATTATAAATGACGTTAATTGGAATTGCTTTTGAATCTGCAATTAATATTTAAACAACTTGTTTGTAAGATTGATAAATTGGATTTTTTAATATTACCAACCGAGTAAATGAATCCTTATATAAGGTACGTCTCGTTTTGTTGAATTATTGTCAAAATTGACTTTTTGAAACGACTTTGGATAACTTTTGTATGTCGATCTCGAGCATTAGGATTGTGATACACTATGACCTGACCTAGCTTGATAAACATTTATTGACCAACATATGTTCTCTAGGTTGAGATCTACGGTTATTTGGTAATCCGAGTTTCGATCACATTTTGGTGAACGACTCTATATGCTGCTAAGGTGAGTTTCATTTGCTTCCTTTTTAATTGCTTTTGCAATCTATATTTTTGGGCTGAGAATACATGCACTTTATTTTAAACGCAATGGATACAAGTACATACTAAATTCTACACCGAGTTTGAACCAAAAATCCCTTAGCTTTGGTAACTAGTAACTGCCGGTTATAAGAACTGGTGGGCGCGAGTAGTTATATATGGATCCATAGGGCTTGATATCCCCGTCCGAGCTAGAGCACTAGACTTTTAACGGACGTATGCTATTTGAGAAGCGTACACGTTGGTTTGCGTGTATTATTAAGATGATTATACAAAGAGTATAAATTATATATACGTTAAGTTTAGTTACCAGGGTGCTCAATTTTGTAGAATATTTTGATAAACGTTTCTGGATGAAACAATTGAAATATTGTGATCCACCTTTATATACAGATTATGCGAAACACTAAAACTATGAACTCACCAATCTTTGTGTTGACACTTGTTAGCATGTTTATTCTCAGGTTCCCTAGAAGTCTTCCGTTGTTTGCTTATATGTTAGACAAGCTATGTGCATGGAGTCTTATGGCATATTTATCAAGGAAACGTTGCATTCACCAAATCATCACCATGTATCTTATTTTGACTGCATTGTCAACTGAATTACTATTGTAAACTATTATTTACGGTGATTGTCTATATGTAGAAATCATCAGATGTCGGAAACCTTTGATTTAAACATTCATTTATGGTGTGACTTTTCAAAAGAATGCAATGTTTACAAAACGTATCATATAGAGATCAAATACCTCGCAATGAAATCGATGAATGACGTGTTCGTCCATATGGATTTGGACCGGTCGTCACAGTTGGTATCCGAGCGTTGGTCCTAGTGAACCAGGTCTTGAATAAGTGTGTCTAACTGATAGTTGTTAGTATGCATTAGTAAGTCTGGACTTCGACTGTGTCTGCATGTCAAAAGTTTTGCTTATTATTTCTTGTCAGAAATTACCTGTCTATCATCTTAAGTCTAAACGCGTCTTATTGCATTGATTGCATAGATAGTGTATAGACAAAATTCATATCTTGGCATATCTATTACAGTAAACTTTGACTACCATCTTCCGAAAATTTCTCCGTAATTTACGGGATTTTGGTATTATATATACATATGTAAAATATGTATTGAAGAGTACCAATCTAAATTCTATAATCCATTTCATATCAAAAATCATCTATCTAATTATACAAGATGGATCCCGTATCTAGTTCAAATTCCTTAAATTCCTACAGCTATTCCGATATGGATATTCACCTGATGTAACACCCGTGTTACATCCGTCCCACATCGGTTGGAGAGGGGAACGAAGCATGCCTTATAAGGGTGTGGAGACCTTTCCTAGCATGACGCGTTTTGGGACCACAAGCGCAGCAGATCCCATGAGAACTCTGCAGTTAAGCATGCTCGGGCGAGTGCACTACCAGGATGGGTGACCTCCTGGGAAAGTGCTCGTCGTCTTTGGTCGCCAAGAAAAATCCGTGAGCAACCTACGGGGGAGACAAGGGTACGTCCCTATCTCTGCAAAGCGGACAATATCATGCTACGGGGAACGTTTTACCTGGGGTGTTACAGATGGTATCAGAGCCAGGCCCCAGACCAAACGTGCACAGCGAGGACGCTGTGTCCCATTAGGGTGGAGACAAGGGTACGTCCATATCTCTGCAAAGCGGACAATATCATGCTACGGGGAACGTTTTACCTGGGGTGTTACAGATGGTATCAGAGCCAGGCCCCGGACCAAACGTGCACAGCGAGGACGCTGTGTCCCATTAGGGGGGAGGATTGTAACACCCGTGTTACATCCGTCCCACATCGGTTGGAGAGGGGAACGAAGCATGCCTTATAAGGGTGTGAAGACCTTTCCTAGCATGACGCGTTTTGAGACTACAAACGCAGCAGATCCCATGAGAACTCTGCAGTTAAGCGTGCTCGGGCGAGTGCACTACCAGGATGGGTGACCTCTTGGGAAAGTGCTCGTCGTATTTGGTCGCCAAGAAAAATCCGTGAGCAACCTACGGGGGAGACAAGGGTACGTCCCTATCTCTGCAAAGCGGACAATATCATGCTACGGGAAACGTTTTACCTGGGGTGTTACACCTGAACTCTGAAGAAAGTGTAACCGGAATGGATCAACGAATCAGCCATCACCTATTCTGGATGAATTGGGGATGGGTTCGTAGCCTACTTAATCATTGGAGACAAGAAGAAGGTGATCCCTTCCATCCACCACATTCACCTCTGGGCGAAGAATCTGAAGCACTTACCGGCGAACCTATTCGTAATATCATTTTCTCTCTCATTTCCCGAGTATATCGTCATGATTATATACTATCCCATATTCTAAATCTTATTTATCCGATCGTCCGAACCACCGATCATCCCAGTATAATAGAAGAAGTCAACGACCTTCGCGCTCGGGTTGTGGCTTTGGAGAATATGTTGCAAAGATTATAAACACCAGCAGCAGTACCAGCAACATAACCAGTACCACCAGCAACATCCACATCGCAAGCCTCAATACCACAAACACCAGCAGCATCACCGGCATCAACAGTACCACCATCATCAACACCAACAGTATCATTACCACCACCAACAACAACATCCGCATCCCATACCTCAACATCATAATCTGTACCTCGAACATTAACATCATACTCACCATAGATACCAAGGAATACCAACAACAAAAAACGACGAAGTATTGATTCATAACTTCATCGAAGAAATATTCTGCAGAGAATATGTAGTTTCTAAAAGTTTTAGAGATTACTTATTCTAGTTCTAATTGTAAATCAGATGAGTGAGCAAAAAAGAAAATGATGAAATAGAAACCCTGATCGGAATAGTGCACGATTTACAAGCTAGACTTGTTTTACCATCAGCATCAACAGTGCCGTCAGTATCACCAACACCGGCAAAACCTGTAGCACTACAAGTTCCGCCAATTTCATAATCACCAACATCATCACAAATCAACAACGCGTATATTATATCAACGAGTTACGAAGTATTAACTCATTTCCCCTGAAGAAATTATATGTATATTTAATATATATGAATTTTGAAATCAAAATAAATCTTTTCGTACTAAGCTATTACGTGTGAATCTTAACTAGTAGGTACTACTCGGTTAGTTCATGTTACTGATATGCTATGATGTACATCCTTCGTTAACCATAATCTCCGTTTCGACTCAATAAATTCCATTTCATAATAAACTAAGTATATTATTCAATTATATGTTTGATTTTATACTTTCATCTTCGATGTATTCAAAACTTTCTAGAAAACATCATTCTTACCTTGCGAAGTTAGCAAGAGTTCCATGAGCACCAACATGATTCACTGAGGAAATATCAATAAAATTGAGTATTGATTACATTAGTGAAATACTCCGTGAAGATTATTAAATCTTTAATGTTTTAGAGATTATTCATTTCTAATTCAGCCGAAAATCAAATGAGCTTAATATGATATTAACTCATTAAATCTGTATTACATTTGAAGAAAATATACATACTAATATTTTCATAAAAATTGTAATAAAATTCTCTTGTACAAAATATTATTTGTGAAACTTTTAACGGGTAAGTAATACCCAAAAGATATATAAATTCACAAATAATATGTTACATTCTTCGATTCTGATTCAACAAATCATCAACTATACTCACTACTTTCACAACGATATAGATTCTTTCCTAGAAATCAAAACAATCATTCGCATTCAAATTTGATTACATATTCTGATTTTGAAAAATCAGAATCCAAGCCAAGATTTAAAAGAAAACATCACTCGTAGATTCTTACATCTATTAAAGCTATACTTTGACTTCAAAACTGTGCCATAACATCACTTCTATTCATAAAACCCAGAAAAATATTTGTATCAATCAAAATTCTAGAACATCATATGTATTTTGACAATTACAATCTTCATGCAAACCCTTCAAACTTTTGAAAACACCTCGGATTGATAACTGACGATTCGGTTATGATAACTTTGAATGCTGATGAAGCAGCAAAAACTGTAAACGACCTTAACAGTAAAGAGTTTGATGATAAAGAATAGTGTGTTGGCAAAGCTCAGAAAAAGAGAAGGTTTGGAACTGGAAAACGAATTGAGCAAAGTATGAAGGAGGCTGTGGACAAATCACAAAGACTAAACCTGCCTTCAAAGAATCCAAATAATTCAGTATCTGCTAAAGTCATTAACGAATACCTTACTCCTGACTCAAATCTTCTTTATCATCTTTCGATATTAAAAATTCTAAGATATCATCGTATCTTTCATTATAAATATCCTCGATATTTCTGAAGATATACTCATAACTATTCTTATCTGAAATCATTTATCTCCTCGCGTTATCCGTATTACATCATAAAGGAAACTGTTTAGTTTTTATATTCTGTAAACCTTCGAGTTCAAATTATGAATGTTTTTGAAGAAGTATTGGGAATTGAAGCATGAGTTAGTATAATATAACGACACTTGATCAACGTGGTTATATTACAGTAAGTCATGCTGAGTTTCTAATGGAATGTGATAAGGGTTCACAGATCATACCCTCATCATGAACCATGTTACATAACTCTTTCATTCTATTTAACCACTAAACTATCAAGAAAATATTTTCTTAATGATTCGGTCTTTTTCGAGGTATTCTGGTAATTTGACAAGTCAGATTGTGCCATTACCGTTTCTTTCTTAGAATATTAATTATGTTCATTTCAAAATTCATACCTACGAATTCTGGACCATTATTCGCTTGACTTGAAGTCGGGAAGGAAAAACGAAAGCATGGAGCTCCTAAATATAAGGGAAAATATAAAGCCTGACAACAACACATATATTACAAACTGTGTATATCAATGCGTATAGCAATATAAAGACACGAGAGAATGAAAAATACTATAACCCCAAGGTAATAGTAGAAGAAAATAACTTCCTCTGGTGGCAGATGAAAAAGAAGAATGAAGGATACGATAGCCAAGAAAATATCAAGAATCAGAACTGGATTAAGCATTTCACAATCTTTTGGAAGTATGAAATAAGGAAGAAGATGTAGGAGTGGTGAAAATAATGAAACGGAAGTGGTTAATTTATAGCAAAATATCAGACATAACAATCGAGGCAGATTACGCATTTAAAGGAAATCTTAATTTCCTTAAATTTCGAAGAATCAAATCTTATTTAGATTATGAAGATTTTCTATTCCTTAAATTCTGGAAATCAATCGTAACTACGTCAAAAGTTAAGACGAATCTCTATTCTTTCATTTCACTCTTTTACGATAACTTCTCTCATACGCTTCGACAAATCGGATTGTTTTATCCATATTATTCAACGGCGATAAAATTCTATTTATCAACTCATATTCGTCATGAAAATATTTTTATTGTTAGCCATGACGACCTCACTTAAATTTCCGGACAAAATTTCTTTAACGGGTAGGTACTGTGATGACCCGGAAATTTCTGACCAAATTTAAACTTTATCTTTAAATGATTTAATGTTTTCGACACGATAAGCAAAGTCTGTAATGTTGAGTCTCAAAGTTTTGGAACTATATTCATGTAATCAATTATTCTTTGACTGTTCTCGAAGATTCACGAACAATATATATATAACTTAATATGCATATATATATATATATATATATATATATATATATATATATATATATACATATATACATATATACATATATACATATACATATATACACATATACACACATATATATATACACACATAGATATATATATACACATATATATATATACACACATAGATATATATATACACATATATATATATACACATATATATATATATACATATATATATATATATATATATATATATATATATATATATATATATGATTTCAAGTTATTTAGTAAACGATAGTAACATTCGATTATTGATTCGATTGATATTTAGATAAGTTAACTAAAACGTCTAAGATGAACCAGTAAAACACTAATTTGCTACGGTATTTTCGAATTGCTACAGTACCCGAAAAGCTACAGTGTTTTTGAAAATCGCTATTTGCTACAGTAAAAAACTTTGCTACAGTAAAACACTATTTCAAAATGAAAATGTATATGTATATACTACGAGACGATGATTTATAGAAGTAAATGACCAAAACACTCGAAAGTTTAAGATACACTTTGAGTGATATAGTTTATTGATAATTTAAGACTATATTTTGACAAAGGTACGTGTCACGAAACGTAAAGAGCGAATTTTCTCAGCGTACGAAGGGACATTCGAAAAACCGGAACCGGGACATAAGTCGAGTGACGATGTACGACTTATCGGAACAAAAATTACAAATCAACTATGCACGAGAATAAAATAAAATATATAATTAATTAATTTAAATTATATATATATATATATATATATATATATATATATATATATATATATATATATATATATATATATATATATATATATATATATATATATATATATATATATATATATTATAAAAATATGTCGACGAGCTAGTTGCCAAAATTATGTGAGCTGGAAAAATGGGCCATGCAATGGCCTTCAGAACCATGCGATCGAATGGGGTCTTGGGACAGGCCACACCTATAAAAGCTCGATCATTTTGCTTATGTTTTGATTCAATTACTCCGTAAGTATTTATTTATTTTATTTATATTATTATTATTATTATTATTATTATTATTATTATTATTATTATTATTAAGATTAATATTATTATTAATATTATTATTATTATTAGTAGTATTAATATTATACATAAAATACTACGACGAGGTCTTGAACGTGTCACTTTCAAAATGGGTTTTCAAGCGGGATAGAACTAAGGAAATTATGGGAAATGTTCGGGGGTATATTTATGAATCAAATCTAGTGTTTATCATCTCTGTTGCGTCTACTTACTTTTCTACAATATTGAATCACAATATTGATACGTGAGCATTCATATTTTATCTTTTGTATATTAATTGTGTATCCATGTCTAGTGCTCGAGTATATATATTTATGCATGCTTGTATGCTAAATTTTGTCATTAAACAGTTTATAATAGATCACGAATTAAATACATATATTACTGGTAAAAGGTATATGATATACATGTTTTTGGAAAGCTGGCGAAAAATCAATAACTTTTCATTTAGATATCAAATAGTTTCGATGACGGATTAAAAGATATGATCAACTGAATTATAATTGATGTTAATTGGAATTGCTTTTGAATCTGCAATTAATATTTAAGCAACTTGTTTGTAAGATTGATAAATTGGATTTTTGAATATTACCAACCGAGTAAATGAATCCTTATATAAGGTACGTCTCGTTTTGTTGAACTATTGTCAAAATTGACTTTTTGAAACGACTTTGGATAACTTTTGTATGTCGATCTCGAGCATTAGGATTGTGATACACTATGACCTGACCTAGCTTGATAAATATTTATTGACCAACATATGTTCTCTAGGTTGAGATCTACGGTTATTTGATAATCCGAGTTTCGGTCACATTTTGGTGAACGACTTTATATGCTGCTAAGGTGAGTTTCATTTGCTCCCTTTTTAAGTGCTTTTGCAATCTATATTTTTGGGCTGAGAATACATGCACTTTATTTTAAATGCAATGGATAAAAGTACATACTAAATTCTACACCGAGTTTGAACCGAAAATCCCTTAGCTTTGGTAACTAGTAACTGCCGGTTATAAGAACTGGTGGGCGCGAGTAGTTATATATGGATCCATAGGGCTTGATATCCCCGTCCGAGCTAGAACACTAGCCTTTTAACGGACGTATGCTATTTGAGAAGCGTACACGTTGGTTTGCGTGTATTATTAAGATGATTATACAAAGGGTATAAATTATATATACGTTAAGTTTAGTTACCAGGGTGCTCAATTTTGTAGAATATTTTGATAAACGTTTCTGGATGAAACAATTGAAATATTGTGATCCACCTTTATATACAGATTATGCGAAACACTAAAACTATGAACTCACCAATTTTTGTGTTGACACTTGTTAGCATGTTTATTCTCAGGTTCCCTAAAAGTCTTCCGCTGTTTGCTTATATGTTAGACAAGCTATGTGCATGAGGTCTTACATGGCATATTTATCAAGGAAACGTTGCATTCACCAAATCATCACCATGTATCTTATTTTGACTGCATTGTCAACGGAATTACTATTGTAAACTATTATTTACGGTGATTGTCTATATGTAGAAATCATCAGATGTCGAAAACCTTTGATTTAAACATTCATTTATGGTGTGCCTTTTCAAAAGAATGCAATGTTTACAAAACGTATCATATAGAGATCAAATACCTCGCAATGAAATCGATGAATGACGTGTTCGTCCATATGGATTTGGACGGGTCGTCACAATAAGCAAAGTCTGTAATGATGAGTCTCAAAATGTTTGAACTGTTTCATATATTCAATTGACCTTTGACTATTCCCGACGATTCATGAACAAATAATTATATATATGTATATAAATATAAATATAAATGTATTTATAATATTTTGAATTAATGAAGTATACTTTAATCAGTTAGAATTAAAAATATAAGATAACAAACAAACAAGTAAGTTATTAGTAAAATGAAGATATATAACTAGATATATAAAATTATTACAAATCTATATAGATATATAAATAGACATAAAAGATCTCTATTAATAACTATTATATTGAAGCATTTGTAAAATTTATAAGTATTAAATATTCAATATATATATGCATTACTATATAATATATATTACAAATAGGATATATGTAACTTGTTATAACTTAATTATTAATTATATTATTAGTAGATATTATTATTACATTATCATTAACAATTAGTATTAATACTACTACTAACATAATTATTAGTATTATAATTATTTGTATTTCGATATTATTATTATTAATAATCTTATTATTGTTATTATTAGAAAATAATATATTTTATTATTATTAACATTAATAACATGATTATTATCACTATATTATTTATATTATTATTAATAATATAATTATTATTATTACTAATATATTATTAGTTATTAATATTTACTCTATTATAAATTTTAAATCAAGGAAACCATTCGTACGAGTTAGTTTGATATCCACATCAACTTTCCAAAATTTTGTATCCTATCTAATACTACCAGATATCAAGATCAATTGGATGTACGAATTTACTCAATCAATTTTGTCTGTTATAGTTTTTCCCCATTTTATGTTTCTGGTTGATAAAATGTCGACATCCATATCCTTTATATAATTCGATCAAAATAGGCTGTGAAGTCAGTAGAATTTTTCCACTAACACTAACAATTACACAAATCAATTACAATCTTTATTTAATGGAATTTAAACAGAATTATTTAATTATTTTTTTTCTGCGATACCTCTGTTTCAACTTGGTTTCTTTCAAAAATTGAAATCGAAGTCATTGTTAAAATCTAGTATTGTGGAGTTGTTAAGAATCTCTTACTTAATCTTTCTGCTAAGTTTGAAACTCCAATTCATTATATTAAACGAGAATTTTAGAGTCAATGTTTATAAGTCAAAAGTCAAATAATTTGTTCTTCATGAAATTCGATTCGGTATCGGTGTTTCAGATTAAATTGATGGTGGAGAAAGTTTTTAGGAGTCATTTAGAACTAAAGTCATGTAGAAATCAAAAGCTAAAACCCTTTTAAATTCAAGATCACCTGATGACTTGTTCATCGTGATATATTTTTTTTATTTTTTTTATTTTGTTACAGCTCGAGTCTGATTCTCCTGTTTTAAATAAATTAATCTTTCTCTGAGGAACGTTTCTGTCTAAATTTCATGATATAATATAACTATTATGGTTGTCGTTTAAATCACGATCGTGTGATTTCTTGAAGATGAAGAAGGAATTAAACAGAATATAATTACGGGTTATAGTAATTAAAATGTGTTTATAAAACAGAAAAACCGGCCACAGCCCCATGGTTCAAGGTGTTAGCGGGAGGTCGCGGGTTCGAGTCCCGGCTTGGGCGGTTTGATATATTTTTTTTTTGAGCTTTTAAGGTAGTAACCATTTTTACTACTATTATTATTATTATTATTATTATTATTATTATTATTATTATTATTATTATTATTATTATTATTATTATTATTATTATTATTATTATTATTATTATTATTATTATTATTATTATTATTATTATTATTATTATTATTATTATTATTATTATTATGATTGTTATTGTTATTGTTATTGTTATTGTTATGTATTATTAATTATTGTTATTAATACAAGTATTATTGTTATTATTATTGTTATTAGCAGTTTTATTTAGAAATTATTAGTATTAACATTATTATTACTATAAGTATTATCATTATTGTTAATATTAGTTATTATTATTATCATTATCATCATTACTAATAAAAACTATCATTTATTATTACTAATACAATTAAAAGTTACAATTATGACTACTATTATTATCATTATCACTAGTATTATTATTAAGTAATAATATTATTAATATTATCAATTGTATTATTATAAGTAATATTAATTAATATTATTAATCGTACGATTTTAGTATTATTATAAATATTATGATTATGATTAACATTAGTAATATTATTATAAAAATGATACGATTTATTAGTACTTACATAAATATTAGTATTATTATCATAAGTATATTATTAAGGTTATTATCATTATTTTTACATTTACTAATATTAACTTAATATAATTAGAACTACTGTTTTGATAAACAAACGAAATATATATACATAAATATATTTAACACATACAACATAACAAAGTATTTTTTTTACATATATAAAATGAATATATGAAACCTAAACATATTATTAATATAAATATGATATAACTAGTAAGTTATGTATACATATATATAAATTTATTCGATTACGATTATTAGTATTGATAAATATACAAATGATATAGGTTCGTGAATCCGAGGCCAACCCTACACTTGTTAAATGTCGTCATATGTATTTTTACTACAAAATACATTAGGTGAGTTCATTTGATTCCCTTTTACTCTTTACATTTTTGGGACTGAGAATACATGCGCTACTTTTACAACTGCTTTTTTAAATGCTTTTGAAATACATTTTGAACTGCGAATACATGAAATGCTTTTATAAATGTTTGACGAGATAGACACAAGCAAAACATTCCTCGAATGAATTATGTGGACGTGATAATTACCACCATTGAATTATGTGGACGTGATAATTGCCACCGTTGAATTATGTGGACGTGATAATTGCCTCCGTTGAATTATGTGGACATGATAATTGCCACCGTTGAATTATGTGGACATGATAATTGCCACCAATTGATGTGAATGTTATGTATCGAGAGAATGATTTTTATACACAGGTTATGTGTATTAGTTTTTGTGCACGAGATATGTGTACGGTTACTAAGATTTATGAAAAATGGATTTCGTACACGAGAAAGGTGTACTGTATTTAAAAGATATCGCATGTACATTACATGTGGGTGTAGGATTCGGGCCCATTTGTACCATGCATCATTTAAATCTTGTGGTCTATCAAAATGATGAATTTTATTGTTTACGATAAACTTATGAACTCACCAACCTTTTGGTTGACACTTTAAAGCATGTTTATTCTCAGGTATGAAAGAAATTTTCCGCTGTGCATTTGCTCATTTTAGAGACATTACTTGGAGTCGATCATCGCAATGAGACCAGATGTTGGTGACTTCGTCCAGATGGATTAGGACGGGGTATGACAGTCGCTCTAGTCATCAAACAATTTTCACTTTACCCCCTGCAAATACGTTCATACAGTCACTTCGAGATAACAAAATTTAATCCAAAATTCAATTACGATAGATGATGACGACAGAGGGCGGAGATTAAGCAAAAGATTTTTCAGACAAAAATGCAGATGGTGAAGTTGATTACAGAACTAAAGCTGGAACAGCTTGGTCTCACAATTTTTTAAATCAAAAACCATGGCATCCGTTATCTTACCTTAATCAACGCCGTAAATGGATCGCTGAACAAACTCATGCTCAACAACAACGCCGTGCTGAAGAAGTTGCTCGTGAGGTTAGGGTTTGAGTTGATTTTGTTTTGTTTAGTCTTAATTTATGTTGCCTTTTAATTTTTTAGAGTTAGGGTTTGGTTATTTTGTGCTATGTAATTAGGGCTGTGCATGGTGGTGACTGGACCAAACTAATTGGTTCCGTTCCGTCCCGTTCCCATTTTATAGCAAAAAGTTGGACTGTGGACCGGACCATATCATATCTGTTCGATTCGGTCCGATCTGTTTTCACTTTTTTTTTTTTTTGGGGGTTCGGTCTGTCTGTCCCGTACCAAAGACCGAAAAACATGAAAATCAAGGACCATGGACTACACCGAAACTCCTCCGATTCTGTCTGGTCCTCGGGTTTTTTCGGTTTTTACGTACAATGCACACCCCTGGCCCTAGGCTATGTATAATGTAATGCTTATTGTGTTTAACAGTTAAATATTGTAGCTTCCTGAATTAATTTTGTTTAGTCCTTAAAGGTGTAAAGTTTTGAATTTCTGATGGTTTTGTTACTTGTATGCAGTATGCTCAAGAACAGGAGTTTTTTTTTTTTTTATGCAAGCAGCACTTGTTTTGAAAAAAGAGAAGGAAAAGGTGAGGTTTTGATTTGTTTTTTTTTTTTTTTTTTTTTTTTTTTTTTTGTTTGTTTGTTTGTTTGTATTGTTTTCGAGTAATTGGGAACTTGTGTGGATTGGTAGTTTAGTATATTGTTTGATTTCGCTTCATGATTGTATAAATTGGCAAATATTGAGTTTACGTGTTACTAGTAGTTGCATAGGTATGTGGAAAGCTTAAAAAGACACCTATTATTGAACTGATTAACAAATACACGCATATAGAGAACGTAAGCAAGCAGGTATCAGATATAATGTCATCTTTACAATAGAATTGTATTGTTAAAAGCATTAGAAATCAATTTTCTGGTATGTTTGCCATAAATATTTGAAAAAGTAAAATCTATATCACTTGCATCTGTAAATTGGGTACTCAACGAAATAGTCAAAGTTTCTTTTTGTTGAAACGGATGGAATACGAGATATGGACACTCTTATATTCTGCTAGAATGAGTTTAGGATTTTGTAAAGAACGTGAAGCTTTTGGTTATGTTGCATTTTTGTTTTGGTGCATGTGTGAAATTGATTTGAAATTTGGTGTTATGTATCTTTGTTTGACTGCATTATGACCTGATTTTGTAAATTTGAAGATGGAAAATTTGAAAGCTGTTAGCTTTATAACACTTGCAATATATATATATATATATATATATATATATATATATATATATATATATATATATATATATATATATATATATATATATATATATATATTTTTTTTTTTTTTTTGCTTTGATTGTAGGTTGCAAGATCCTGTACTTCCAAATGAGCAAAAGAAGAAGCCAAGGCCTAAAGATACTTTTGGCCATGTCCTACCAACAGAAGAACAATTCGAAGCCCTTAAAAATGCCCCAAAGTACACATTTTTCTTTTTAAACATCTACTATGTTTTGTTCCAGTTTTGGCATGCTCTTTTTAACCTGTTGTAGTTTACCATAGAGGCAGTGTTCGTTACAAGCTTGTTTCGAGTAGGATATTATGTATGTGTTTGTGTCATTTATATCATAGCATAATGATGAAATGTGTTCTTCTATTGACGTTTGGTTCTCACTCGTGTTAAACTACACAACTTAGCATTGATCTTCTAATAGAAGTCATACCAGGCTTAATAGAGGCTAAAAATTGCTTGCTTAATTTACACAGGAAAAGAACATGTAATGCATATGAATACTATCATATTCCTTTCAATAAAACAAGAACTAAAGATGCCCATTGCATTGTTCCATCCACTCAATTCGAAAGTTCTAGTCTTTCATATGACGGCCTTTCTAATTTACTATTTGAAGTATTTACTCTTTCATGGCTATAGTATCACTGTGTGTAGTTAAAATGGTACACATTCACATTGTTTCAGGCTAGATACTGGTATTGCTGGTAGGGCAAGGCCTTTTGGAATTGAAATACGAAACGTAAAATGTGTGAGATGCTGTGCATTTGGGCACCAAAGTGGTGATCGTGAATGTCTGTTGAAGGATGCTATAATGCCTAATGAAGAGAGTCGGTTGAAAAGAGAAGATCCCTTAACCGCTATTATAGCTCAGACAGAGTCATCTGAGGTGATTACAATATACTTGATATTGCAATTTGTTGAGTGCAATTGGATACGTGGCTGAATCTTATTTATGTTCTGAAGGTGGCAAATGGGCGGGTTGGATGGTGGATTAAAACAGATACGAGTAATATTTTGTTCTGGTCGAATTGGGTTGACGTGAAACAATTTTGGTTCCAAGTACAACAACATCAACAAGAAAACCCAATACCACATAAGTCGTGTAGGGGGAGGTGAGATGTAGACAATCCTTCCCCTATCCGAGAATAAAGTCAAGTCATTTCTCCACCTAGAGTGAAAACACTCTCAAAAGTAGAGAAAATCATCCCTCTCTCTATTCGACGGATAGAGAGATTGCTTCCGAGTGGACCTCCGGCCAATAAGTAGGAAAAAGTTTTTTAAAAAATAAAATAAAATAAAAAATAAATTTGAGACGCCATGAAACTGGTAAAATCAAATTTTCATGGGTTTTAAATCCTGCCTGAAATTTAATTTAGGCTCTAAGAGTCAGTCAAGTCGTCAATAAATCGATGCTTGCTGTTGACTCAATAACTAGAGCCCACAATTTTGGTTCCAAGTGTTTAACAATTAACATTATTGCAAAAGTTATGCTATGTTAAACATTTCTGTTGAACCTGCTAGAGATAAATATAACCCAAATTGACCCTTTGGGATCTAAATTGCCACCCCTACCAAGGATCCTTGATGAAAAACTTTGTTTTTACTCGATATATACTGTCTCGTAACTATAAAAACAATAAAGTTTGAAGCTTTATATGGATCATAACATTAAGCATTTTTACAATGTGTAGGGTTTCTTGGTGAGGAGCGCATACCTAATCTACTAGCCTTCTCTACAAGTAAGCAAAAGAAGTCAGCTAGTAACAGAAAACACAAAAATCGATCTTTATCAACTATAGGTGATCATCAAGACGATTTGTCTACTGATATGAAGAGTAAAAGTCAACACAAGAAGAAGAAAAAGAAACGAATACAGTTCGAATCAAGCTCGTCAGATGATGAAGAAAAGAGGATAAAGAAGAGTAAAAGTCAACATAAAAGTCATCATCATCATCATAAGAAGAAAAAGAAACAAATAGAGTGAATCAAGTTCAATCAAGTTCATCTGATGATTCTGAAGCTGATAGGCGTAATAGGAGTAGAGGCAGTAGGCATAGGCCCCGCCAAAGACATGAGAGTTCAGAATCTGATCAGCAAAGAAGATATGATCCTCATCGTCACCATCGTCACCGTAGACCTTCATATTACTCTGATTGAGGGTTTTGTATTAAACGACAATGTACACCCATGTTTGTCATTTTTTGGTTTGATTTATCATAAGTGTAAAATTTGACTAGTTTTTCATCATCAGTTAATTAAATTATACTGTAAATTTTTCCATGGGACTTATTCATATGAACTAGTTAGTCGCATATTCATTCTTTTCTTTACATATATATATATACTGTTAGCCGAGTTCATAATTTTTGGGTGAGCTTGTGTTTACAACTATTTGAGAAATTAAAACAATAATATACACCTGGGAGTTCATGACTGATTCAATTGAAATGGTAGCTTAAAAATTATATTAGAAATGCTACAGTAGTTTATAGTGGGTGTGTTTGTTTGCATCTGAATGGGACCATTCAGATCTCACCACTGAATCGGTCAGTGTTCAGAGCGTTTGATACGTACCTCTGAATGAAATGTTGACTTTGAATAAACTCTGAACGGTTCATATAATAAATTATCTCTAAATGGTTCAGTTCCTCACTTCTTCCCTACATACCCTTTTATTTCTCTTATGTTTTTGCATCTCTTTCTCTTCACATCTATGCTTCTCAAATTCTTCCACATATTGATTTTATTTCTGCAGGTAATTTTTCTTCACCCTCAATAATCTTCTACCTTGAAGCCCTAATATCTATTTATTTTTTTTCTTCTGTCATGTATATCTATTTATCATAATTATTCATATGATTCTAATGATTTCTTACAATATACCGATTTAAGCTTTAAGTTCCATTGATTATTGATTATGCTGAATGTGTGTGGGGTTTTAGCCTCTGTTTTAATTTTTAGGATTTCTCACTTTATTTTAGGATAAAAAAAAAAGTTTTGGATCAGAGTTACCTTTACACTCGGATGGAATAGAGTTCGATGATGACGATGAAAAAATTGAAGATGCACTTGAATTGTAGAGATGTAGTGTGAACACAAATTTAGAGAGAGCAAATGTAATTTTTGAAATTCAGTTCACGAGGTGATTAGGCATATATTTTACGTAGTTGGAGAGTTTGGTCTATAATTGTATATACTCCGTAATTGTTTATGAAGTCACAAAAAATAACACAAAGCGATAAATTAAACTCAAGGTTTAAATGGTAATTTTAACTCATTCAGAGTGTTGATTCAGAACTCTTATCAAACAGTGGATTTTCATTCAGAATCATATTGATTCAGAGCTTCTGTACCATTCAGGACTCTGAACCATTCAGTGTTAAACCTTCAGTTTTATCAAACGCACCCTAAGCCTACATATGAAGATATTCACTTGATACACCCACAAAACTTCATAGTGCACTACTGCACTAGTCTCCAATTACACGAAAGCAAAAACTAAACAAACACCAACAAACTATTAAAACAAATTGAAGTATTTGAACTCGCATCTTCACAACTTCAACCAAGATTCAACATAGAGTAAGTCGTCGACTTGTATTTGATGGCGATACGTGTGTAAATATTAAGAGATCGGAGAGCATCCTTAAAACCCATTATAAGCCCAATAAAACTTCAGACCTTGACCCACCAAACACCTACACACTAACTGAGACTTGAGAGCAAACACCTCGAGTCGAAGACATTAAGCCGACCTTAAACCCACACCACTAAAGCACGACAAATGTGAACCTTGGAGTAAAGACACCCAGTTCCGTTTGAGAACTCAATAGGTCAAAATTTTAAGGACAAAATAAGTTTTTTTATTTATTAAAATTGATAAATTCATTATATATAGTATAATTAATAGGTAAAGGTGACTTGTATAATAAATAGGTAAAATTGGCTTGGCACTCCAACCTAGGCTTGGGTGGAACACGTCAGCTTCGGATTGGCTGCTTAAACTCGGGTTTACTATTACAAACATCACATCATAATATTAAAAGTTTACAATCCAGTCCTTCCACTTTCTTTATCTGTTTTTAGTCCTTGCCCATTTTTCATTTACACCCCTTCATTATTTACGATTTACCCCCCCCCCCCCCACCCCCCCCCCCCCCCCCACTTTCTTTTGTGATGTATTCACGAGTTTTTTTTAAGCTGAAAAGATTGGAGAAGAAAGATGATGAGAGCGATTTACTATCCTTCCCAATCCGTTCAAATATGGACGGAGAGTGTTTTTAACAAAAAATAATGTACTATCATTCCTAGTCATCTACTCTCATTTCATTTCCGCTTAAAATAAAAACTCGAGGTTCACTATTTTTTTAAATCCGTCTGTTTTCTTTCCTTTCCATTCAAAAACAATCTCGAAAATGCAGCGTTAGTCCTCTCCTAATTTTCACTTTAAACCATCACTTATCTTTTTAACGTATTTAATCCTCCATATTTTTTTAACAACTTTATACAAAAACAAGCAAACGACAGCGGCAACGTACTGATCCTCCCACTTGTTATTATAAGTAAATGTCACTTTTTGAAAGTTTTCCCTCTCCAAAGCTACATGAAATATTCCATTTTTAAACACAAAACTACAATTCATGCTTTCTCTAATATAGAGATTGGTAATTTGGCATTTAATGCACATGTTATATAAATAAATTCATATGCAGAATCATAACGAAGTTATAAAATCTAGTACTGATATGAAAGCCGTTAGCAAATCATTGGTCACAATCTCCATGTGTCAAATATTTGTGATACCGATTTTCTAAAGATACGTCCACAGACTATCCAATGTCTACGTTGTCTTTTAAGTTACCATTAACAATTAGAAATTTAGAATGTATATATAATAAAGTCTTCAAATTCATATTCATGTTAACTTTAAAGATTATATATATATATATATATATATATATATATATATATATATATATATATATATATATATATATATATATATATATATTTAACAAGCAAGCATATCATTACTATACTATAAATATATACAACACGTTTAGTATATGATCCTACACCGAAATACAACAGTAAAGTATATACATAAATGGACAACAAATTTTTACCGCTAACTAAAATGGTCCTTTTTGAAACACAAAAGATAGGATGTAGATGATGAAGTATCGAACGAAGATGATGAGCTATCCAATCCCTGCACGGTTTGTAGAGTAGTATGTTGGTGATTTTAGTGTCATTTAACATTCATTTTAGTTAATTGGATTTACTTAAATGCAGGAGTTAGTTATTTATACTTAACAAAGGGTTTGGAGAGTGTGGAGTACACGCCCGTAAGAGTTTGCTACTAACTGTCGCGGAATGACGGGGGTCAAGGGGGCTGCGCCCTCTTGCGGGGTCTAAGGGGCAGCGCCCCTGGCTGGGCTCGAGGCAGCGCCCCGAACATCAACCGAAAATACACTATACGTTATGTTGGAAAAGTGCGTTGCAACGGATTTACAGCCAAGTGTTATACCTTTTGGTATAACCGATTTTCCTTCCCAATGAAAGGTTACACCCTTTCAAATTAGAATTGCCAATCTAACAGTTTTCTTATTTCGTTTTTGGGTAGTCTGCATTCATACACAACAATAAAAAATACACACATCTCTCTGACAATTTGATTAGCGATTTCATTGCCAAAAACACTAATTATGTTCTTGTCTTATCCCTGTAAAGATTTCGTGAAATCAAGACGATCATTGAGTCAAAATACTTTATAGAGAAAGTGAATACACGATTCAAGAATCAATCCGGACATTCAAATCATACCCTGTTTATGACATAGTATAATAGCCCGAATTGTACATTGATGATATGCGTAGTTGAACATATGAAATGCGCTAACATGTAGTGATTGCGCAATAATTAAAAGCTGTGCACAAGTGTATTAACGCATTCTGCGCAATAATTGAGAATTATAATGCGCGGACCACAAAGAGTAGGAAAACTATAAATAGGGGTTTTAGCCTCTCATTTGTGGTTGTTGTTTCACACTCTAAAAAATAGTGTATGGTTATAGAACTACATTGGAAGGAAATATACGAGGAATCTTCATTACAAATCAAGGTAACATTAAAGATCAAGGCCGGGAAATGGTGATTGACCATTCAAAGTAATATCTTTGAATGGAAAACGATCATAAAATCCCTTAAACTTCAAAGAAAACTTCAAACCCTTTTGCACTCGACCTTTATTGAATTAGGATAATTGAATGAGTTGAATTTATGTTCGATCATACATATATGTTAGAATTTATTAAGAATACGAAAATGTGCTAATGATAGGACAAGACTTGCACCATGATATGTCGCATGCTTTATCTAATGTGTAGTCGCTTTAAAACTTCAACTTCAATATATACGTACGTATCATGTTGTATGAATGATTTTTTTTACGGAAAAATTGATATATAAAAACATCACTCATCCCTAGTAAGGCATTAGGGTAAAAGGAATAAACGTTACAATCACTCTACAAGCCATGAGACCCAACGGGGTTTACATTTACTTCTACTGATCAACCAATTAAAAGAAAAATTACAAATCGAATCAAAAAGAATATATTTTTGCAAACTCGACGAACAAAATAAAACGCTATTATGATATTTTCATAAGTGCAAAACCAATGAAGCAATAATCGAATATAGACGAAGTTTCGAGTCAGCTATAAGATCGCTCGAACCATGAGATCCACGATGATCACAAATCGAAGCACGTAATGTGCAAGTTGATCCAAATGCGAATTTTTCGCCATAAATCTAACGTGGTCAAACAACCAAAGAATAAATGATCAACCGATTCCATACGATGATCGCAAATAGGGCAACCGATATATATCTTCAATCTCCGTTCCTCTCCCTGAAAAATTGAGCCTCGTCGGTAAACGATCCCAAGCTAACCTCCAAATAAAAATATTAACCTTCCTTGGAACTTGTTTCACCCATTTGGTTTATGTCGCACCGTAAGGTAGCAACCCATAATCCAACTAGTTTCGTGTCTCGCATACATTTAACACCCCTTCGTTACCAATTAGCCTCTCCTAAGAATCAGTCTCTATTCGCAGTTCTTGTACACCAAGATCATCAATTAAATTATGTAAAGAAACAAAGTTTCTTAGTCCAATATTAGGCCTTAACCATTCTGATCAAGCATATTTTTACGAGGTCAAGGTGAACCTATGCTTGAGTGCATGATAAGGTTTAATGACTAACAATATTCGAACCTCCGACACTTAGTCGTGGATAACCCACATCGGTATCGTTTCGATTCCGACATGGTGGCCGATTTGAGAGTCCACCAACAACCCAACATACGGGTTTGAGTGACCCAAAGACATGAAGGTTTTATAGCTCGAGACATACCTGAAAGTCTTTACGTGTTAGATCGTATGAAGCTTGTTCGTACGATGATGATGTGTATGCTTTTGTTACGTATGAGTAACCGAATATCTTTTTAGGGTTTATGAGCTATGTATTTTTAGGCTCACGAATTAGGGTTTCGATAGAATCTCTTCCCTAATTAAATGCGATCTCATCCTAACTAAGTTTCGTTATTTAAGGAAAAGAATCCGAATTAATTATACCTTACATTCTTCTAGAATATACTGGACCCTTATGCAAGTATACGAAACTCACATCAGATGGTATAGGCACATAGAGTGCGACTATACCCGTGCCATATGCCTTACATGGCAATTAGTGTGCGGTTCAGGGCTTTGGATGCGTAATCCGCATAGTCATGCGGATATGCGTATCATTAAGTCCCCCCAGTTCGATGTTATATACAATGCCAATGAGTGTATAGCGTCAAACTAATTTGAAATAAAATAGTACCACAAAATAATGCCCACTGATTACACCATATCATAAAATTGCTTATTTTACCGTATTTATAATACACATAGGACATTATATGCGTGTATGTGTAACCAACCGCCTTTTGCATTTAATGCAATATATTCGTATAGCTGAAAAATTGTCCTTTTGACTGTAATTCCTATACCCGAGGTGACAACTGTCATTATTTATCTTAAAGATAATGATGAAAACATATGCAACTGCCTAGAGTTGCTATCGTACGCCAACTGTCAATTATCTTTAGATTGATACACGTGTACGCTCAGAAATTGACTGTGTCATTTTCAACTTTCCTTGCCTATAAATAGTTAAGTTACCCTTTTTGGGTTTTACACGCTCCTCCCTCATTTCAAATTTTTCTCTTTTTCCGGCAGCCATTTGCTTTTCCGTTCGTATTTATTTATTCGAAGGTCCGTGTTTTCTTTCTTTCATTCTTTTTATTTACGTTTTAAATCTTGCATCGATCTACCATGTCTTCTGATAAGAACGTGAAAGATATAGAATCTTCTATTACGAAAACAGAGATTCGCAGAATCGTCGATCAATATCCCCCCATCGAAAAATATTCTCCGATCACCCCTTTAAGCGGCCAATGGGCTAACGAGCCACCGGAGCTTATGATTGCTATTTATGACAAGGTTATGGAGCTCGGTAATACCCGTATTCCTCCTACCCCTTTTTTCATGGAGGTTTTTCATCATTATTCAATCGGTATTAGCCTATTGCACCCTTATGGCGCCAATCGTATTTCTATCTTTGAAATGTGGTGTCGTGCGAACGGTCGCAAACCTTCTTTATCCATTTTTACCAACCTGTTTCGTGCTTCGATGAGTGATGAGAGTTGGTATTCTTTCGATAATGTCTGCAAGTTTTGTGTTACCCCAAAACAGGGTGTGAAGGGAATGTGGAAAAAATCTTTTTTCTTTGTTAAAGCTACTTGTATTTCTGAAGAGTACAACAGCATTCTTATATGGTATTCTGGCAAAAAAGGAGAGAAAAACAAACCTCTACCTATTCTTCCCGAGGAAGATAAATTTTACAAGTCTTGCCTTAATCTACTGCTTCCATCTCGCGTTTATCCTAATGTCCCACTAGTTCTTGGCTGCATTTCAACCCACTGGACGCATTTTGATAAGCGTTCCGTTATTATTAGAAACAAGAAAGGTATATCCCTTTTTATTTGCATTACCTTGGGCGTGTATTTAACTCCTTTTTTCTTATACTTGAATTTCGTCTTGTATTGCAGAAATGGATTTGAATGAGTTTATGATGTTGAAGGCGTCTGACAGCGTTGTTTTTGGACAAAAAGATCTGCATGATACCGACCCCGATGTTCAACCAGAGATTATTAAGGTTCCAACTAATCCAGCTGCTCCTGCAACTTCAAAGCGTAGAACAACTAGCCTGCGTCAAGAAAGAGAAACTGATGTCTCTTCTTTTGTTGAAATTCAGCGGTCTCCTGTTATGGAAACATTAAAAGCAGCCGGAAAGAGGCCAATTATAGGTAAGCACTCGTTATGCTTTCTTTATACATTCAATAACATTTACTCTGCATGCAAAGTTAAATGCTACTTTCGATTTTTGCAGATGTTAGCAAGCCAATTGAAATTGACCAGGAGGTTGAGTCTGACAATCGTGCCCTTGCTCCAGAGAACCAGGTATCTCAGACATGGGAGGATACTGCCCCAAATTCTCCTGTTTGCCGTCAATCGATCGTTGATCCTAATCTTTCCCGTAAGCTTCCACCATTTCAAAGGCGCGCCGATTTGTATACTGATGCCCCTTCACTGGATACCAGTCGCAATAAGCGTGCTCGACTTAACATCCCTACTAGCTTTTCTTTGTCTCCTGACATGACTCTGGACTATTTTGATGAGTTTTTTTTAAGATATCTGTGCCTACTTTTACTCAGCAGTTTTTGCATCTTGGTGCATGTGCTCCTTCCAACCTTACTGCGAAGTTTGAGCATTTGTCCCCTGAGCAAGATCTGTTTATTGACATGCATGCCACGATGTTCAATCTTGCTAAAGATATTTGCCGCTTAAAATAGAAATCCAATTCCATAATTCTTGGTCACAAACATCTGTCGCATGAACAAAGGGAGTTTGCCAAACTTGATGCTTAAAAGAAACAGATATCTGAACAACTTCACCAGGCTGTTGCAGCTCGTTTGAAGGCGGGGGAGAGGAATTCTCATCTTGAGGGTGAATGTCAGCGTTTGATGAATGAAATTAGGGGTTCGGAAACTAATCGAGCCAATCTTGAGACTCAAGTGAATGACCTGTCTTTGCAACTTGGTACTACGACATCTGATAATTGCTAGCTTAAAAAGCAACTTGACGAACGGGACACGAAGCACAAAGCAGTTGTTAGTGAGCTTGATAATCTTAAGGCTGAATGCTCAAGCCTTCAATCTGAATACTCAATTTTAAGATCTGGTCTCCCTGAAATTGCGAAGCATATCATGGCCTCTCTGAGTATTCGCATTCCTTTTGGTCAGGTCATACTTTGTAACATCCTCAGATCGGGCCTAGATGTAAGATGACTTTATTGCCCTTAGGCACAATTGTGTGGTTAATTATGCTTTTATATTAAAATAATGTTTATTATTATTTTATTATTTAGTTAAGACCAGTTTGTGACAAGGATCACAGAACATGTTCGTTTATTTAATTTGGACTCCATTATGGCAGTCAAATTAAGTATGAAAGATATTAGATAACTGGTAAATACCCGTGTGTGATGGGGTATTGTATTTAGCCTAAATATATAAGCAAGGAACCAGCCTTTTCTCACATTTTTTCTTGAATCTTCTACACACACCGTACCTACTTCTCTTCTACTTTCAAACCCCTAGATTCACCAAAACTTGTTGTTGATCTTTAATTTAGTTGGAGATCGGTGTCTAGTGATTTCTTGGGTTCTAACAAGGTATTAATCGTTCCAATTCGTGTTTGAATCTGTGTCAAAATGGCTTTTAAAGTTAGGTTTTTGATAAAAGTGATTTTGGTGTCTTAATGCTTAATTTGATGTTGTTTTGGCTCAAAACTTGTGGGTTTATACTTATAAATGTTTTGTATTCAAATTATAAGTGGTTTTGAGGTCAAAAACAGGTTCAAGATTGAATTTAGGTGACTTTGGTGCGAAACCCGTCAGTTTTCTGCTGCTGATGCTCGATGAACAGAACCGTACGGTTGCAGCTTGCAACCGAACGGGTACATGGTGTAACCGTACGGGTGCATGTGCAATCGTACGGATGCAGTGGTATTGGTGCAACCGGGCAGTATATGTGCAACCGTACGGATGTATGATGCAACCGTACGGATGGACTTGCAACTGTACGGATGCATGTGAAACCGTACGGATGCAGATCAGATCAGTTGTTGCTGTTTAATTTAGCTGTTTCTTAGCCGTTATGCTGTCCACGTGACTTATGATTATCAGGATATAAATTCTGAAAATGCATAAGTGTTAGGTGGACTTTTAGCGGCGCTTTTGTGACTGATTTTCTGTACTGTGCTGTTTTGTGTTAACAGACAGAAACTAACTTGATTTGCCCTATGTTCAGGTGATAAGGATAAGGAAGCCGCTCAGTGATAGATTATCTGAGCTTATTGTTGGTATTCGGTGAGTGGGTCTATCTCCGGATAGAGTATTAAGCAGCTGACACGCTACTTGTTCAGACTCTTTACTCTTATATTTATATTCAATATGAATACCATGTGTAGTTAGTTATTGCCATGCTAGTTAGGACGATTGCATGACTGACTATTTGTGTTCTTATGTGCGCACTGTTAGTTAGACACCAACCGAGGCGGCAAGGTTGGGAACCCACCGAGGCGGCAAGGTTGAGAACCCATCGAGGCGGCAAGGTAGGGTTGATGTGAGGTCGACTGTGGTAGCCTGGTTGGGTCATGGTGTTACTGATTGTTCAGTATAGCATAGAAGGACGCATGTGTTGCGTCTGGACGGTTATACAGTGAAGTCAGTAAAGCGGACTATCGGTAGAATGTAGCTTGATCAACTAAGTCGTGTGCTCGTACACGCTCCGATTCTCATATTGTCAGTTGTTGTTATATGCTAGTTCAGGACGTTAGCATATCTGTGACCTTTGCATGTTTAGTTGCTTATGCTTAGTCTATTAGATAGTATCCAATCACTTAGCAGTTGTGCTAAATCTCCCACATTTTCACCCCTTGTAGGTTTAGGTACTGCTGCTTAGGACGGGTGTTGCGGACGGGTTAGAAGACATGTTTGACTACAAGATTACTCTGATGTTTTCTATTCTAATGATGTTTTCACGTAACACCGTTGTTGTATAAAGTTGGTTTGTAAACAAAGTTATGTAAACGTTAATTAAGGCTATTTTGGTAATTAAGTATTTACTTCCGCTGTGTTTAAGAAAAAAAAATCAGGGTGTTACATACTTGCTTTGCGTGCCTATGAGAGATCCCTTTTCTGGGATGTTGTTAAATCAAACCTTGCTGTGCCGGACATCATTTCGGTCCCTATTTCGAATGAGTTAGTTGAGGATGCCGCTGGGAAATGCAATGAAGCATGTACGGTGTTAGCGAATTTGAGAATTCCTCGTTTGGAGGAATTAGCTGAGAACATGGACTTTTCGTCCTGTGAAGTGGTTGATGACATGCTAGCATAGGCTTGCATGCGGCTTGGACTGGAGGGATGATGATTGTCCGCTTCCAAGCTGCTGTTTTTAGTCAGCGAGGGATGGGCCCGGCAGTTCAAGGGTTTCACATCCCTATATCTAGATTTATTTATTTCCTTTTTTGTTTGAAAAAGCAGGGTATGCATCTGATCGCTGCGGGCGAGGATTGTATATTCTCCTTAGTGTAGGGCACGTTCCATTTAAGCCACCCCTATTTATGTTTGTAGGAAGTAATTTTCTCAACCCGATGCGTGCAAGAGTACAATTTTATCTTCTTAGGTAGCTGCCTTTTCTTATACGCCGTCGTAGTATATGATATTTTCTTTTGCTAGAGGCATTTGATTTAAGTACTCTTGCGTTCTGTGTTAAGCGTATGTAACCGTTTTTTATGAACTTATTATTAGATTTCTGCTACATGCTTTCATACTTATTGCAAATTTATAAGCGGTTTTTAAATGCTTGCATTTGTATGTGCATTATAACCTTTGAATAAATGTTATTTGCGTATGACGCGAGCGACCCCTCTATACACGTGTAATCTTTTTATTCTTTAGCAAATTGATACTGAGCGTTAAAAAAGCAAACCAATGCTTATATATATTATACTCTTGATGTTTATAAGAATTTTATAAGTGTTTGTACGTATTGACAATCCAATGTCGAATCCGTTTATATAAGCAACCTAATGCTTATCTCAATAGTCTTCCTGCCAATCCAATGTCCGTGTTATTGACAAGTAACCAAACTTGTATTTTATAGTCATGACTTTGCAAGTTTTCATCTTGCGCGGCGTACAAGCGTTTGAAACAATCCAATGTTTTACTACTGTCACCATTAAAAATGGTATTAGTAACCAAACTAAACTATGCCACTTGGGATTCAGAGTGTTGATAGTGCTCTAAATGAACATATATTTAGTATCAATATCCTTCCAATATGTAAAGCTTTTAGTTACTATTGTTTTATTTTTATGTAATAATCGTTTAAATAAATAAGTGCGAAGACTGAAGACGCAAACAAAGATTTGAAGACGCAAATGACCAAAAGCTCAAATGTACAAGATACAATCCAAGTGGTTCAGTTTATTGAAGAGAAACGTCTATAAATTACAAGACTATAAGCCGCGGAACGCAAAGTACAAGATATCTAAGCGTACAAAAAGGCGTTCGAAAATCCGGAACCGAGACATGAACCAACTATCAACGTACGACTCAACGAAGCTAAAATTACAAGTCAACTATGCACAAGAATATAATATAATATATATATAATTATATAAAATTATATATATTATATTATATATTATAAAAATACAGCAACCCACGTTTTAAAAATGTTGGTGAGCTGGAAGGCGAACCTCCGCGATCGCGGAGCTGCATAGGGTAAAACCTCCACGATCGTGGAGCAGTCAGTCTCAAGAATTGCCTATAAAAGCCAACGAATTCAGACGATGAAATGCATCCCTTTTTCACTCAATCTGTCTATCTATATATGATATATATTTATAATTTATATTTATAATATTAAATTTTAATTTAAGATTAATAATAATTTGGGTTATTGTAAGAAATGTTTTACGGGTTTTAAGTCGAAACTCTGTCCGTATAACACTACGCGATAAATAATCACTGTAAGCTATGTTCTTCCTTTTTAAATTAACGTCTCGTAACTAAGTTATTATTATGCTTATTTGAGCCGAAGTAATCGTGATGTTAGACTAAATATTAAAGACGGGGTTATTGGATTTTGTACCATAATTTGGGTTTGGACAAAAGACCGACACATGTGGATATTGGACTATGGACTATTAATAGATGGGGAGTATTGTCTAATCAAATGATAACTCGTTGGAATCTGTCGAACCTATCTTCAAATTAGTTAATCTAATAATTATTAAATGATTATGAATGTCCTATTTAGTGACGTTTATACGGCATCTTTAACAATCATTTAATTAATTATTCGGGTTGGGTAATTGATTATTCAAACTGATCAAGTGGGTAAATTAATGTTCATATCTCAATAAAACAGGGGTGGATTACATACAAGGGTAATTGGTGTAATTGTTAACAAAGTATTAAAACCTTGGATTACACGCAGTCGATAACCTGGTGTAATTATTAACAAAGTATTAAAACCTTGTTACAGTCCGAATCCCTAATTAGTTGGAATATTTGACTTCGGGAATAAGGTTAATTTGACGAGCATTTTATAATTATGACCGATGGACTATTATGGACAAAAATCAGATAGGTATTAAATAATCCAGGACAAAGGACAATTAACCCAGAGTAATAAATTAAAATCAAAACGTCAAACTTCATGATTACGGAAGTTTAAATAAGCATAATTGTGTTATTTTATATCTCATCGTACTTTTATTTTCTGTCATTTTATTTATTGTCATTTTATTTCTTATCGCAATTTTAATTATCGCAACTTTAAATATTGTTATTTATTTTACGCATTTTAGTTATCGTCATTTATCTTTACGCTTTATTTAAAATCGACAAACCGGTCATTAAACGGTAAAAACCCCCTTTTTATATATTATTATTACTATATATAATTATATATATTTTATATAAATATAGTTGTTAAAAATATAGCGTTAAACTTAGCTAGCTCCCTTTGGAACGAACCAGACTTACTAAAAACTACACTACTATACGATTAGGTACACTGCCTATAGTGTTCTAGCAAGGTTTAGGTATATCCCATCCGTAAATTAATTAAAACTTGTATCATATTTCGTAGTATTTCGTAGTAAAAATAATAGTATATTTCGTACACCTCCGCTCACACATCAAGTTTTTGGCGCCGCTGTCGGGGACTCGGTGAAAAACGCTATATTTTTATCTCTAATTTTGTAAAAATATTTTGTATTTATAATAAGTGTTAAAAAATATAAAAGAAAAATAATAATAAAAAAAAGAGTTATATTTTTAAGATTTTGTTTATAAAATTATTTTTATTTTAAGTTTTTAAAATATAAGTTTATTTTTATTATATAAAATTCAGCTATTTTTTATTTTATAAAATTTAAAAAAAATACATAAAAAAACATAAAAATTCCTACTGGGCCGGATTAAGTTCGTAGCCCAAAACAGTTATTAATTAAAATCGTGACTGGGCTGAATTGTTTTAGCCCAATACCGAACCCATTACTATTAATCTCCGCAGTCGTGGAGCTACTCAGGAACAGAGCACCGTAGTCGCGGAGCAGTCTCTGACAGGTAATCTAGTACACATTAATTACATAATTACGGTTTTAATTTTTAATTATTATTATTTAAAACCTAATTAGGGTTTATATTTAATATTTAGTTTTAGTTTTTATTTAAGTTTGTATTTTATGTTTTAGTTATTATTATTTATTTATATTAATACTTTTATATAAATAATATAAAAACAATATTTTTATAAATTGTAATTTTATCATTTTTTGTTTCTTTTTATAAATTGTATATTTTTTACATTTAATTCGTAATTTGTATATTTATCGTTCGTAATTAGTTCTAAGTTTAGTTTTTGCCATAGTTATTTTATATTTCTAGATTTTTAGGCTTTGCCGTAAAATTCCTTAAGTGCTTTTTCTTTAGATTAAGATTTAGACACTTTAGAATTTTGCGACGCCGTTTTAAATTTTAGCGCCTTCTAAGTAATTGCCGATTTTCCTTTTAGAATTACATTTTTAGTACCTTTAGATTTAAGATTTTAGTCGCTACTTTTTAAACGCTAAGATTTTAGTGGTAAAACTTTAAGTTCTAAGTTCAGATTGTGTTTCGACGTTTTTCTTTCTTATTTTTATTTTTTGATGTTTTTCGACGCGCTTCTTTTTCTTTCTCATTTCTACGCTCTAGTTTTTAGGACATAGATTTTTATTTCAAAATTTCGACGAAAAATTATAAAAAGCGATTAAATTAATAGATATCCAAATTTTCTGGTTCGTAGTAATAGGTAGATTTGTTAGTGGGGAGTTGCGGGCATCCGATTTAAAGGGTCCTGGCTACCTGCTACATCTATTGGCTATTCGAAACGTGGAAAAAATTAGAAAAGTCTATTAATTTGATAACTTATATAATTTTTATCTTTAAAACTAATAGGATATTCAGTGAATGCACCGAGCAAAACGTTCACCACCTTTCATACGTTCACCACCTGTAACTCGATCAAAACATCTAGCCAATATTGTCGCTGTTGATTTTTCTTTAGAATCATCATCTAGTCGAACAAGTACTCCAATTCAAATTTCCGATAATCCATTTTTTGAACCCGACCTCACAATTGAGAACCCGAAGGATATTCAAGGACAATTCCAAGATCTTGAACCACTAATCATTCCTCTTGAACCACAAACCGTTAAATCAGAATCCTCTAGTGATTCGCATTCAACAATTTCAATTATGGAAGTAACGGAACCTATAAGTATGGAAGACCGAATGAGAGCCACACGCACGGGCCAAGGTCACGCCATTATTAAGCCAGATGTTAATGCGTCAGATTATGAAATCAAAGGAAAAATCCTACACATGGTAACTAATCAATGCCAATATAGTGGTACGCCAAAAAAAGATCCAAACGAACATCTTCGAACCTTTAATAGGATCTGTACTCTATTCAAAATCAAAGAAGTTGAGGATGAACAGATCTATCTCATGTTGTTTCCCTGGACTTTAAAGGGAGAAGCCAAAGATTGGTTAGAATCGTTACCTGAAGGGGCGATTGACACATGGGATGTTTTAGTTGAGAAATTTCTTAAAAAATTCTTTCCGCCATCTAAAGCCGTGAGACTTCAAGGAGAAATTGTTACGTTCGCGCAAAAGTCAAATGAAACTCTATATGAGGCGTGGACAAGATTCGGAAAGTTGTTGAGAGGATGTCCTCAGCACGGTTTAGACACTTATCAAATAGTACAAATATTCTACCAAGGTGTCGACATTGCTACACGAAAAGACATCGACACAGCAGCTGGTGGTTCCATTATGAAGAAAACCGCAACCGAAGCTCATAAAATCATTGATAACACAGCATCCCACTCGCATGAGTGGCATCAAGAAAAAGATATTTTTCGTTCATCTAAAGTGGCTAGAGCCGATTCTAGCCATGACTTTGATTCCGTTTCCGCAAAAATAGATGCTTTCGAAAGACGAATGGAAAAGTTGAATAAAGATATTCACGCAATACGAATCACTTGTGAGCAATGCGATGGACCACAATTAAAGAAAGATTGTCACATTGAGCAAATGATGGAACAACGTGAGGATGTTTCCTACATGAACCAAAGGCAGGGAAATAATTATCAACCGCCAAGGCCAAACTTCAATCGAAATAAAAAAATTCTTTACAATCCAAATGGACCCAATAATAACTCGTACAACCAACAAGGTCCGAATAACCAACCAACTCAAAACAACACTTTCAATCAACAAAGACCTAGCTTGTATAAACCACCACAACAAACCGAAGAGAAAAAGCTAAATCTGGAAGAAATGATGGCAAAGCTAATGGAATCTCAAACACAATTTATTACATCTCAAATCCAAACAAATGAGAGGTTTGATCAGTCATTAAGAACTCAACAAGCTTCCATTTTGAATCTAGAAAAACACGTAGGTACTCTTGCTAGCATGATGAGTGAGAGGGAACAAGGAAAGCTACCGAGTAATACTGAAGTAAATCCTCGGAATGAGAATGTTAATATGGTGTCAACGAATTCTGAAAAACCAGCATCAGAAGATGGGAAGGTTTTAGATGTGAGTAACGAGGAAGAAGTTAAACCACCACCACCACCCGAGTCTGTAAAGCCAGTGGTGGCACCCTACAGACCACCCATCCCGTTTTCAAGAAAAGGAGTTGAGTATGAGCAAGTAATAGGTAATAAAGTTTGTGATACCTCTGGAAAGAAGAAGAAGAATAAGAAAGTGCAAGAAACAAAAACCGTAGAAGTAAACCCGGTGAAGACAGTTCCACCAAAACCTCCACCTAGGTTGGGTGATCCGGGTGAATTTATTGTTCCTTGTCTACTTAATGATTGTGTCATGTATGATGCACTAGCAGATTTAGGTGCGAGTGTGAGTTTTATGCCTCTTTAATTATATAAGAGATTAGGTGTAGGTGAGTTAAGTCCAACGAAAATGAGTGTTCGACTCTTTGATCAAACCATTAAGCACCCAGTTGGAATTGCTGACAACCTACCCGTTCAAGTGGGTAATTTAACATTTCTAGTCGAATTTGTTTTCATTGACAAAGAAGAGGACTCAAACATTCCTCTAATTTTAGGTCGACCATTCTTAGCGTCCACCGGGGTGTTATTTGATGTAAGAGAGGGTAGAATGACACTTAGTGATGGTGACAAATCGGTCACCTTTGTGATTTGAAAGTCTAAATCTCCACCAACCAAAACCGTTGAACCAATAAAAATGATCGATGAGAAGCATATTGTTTTACCAACTCCAACGATAGTTCTTAGCAATAATAAAACGCCTAAATGTGGGGAAGATGAAGTAACACCTAATGATGACCTGATAACAAAGAACCCCATTGTTGATATGAAATTAAATGACCACGTTATTAACAGTTCAATGAAGAAACTTATTAAATGGATTCGCAATGCTAGAACCTTAGGGGAACTTTAAGTTATGTAACCGGTTAGTATCCAATCTATCGTTTAAAGAAAAGGCGAAACTAGTTGAATTTGTGGATATTATACCGGAATCCGACCAATGGCTTAACGCAAAAGTCACAGATATGCAAGTTGATTATGGTCCAAAAGAAATTGACAATGAAGTTAATCACAATTTCGACACCACAGCCACCTAAGTGTGGGGAGATTCAAATGTTCTAAGAAAAAAATACATGTCTAGAGTTAGTTGTTCTGTTCTCGTGTAGTTCCGAGAATAGAATCCGATTGGTCTTTTCCACTAGCAGACACTAAAGAACTAGTTTTCTCCCCCCATTCTGAATTTTTTGTTTTGTAGGTTTTGTATGAAATTAATACGCTTTTTAAAATTAATTTTTTTGTGAATTTAAAAACAAAATTTACTTTATTTCATTAAGCTTAAAAAATGATTTCTAAAATTCGTCGTAAGTTAAAGACTAGATCATGGAACCGAAATTGCTTTACCCAAGGAGGGGGTGAAAAATTTTGTTATCATGATTTTAATATTATTGATCTAAAGTATGTCAAAAAAATTAAAAAACCCGAAAATCTTTGTTTTTAAAACAATCGCTTTAAAACGAAAATTTTTAAATTTTGTCGAGGGATGGACTAGGTAAACGTACCAAAACTACCTCTACCTAAAGTAAAAGGAAACAAAATTTTAAAAAAATTATTCATTTAAATTGTTTTAATAAATAAAGATTTTATAATATATATATATATATATATATATATATATATATATATATATATATATATATATATATATATATATATATATATATATATATATATGTTTGTATTTTATGTTATATACAAAACAGGGTAAAACAATGCACTTTCAAAGACTGGCATTAAGTTCAGCAAAAGCTACTAATTTTGATGATAAGACGCAAAACATATGTGAAATTACAACAAAAGGAATGAACAATGAGGTGCGCCATCTATCATTCGACGAGCTTTGTAATTACAAACTGGGTATTTTTAATCACTTTTCTACACTAATCACCCTCATGAATTTATAATTATAGTATGATTTCTTGCAAATGAGGGCATTGCAAGATCTTAAGTGTGGGAAGGGATTAAATTCTTTCGAGTTTTAAACAGCCACCGTTAAATTTTACTAGTAAAGCAGTAGTTGTATTAGAATCTAGTGCTCTCTGATAATAAAGAACAGCCCTAGTCTTATATACTGACTACTCACTTCTAGTAAAATTTTTTAAAAAATGTATTCAAAATCATGTTTATACATATTTATGAACGATAAAACTAGGTATTAACACCGCAATTATTGTTACCTTGGAGAGGACATAAATTGAGAAACAACCCAAAACGTTAGAATTCATTTAAAATGGAATAAAGGAGAATAAAAAGGCTAAGAAAAGAATAAATAAAAGCTAAGTGTGGGAAGAATCACCAAGTTATTTAAAACATATATCATTTATTTTTGTACAAGATTATTGAAAGTACTTTTATTTTGGACGATTTTAATCAGTTTTACCTGATTTCTTATAATATATTTGAAAGAAATGTGCCACTTGATTTAAAAGGAAGTAAAGTCTTCCGGAAAAAGAAATGAAGGAAGTAAAGTCTTCCGAAAAAGACACGCGCTTCTTGATTTAGGTCAGGAAGCTGTCGTCCAGACCAGTTGTAGAGTCTACAAAAAACCTTGAAAAGTTTTCTCGAAAATCAGCTGGAAATCCATGGACCTCAGCATCAAACAGGGTCACCAAGTGGTCAGACTTATCCTAACCATGAGAGGATCTATCTCGTAAAATGGGAGGGCGCCGTGCAAATTAGCTTGATAAGACTAATGAATCAGACCCCCAGAAAGGATAATCTCCTTAAAGATTAAAAATCAGCATTTAAGCCTGATATTACTCAATCCTTGAGATTGACTTTAAAGACTGAGAATTACAAACTCATGGAATTCGATGATATCTAAACTCGAGCTTGAACGAGAAAATATTTTGATCAAATTAAAACCGATTTGTTTTCTGAAAATCTATTTTCAATGCGTTCATTACCATTGAACGTAAAATCTTAAGAATTCATCAGAATTCATTAGGTCACCTGAACCAAATCGGGTGTCAACCGTAAGAACGGTGGTTGCATAGCATAGTCGAAGACAGGACTTTGTGCCAGACCGAAAAATTATAGGGTGATCTTTGCTATTGCTCATACAAAGGATAGTAATTGCATTCGACACTTTGTGGACCATGATCATCTGCATGTCATTAGACATTGCCTTAACAGTTGCTTGTTCAACGCTTTCCTTTACAACCGGATGGTAGTTTACCGAAAGGTAATATACGGGACAAGTATACTGGACGTGTTGCTTTCCTAATACAAGGTTATCAAGTAGGTGACACAAAACCGCAAGTTTTAAGCTAAAATTTTCAAATATGAAACCCACAAAACCCACAAAACTCACAAAAATATTTTGCAAACACCGGTGAAGGGTTATTCCGGAAAACTTATCTAGGGTAAAAGCTAGAATGAATTTTCAAAAGATCAAATGTTTTCATAAAGATCCAATTTCCTTAAAGGATCTAAATTTTCATAGTCATGTGGGACTGTAAATCACATCGTTACTATCAATGTTTATACCGCTGTATCAAAATCACTGATGTATAAAGTGTGAGAATAAAAAAAAAGTGATTCGAGTGAAGTGTGATTTAATTTCAAGTTCTGTATTGCTTGAGGACAAGCAACGCTCAAGTGTGGGGATATTTGATAGTACTCTAAATGAACATATATTTAGTATCAATATCCTTCCAATATGTAAAGCTTTTAGTTACTATTGTTTTATTTTTATGTAATAATCGTTTAAATAAATAAGTGCGAAGACTGAAGACGCAAACGAAGATTTGAAGACGCAAATGACCAAAAAGCTCAAATGTACAAGATACAATCCAAGTGGTTCAGTTTATTGATGAGAAACGTCTATAAATTACAAGACTATAAGCTGCGGAACGCAAAGTACAAGATATCTAAGCGTACGAAAAGGCGTTCAAAAATCCGGAACCGAGACATGAACCAACTATCAACGTACGACTCAATGAAGCTAAAATTACAAGTCAACTATGCACAAGAATATAATATAATATATATAATTATATAAAATTATATATATTATATTATATATTATAAAAATACAGCAGCCCACGTTTTAAAAATGTTGGTGAGCTGGAAGGCGAACCTCCGTGATCGCGGAGCTGCAAAGGGTAAAACCTCCACGATCGCGAAGCAGTCAGTCTCAAGAATTGCCTATAAAAGCCAACGAATTCAGACGATGAAATGCATCCCTTTTTTCACTCAATCTCTCTATCTATATATGATATATATTTATATTTATAATTTATATTTATAATATTAAAGTTTAATTTAAGATTAACAATAATTTGGGTTATTTTAAGAAATGTTTTACGGGTTTTAAGTCAAAACTTTGTCCGTATAACACTACGCGATAAATAATCACTGTAAGCTATGTTCTTCCTTTTTAAATTAATATCTCGTAACTAAGTTATTATTATGCTTATTTGAGCCGAAGTAATCGTGATGTGAGACTAAATATTAAAGACGGGGTTATTGGATTTTGTACCATAATTTGGGTTTGGACAAAAGACCGACACTTGTAGATATTGGACTATGGACTATTAATAGATGGGGGGTATTGTCTAATCGAATGATAACTCGTTGGAATCTGTCGAACCTATCTTCAAATTAGTTAATCTAATAATTATTAAATGATTATGAATGTCCTATTTAGTGATGTTTATACGACATCTTTAACAATCATTTAATTAATTATTCGGGTTGGGTAATTGATTATTCAAACTGATCAAGTGGGTAAATTAATGTTCATATCTCATTAAAATAGGGGTGAATTACATACAAGGGTAATTGGTGTAATTATTAACAAAGTATTAAAACCTTGGATTACACACAGTCGATAACCTGGTGTAATTATTAACAAAGTATTAAAACCTTGTTACAGTCTGAATCCCTAATTAGTTGGAATATTTGACTTCGGGAATAAGGTTAATTTGACGAGCATTTTATAATTATGACAGATGAACTATTATGGACAAAAACCAGATAGGTATCAAATAATCTAGGACAAAGGATAATTAACCCAGAGTAATAAATTAAAATCAAAACGTCAAACATCATGATTATGGAAGTTTAAATAAACATAATTGTGTTATTTTATATCTCATCGTACTTTTATTTTCTGTCATTTTATTTATTGTCATTTTATTTCTTATCGCAATTTTAATTATCGCAACTTTAAATATTGTTATTTATTTTACGCATTTTAATTATCGTCATTTATCTTTACGCTTTATTTAAAATCGACAAACCGGTCATTAAATTGTAAAAACTACCTTTTTATATATTATTATTACTATATATAATTATATATATTTTATATAAATATAGTTGTTAAAAATATAGCGTTAAACTTAGCTAGCTCCCTGTGAAACGAACCGGACTTACTAAAAACTACACTACTCTACGATTAGGTACACTGCCTATTGTGTTATAGCAAGGTTTAGGTATATCCCATCCGTAAATTAATTAAAACTTGTATCATATTTCGTAGTATTTCGTAGTAAAAATAATAGTATATTTCGTACACCTCCGCTCACACATCAAGTGTATCCCTGCGCAGCCTGGGGCTCAATAATTAAATTTAAATACAAGCATTATTGGCTTAAATTGATTGATTCAATTTATTAAAAATTATTCATTCTACAAAATCTTTAATAAAAACATAGCAAGTGTAACAAAGTTTCAACAGATGTCTGGGTGATCATTCCTACTGTTGATATCCTTTGCTTTTTTGCACCTTCTAGATTTATGCATGCAAGGCGCATCCTGCCAATTTATTTTCAAGCCACCGTGCCCCCTTTGTTCTTTTTCCCAGTAACCATAGTATCTGGGTTATCCACCGCGCAGTAACTTCTGGGTTTTTTTTTTATTGTTTACTGCCTTTACCGCCATTAACTGGCAGACTCATCGCCTTCTTACATTTTAACCCCGTTACTCTTTCGTGGCAGATTTATATTTTCCCTTGACTCTTTTTCGCTTGCATCAATCATTTCACGAACCATGTTCAGAGGTTTATTATTGATTTGGTGTTTGTTTAACCAATCACTCGAGTGCCGTTGTTTTAAACGCCACAAACCTCCTGCTGATATATTGTCCGAATATAAATTCCAATTTAGCTTAGGGTAAAATATTTAACTTAGCTGTTATTTTATGTATGTAATTTTACCTCCTCTCGACAACCATGTTTGAATGACGTCAGGAGATGTTCGAGTGCGCACACTTTGCTCTGTAATGAATTCTTCAGGTGCATCATTTTTTGCAGCTACACAAATTTTTGATGGTACGCATGCTCCTTTATTTGATTTGATGTATGCGTACACCTGCGCGTTTCGCTTTTTCATCACAAGTCGCGCTTCCTTTGCTTTCATCAAAAGTTTATGAGTATCATCTTTTACGTTGAGTAATTTTTCTACCCATTCCTGTGTTACTTTTCTCTTATTCCTTGGTGTGCGCTTTTTTGTTAAGCTCACTATGTGGATGCGGATCTCTGTGCCGCTTCCTCTTGGGATCTCATTGATTATCTCAAAAAAAAATTCTGAGATTTTTCCAATCTTGCACCTTGTTTATTATAATAGTGGGTAATGTGTTTTAGAAAAGAAATCTTTATGCATTCACGTCATACAGTTAAGCGTTTGTCTTCATTGTTTACTCTTTTACTGAGTTAGATTTTGATTGTGCCGTGAATTTATACTTTAGCTTTTCTAAGAATTATAAATTGCTATTTTACGCAACATCAAATACTAAATCAAAATATTTGTACGTACGACATACCTGTGAGCAATGTGCGTCTTCAAATGCCTGAACTATTTGCTGTTCATCCGACTCTGCATTTTTGCAACCCTGCCTTATGCCCTTTTGTACCGTTCTCACTTTTTCATCAACTTCTGACTTTATAGTTGCGACTCCCTACTTTGTTGGGATTCTTAATAAACTGTGTATTGTGGATGGTATGGCTCCTAATTTTTGCAAGGTTTTTCTGCTTAACAGCGCATTATACTCAGCTTTCGACTTGACTATAGCAAACTAAATGTCAACATCCCTTCTCTTTTCACCATTGTTATCGTCTCGTACCTTTAATTTAACCCTAACCGTCCCTAATGACGGGACTTGTTCACCAGCGAAATCGTATAAATTAACTGCTTGCTTCTTTAGCTGCGACTTAATAGATCTAGATAGCGACATATAACAATGTTCATATATGATATCCATGTCGCAACCAGTGTCTATATACAGACCTTTAAGTTCCTGATTACAGCTTTTGATGTACCCTTTAATCACCACGGGTGCATTAAACTCCTGCCTTTCATTTGCTCTGAATGAGATTGTCGCATCTTCCCAATCTTTCACTTCCTTTAGCTCCGACCTTACGCTTTTATCCATTACCATGTTTATAGTTTTTTCGCTTCTTTTGCCTTTGATTCGCTCTTCTTTTGCCACGGGTATTCTTTTTCTTGCTTTGACTTACTACCCTATGTTTTGGCGGATTTCTTTAGGTGCTGCAATCTCCCCTTTTTTAGTTCTGTGACCACCTTTTCAATTAACTGCCTGCATTTGTTAGTTTCATGACCGAAATCATCATGAAAGTCGCAAAATTTGGTTTTGTCTTTCTTCGCGTAATCGGGTAGCGGCTCCAAAGCTTCAAAGGTTTTACATACTGGTTCAGTTTCTAGTATTTCCTTTAGTGTTTTGCTAAGATCTTTTATGATTACGTAATTGTCATCGTGGGCGCTTTTGCTTTTGTAACTGCTTCTTCCTCTGTTATTGCTAAACTTGCGGTATTTGTTGTTACTATTGTAACTTCCACCTTTTAACGGGCTGTTATTGTTATACCTTTTTGCTGATCCAGAGCTTTTACCCTGATTGTGATGGTGATCGTCATCGTTATTCCTTCCCGTATGGCCTTTTCCGCAGTTTTGCGTTATATCTTCTTGCACTCGTATATAATCATGCGCTTCTTTTATTGCTTCTGCGAATGTTTGCGGTACTTTCCTCCGCAACCTCTGGCATAACGACAAGTGTCTGTCTGTATCAAGGCAATGAATAAATCCTGGCACCTTATGGCTTTCTGGTAGATCTGGTATTTTAGCTACTTCCTTTGTATATTTATCAATGATCTCACCCAAAGATTCTTTGGGTTTTTGTTTGATGTCATGGTATTCTACGTGCGTTCTTCTACATGCGTGCAAACTATGGAAGCTAAGTAGAAACAAAGATCTTAAGTCCATATAACCCATTATGCTCCTGGGAGTTAGATTGTTGAACCACTACCGTGCTACTCCTTGCAACACAATTGGTAATATATGACATGCTACCGCATCTCCCCAATTGTGGGTTCTTACAGTTCCTTCAAATCTTTGTAGGAAGTCATCGGGGTCGTTTAACCCGTCATAGCTTCCTAATGTTAATGGTATTAATGGTGCCTCCGGAAATGGGTGATTTGCTATGTGTGCAACGAACTTTTCTGTGGTAGGAGCCACTTC
Source organism: Rutidosis leptorrhynchoides (assembly GCF_046630445.1). Classification (NCBI taxonomy): domain Eukaryota; kingdom Viridiplantae; phylum Streptophyta; class Magnoliopsida; order Asterales; family Asteraceae; genus Rutidosis; species Rutidosis leptorrhynchoides. The sequence goes on along the minus strand of NC_092338.1, from coordinate 401,502,286 downwards.
CAGAGATTGTCTTGCTTTATGCCCTTACATCACTGCAAACCAATTTTGCATGAACTCCTGGAACCGCGCTGGTTCATTAAGCGCTTGCGCTAGGTGTGGAGATGCAACTTGCTGTAGTTGTGATATAAAGTTATTTGAACTGCTTGTCTCTAGAGGGTCATAAGGCGCACTTCCCTGGTCACCCTGATGTTGAGTTTGCCTCAACTCATATACGTTTGGCTGCGGCGACGTACAAGTCATTCTTGCTTGTAGTGGCGCTACTGTGATGTATGAACTGTCCAGGTTTCTCAAACCCATTCTCCTAATTTCTTCCTGTGCGCTTGCCGGGGTAACCCTTAAAGTTTGGGTTCCCAGTTCTATCGTTGTGATAATTGGGATTGTTCCTACATACGTAGTTTTTACCATTAACTTGACATTACCTGGCGGGGATTCATACCCATCATCTGCTTATTTAGAACGTATATAGCTAGTGTTCGCTGGAGATTTGAAACTTATTTTTTCTGGAGACTTCATGCGTCCAGTTTCCATTTCTTTTAAACCAATGTAGCTAGTTTCTACTCCTGGGGGTGTATCTTCCCCAACGCTCAGTAGCCACTCGCTTTCTTCCTCATCCACAGTTGGAGGAACCGTTTTCGTGATTTCAACGCTTGTCGGCCCCATTAGGATAGCCTATGTTGAAGGGGGTTTTGATACCTTTTTCCCTTCTGCCGTAGATGCCTGTTTTGACGTTTGTACAGGTGTTCGTTGACCTGGGAATGTCGAAAAAGATGGCTTTGAACCTTTGTTGCCCGCCATTGATTTTAAATAAGCCAATAACCTGAAATAGACCGATTAATTTAAATAAAAACATTTTATGGAAAAGACAGATAATGAATTATATATTCAATATGAATTTCCATCTTATTTGTTCATATAACCGGTCCCACGGATGGCGCCAAATGATCATGCATATTTTCACGAGGTCAAGGTGAACCTACGCTTGAGTGCATGATAGGGTTTAAGGACTAAGAATATTCGAACCTCCGACACTTAGTCGTAGATAACCCACATCGGTATCGTTTCGATTCCAACAGGGTGGCTGATTTGAGAGTCCACCAACAACCCAGCATACGGGGTTGAGCGGCCCAAAGACATGAAGGTTTTATAGTTCGAGACATACCTGAAAGTCTTTACATGTTAGATCGTATGAAGCTTGTTCGTACGATGATGTGTATGCTTTTGTTACGTATGAGTAACCGAATATCTTTTTAGGTTTTATGAGCTATGTATTTATAGGCTCAGGAATTAGGGTTTCGATAGAATCTCTTCCCAAATTAAATGCGATCTCATCCTAAATAACTTTCGTTATTTAAGGAAAATAATCCGAATTAATTATACCGTACATTCTTCTAGAATATACTGGACCCTTATGCAAGTATACGAAACTCACATCAGATGGTATAGGCGCATAGAGTGTGACTACACCCGTGCCATATGCCTTACATGGCAATTAGTGTGCGGTTCAGGGCTTTGGATGCGTAATCCGCATAGTCATGAGGATATGCTTATCATTACATTCCCACCTTCTTTCGCCATTTACTAATCGGTCTGCCAATAAACAATCAGTATTGGAATCGAGATGCATTAACCTACTATACTTGGACGCAAGTGTCCCATCGCCTCTCTAATTGTCCTTCCAAAATAGAGTCAATTGACCTTTTCCCACTTTATCTCTAAGAACATTATTTGGAATTAACTCCTCAGATTTTAACTTAAGAAACAACTTTACAAAAGAAGGCCAAACACTTGATTTTACGAGCACTACCATCAAGACCACCATCATATCTATATACCGCACGAATCACCAAAGCCCAATTTGTAACAACCCAACCCGCAATCCATACGATAATTTTTTTTATACAATACAATTACACGCCAATTAAATATGTAACCCAATTCACGAGTTCTATTTAAAGCGCACAACAGTTAATTGTTTACAAAAGGCACGAGGGCCACGAATAAAGTGTAGTACAAGTTTGACCATCTACAAATGATAGTTTATAAACCAAACGACGTTCCGAGCATGGTTTGGGACTAAACTACCCAAAACTAGGCCAACTTCCAAAAGCACCAACAAAGCATCATCACGGGACACCTAATGTCCGATAACCCCCTTGCCCTTAACTGCGCCTACATCTAAAAAGATAAACAACGAGAGGGTAAGCTAACGCTTAGTGAATGCAATAATTATACATATACATATATAATACACCTACTTGCAAGCACTTACACAAATACCTCATACACGCTAGCAATTTACATCGCATACCATCGCAAGTATAACACTAAACACTTCAAGATCGCAAGCTAGCACCACAATAGCATATATATAACCCAAAATGATATAATATACTACAATACAATGCGTAATTAAGGTTAACCAACGCACAAGGGAATGGTACTTCGAATTTCCCATCGGTGTTCATAACAACCGTTAGTGTACAACGAAATATATCACTAACCCCTAGGCGACGCGGACAACGAAATATTCGTTCAAGCAATCGTTAGTGTACAACGAAATATATCACTAACTCTTGGGCGATTTGGACAACGAAATATCCATAGTTAGTGTACAAAGAAATATATCACTAACTCTTGCTGGTATAAACAACATATACCCCGGCCCTTCCCCGCCCTACAAATAGATACATTATATACACACATGTATAATCATTCCACTCACCTCAAGTCTCTTGTGAAAGCTAACCGAGCTTGCAAACCTTCAATGTAACGTACCTATTACATTATGCATTTATTAACATACAAACTAGTTGAATTAAATGCCAACCACAACCCTTGAGCATTTAATGACCCGTTTGCATTAAATGACTCAACTACACCAAAACGCCCATTAATGGCCATGCCCCGTCATAAATCACTAAAAGCTAGTGATTAGGGTTTAACAACATCAACTAACATAAACTTGGTGTATTTCATAACCATTTCACTCGATTAGGTCAACTAGTGCTCTTTTGACTCTTTGACTTACAAATCAAGTCAACTTACACAATAACAACACTTTCATCACTTTAAAGTGCATTAATGACTAAATCATCATTTAGCACTTACAATCTCAAATCACAAGACCAAACCCTAGATAATAGCTTTTTAGGGTTTCCTTTCCACAATCCAACCCAAAACCCACCCATTTAACCCTCAAATGGGTCACACTAGTTCCATATGAACCAAACCCTAGCTTAAATTAGATAAAAATCAAAACATAGAGTTAAGACTTACCAAGACTATGAACGTGTAGCTATAGATACGATGAATAACTTTAATTCTCGCTTCTAGGATCGATTCACAAAACTTCACCTTCAAATCTCAAGATTAATCTTAGTGGGTTTTATGTTTTGGGAGGAAAATGTGAAAGAAATTGGAAAAGAAAATAAGAAATGAAGATAAGTGGTGGATATTAAAGACTCCATCCAGATCTACACATGAAAAGACTAAATTGCCCCTAAACCCTATTAAATTTGAGCTGAATTCGGAGTCTGAACTGCAGACTTGCCGCGGCGCGGCAGCTTTGTCGCAGCGTGACATAAAGAAGGAAAAAAGACCCCTCTTAACTCAAGTTCTGATCTGGATTTGCTTTGTTTGTCACGACGCGGACCCGTTTGTCGCGGCGCGGCATTCGCCTGTTCCTGGTCACTTCGACAACAAATCATAATACAAGGTTTCAAACACAAACACAAACACAACAACTTCCACCCTTCCTATGCACGTCTAAACATCAACCTTAAGTCTCACACGACTTGACGCCAATCACGACACATTCATATACACGTATACGCACGCATTCGAATATACTCATATATATATACCCATATATATATATATATATATATATATATATATATATATATATATATATATATATATATATATATTTATACACATATACATATATGCACTCACACCTAACTAACACTTTAGTTCATTTAATCACATAACGAGTAAGTTATAAGCGTACTATTGATTAAGTACGTACCTTTAGACGTGCACGGGAAAACAGGGTGTTACAACTCTCCCCCACTTAAGTCGGAGCGCGTCCTCGCGATCCAAGCCGCATGACACGAGGGAAGATAAACCAACACAAATTCTTCGGGCTCCCAAGTAAACTCGGAACCTTTACTACGACGCCATTGGACCTTAAAGGTCCTCACCTCTTTGTTACGCAACATTTTCACCTTTTCATCAAGTATAGCAATTGGCTCTTCGACATACTCCAACTTGTTGTTTAACTCGATCTCATCTAGTGGCATCCATGAAGAATCATCCGCAAGAAACTTGCGGAGATGGGAAACATGAAATGTATTATGGATCTCCGCAAGCTCTTTGGGTAATTCCAACCGATAAGCAACTTCACCAACACGAGCTAAAATCTTAAACGGCCCAATAAACCGAGGAGCTAACTTTCCCCTTTTTCGAAATCGAATAATACCCTTCCATGGCGAAACCTTAAGCATCACCATATCGCCTTCTTCAAATTCGATCGGTCGCCTACGTTTATCGACGTAAGACTTTTGTCTATCTTGCGCCGCCTTTAAACGAGCCCGAATCATATCGATTTTGCTATTTGTCTCCAATACCAAGTCGGTGCTCCCGACTTCCCTTTGACCCACATCACCCCAACAAATCGGGGTTCGACGCCTTCTTCCATACAACATCTCATACGGTGGCATTCCAATACTAGAGTGAAAACTATTATTGTACGAGAATTCCACCAAAGGTAAATGTTCATCCCAACTACCACCGAAATCAATGATACACGCACGTAACATATCCTCCAATGTTTGATTCGTACGTTCGGTTTGACCATCCGTTTGAGGATGATACGCCGTACTCATCTTCACCCTCGTACCCATGTCTTCATGAAACTTCTTCCAAAATCGAGAAGTAAAACGCGTGTCCCGATCCGAAACAATAGACGCGGGAATGCCATGTCTCGATATCACTTCTTTAATGAACATCTTCGCGAGTGCCTCCGAAGAAATTGCTTCTTTAATAGGAAGAAACAACGCACTCTTCGTCAATCTATCGACAATCACCCAAATAGTGTCAAATTGGGTTCTTGCCGTTTTCGGCAACTTGGTAATAAAATCTATGGTAATATGCTCCCACTTCCACATCAGAATTTCTAGTGGTTGCAACTTACCATACGGCTTTTGGTGCTCGACTTTAACTTGCAAACACGTGACACATTGATCAACATACTTAACAACGTCGCGTTTCATGCCCGGCCACCAATAATCTTTCTTCAAATCATGGTACATCTTCGTCGCACCCGGATGTATGGAATACTTAGACTTGTGTGCCTCATCAAGAAGCACCTTTCGGAAATCACCCATCTTAGGCACCCACACTCTTTCTTGAAAAGACAATAAACCACGCGAACCCATCGTAATGAATTCCGATTGCCCCACAATTCGTTCCGCATGTTTGTTGTGAACGTAAGCCTCTATTTGAATCACACCAAGTTTTTCAAGAAAATCGTTAGTAATAATCATACGTAACAATCCCAATCGTAACGCCGGGTGGTGGCTCTTTTGGCTTAACGCATCCACGACCACATTCGCTTTGCCCGGATGATAAAGTATCTCATAATCATAATCCTTAACCACATCCATCCATCTACGTTAACGATAATTCAAATCCCGTTGATCAAAAAGATGTTTCAAACTCTTGTGGTTCGAATAAATCGTACACTTGACACCATACGAGTAATGGCGCCAAATTTTCAAAGCATGGACCACCGCCGCTAATTCGAGATCATGAGCCGGGTATCTCTTTTCATGTTCCTTTAATTGGCGAGAGGCGTAAGCAATGACTTTACCTCGTTGCATTAGAACACACCCGAGCCCATTCAAAGAAGCATCGCAATAGACCGTCATATCATCTACACCTTCCGGCAATACTAAGACCTGAGCTTGACACAATTTCTCTTTCAACAATTGAAAAGCAATTTCTTGCTCGTTCTCCCAATTGAATCTCGTATTCTTCCTTGTCAACTTAGTTAATGGCGAAGCAATCTTGGAAAAGTCTTGGATAAACTGACAATAATAACCAGCCAAGCCGAGAAAACTTCGAATTTCCATAGGCGTAGTCGGTCGTCCCCAATCCTTTACCGTCTCTATCTTCCCCAGATCCACTTGAATACCATTCTTGTTCACAATATGGCCAAGGAATTGAACCTCCCTTAGCCAAAATTCACATTTTGAGAATTTAGCATACAATTTCTCTCTTCTCAACGTCTTCAATACTTCACGCAAGTGGTGTTCATGCTCCGTCATGCTCTTAGAATAGACAAGAATATCGTCAATGAACACGATTACCGACTTGTCCAACATAGGTTGGCACACTCGGTTCATAAGATCCATGAATGCCGCCGGTGCATTCGTAAGACCAAAAGGCATAACCACAAATTCAAAATGCCCATAACTTGTACGAAAGGCCGTTTTCTCGATATCTTCCTCACGGACCCGCATTTGATGATAGCCGGACCGTAGGTCAATTTTTGAGAAATACGTCGCACCTTGGAGTTGGTCAAACAAATCGTCTATCCTAGGCAATGGATAACGATTCTTGATCGTCACTTTATTCAACTCCCGATAATCAATGCACATACGCATACTACCATCCTTCTTCTTTACGAATAAAACCGGAGCGCCCCAAGGCGAAGCACTCGGTCGGATAAAACCCTTCTCAAGTAACTCTTGAATTTGATTCAACAATTCTTGCATTTCCGTCGGTGCTAAACGATACGGAGTTTTAGCAATGGGAGTAGCTCCCAGAACCAACTCAATGCGGAATTCGACTTGTCTTTCCGTTGGAACACCCGGTAACTCATCCGGAAAAACATCTTCAAATTCACTTACCACCGGAATTTCACGAATAGGTGGTGGCTCATCATGAGTATCAAAAACATGAGCAAGGAAAGCCATGCCACCGGTAACAACGAGACGACGTGCCCGTGAAAAAGTGCATATCGGCACCGGTCCCCTTCGTTTATCACCATGAATAATTAACTCTCCCCCACTTGGGGTCTTCACACGAATAGATTTTTCATGGCAAGCAATATCGGCTCTATTATGATCGAGCCAATCCATACCAACCACGATATCAAAATCACCCAACGTCATCGGAATGAGATCAATATTAAAGTTCTCGGAACCAAACAGAACATTACAATTCTTACACACATCAACCACTAGCACCGTCTTGCCATCCGCTATTTCGACTTCTACCGGACGACTTAACTTAGCTAACGGTTTATTATGTTTAGGCACAAATTTTGGAGACACAAACGATAAATTTGCACTACTATCAAATAGAATCCTTGCCGGATTAGAGTTAACCATGAAAGTACCTGAAACGACTTCATTGGATTGCTTGGCTTCGTCATTGGTCATCAAATAATTACGTCCCCTAGCCGATCCCGCCGCCTTCTCCATTATTTTAACTTGATCATTTCGGAGTTCGGGACACTCCGACTTTCGGTGCCCTTCTTGTTGACAATTAAAACATGTGATCACATTAGTAAGCGGTTTTGGGCAATCACGAGAGTAGTGACCTTTTTGCCCACAATTGTAACATGTGGTCACGTGAACACTAGAAGCACCTTTCTTTACACTACCAACACTTTCGGATGCTCCTTTACTCTTCTTGTTCGAAAAACTAGAAGCTTCAAACTTTCGTTTACTCGGCGCATAACTAACCGGACTCGGAGCTTGCGCTTCAAACCCTTTCACCACCGCCAAAAGCTTAGCAAAAGTCTCAACTTGACCAATACTAATTTTACCCTTCAAATCGTCTTTAAGGGTCGCATGAAAGTCTTCCATTAACAATTGATCATTCCCCACATACTCGGGGCAAAAACGCGCCTTAGCGAGAAAGTTGGTTTTAAGAGTGTTTAGGTCCAAAGACCCTTGACGCATGTTCCTTAACTCATTTCTCAATTTGGAAAGATCCGCTTGCGTACGATATTCAAGGAAAAACTCTTTCTTGAACTCCGCCCAAGATAACCCTACAAAAGCCGTATCACCCACCATATCAATTTTACCATCGAGCCAATCTTTAGCATGGCCCCTCAACAAACTAGTAGCAAGTCTAGTCTTCTTCTCGAGTGGGCACTCGGTCGTGCGAAAACAACCTTCAACATCGGAAATCCAAGCCGCACTCTTCATGGGGTCAGGATCTGAAAGGACCCGTTTATATACATTATAAACGATTCACAATAATTGATTACATCGCGAGGTATTTGACCTCTATATGATACATTTTACAAACATTGCATTTGTTTTTAAAAGACAAACTTTCTTTACATCGAAAATTGATAGGCATGTATACCATTTCATAATATCCACTATTCAACTATAAATTGACTTAATAATAATAATCTTTAATGAACTCAATGACTTGAATGCAACGTTCTTCGAAATATGCCATGAAAGACTCCAATTAATATCTTTAAAATGAGTAAATGCACAGCGGAAGATTTCTTTAATACCTGAGAATAAACATGCTTTAAAGTGTCAACCAAAAGGTTGGTGAGTTCATCAGTTTATCATAATCATTCATTTTCATCATTTTAATAGACCACAAGAATTTCATTTCCAGTTCTCATAAATATACGTCCCATGCATAGAGACAAAAATCATTCATATGGATTGAACACCTGGTAACCGACATTCACAATATGCATATAAGAATATCCCCATCATTACGGGATCCTCCTTCGGACATGATATAAATTTCGAAGTACTAAAGCATCCGGTACTTTGGATGGGGCTTGTTGGGCCCAATAGATCTATCTTTTGGATTCGCGTCAATTAGGGTGTCTGTTCCCTAATTCTTAGATTACCAGACTTAATAAAAAGGGGCATATTCGATTTCGATAATTCAACCATATAATGTAGTTTCGATTACTTGTGTCTATTTCGTAAAACATTTATAAAAATTGCGCATGTATTCTCAGCCTAAAAATATAAAGGGTAAAAAGGCAAATGAAACTCACCATACTGTATTTCGTAGTGAAAATACATATAACATCATTGAACTAGTGCAAGGTTGGCCTCGGATTCACGAACTTAAATTAATTATATATAATTATATGTTGGTCAATATTTGTCTAACAATTAGGTCAGGTCATAGTGTACCACAATCCTAATGGTCGAGACTAATATGCAAAAGTCAACAAAAGTCAATTTGACTCAAAATGATTTCTAAAATTTATACATGATTTTAAATATCGTCGTTTTATATTTTTAAATATTTTTAAAAGATTTATTAGAGTAAATAATATAATTAATTTATTAATAAATAAAATTTTATATTAAAATTTATATAATAAAATATACTTTTATATATATTAAGTAATAAAATTTATAGGGTTCATTTAATATCATAAAGATAATATGATAGGTATTATTAAAGTAATTTATTACACGTAGTAAAATATGTTTGTATTACATATTTATTTGATAAAATAATATCTATAATGTTAGTAAGTAAAAGTTGTATTATTTTGTAATAATAATTATTATTATAAAAATATCAATATTTATAATTACTAAGGTGATATTATGATAAAACGATAATTCTAATTATGATAATATTATCTTTAAAATAATAATTCTATTTAAAATGACAATAAAAATGATATTTTATAGTAACAATGACATTTCTATTAAAATGATAATTTTTGTTAAAATGATAGTTTTGTTACTAACGATACTTTTAATAATAATAGTAATGATAAAAATAATAAGAACGATAATTTTATCTAAATCAATATCTTATAATATTTTAATTTCATCATGATACTCTTACTCATTATTTCCTAATCGTTTCGTTTAATAGCTTTTAATCGTCTTTTATATCGTGCTCATAATAATGATAATAATAGTAATCAAAATAATTAGGTGTTACTAATATTAGTTTTAATTACAATAATACTAATAATGATAATTACTATGACATTATTAACGATAATGATAATATAATAATAATAATAATAACAATAACCATTTTTAAATAATGATATATATATTAATAATGATAATAATAATAATGATAATAATAATAATAATAATAATAATAATAATAATAATAATAATAATAATAATAATTAGATAATAATAATAATAATTAGATAATAATAATAATAATACTAATTATAACTTTAATGATAATAACGATAGTAATAATAATAAAAAAAACAATTTTTAATGATAAATCCTTTTATTGATAAAGATAATAATAATAATAATAATAAGATAAAACTAGAACGACGATAATAACGACGATAATAATAATCATTTTTAATAATAATACAAAAATTCGATGGACTATAACTTCAAATCCGTTCATCGAAATCATTCGATATCTAAATAAAAAGTTCTTAATTTTTCGCTAGCTTTCCAACGACATGCATATCTTATACCTTATCTCAGTCGCATATATAACTAATTCAGGATTCAACATAATCTAACTAAAGGCAATATCAAAAGTACAAACATGCATAATCCTATATACTCGAGCACTAGTCAGGGATACACTATTAGTATGTAAAAGTTAAATTATGAGTACTCACGTATCAATATTGAGATTCAATATTGAAGGAAAGGTACGTAGACGCAACGGAGATGATAAACACTATATTGACCTCATGAGCATACCCATGAACCATACCCAATCACCTCCATAGCTATAACCCATAATTTCCTTAATCCAATCCCACTCGAAAAACAATTTCGAAATCACCCGGACCGCACTCCGACGTAATATTTTATGTATACTAATAAAATCTTGAGATAATACGGAGTAAATATATATATGTAAATCGATTGAGAGAGTTTAGAGAAAAATATTTTCAAGTTTCTATGAAATAATGAAACCTATTGAATTCTATTTATAATAGATTTTTGAATTATTAAAGTGAATTATTAAAGTATGAATTATTAAAGTGAATTATTAAAGTATGAATTATTAAAGTGAATTATTAAAGTATGAATTATTAAAGTGAATTATTAAAGTATGAATTATTAAAGTGAATTATTAAAGTCAAAGTAAAGTAAAAAATAAAGTAAAGGTAAAGTTTAAGTATAGTAAAAGTATAAAACTATGTACGTATAATACGCGTATAAATATATATAATATTAATTTAAATCGTTATATATATTTAATAAAATAAAATATAAATATCGTTATCTTTATCATACTGGTTAAGTAATGAGTTGTCAAAAGTGGTTCTAGATATTTATAAAAGTTATATACGTTTTAATAATAAAGTTCTTTTTAAACTGAAAACGTTTTTGTACGTTTGAAACTAAATCAAATAAATATAATAATTTTGTTTTCCAAAACCAAATATATTTTTAAGAATCATTTTGTTTAAAGGTTAAAATAATGGAAATCGTTATATCATAAAACGTTTTAGAAAAGTAGAATCATATATATTCATAATAGGTTTCAAGTTTTTAAATTACAGTCTGTTGGTGAAGCATGGGATAAAGTTCAAAGGTTAAATAAACGTATGAAATCATCTTAATGAAAAATTTCGAGTTACTTACTTGTCGATATCCAACATCTAAGTTAGTTACACTTCACGTTCTTACTTATAAATCACTTTACCATTTTCCGAATGTTGTAAAAAAGAATAGATTTCTTAAATCACAGTGGACCTCATAACATAGACCCGTAATCATATCACAATGTATCTGATAAATTAATCATTTGATATTATCTTCTAATTCCATCGATAAACATATTGAAACAAATACGTTCATGTAAAGTATTATACGTTTAATACTTTATTAATATTCTCAAGTTATAATATATATACATATATATACATATTTATTTATATATAACGGTTCGTGAATCGTTAGAATTTGGTCGAGGTTATAATGAATGCATGAATACAATTTAAAATTCTTGAGATTCAACTTAACAAACTTTGCTTATCGTGTTGGAATAATATAAAGATAAAGTTTAAATTTGGTTGGAAATTTCCGAGTTGTCACAGTACCTACCCGTTAAAGAAATTTCGTCCCGAAATTTGAGTGGAAAGGTCGTGAATGATAATAAGTATGTTTTCATGATGCATACAGGCTGAAAATTAGAGTTTTATCATCAGCGAATAATTTGGATAAACAATCCATTTATATGAAGAGTACGAATGAAGCTAACATAGAAGAGTGAAATGAGTAAGTGTAGATTCATCTTATCATTTGACGTAGATATGATTGATTTCCAGATTTCAAGGGATTTGAAGAAAATCTTTGTAATAAGATTTGATTCTCCGGTAACAAAGGGAATTAGGATCCGCTTTAAATGCGATCGTCCATTTTAATTGTTCTGTTGGAAATTTTCTTATAAATTCACCTCCTTCATTTTCTTACAACTCACACCTTCTGTTGATGCATTTTATGCAAGTCCCTAGATATCTACCCACGTCCATTGTAGGTACAACAGTTTACAGGCTACCATGATTGTTCGTTATTATCCTATTCGTGTTTGTATGTGGTTACAGGAACTGCAGGAACGAGATTTGGATGTTTGACTATGTTAGACTTAGTCAGACGTCCGAGTGAAGCCTCACTCATGCGGCTGACAGGCTCATACGCACGGTTGATGCTGAGCTAAGTCACAATTACAACCTAAATGAGAAGACACGAGTGAGTGATCACCCGTACGGCTGATGAAGCCAACTCATATGTGTGATGGATGAATCATGTGGGTGAGTCAATAGCAGGGGTATATAAAGTCTTATGTTGTTCATTTTAGGTTAAGCCTCTCATTTGTTACACACACTCAGATCTGGTGAGCTCCTCCGATTCTCTCTCAACCCAAATCACCCAGGTGGTGAATAATAGCTCTAAGTGTTGATCTAATCACAATTGATTTAGTTGTAGTATGACTAAATTAATCCCAAAAAGCTTAACCTATTCACTAGAGGGTTTGATTCACTTATTCCGTCATTGTGTGAGTTAAATCTGTTGATTTCTAAGTTCCTAGTCATGTTTCATCACATTCTATTCTTTCCCCCTCAACTCATATTTTAAAGTATTCATCAATATGCTCCATCCAGTTCTGATTCTCGATATACTTCTAACTTTCATATCAGTCATTCTTCTTTTTCATCTACCGCCAGAAGAATCTATTTACTTCAACTATACTCTTGGGTTTATAGTGTTTCTAGTTCTCCCGTGTCTTTATATTGCTATATGCATCGATATATATGGTCTATAACTTTTGGTTTGTCGTTGGGCTTTATATCTTCCCTTATATTTCAAAGTCTCTGTTTCTATCTTCTATAATCATTGTCATCCATAGTTAATGCTCTCTTTTATTTGCTGCAATTTATACCCCAATTTCTATTTCGGAGTTTTGTCCTTTCGTTTCTTCTTCTTGCGATTAAGCACCGCTTGTAATGGTCCAGAATTTGCAGATGTGAATTTTGGAATGAACATTGTTAATGTTCTAGGAAGAAAATTGTAATGGCACGATCTTGACTTGTCAAATTACCAGAATACCTCAGAAAAAGCCGAATCATCAAGAAATATTTTCTTGATATTTTAGAGGTTAAATAGAATACAAGAGTCGTATAACATGGCAAATGATGATGTTATGATCTGTGAATCATCACGTTCCATTTAGAAACTCAGCATGAATTACTGTAATATAATCACGTTGATCAAGTGTCATTATATTATACTAACTCATGCTTCAGTTTCCAACACTACTTCAAAAATATTCATATTTTAAACTCAAAGGTTTACAGAGTATAGGAACTAAACAGTTTCCTTTTTGAGGTAATACAGATAGCGCAAAGAGATAAATGATTCCAGATAAGAATAGTTATGGAAATATCTTCAGAAATATGGAGGATATTTATAATGAAAGATACGATGATATCTTAGAATTTCTAATATCAGAGGATGATGAAGTATGTTGTCTGTAAGGGTTTAGTGTCAGGAGCAAGGTATTCGTTAATGACTTCAACAGACACTGAATCATTTGGATTCTTTGAAGGCAAGTTCAGTCTTTGTGATTTGTCCACAGCCTCCTTCATACTTTGCTCAATCCGTTTTCCAGTTCCAAAACTTCTCTATTTCTGAGCTTTGCTAATACACTAATCTTTATTATCAAACTTTTTACTGCTAAGGTCATTAAAGTTTTTGTTACTTCATCAGCATTTCGAGAACTAGTTCGCGGTTTAGAGTGTTTTTCAGAAACTTCACATTCGAAGTATGTAAGCCTTGGAAATAGACGTTATGTATAACTGTTGGCGTCAACATGCTGTGAGATTTCAAAATACTGATTTCTAATTCCCAATGATTCATATGGCAATTCTCGTTACAAGAGGCAGATGAGTAAATGATGAGGTTTCGATAAATATAATGATTCTTCGAAATGCCCAAGATCAGTGAAGTTGTTGGTAAGTTTATTGCTAATGTGGTGGAATATGAAAGGTTCTCCGGTAACAAAAGGGTAATCACATATATCAAAATTATGATAAGGCTACTCCGAATGAAAAAATTGAAGTTGTCTTGCTGGAGCTGTGATATAATTTGCTACTTTGCAAAGGAATTGCAAGGTTATTTTTGCTAATAAATGCCAAAAGATCTGACACAGATATGTGTTGAATTATGACTTTGGTTTCGAGAGCTTTTTAAGTACATAACTGTGGGTAATATGTGGTTGGATCATCATCTCGATTGCTCATTATTTGAAGTGTCTTCAGAGATTTTCGAAGGGTTTGAACATAGATTGTAATCGTTTGTATACATTTGATGTTCTAACACACTTTTGAAGTCAAAGTATAGCTTTGAAAGATGTAGGAATCTAAAAGTGATGGTACCGGTTATATCTCAAATTGAATTCTGTGATTTTAAAATCAGAATATGTAATTGGGTTTGAATGAGTATTGTTGTTTTGATTTTTATGAAAGAATGTATATTATTGTGAAACTAGGAAGTATAATTGATAATTTGCTTAATCTGATTCGAAGAATGTAACATATTAATTGTGAATTTATATATATATCTCGGGTATTACCTACCCGTTAAAAAAAATTTCACAATTAATATTTTGTACATAAGAATTTTATTACAGTCTTTATGAAAATATATATGTATATATTCTTCTCATATGTAACATAGATTTTAATGAGTTAATACTAAATTAAACTCATTCGATTTACGGTTGGAACTAGAATTGAATAATTCCTTTAAGGCTTTAGAGGTTACATAAGTATTTCTTCAATAATATTGAAATTATGAATCAATACTTCGTTATTTGTTGAGATGTGATGCTGGTTTTTGTTAAATTCTTGTGAACTTCGCAAAGTACGAATGATGTTATCTGAAAAGTTTCGGTTACATCAATGATGAAGTGTAAAATCAAATATATACTTGATTTATTAGGAATTGGAATTTGTTGAATTGAGACAGAGATTGTAGTTAACGATGGTTAAGTCGCGGGTGAGGGACGTACATTATTGCATATTTGTAATATGAATTAACCGAGTAGTTAAGATTCACACACAATAGCTTTAACACGGAAAGATTTACTTTTTTATTTCAATATATATATATATATATATATATATATATATATATATATATATATATATATATATATATATATAAAATATATATATAATTTTTTCAGAGGGAATGAGTTAATTCTTCATAACTTGTTGATACAATATACACGTTATTGATTCGTAATGATGTAAACAGTGATTCTTGAACTGACAGAGTTTGTGATGTTATAGGTGTTGTTGATTCTGATGTTGACTGTACTAACGATGCTGGTGACGCTGACGGTACTGTTGATGCTATTGGTAAAACAAGTTTAACTTGTTAATCACACGCCATTTTTGTCAGGGTTTCTACTCTTCCTTCTATCATTTTGGTTCGCTTAACTGATTTATGGTTAGGGCTAGATTAGATAATCTCTAAGACTTTAGAGATTATATAATCGCCGCAGAATGTTTCTCCAATGAAGTTATGAATTAATACTTCGTCAGTTATTGTTGTTGGTACTCCTTGGTATCTATGGTACGTATGACGTTGATACTCGTGGGACAGATTGTGAAGTTGAGGTTTACAACGCGGTTGTGGTTGGAGGTGGTAATGGTACTGTTGGCGTTGATGATGGTGGTACTGGTTATGTTGCTGATGCTACTGCTGGTGTTTGTAATCTCTGAACCATATTCTCCAAAGCCACTACCCGAGCGCGAAGTTCGTTGACTTCTTCTATTATTCCAGGATGATTGTCGGTCGGAACGAGGGGATAAATAAAATCTAGAATTTGATGTAGTATATAATCGTGACGAGATACCCTGGAAATGAGAGAGAAAATGGTGTCTCGAACAGGTTCGCCGGTAAGTGCTTCAGGTTCTTCGCCAAGAGGACAATGTGGTGGATGGAAAGGATCGCCTTCTTCTTGTTTCCAATGATTGAGGAGGCTACGAACCCATCCCCAATTCATCCAGAATAGGTGATGACTGATTGGTTGATCCATTCCGGTCACACTGCTTTCGGAGCTTGAGTGAGATTCTATTTCGGAATCCGAGTGACTTGAACTGATGACAAATTCCATTTCGTACGATTGGATAAAGGATTTTTCGATATAAAATGATTTTTCGGCTATCGGGTGGTATTCTATTTACCTAGGATATCTATATATAGAGATCAAAAGATTTCATAGATTACGGAGGAATTTGCGGGATATGTCAGGTAAAGTTTAAAGTAACAGATACGATAAGATATGATTTAGCAGATACGCTAAGATATGAATTTTGTCTATACACTACTCATGCAATTAATGTAGCAAGACGTGTCTAGACTAATAATGATAAGCAGGTAATTTCCTATGGATGATAAGTAGATGATTTCTGACTAGAAATGATAAGCAAAACTTTTGACATGCAGACACGGTCGAAGTCCAGACTCACTAATGCATCCTAACGACTTATCAGTTATACACACTAATGCAGACCTGGTTCGCTAAGACCACCGCTCTGATACCAACTGAAAGGACCCGTTCATATACATTATAAATGATTCACAATAGTTGATTACATTGTGAGGTATTTGACCTCTATATGATACATTTTACAAACATTGCATTTGTTTTTAAAAGACAAACTTTCTTTACATCGAAAATTGACAGGCATGTATACCATTTCATAATATCCACTATTCAACTATAAATTGACTTAATAATAATAATCTTTAATGAACTCAATGACTTGAATGCAACGTTCTTCGAAATATGCCATGAAAGACTCCAATTAATATCTTTAAAATGAGCAAATGCACAGCGGAAGATTTCTTTAATACCTGAGAATAAACATGCTTTAAAGTGTCAACCAAAAGGTTGGTGAGTTCATTAGTTTATCATAATCATTCATTTTCATCATTTTAATAGACCACCAGAATTTCATTTCCAGTTCTCATAAATATACGTCCCATGCATAGAGACAAAAATCATTCATATGGATTGAACACCTGGTAACCGACATTCACAATATGCATATAAGAATATCCCCATCATCCCGGGATCCTCCTTCGGACATGATATAAATTTCGAAGTACTAAAGCATCCGGTACTTTGGATGGGGCTTGTTGGGCCCAATAGATCTATCTTTAGGATTCGCGTCAATTAGGGTGTCTGTTCCCTAATTCTTATATTACCAGACTTAATAAAAAGGGGCATATTCGATTTCGATAATTCAACCATATAATGTAGTTTCGATTACTTGTGTCTATTTCGTAAAACATTTATAAAAATTGCGCATGTATTCTCAGCCCAAAAATATAAAGGGTAAAAAGGCAAATGAAACTCACCATACTGTATTTCGTAGTGAAAATACATATAACGTCATTGAACTAGTGCAAGGTTGGCCTCGGATTCACGAACCTAAATTAATTATATATAATTATATGTTGGTCAATATTTGTCTAAAAATTAGGTCAGGTCATAGTGTACCACAATCCTAATGCTCGAGACTAATATGCAAAAGTCAACAAAAGTCAATTTGACTCAAAATGATTTCTAAAATTTATACCTGATTTTAAATATCGTCGTTTTATATTTTTAAATATTTTAAAAGATTTATTAGAGTAAATAATATAATTCATTTATTAATAAATAAAATTTTATATTAAAATTTATATAATAAAATATACTTTTATATATATTAAGTAATAAAATTTATAGGGTTCATTTAATATCATAAAGATAATATGATAGGTATTATTAAAGTAATTTATTACACGTAGTAAAATATGTTTGCATTACATATTTATTTGATAAAATAATATCTATAATGTTAGTAAGTAAAAGTTGTATTATTTTGTAATAATAATTATTATTATAAAAATATCAATATTTATAATTACTAAGGTGATATTATGATAAAACGATAATTCTAATTATGATAACTTTAATATTTACGATAATTTTTAATATTATCTTTAAAATAATAATTCTATTTAAAATGATAATAAAAATGATATTTTATAGTAACAATGACATTTCTATTAAAATGATAATTTTTGTTAAAATGATAATTTTTGTTAAAATGATAGTTTTGATACTAACGATACTTTTAATAATAATAGTAATGATAAAAATAATAAGAACGATAATTTTATCTAAATCAATATCTTATAATATTTTAATTTCATCATGATACTCTTACTCATTATTTCCTAATCGTTTTGTTTAATAGCTTTTAATCGTCTTTTATATCGTGCTCATAATAATGATAATAATAGTAATCAAAATAATTAGGTGTTACTAATATTAGTTTTAATTACAATAATACTAATAATGATAATTACTATGACATTATTAACGATAATGATAATATAATAATAATAATAATAACAATAACCATTTTTAAATAATGATATATATATTAATAATGATAATAATAATAATGATAATAATAATAATAATAATAATAATAATTAGATAATAATAATAATAATAATAATAATAATAATACTAATTATAACTTTAATGATAATAACGATAGTAATAATAATAAAAAAAACAATTTTTAATGATAAATCCTTTTATTGATAAAGATAATAATAATAATAATAAGATAAAACTAGAACGACGATAATAACGACGATAATAATAATCATTTTTAATAATAATACAAAAATTTGATGGACTATAACTTCAAATTCGTTCATCGAAATCATTCGATATCTAAATAAAAAGTTCTTAATTTTTCGCTAGCTTTCCAACGACATGCATATCTTATACCTTATCTCAGTCGCATATATAACTAATTCAGGATTCAACATAATCTAACTAAAGGCAATATCAAAAGTACAAACATGCATAATCCTATATACTCGAGCACTAGTCAGGGATACACTATTAGTATGTAAAAGTTAAATTATGAGTACTCACGTATCAATATTGAGATTCAATATTGCAGGAAAGGTACGTAGACGCAACGGAGATGATAAACACTATATTGACCTCATTAGCATACCCATGAACCATACCCAATCACCTCCATAGCTATAACCTATAATTTCCTTAATCTAATCCCACTCGAAAAACAATTTTGAAATCACCCGGACCGCACTCCGACGTAATATTTTATGTATACTAATAATATCTTGAAATAATACGGAGTAAATATATATATGTAAATCGATTGAGAGAGTTTAGAGAAAAATATTTTCAAGTTTCTATGAAATAATGAAACCTATTGAATTCTATTTATAATAGATTTTTGAATTATTAAAGTGAATTATTAAAGTATGAATTATTAAAGTGAATTATTAAAGTATGAATTATTAAAGTGAATTATTAAAGTATGAATTATTAAAGTGAATTATTAAAGTCAAAGTAAAGTAAAAAATAAAGTAAAGGTAAAGTTTAAGTATAGTAAAAGTATAAAACTATGTACGTATAATACGCGTATAAATATATATAATATTAATTTAAATCGTTATATATATTTAATAAAATAAAATACAAATATCGTTATCTTTATCATACTGGTTAAGTAATGAGTTGTCAAAAGTGGTTCTAGATATTTATAAAAGTTATATACGTTTTAATAATAAAGTTCTTTTTAAACTAAAAACGTTTTTGTACGTTTGAAACTAAATCAAATAAATATAATAATTTTGTTTTCCAAAACCAAATATATTTTTAAGAATCATTTTATTTAAAGGTTAAAATAATGGAAATCGCTATATCATAAAACGTTTTAGAAAAGTAGAATCATATATATTCATAATAGGTTTCAAGTTTTTAAATTACAGTCTGTTGGTGAAGCATGGGATAAAGTTCAAAGGTTAAATAAACGTATGAAATCATCTTAATGAAAAATGTCGAGTTACTTACTTGTCGATATCCAACATCTAAGTTAGTTACACTTCACGTTCTTACTTATAAATCACTTTACCATTTTCCGAATGTTGTAAAAAAGAATAGACTTCTTAAATCACAGTGGACCTCATAACATAGACCCGTAATCATATCACAATGTATCTGATAAATTAATCATTTGATATTATCTTCTAATTCCATCGATAAACATATTGAAACAAATGCGTTCATGTAAAGTATTATACGTTTAATACTTTATTAATATTCTCAAGTTATAATATATATACATATATATACATATTTATTTATATATAACGGTTCGTGAATCGTTGGAATTTGGTCGAGGTTATAATGAATGCATGAACACAATTTAAAATTCTTGAGATTTAACTTAACAAACTTTGCTTATCGTGTTGGAATAATATAAAGATAAAGTTTAAATTTGGTTGGAAATTTCCGGGTTGTCACAGGATCCCCGTGAAAGTGAGGAGGCTTAGTCGCCAAGAAGTTCTTATAGCTAAACTCCAACTCTCCCACATTTTGAGGTCTAGGAAACCTCCTTTCAACTTCTTCTTTAACGGCATTAGTCATCCGTTCTTGAATCATATCAACAATTTGTTTCGAAACCGACTCTTTGAATATTTGTTTAACCCTTCGTGAGAAAACCGAAACATAGTTTTCTAAAGCGGTCTCGATCTTGGTAGTCATCTCATCTTCCTCTACATGAGAGGGACCACCATTGTCATTCGTATTCGTTCCCTTTCTCGTCTTCATTCTAAAGGTTAAAAAAATGGATTAGACATCACCAACAATTTAATACACATATATACCTATGCATATGATCGGACATCCTTGCTTGAGTTGACTTGTAACCGTAATAGTTGTCGCGACTCACTATTACGCTCACATGCCGTGCCATGCTCAAACGTATCACAACCATCTTGCTCGATGTTCAAAACAATAACACACGGTTAGTAACATCATAACATAGCATAGTTGTCCACTTATGCATCAAAGAACTAATCAAACCCCGTACTGACCCGTAATCCTACAAGTCCCGCATAAAATTCTACAACACAAAAGTCTAAGTCTAGGCGCCTATCTCAAGTCACCTAAATCCCTTAGACTATGCTCTGATACCACTTGTAACAACCCAACCCGCAATCCATACGATAATTTTTTTTTATACAATACAATTACACGCCAATTAAATATGTAACCCAATTCACGAGTTCTATTTAAAGTGCACAACAGTTAATTGTTTACAAAAGGCATGAGGGCCACGAATAAAGTGTAGTACAAGTTTGACCATCTACAAATGATAGTTTATAAACCAAACGACGTTCCAAGCATGGTTTGGGACTAAACTACCCAAAACTAGGCCAACTTCCAAAAGCACCAACAAAGCATCATCACGGGACACCTAATGTCCGATAATCCCCTTGCCCTTAACTGCGCCTGCATCTAAAAAGATAAACAACGAGAGGGTAAGCTAATGCTTAGTGAATGCAATAATTATACATATACATATATAATACACCTACTTGCAAGCACTTACACAAATACGTCATACACGCTAGCAATTTACATGGTATACCATCACAAGTATAACACTAAACCCTTCAAGATCGCAAGCTAGCACCACAATAGCATATATATAACCCGAAATGATATAATATAATACAATACAACGCGTAATTAAGGTTAACCAACGCACAAGGGAATGGTACTTCGAATTTCCCATCGGTGTTCATAACAACCATTAGTGTACAACGAAATATATCACTAACCCCTAGGCGACACGGACAACGAAATATCCGTTCAAGAAATCGTTAGTGTACAACGAAATATATCACTAACTCTTGGGTGATTTGGACAACGAAATATCCATAGTTAGTGTACAACGAAATATATCACTAACTCTTGGTGGTATAAACAACATATACCCCGACCCCTTCCCCGCCCTACAAATAGATACATTATATACACACATGTATAATCATTCCACTCACCTCATGTCTCTTGTGAAAGCTAACCGAGCTTGCAAACCTTCAATGTAACGTACCTATTACATTATGCATTTATTAACATACAAACTAGTTGAATTAAATGCCAACCACAACCCTTGAGCATTTAATGACCCGTTTGCATTAAATGACTCAACTACACCAAAACGCCCATTAATGGCCATGCGCCGTCATAAATCACTAAAAGCTAGTGATTAGGGTTTAACAACATCAACTAACACAAACTTGGTGTATTTCATAACCATTTCACCCGATTAGGTCAACTAGTGCTCTTTTGACTCTTTAACTTACAAATCAAGTCAACTTACACAATAACAACACTTTCATCACTTTAAAAGTGCATTAATGACTAAATCATCATTTAGCACTTACAATCTCAAATCACAAGACCAAACCCTAGATAATAGCTTTTTAGGGTTTCCTTTCAACAATCCAACCCAAAACCCACCCATTTAACCCTCAAATGGGTCACACTAGTTCCATATGAACCAAACCCTAGCTTAAATTAGATAAAACTCAAAACATAGAGTTAAGACTTACCAAGACTATGAACATGTAGCTAGAGATACGATGAACAACTTTAATTCTCGCTTCTAAGATCGATTCACAAAACTTCACCTTCAAATCTCAAGATTAATCTTAGTGGGTTTTATGTTTTGGGAGGAAAATGAGAAAGAAATTGGAAAAGAAAATAAGAAATGAAGATAAGTGGTGGATATTAAAGATTCCATCCAGATCTACACGCGAAAAGACTAAATTGCCCCTAAACCCTATTAAATTTGAGCTGAATTCGGAGTCTGAACTGCAGACTTGCCGCGGCGCGGCAGCTTTGTCGCGGCGTGACATAAAGAAGGAAAAAAGACCCCTCTTAACTCAAGTTCTGATCTGGATTTGCTTTGTTTGTCGCGGCACGACGTTCGCCTGTTCCTGGTCACTTCGACAACAAATCATAATACAAGGTTTCAAACACAAACACAACAACTTCCACCCTTCCTATGCTCGTCTAAACCTCAACCTTAAGTCTCACACGACTTGATGCCAATCACGACACATTCATATACACGTATACGCACGCATTCGAATATACCCAAATATATATATATATATATATATATATATATATATATATATATATATATATATATATATATACACACATATACACATATACATATATGCACTCGCACCTAACTAACACTTTAGTTCATTTAATCACATAACGAGTAAGTTATAAGCGTACTATTGATTAAGTACGTACCTTTAGATGTGCACGGGAAAACAGGGTGTTACACAATTATAGTATGAGTGTACAACAAACCGCTAAACCCATTTAATCAACAAAGCATAATTAAATGCTCAAATGCTACCAATAGAATGTAACAGACTGAAACCCGGGCTAGAAGTAAGAAGACTATTTTTCCCTTAGGTTTATGTATGCATTATTATATGCTTTTATTTTAATAATATGTTTATTATTAATCGTGTTTGTGATTAAGGCCAGTTTGTGACAAGGGTCACAGAATAGGTTCGTTTGTTGAAATTGGACTCCGTTAGGGCTGTTTAAAGAAGTACGAATGATATCAGATAACTAATAAATACATGTGTGTTGTGGGGGATAGATTTTGAACCCTTTAAGTGTATCTAATCTGCTTCATATTTTCACTTCTTGAAACTTCTAAAAAAACCCGTACCTAGTTTGTATCACCTCAAACCTAAGTAAATCTAAGTGTGTAATTGGATCAAAAAGGTTTAGAAACTGTAATCTTGCATCTTAATGATCATCAAACCAGGTTAGTTTGCTTGAATATGGCTATGATTCTTGGTGTAATTGGGGTTTTGGGTGTAAATGGGTTTTGTGACTTAAATTAGCTCGAATCTATTTGTTTTGAGGTTGTTTGTGTTGTTTGCTGCTTGCTAAATGATCTATATGTGTGGTATGTGCTTCGTGAGCTAGCAATTTGCTAGAAACATCACAAATAATGATTTTTGGGTTGAAACCTGTCAAAACAATTGTTGTTGATGTTCTTCCTCACTCGCACGAGTGAGCATTCACTCGTACGGTTGCGGTGGTCAACCGTGTAAGTAACTAGAGGGGGGTGAATAGTTACTTGATACGATTTTTAAACTTTTTCGATGATCAACAAGGTTCGAACAATCCTTGATCAATGTGTGATGTGTTTATGTTTGTTATAATCCCTTTGAAAGGTTACCTCCAACTTAGATCAACTTGTTTTCACCTTGGACAAGTACTAATCCCCAATGAGATTAATCAACTCCCTAGTTTCCTTTAAAGAAGATGATAGCTAAGCTAGCATATGCTTCTAATTACAAAAGTACAAAGACTCACCCTTTTCTAGTGATGAAAATCCTAAGACTATTCTAAGGATTATTACAACACTATGTAACCTTACAAAGATAGTAATTTGAAAGTAATTTTACAAAATCCCTTCTATAATCTATGAGATTATAGAACTTCTCTTGCTATTCACAAACATATGTATAAGTGTTATGTTCTTGTGATTCTCTGATGATTTTGAGTTGTAGCATGCAAGAGGTCCCAATCTTCAAAGTTCTCCAAGTCTTTCTATTTATATGGAGAGATAAAAAAATAGCTGTTTCTGCGGCTTGGACCACGGTCGACCGTGGGTCGACCGCACGCGATCCAGTCCAAAATTCATATTCGTTGTATAGCCATTTGAATCAGTTTTGAACATTAATCTTTGGATCCTTTACTTCATTTAACACCTGCAAAAGATACCCAACATCCTATACAAGTACTATATGCATTAAATGGTCATTTGCCTTGGATGTGTTGCCTTGATAATGACTTGTCATGTACAGAGTGGAAAGTCTAACATTCTTGGATACAAGTCATGAGAATCATTTGAGGGTATCTCAGTTTTGTTATAATCTTTTGTTTGTAATTAACACATTTGCTAAATCCCTATTGGTTGGTCAACATGTCATTGATGACAACAACCCACTTTAATCACAAAGCATGCTAGTATTTAAATTTGAAATTATTTGTAATTAATTAAGTGTGTTAATGATGTCTTTACAATTTAAACATGTAATATCAATTAATTATGTTGCAAGACATCAAGTTAAATCAAGTTTAAACTTATTCATAAACTTTATTTTAGACTTAAGCAAACCTATGCGTGGTAATGATTCATTGTCTTTTAAGATTACTAAATTATGACATTTTAAGCATTATCCATCACAAGCATATATTGAAGTAGTCCACATACTAGTTGGTGGAATCCCAAGTTGTAAAACATAGCAAGACAAGGTTCATACATACACATATTAAGTAACTACTTAGCATTTAGCACTTAGCACATAGTCAAATAATACACATGTATTAATAGCAAGTAGTTAAGTAATATTCATGTAATGACTAGCAAAAGATCACTAATTAATCTAGGATCAGATATATAGTGATAACATATCATTGAACTAAGTCTATGTAGGTTTTACTTGCAAAGTGACCTTTGCAAGATTAATGTATAAGTATACATTAATGTCCAACACATGTACAAGGAAGGAGAAACTCTTGGTTGGGAATTAATGACCATCCTACGTATATCTATATACATTTTAGATGTACATATTTCCCTACAACACTTATATGTTTTCCTTAATCAAGGCTTAATCGTCATTAAGGTGTCATTACGTGTAATTAACCAAGATTAGTGTTCTAGTGACCAAAACTCCTTTCGGTATGATGGAGGCAACTATTCTAAGCATGTTTAAACAAGTTTCATGAATAATAGATGCCCCGAAGTGGTCGAACTAAAAATGGTGGGAATTAGGACAGAACCTTTCATGTTCGACCCACGGTTGACCGCGAAGTCGACCGTGTACACCTAATTTCATAAATCAGGGTGCAAGGCTCCACGATCTGACTTGCGGTCGACCGTGGACCTAACCGTGTAGCTTTCATTTTCCGTTTAAACTTTATTTAGGTTTTGGTCTTTTGCTAGAGTAAGTGTGGATTAGTAAACTTGTATATTTATGTCAAGATGCTACCATCACCTCTAGTTTTGTGCATATGTCATCATCAAAACACTTATTGTTATGGGTTAAGATTAGAATAGTTATTAAGCATAATCCCACATTAACCCACATACTCCCCCAACAAACTGCATGGTGAACCGTGCGAGTGAGTGAGTATTATGACAGTTGTCTTGTTTGAGATAATCCGTACGGTTGAGATGTGACTCCTACGAGTCACTTGTCACTCGTGTGATCAACCGTACAGATCTTCTATTGGTGATTTGAATGTTTGGTTAAGGATCAAATGTACGTGATAGTGCTCTAAATGAACATATATTTAGTATCAATATCCTTCCAATATGTAAAGCTTTTAGTTACAATTATTCTATTTTGATGTAATATTCGTTTAAATAAATAAGTGCGAAGACAAAAGAAGAAAATGACGATTTGAAGACGCAAATGACCAAAAAGCTCAAATGTACAAGATATAATTCAAGTGGTTCAATTTATTGATGAGAAACGTCTAAAAATTACAAGAGTACAAACCGTAGAACGCAAAGTACAAGATATCTACGCGTACGAAAGGACGTTCGAAAATCCGAAACCGAGACATGAACCGAGCATCAACGTGCGAGTCAACGGAGCGAAAATTACAAGTCAACTATGCACAAGAATATAATATATATATATAATTAATATAAATTATATATATTATATATATATTTAAATAAAACGTCGGCAAAGAAGAAAACAAATCAATGTTAGCTATCATAGAGGGCCATGCGATCGCATGGCCTGGAGGCATAAACTCCATGCGATCGCATGGCAGTGAATGTCAGGCCACATCTATAAATTGAGCAATTTTCGGACGAATGATGTACATCTTTTTCCTTTCTTTCCTCTGATCAAATTATATATATTTATATTTATAATTTTAAGTTTAATTTAAGATTAATAATAATTGGGTTATTGTACGAAAGGTTTTAAGATTTTGTAAGTCAAAATTTTGTCCGTGCAACGCTACACAATTAATCACCACTGTAAGCTTTGTTCTTCCTTTTTAATTTATTGTCTCGTAACTAAGTTATTATTACGCTTATTTGAGCCGAACTAATCGTGATGTTAGACTAAATATTAAGACGAGGTTATTGGATTTTATACCATAATTTGGATTTGGACAAAAGACCGACACTTGTGGACATTGGACTAATAACTATTAATAGATGGGGGTATTATCTAATCAAATGACAACTAGTTGGAATCTGTCAAACCTATCTTCAAATTAGTTAATCTAATAATTATTAAATGATTATGAATGTTCTATTTAGTGACGTTTATACGACATCTTTTAGAAATCATTTAATTTAATCAATTGGATTGGGTAATTTATTATTCATTATGGCCAAGTGAATAAATTAATATTCATATCTCATTAAAACAGGGGTGGATTACATTCAAGGGTAATTGGTGTAATTATTAACAAAGTATTAAAACCTTGGATTATACGCAGTCGATAACCTGGTGTAATCATTAAACAAATTATTAAAACCTTGTTACAGTTCGAATCCCTAATTAGTTGGAATATTTGACTTCGAGAATAAGGTTAATTTGACGAGCATTTTATAATTATGACTGATGAACTATTATGGACAAAAACCAGATAGGTTTCAAATAATCCATGACAAAGGACAATTAACCCAGAGTAATAAATTAAAATCAAAACGTCAAACATCATGGTTACGGAAGTTTAAATAAGCATAATTGTTTTATTTTATGTCTCATCGTACTTTTATTTACTGTCAATTTATTTACTGTTATTTTATTTATCGTTATTTATTTTACGCACTTTAATTATTGTCATTTATTTTTACGCTTAAAAATATAAAATCGATAAACAGGTCATTAAACGGTAAAACCCCCCTTTTATAATATTACTACCTATATATAATTATATATATTTTTATACAAATATAATTGTTTAAAAATATAGTGTACGCAATAAGCCGTCTCCCTGTAGAAGGAATCGTACTTACTAAAAACTACACTACTCTACGATTAGGTACACTGCCTATAGTGTTGTAGCAAGGTTTAAGTATATCCCATCTATATAAATAAATAAAACTTGTGTAAAATTGTATCGTATTTCGTAATAAAAATAATAGTATTTCGTATACTCCGCTGCACACATCAGTACGAGTGAAGTGTCAATTGCACGGTTGAGGGTTCTCAAACGTGTGTATCGATGCTACTCGTACGGTTGATAGATCAGTTTTTTTAAATGCTTAAGTGTTTGTGATTATGTTGATGTTTTATAGTTGAGATAATATCAAGACTTGATTACTGACTGGGTTATGTCTATTCTTAGGTGAAAAGAATATAAAGAAAGCTCATTCGTCAGAATTTGAGCTATTGTTGGTAATTGGTGAGTGGGTCTATCATTAGATAGAGTTTAAGTAGCAAGTCATGCTACTGTGATTTATCCTGATTACCTTGTGTAATGTAGTGATTGGCATGCTACTTGGATAGTTGCATGCCTTGTTGTTGTATAATATATGTGCGCACTGTGTTTGACGCCAACCGAGGCTGGGTCAGGTTGGGAATCCACCATGGCTAGGTTAGGTCGGGTTCTTATGAGGTTAACCGAGGCTGGGTCAGGTTGGGTCCAAGTCCTACAGTCTGTATAATATAGCATAGAAGGACGCATGTGTTGCATTTAGACGGTTATGCAGAGACTTGGTAAGAAGGACCATCGGTAGATCCTAGCCCGATCAGCTAGGTTCATTTGCTAGTAAAAGCCACCGATCCTCATGTTGTCAGTGATTGTATGCTAGTTGCGTGGTTGGCATAGTTGTTATTGCTATTGTATGATTCATACTTATGCTTATCTATAGATAGATTCCATTCACCTAGCGGTGCGCTAATCCCCCACATTCCTCCCCTGCAGGTTTAGGTACTGCTGTTGGGATCGGGTGTTGATGTTGAAGACATATTTGACCCTGCAAACTCTGATGTGAACTCTTGTAATAAACGTTTTGTAAAAAGTAACTCCGTGGTGTATTTATTAGCTTACTATGGCGTGCTTTGTGTAATAATGTAATATTGTTGTGTTGCGTTATATTAAATTAAAGTCTTTCGATGTGTTAAAAAAATGGCCGATGTTACAAGTGGGTATCAAAGCATAGGTTTGGCAGTAAGTACATGCTTGTATCTTGTTCCCAAACCTAGTGTCAAGTTAATCATGTTCGCGGGTGGGGCTAAGTGAATGCAGTGATACATGTGTGTTAGTTATGTTGTGCTAACCAGTTATCCACTAAGCTTTTGTGTGAGCTATTTTGTAGCAAAGGTATGGCTGACAGGAATGCAAACACTACCGGCCCGACTAACCCCCAGAACATACAGGTCACCTGATGTGGGTTTTGAGTCTGATGATGACCAGCAGAATTATATACTTGGTTAGAAAGAAAACTAAAAGAAGCTCAAGATAGAGTTACTGCTGCGTAAAACAATGATACACCACCTGGTTATACAACTGCACAATCTCAAACAGTACCCAATGTGAACTAGACTCAGTTCCAATACCCAATGCAAAACCAAATACCCCAATAGTACTTTATGCCACTACATAATGCCTTCTCTTACCAAAATTCGATAATGACGAACCCTTATCTAATACTGATGTTTCCACAATCGTATGTTCAACCCCACAAGAAGTGTACATATAAGCAATTCTTAGATTTCAAACCCTTAGAGTATATGGGAAGTTCTAACCCGATGGAAACTTTGAATTGGTTGATGGAAGTAGAAAGAGCTATGAAAGCTTGTCAATGTGAACCAGAGCTGAGGGTTATGTATGCCAGTAGATTGATAAAAGATAGACTGGAGCTGAATTTTTTTGAGCAATACTACACCTCGTTTGACCTTAACCCATTGAAGGCTGCATTTTTAGAAATGAAAATGACACCTCAGATGACAATCGGTGAAGTGATTGAATAGTTCATGGATAATTTGAGGTTTATGTCTAAGTGGGTACCACATGAAGCATCAAGAATTCAGCATTTCGTAAATGTGATCTTGTCGGAGTATAGAATGTCAGTGAGAATGGCAACGAGTTTCTCCCAAGACTTTGTTATGATCAAAATGGTGGAAAATGACAAGAGGAATGATGACAGAGAGTGTGATGACTCTGGGTGGTCAAACTATTAGTTAATCCAGTGGCAAGTCAAAGAAATCATTTGGGTTTAGACAGAAGGGCAAGAGTAGACTGAGTAGTTCTGGATCGGGTTCAGGTCGAGGTGAATGGTGTAAGACGTGTAGATCATCACATAGTGGTCAATGCTTAGAAGCTACCAGAAGATGTTTGAGATGTGGGGTGGTAGGGCATGAGTCCCAAGTTTATTCAGTTCTAGTAAATGTGTGTTGGAATTGTCATCAACCAGGGCATCATGCTACAAGCTATCCAGTTGCAAAGAATGTGAGTTTTGGGACAGGGTCAGGGGTACGTTCTACATCATCCTGAGGGTCTACTACTTTGAGTGGCAGAAGAGGAACACCTCCCCAACAGTAGAGGCCAGAGCTTTTCAAATGTCAGTTAAGACAGCTACTGAAACTGATAATGTGATCACCAGTATGTTTCTAATCAACTCAATACATGCTAGTGTATTGTTTGATTGTGGTGCGAATAACTCCTTTATGTCATTGCACTTTTGTGTTAAGTTGAAATTTCCTGCTACTGTGTTGCCTGAGCCAGTTAGAGTAGAGGTAGCTGATGGTAAGACCACACCCGTCACAACGTTTGTGTCTGGGGTTTGTATTTATATTGAAGGGAAGTCATTTCCTATGACTTATTTGGTGTTACCCATTCCTAGTTTTGATGTAGTGTTAGGTATGGATTGGTTGAGCCCACTTAGGGCTAGTATTAAGTGCGATAGGAAGATTATTACCTTCTATATGACCGATGGAACCCGTTTTGTGTCCCGAGGGGAACGAGGTGCGTATGGTTCTCCATTAAATTCGATGATGAAGGCGAATAAGTCGTTAGATAAGGGTTGTGAATCGTTTCTTGCATATGTGATTGTTGCTAAGAAAGAAAAGAAAACAGTTTTCGATATTCCTGTGGTTTTTGAATTCCCAGAGGTGTTTCCAGATGAGTTACTAACTCTGCCACCAGTGAGCGAAGTTGAGTATAAGATTGAATTAGTGCCAGGAACTACTTCAGTTGCTAAAGTCCCGTATCATTTAGCTTCATCTGAGATCCGTGAGATGATATCACAGATTCAGGAACTGTTAGATCGTGGGTTTATTCGACCAAGTTCTTTAATGTGGGGTGCTCCGGTGCTATTTGTTACAACGAAAGATGGGTCAATGCATATGTGTATCGATTATCGTGAGTTGAACAAAAGAACAGTGAAGAATAAATACAGATTGCCTAGAATAGATGATTTGTTCGATCAGTTAAAGGGTGCTTCGTATTTTTCAAAGATAGATTTACGGTTTGGGTATCATCAGGTTCGTGTTTCGGAATCGAATATACTAAAGACAACATTCAGAAAGAGGTATGGTCATTACGAGTTTTTGGTAATGCCCTTTGGGTTGACAAATACGCCAGCAGTTTTTATGGATTTGATGAATAGAGTTTGACGTCCGTTTCTTGACAAGTTTGTAATAGTGTTTATCGATGATATCCTAGTATATTCTAGTACAAAAGTCATTCATGTGATTCGTTTGAGACAAGTTTTGGAACTATTAAAATTTGAAAAGTTGTATGCAAAATTTTCAAAGTGTGAGTTTTTGGTTACGAGTAGTTCAGTTTTTGGGTCACGTGATTTGTGCCGAGGGTATTAAAGTTGATCCATCAAAGATAGAAGCGGTAATGAATTGGAATTTAACGAGGACTCCGATTGAGATTAAGAGTTTTCTGGGATTAGTTGGTTATTATCGCCGATTTATAAAAGATTTCTCGAAAATAGCGGGTCCATTGTGTAACATCCCGTCCCACATTGGTTAGAGGAAGAACATAGTCCCAAATTGGTTAGAGAACAAACATATTGGTCCATTATAAAGTTATAAGTTAGAGTTGTGGCTAATTAGTATCTCCCACCATGATTTTTAGTTGAAACCTAGAGATACCCGGTTAGTTTACTACTTATGCTTATGTAGGGCGATTATCTCTCGGGTTGCGATGAGCACTCGGCTCATGCATCGGTTGGGGCCTATTCGAGGGTCGTTTCATCTGGTATCAGAGCGATAAGCCTCTCAGGGTGTGGCATATACTCGTTCCGTGTATCTCCTGAGGTATCCTCACTGGGTGTGACGGGCACGATGCTCGTACATCTAATGGGATATGGATCCTGGGTTTTGAAAATTTTTCTGCCTGACGAGGATGTCAGGAATTTAAGTGGGGGGTTTTGTAACAACCTGTCCCACATCAGCTACATAATGAAAGTATTGGTCCCTTATAAGCTTAGAGTTGTGGTTAATTAGTATCTCCGACCATGGTTTTTAGTTGAAAACTGGAAATACCCGCTTAGTCCACTGCTTTAGCTTGTAATAGGTGATTGTCTCTCAGGTTGCGATGGGCACTCAGATCTTGTATCTCTTGGGGCCGATATGCGGGTTGTTTCACATTGACCAAGTTGACTAGAATAGATGTAGCCTTTCGATGGAGTGATGAACAAGAAAAGGCTTTTCATACTTTGAAACATTTGTTATGTCCGGCTCCTGTGTTAGCATTACCAGAAGGTTCAGATGACTTCGTGGTTTATTGTGATGCGTCATTGGCAGGGTTTGGTTATGTATCGATGCAGATAGATAAAGTAATTGCCTACGCCTTGTAACAGTTGAAAATTCATGAGAGAAACTAGCTAGTGCATGATCTTGAAATGGCTGAAGTAGTGTTTGCGTTGAAATTGTGGAGATATTATTTGTATAGAACCCATTGTGTTATTTGTACAGATCATAAGAGTTTGCAATATATATTCTCTCAAAAAAATTGAATATTCGTTAGAGACGGTTGCAAGAGTTGATTAAAGACTACGATTGTGAAATCAAGTACCATCCGGGTAAAACGAATATTGTAGCAGATGTGTTAAGTCGTAAAAGTTCTGATGCGAATGTGAATTTCTTTGTTTGAGCATAACTTGAGATTTAATTGACCAACTGAAAATTGTTCAAGCCTGTGCTCTGGAGGATAAACATTAAATCTAAACAAATGAATTAATGAAAATTTAATTTAACCAATGACTCACGTGGACTTAAAACTTTAAATAACCGTATTTTGGTACCTATGCTTGGAGACTTGAGAGATTTGATCATGAATGAAGCTCACAAATCCAGACTGACAGTACATCCAGGTAGTAATAAAATGTATCATGACTTGAAATCTGTGTACTGGTGGCCAACTATGAAAACATACATCATTTGTTATGTTGAAAAGTGTCATGTGTGTATACAAGTGAAAGCTAAACATCAGAAATCGTATGGGTCGTTACGTCAGTTACAGATTCCATAATGGAAATGAGAACACATAACGATGGATTTTGTGACAAAATTACCTAGAACTCAGAGGAAACGTGATATGCTTTGGGTAATAGTTGATCGTTTGATCAAGAGTGCTCATTTTCTTGCTACTCATGAGACAGTATCACTAAGTGAACTTGCCAAGTTATATGTAAAAGATATAGTCAGCCGTCATGGTGTGCCGTTATCGATTGTGTCAGACAGAGATTCTAGATTTCTGTCAAACTTCTGCAACAGTCTGCAACAAAATCTAGGTACACGTGTTAATTTGAGTACAGATTATCATCCCCATATAGTCTGTCAAATTGAAAGAACGATACAGACTTTGGATGATATGTTAAGAGCTTGTGTATTAGAGTATGGTGTTCATGGGATTCACATCTACCGTTAGTTGAATTCACGTATAATAATTCGTATCATTCGAGTATAAGAATTCTACATTATGAAATGTTATATGGTCATCGTTAAAGAACTCTGACTTGTTGGTTAGAAGCAGAGGAGAAATAATTTGCAGGTCCCGAAATTGTTCAAATGATAGCTTAGAAAGTTTCTATTCCTCGAGAAAAGTTAAAAGCTTCTGGAGATAGACAAAAGATGTATGCCGATCCGTGTAGACGTCTGGTAACCTTTAGTGTGAGTGGTCGTGTGTATTTCAAAATTTCACCGTGGAAAGGGGTTATCAGATTAGGTAAACGTGGTAAGCTTGCACCAAGATACATTTGGCCGTTCCCGATCAGTGAGGTTTTGAACGACCAGACAGTTGTGTTAGACCTTCGATCAGAGTTAGCGGGTATTCATAATACCTTCAATGTGTGCTATTTGCGTAAGTGTAAGGTCAGGGATGAGACACAGATCATACCATTAGTAGACTTAAAGGTTGATTTGAATAAAAAATTGGTTGAGGAGCCAATTCGTGTAGTTGACCGAAAAGTCATAAAGTTGAGAAAGAAACAATTTCTGATGGTATTGATAGAGTGGAAACAAAGTTTGGCGTCTAATATTACATGGGAGACAGAATATTTGATGAAGACTCGTTACCCTCATTTGTTTGACCAGGACAAGATTTTGAGGATGGAATCTCTTTAAGGGGGTGGATTTGTAACAGACTGAAACCTGGGCTAGAAGTAAGAGGACTATTTTACCCTTAGGTTTATGTGTGCATTATTATATGTTTTTATTTTAATAATATATTTATTATTAATGGTGTATGTGGTTAAGACCAGTTTGTGACAAGGGTCACAGAACAGGTTCGTTTGTTGAAATTGGATGCTTAAAGAAGTATGAAAGATATCATATTACTGATAAATACCCGTGTGTTGTGGGGGATAAATTTTGAACCCTTTAAGTGTATCTAATCTGCTTCATATTTTCACTTCTTCAAACTTCTAAAAAAAACCCGTACCTAGTTTGTATCACCTCAAACCCTAAGTGAATCTAAGGTGTAATTGGATCAAGAAGCTTTAGAAAGTGTTATCTTACATCTTAGTGATCATCAAACCAGGTTAGTTTGCTTGAATCTAGCTTTGATTCTTGGTGTAATTGGGTTTTTGGGTGTAAATAGGTTTTGTGACTTAAATTAGCTTGAATCTAGTTGTTTTGAGGTTGTTTGTGTTGTTTGCTGCTTGCTAAATGAGCTATATATGTGTGATATTGCCCATCTTTCATATATTTATCAGGGCAATATCCTTCATTTTTGGTCCTTCGGATACGGTTTTTAGCTATTATTCATGAGTTTTTGGAAGATTATAATTTGAGAGCCGAGAAGTGATAAATTAAGAGTTTTATGGTATTATTGAGCGTTTACAGCAGTTCATATGATAAGGGATGATTTTGGTTATGATTTTATCAAGTTCTAAGTCAAAAGGAGGAAGAATTGCTGACTACGAAAGTGCGCACCGCGCAGATGGTTGCGCACCGCGCAAACAGTGCAAAACCAGATCAGGGATTTCAAGATTTCGGGGCACCAGTCTTGTTTAGTGAAAAGCGCGCCGCGCAGATTTTTGCGCACCGCGCAAAAGCGGCCGCCCAGCTATTTTTCAGGTATAAAAGGTTGCAGATTTTATTTTCAAGTGTTATCTTTTGGCAGCCGATTTTTGGAGCTTGTAGGTGCGATTTTCTGCAACTTTTGGGGAATTCCAAGGTTCTTATAATGCTCCAATCATTACGATTTCAAGGATCGATCCAACTAATCTTCAAGATTCATCGTGTTAGGTTGATTCTTAATTATCCAAAGATGTTTTCTCTTTTATTTATTACTTTGATTTTTATTGTTGCCATGATTATTGGCTAAGTTCTTTTATGCTTGTCTAGATTAATAAACCTATGTATTGGATGCTATTTATCAGTTTATTCTTCAATTTATGATGATTTGATGTTTGAATGAAAGAACCATTTTTATTGAAGCTAGACTTTTCGATTCAATTGGTTGTGTACTTGTTTGATAGGACGAGAGTTCATTAATTTAGTGCATTAATTTACAATTGGTTTGTCTTAATTGATTGTTTGCCTACTCGGAGACGAGGGTAAATTGAATTCAAAAGGCTAGACGAGATAGGGGTGAATTACACACAACGAGAGTTGGTGTGATTGTGATTTAAGTCTTCATATCAGTTGAGCTGTTTAGTAACAATTAGGAGGTCTTAGGCTACGGGGAATTCCGTGTCGTGTAATCTTGGTTGAAGTGTTTGCGCTGGGGAATTCCAGGTGAACCGATTAGATAATTCACATAAGTTAGATAATAACTGGGGCTTAATTTAAATGCATCCAATACTAGGTGAAAAAGGTCTAGACAAGCATTCGTTTCTCTAATTGTTTACAACTATCTTAATTTACTCTTTTGTTTGCTTAAAGCTTAAACTGAAAACACCAAAAATATTGTTATTTCTTGTTATTAATTGAAACATTCTTGATTTGGCTAATCGTTAAATAGCCAACAAAACAAATTATCTTGTTATTCAATTTTCTAGATTAACTTAGTTTAATTTCATTAGTTACAACCTTAATTTTCACGTCTAAACTGTCCTTGGAACGAACTTGGATTTACCAACTTAATACTATTGCACGATCGGGTACACTGCCCGTTAGTGTGTAGTAATCCTTTTAACCGGTATTTCCCATTATAAATTTATAGACGCGATTTCACACATCAAGTTTTTGGCGCCGCTGCCGGGGACAGTTGTGTTGAAAATTAAGTTTGAAAATTAAGTTTGCTTTTAGTTAATTTTAACTGTTTATTTTATTTTAATTCTAATTGAGTCGGTGCGTTTAATCGGTTTGTTAGCTGTGTTCTTGCAGTTACAGGTAGTGCATGCCACACACGCGTTCTTCAAGTTCTCCGATTTTAACACCATTTGACGAGCCTGAAAGAGAGTTGTTCAAAGCCTTAAGTCAAGAGCAAAAGTCTAAAGTGGATTCTTCACCGTCTTCGAGTGAAGTTGTAGTCAATTTGTTCAGTAACAACGATATTGTGGTGCCCGAGACACCACCAGAAGTTAACTCAGAAGAAGATTCTTACGTTTCGTCTGACACTTCAGATACTGAAGAAATGGCCGAAGAACCACCTCGTCCTCAGACTATGGCAGAAAAGTTGAAGGCCACCCGAGGAGGCCAAGGCAATTCGATTACTCAGCCGAATATTACTCAGCCTTTTCAAATTACAGGGCCGATCCTGAATTTGATTTCTTCTGATTGCCGATTCTATGGCAAAGATACCGAGGATGCTAACGAGCATCTTCGTAATTTTAATGATGTTTGTAACTTGTTTAAGCTACATGAGGTTGCCGACACTTCAATTAAGACAAGACTTTTCCCTTGGACTCTTAAGGGAGAAGCTAAGAGATGGTTAGATAAGCAACCAGAAGGTACGATTACATCTTGGGAGACTTTGGAAGATAAGTTTTTGTCGAAGTTTTTCCCTGCATCTCGAGCTGCTCGACTTCAAGCAGATATTTCTCAATTTAGACAAAAGAGCAGTGAGACATTGTTTGATGCTTGGGACCGTTTTGCTACTTTGTTACGCTCGTGCCCGCAACACGGGTTGAATGATTTACAGAAGGTTCAGATTTTCTACAAAGGTTGTTATATTCCTACGCGTCAGAGTATTGATCAAGCTGCAGGTGGTACGTTAATGGATAAGACTGAAGAAGAGGCGTTAGAGATCATTGAAAAGCAAGCTGCTTATTCTCATGAGTGGCATCAGGATCATGAATCTTACCCTTCAGCTTCAGTTAAGAGAACAGAGACTACAGGTACAGGTGCTTATGATGATTTTGGGTCTTTCAGTGCTAAGTTGGATTCGTTTGGTAGGAATTTAGAGAAGATGAACAAGGATATTCATGGTATGAAGGTTGGTTGTGAATACTGTGGAGGTTTGCATCTGGGCAAAGATTGTGATGCGGGTTTGACTATGAATCAGAAAGAAGAGGTCAACTATATTAGTCAGCAGAATAACAATCAGTTTCAGGGACGTGCTCAGTTTAATAGGAATTTCAATAATCCTTATAATCCGCAAGGTAATCAGGGTTCGAGGTTCCAACCGGGTTCTAGTGGAGGTTTTCAGCAGCAAGCTCCCGGTTATTTTCAGAAACCACAGGTCGAAGAGAAAAAGTCCAACCTTGAGGCTATGATCGAGAAGTTAGTGATATCTCAGACTCAACTTGTCACTACCGTTACTCAGAATAATGAAAAGAATGACCAAATGTTTCGAAATCAACAAGCAGCTATTCATAATCTTGAACAGCAGATTGGTCAACTTGCTAATAAGAGTAGTGAGCGGAAACCGGGAGAGTTACCTAGCAAGACGGATACTAACCCGAAAAACGGGCATGTTAATGCTATCACCACCCGAAGTGGTTTAGCATATTATCCACCGAGGAAGCCCGACGAGTATGATTTGAGGGTACCGTTAGTTAATGATAGTGAGCCGGTTGTTGAAAGTGAACCGGCAAGGGAAAAGGAGCCAGAACAGGTGGCTGAAAAAGTTATTAAGGAACCGGTTACTGTTGCTGCTAAACCGGTAGTTAGAGAGTATCAACCACCGCTCCCATTCCCGAGGAAACAGCGATTGGAGAAGCTAGAGGCCGAAAAGTCCAAGTTCATGGACTTGATTAAAAAAGTTAACATAAATATGCCTTTTATTGATGTTATTGCAGGTATGCCTAAGTATGCGAGGTTTCTCAAAGATTTGGTGACTAACAGGCAGAAGCTGAAGAACGTGTCTTCAGTCAGGTTGAATGCCGCATGCTCAGCGGTTGTTGCAAACAAGCTTCCCGAGAAGCTTGAAGATCCTGGAAGTTTTACCATTCCTTGTTTACTTGGTAATTTGGACTGTATGAGGGCTTTGGCGGATTTGGGGGCTAGCATTAATTTAATGCCTTATTCTATTTACTTAAAGCTAGACCCCGGGGAGTTAAAACCCACGCGTATGGCTGTGCAGCTAGCCGACCGCTCTATTAAATTCCCTCGTGGAATCATAGAGAATATGCTAGTGAAGACCGGGTCGTTAGTTTTTCCGGCGGATTTTGTGGTTTTGGATATGGAATTGGATGAAAGGATTCCACTAATTTTGGGTCGGCCATTCTTAAATACTGCTAGGTGTATGATTGATGTGTATGGCCAAAAGCTGACCCTTAGGATAGATGATTTGAGTGCAACATTCTCAATCGACCATGCTTTAAAATACCCTGGCTACACTGATGATACATGTTATTTTCTTAACACTGTGAATGTCCAGTCTGAGTTTTTACAGGAACTCCCAGAGTTACAGGGTTCAGGAGAATGCTCATTGGTTGAGATTGATGAGGATGTGCAGATTGAGGAGGTGGATATTTTAACCACCTTGATGGAAAACGGCTATGAGCCGACTGAAGAGGAGTTCAAAGAACTCGAACGTGATTCAAATTACCGGAGCAAGTCTTCAATTGAAGAACCTCCCGAGCTTGAATTGAAGCCACTTCCAGATCATTTGGAATACGCTTACTTGCATGAGGAATCTAAGCTTCCGGTAATTATTTCTTCTTCTCTTTCAGCAGGTCAGAAAACTGAGCTTGTAACCATGCTAAAGGCCCATAAACCGGCCATTGCATGGAAGATTCACGACATTAAGGGTATTAGTCCCTCCTATTGCACCCACAAAATTTTAATGGAGGATAACTCCAAACCTGTGGTGCAACGCCAAAGGAGGTTGAAT
This sequence comes from Rutidosis leptorrhynchoides, assembly GCF_046630445.1. Classification (NCBI taxonomy): domain Eukaryota; kingdom Viridiplantae; phylum Streptophyta; class Magnoliopsida; order Asterales; family Asteraceae; genus Rutidosis; species Rutidosis leptorrhynchoides. Next base: position 401,462,134 of record NC_092338.1, on the reverse strand, counting down.
CCGCACATACAAGATGTCGTGAAGAAAGAGATCATAAAGCTCCTTGATGCAGGTCTGATTTACCCGATTTCTGACAGTCCATGGATTAGCCCGGTACACTGTGTACCTAAGAAAGGTGGTATGACTGTTACCACCAATGATAAAAATGAGTTAATTTCCACCCGGACTGTTACGGGGTGGCGTGTTGGTATCGACTACCGTAAGTTGAACGACGCCACACGTAAAGACCACTTCCCGCTACCTTTCATGGATCAAATGCTAGAGAGGTTGGCGGGAAACAGTTTCTATTGCTTTCTCGATGGTTTCTCGGGCTATTTTCAAATTCCTATCTCGCCCGAGGACCAAGAGAAGACTACTTTCACGTGCCCGTATGGCACGTTCTCTTATCGACGCATGCCCTTTGGCCTTTGCAATGCTCCGGCCACTTTTCAAAGGTGCATGATGGCCATATTCCATGACATGATAGAAGATTGCATGGAGGTGTTCATGGATGACTTCTCGGTCTTCGGTGACACTTTCGATTCATGCCTTCTTAATTTAGAACGGATGTTGGTCAGGTGCGAAAAATCTAATCTTGTGCTCAACTGGGAGAAGTGCCATTTCATGGTTCAAGGGGGCATCGTTCTCGGGCACAAGATTTCTAAAAACGGTATAGAGGTGGATCCCGCAAAGGTTACCGCTATTAAGAACCTTCCGCTCCCTACCGATGTTAAGGGTGTTAGGAGTTTTCTCGGGCACGCCGGTTTTTACCGGCGATTCATTAAAGATTTTTCTAAGATTGCCAACCCGATGAATAAACTCCTTGAAAAGGACACCCCGTGGAAATTCTCCGAAGAATGCCAAAAGGCATTCGAGCTTTTGAAGGAGAAACTCATCAATGCGCCAATCATAATTGCTCCGAATTGGTCCCTTCCGTTCGAGCTTATGTGCGATGCATCTGATTTCACTGTTGGCTCAGTTTTGGGTCAAAGGGTCGAGAAGCATTTCCGACCCATCTACTATGCAAGCAAGACCTTGCAAGGAGCACAATTAAATTATACTACTACTGAAAAAGAGCTCTTTGCGGTGGTCTTTTCGTTTGATAAGTTCCGGTCCTACTTAGTCTTGTCTAAGACTATTGTTTTTACGGACCATTCTGCTTTAAAGTACCTTTTTGCTAAACCGGATGCAAAACCCCGACTTCTTAGATGGATCTTGCTTTTGCAAGAATTCGATGTTGAGATCTGGGACAAAAAGGGTGCCGAGAACTTAGCGGCCGATCACCTTTCACGTCTTGAGAACCCCCCCGTGAGGTTCTCGATGAGACTACTATTCATGATGATTTTCTCGACGAATATCTCATGAAGGTGGAAGCGTGTCAAGACCCTTGGTTCGTTGATTTTGCGAATTACTTGGTTGGTGGATTCTTAGAGAAGGGTTGGTCACATCATAAACGTAAGAAGTTCTTTAGTGACCTTAAGTATTATTTTTGGGAGGACCCTTATCTCTTTAGGCGGTGTTCCGATGGAATGATCCGCCGGTGTGTTTCAGGAGAAGAGTGCGAACGCATTCTTGTCCAATGTCATTCTGGTCCGACAGGTGGGCATTATGGTCCCCAAGTTACGGGGCGAAAAGTCTTTGAGGCCGGTTTTTATTGGCCTACTATCTTCAAGGATGCCCACCGGATTTGTCAATCGTGTGATGCTTGTCAACGGGCGGGCCAAATCACCCAACGAGACGAGATGCCTCAAAATGTCATCCAAGTTTGTGAGGTCTTTGATATTTGGGGGATTGATTTCATGGGCCCGTTCCCGAAATCGAATAATAAGCTCTACATTCTTGTCGCTATCGATTATGTGTCAAAATGGGTTGAAGCACAAGCTTTGCCCACTAATGATGCAAGGGTTGTAGTGTCGTTCTTAAAGCAACTCTTTTCTCGGTTTGGTGCCCCGAAAGCTTTAATTAGTGATCGGGGAACTCACTTTTGTAACGCCCAACTTGAAAAGGTGTTGAAGCGATATGGGGTAACCCATAGAGTTTCGACATCTTACCATCCTCAAACGAATGGGCAAGTCGAAAACACCAACCGAGCTTTGAAGAGAATTCTTGAGAAAACTATTGGTTCTAATCCTAAGGAGTGGTCGTTTAAGCTCGATGATGCCTTGTGGGCGTTTAGAACGGCTTACAAAACGCCAACCGGAACCACTCCTTTTAGGTTACTTTATGGTAAAGCGTGTCATCTCCCGGTGGAGATTGAACACAAAGCTTTTTGGGCTCTAAAGATGAGCAATCTTGATCTTAAGGAGGCGGGTCGCCTTCGGTTGAGTCAATTGAATGAGTTAGAAGAGCTAAGGCTCGATGCGTATGAGAACTCGTTGATTAGTAAGGAAAGATCAAAGAAGTGGCACGATAGTCGTTTGAAAGATCCTAAGGAATTTAAGGAAGGGGATCGTGTGCTTCTTTTCAATTCGAGGTTTAAGTTGTTTCCCGGAAAGTTGAAATCAAAATGGTCGGGACCTTTTGTTGTTCGAAAGGTTTATTCTCATGGAGCGGTTGATTTGGTAAATTCGAAGGGAGAAGAGTTCAAGGTTAACGGTCATCGATTGAAACACTATGTCGATGGACCGCAAGAGGTGGATGATGAGATCAAACTCATCTTTACCTCGAACGATGCGTGATAAATTTTGGTAAAATTGTTATTGTAAATTTTGTATATTATTTTTGTAGTTTGCGTTTTCATGTTTGAAACGGGTACAAAATGATCTACGGTAATGTTTTGGCTCATGGAGGATAGGATGAATGAGTCGGTCCACGATCAGCGGTGGATAGCATACGGTAATGACTGGCAACGCCACAACGATCGCCTCTACTACCACGATCCAGAGAATTATTTTGGTACCATCGCGCAGCAACCAGTCTACTATCGGAGTGAGGTTAGGCCTCGAGTTGAGGCCCCGATTTATGATGAGAGGGAGAGATTACAGGATGCCCAGCGCAGATATGAGCAGCAGTACCCGTACGGCAGCTGGCCGTATGAGGGGTTTCAGTGATGAGGGCCTGCGTGCCCGTAGATCTTGTTGTATTGGTTTTAGACTATTTTCTTTTCGATTTGGTTGTACTTGACTATTTTTATTTTTCGTATGATGTACTTTGAGACCTATTAGGGGCAAGGCGTTTCGGTACCGGGTGGTACCACCTTGCCCATTTATGTATTTGGTGTGTTTTTGTTTTTCATAGGTTGTTGGTGAAACGGTTTTTCAAGTCTGGCATTAAGTTCAGCAAAACTAGCTGAGTGATGATATTGGTGTGAGGATCGGGAATGGACGATGTTCTTATGCTGGCAGTCAGTTCAGCGCCATCTGTCACTGTCATTCCACGATCTGTGGTTAAGCTCGATAAGTTTTTATTTTTCTTACCCTTTTGATTTTAATCCATTTTTGATCTCAAGTGATGGGGACATTACTTGATCTCAAGTGTGGGGTGGGGGATGTAAAATCTCTCGGGTTGGTTATTAATAGAATCATCATTATTTTGGTTTTGACATTTAAAAGACTTAACGTTTCACGGGGTTTTGGTCGTAAAAAAATTTTGAAAAATTTAGGGGAAAATAAAAAAAATGAAAAAATTAGTTAGTTAAAAAGAAAAAAAAAATATATAAAAGTAGTTAAAAATTCGACCAAAACCTTTGTTTAAGAGTTGGCTTGGTATTTATTTCATTATGTTTAAAGAAGCCAAAGTGGTTCCACATGTTCATTACCATTGAACATGAAATCCTACTAGTTCGGGGAACTAAATAGTAGGTCACCTGTACCAAAACGGGTGTAAACCGTGAGAGAGCGGTGATTGCATAGCGTGATTGTGACCGAATCACGTGCCAGATCAAAAACTTTTGGTTACTTGGTATAGCATACTTCCGAAACTATATCATTTTATTATTGCATCATTTAATGATGTGATACTGTGGGAAGAGGAGCCTTGAGCTTCACCAGTGCTGTCCTTTTCAGGAGCAATAGCTACGTGCTTGTGTTTGCTTAGACAACACAAACCATAGCCAAAAGCTATGGAACCCGAAGGTTTTCGGGATTTTACAAAACCGGTGTCAAGTGAAACAGATTGGCACTTCCGAGTGACTCAGATCCACTCATTAAGGAAGTAAAGTCTTCCGATTGTCTTACTTGGTACGTATACCTCTTAAGCGTGCCATTTCATTATCCATCATATCACGATGAGGTACTGTTAGAGGAGAAAGTCTTGAACTTTCAAAACACGTTCATTATTTTGAATGTGAAATCCTACATGAACATTCAGTTCATACGTAGGTCACTTGTACAAAAACGGGTGTCAACCGTATGAACGGTGATTGGATCGTGTGGTCGAAGCCGGGCCATACGCTAGATCGAAAACTTTATAGGGCGGTCTTCATTGTTTCTCCTAACAAGGACAATGTATGCGCTCGACCACCTTTTATGACCATACAGGATGTATCCATTCCATCCTAAAGGGAGTCAAGTCTCCCGAACGACACACTTGCTGATTTATTTCAGAAGTTGTAGTCCAGACCAGTTGTAGGGTGACGAAAAATCTTGAAAAGTCATTGCTAAAATCGACTGGAAATCTACCAGGCCTCAACATCAAACAGGGAAACTGGTAGTCGAAGCTTTTCTCAATGAGGGAGATTTGCTAGCTTAATGGGAAGCGCACCATGATACACAAAATGTCAGTGATTGATCAGATTCCCAGTGGATAACCTCCGGAAAGGTAAGATATCAGCTTTTAAGCCTGATGAACCTCAATCTTTATGGTTGACTTAACGGATTAGACGGTTACCTCATAACCATCGATGATATCCGGACGTAATGTGTATCCTCCTAAGCACATTATTTTCTACCGACATCTCGCGATGTTAGGTACTGTGGGAGGCATTGGCTTGACCAATCGCGGGGTAGCCCGTACGGTTCTTTGGTTCGTTGGTTTCACCTTCTCGGCTCATGACTTCCATTTGTATCCCTTGTTTCACATATTTGAAGACATTATCAGGTTCGAGATCCTCTACATTTATTTGGATTATATATTTGGTACACTTGTTCAAGTTATCATTATTGTGCCGATTGCTTTATTTGGGGATTTTTTGGAGATTTTGGGATTACAAGTGGAAGTCACGTTGTTGTTATGATTTTGTTAAACCGTGCCCACGCTAGTTGTCTTTTTGGTTCATGTTCGTTGGTTCTTCTCACGCTTATGATGACGTTATTATTGAGTTGAAGATTATTTTCGAGTCGACTTTGCTTGAGGACAAGCAAGACTCTAGTGTGGGGTGATTTGATATTGCCCATCTTTCATATATTTATCAGGGCAATATCCTTCATTTTTGGTCCTTCGGATACGGTTTTTAGCTATTATTCATGAGTTTTTGGAAGATTATTATTTGAGAGCCGAGAAGTGATAAATTAAGAGTTTTATGGTATTATTGAGCGTTTACAGCAGTTCATATGATAAGGGATGATTTTGGTTATGATTTTATCAAGTTCTAAGTCAAAAGGAGGAAGAATTGCTGACTACGAAAGTGCGCACCGCGCAAACAGTGCAAAACCAGATCAGGGATTTCAAGATTTCGGGGCACCAGTCTTGTTTAGTGAAAAGCGCGCCGCGCAGATTTTTGCGCACCGCGCAAAAGCGGCCGCCCAGCTATTTTTCAGGTATAAAAGGTTGCAGATTTTATTTTCAAGGGTTATCTTTTGGCAGCCGATTTTTGGAGCTTGTAGGTGCGATTTTCTGCAACTTTTGGGGAATTCCAAGGTTCTTATAACGCTCCAATCATTAAGATTTCAAGGATCGATCCAACTAATCTTCAAGATTCATCGTGTTAGGTTGATTCTTAATTATCCAAAGATGTTTTCTCTTTTATTTATTACTTTGATTTTTATTGTTGCCATGATTATTGGCTAAGTTCTTTTATGCTTGTCTAGATTAATAAACCTATGTATTGGATGCTATTTATCAGTTTATTCTTCAATTTATGATGATTTGATGTTTGAATGAAAGAACCATTTTTATTGAAGCTAGACTTTTCGATTCAATTGGTTGTGTACTTGTTTGATAGGACGAGAGTTCATTAATTTAGTGCATTAATTTACAATTGGTTTGTCTTAATTGATTGTTTGCCTACTCGGAGACGAGGGTAAATTGAATTCAAAAGGCTAGACGAGATAGGGGTGAATTACACACAACGAGAGTTGGTGTGATTGTGATTTAAGTCTTCATATCAGTTGAGCTGTTTAGTCACAATTAGGAGGTCTTAGGCTACGGGGAATTCCGTGTCGTGTAATCTTGGTTGAAGTGTTTGCGCTGGGGAATTCCAGGTGAACCGATTAGATAATTCACATAAGTTAGATAATAACTGGGGCTTAATTTAAATGCATCCAATACTAGGTGAAAAAGGTCTAGACAAGCATTCGTTTCTCTAATTGTTTACAACTATCTTAATTTACTCTTTTGTTTGCTTAAAGCTTAAACTGAAAACACCAAAAATATTGTTATTTCTTGTTATTAATTGAAACATTCTTGATTTGGCTAATCGTTAAATAGCCAACAAAACAAATTATCTTGTTATTCAATTTTCTAGATTAACTTAGTTTAATTTCATTAGTTACAACCTTAATTTTCACGTCTAAACTGTCCTTGGAACGAACTTGGATTTACCAACTTAATACTATTGCACGATCGGGTACACTGCCCGTTAGTGTGTAGTAATCCTTTTAACCGGTATTTCCCATTATAAATTTATAGACGCGATTTCACACATCAATGTGGTATGTGCTTCATGAGCTAGGAATTTTCTAGAAACATCACAAATAATGATTTTTGGGTTGAACCATGTTAAAACAGTTGTTGTTGCTGTTCTTCATCACTCGCACGAGTGAGCATTCACTCGTACAGTTGAGGTGGTCAACTGCATGGTTAACCATGCGAGTGAGTGAGTATTATGATAGTTGTCTTGTTTGAGCTGACTCGTACGGTTGAGATGTGACTCATATGAGTCACTTGTCATTTGTGTGGTCAACCGTACAAATCTGTTGTTGGCGAGTTGAATGTTTGGTCAAGGATCAAACGTGCGAGTGAAGTGTCAACCTCACGGCCGAGGGTTCTCAAATGTGCGTATGGGTGTTACTCGTACAATTGATAGATCAGTTTGTTTAAATGCTAAAGTGTTTGTGATTATGTTGATGTCTTGTTGTTGAGATAATATCAAGACTTGCTTACTGACTGGGTTATGTCTATTCTCAGGTGAAAAGAATAAAGAAAAAGCCCAGTAGTCAGAATGTGAGCTGTTGCTGGTAATTGGTGAGTGAGTCTATCTTCGGATATAGTTAAAGTAGCAAGTCATGCTACTATGATTTATTCTGATTACCTTGTCCAATGTAGTGATTTCCATGCTAGTTGGATAGTTGCATGCCTTGTTGTTGTATGATCTATGTGCACTTTGACGCCAATCGAGGCTGGGTCAGGTTGGGAATCCATCGAGGCCAAGTTAGTTCGGGTTCGTATGAGGTCAACTGAGGCTGGGCCATGTTGAGTCCAAGTCCTACAGTTTGTATAGTATAGCATAGAAGGACGCATGTGTTGCGTTTGGAATATTATGCAGAGACTTGGTAGGAAGGGCTATCGGTATCAGCTAGGGTCGTGTGCCCGTACAAGCCGGCCATCCTCATGTTGTCAGTGATTGTATGCTAGTTGTGTGGTTAGCATAGTCGTTATGGCTGTTGTATGATTGATACTTATGCTTATCGGTAGATAGATTCAATTCACTTAGCGGTGTACTAATCCCCCACATTCCTCCCCTGCAGGTCTAGGTACTGTTGTTGGGATCGGGTGTTGATATTGAAGACATGTTTGACCCTGGAAACTCTGATGTGAACTCTTGTAATAAGTAACACCGTGGTGTATTTATTAACACACGATGGCGTGTTTTGTGTAATGATGTAATATTGTTGTGTTGCATTATTTTAATTTAAAGTCTTCCGTCGTGCTAAAAAAAATGGTCGGTGTTGCATAGAAAGACCACCATTTACCATGGATGTCAAGACTTGATCCCACCTAATCCAATGCATCTTACGGTTATCATTTGTACTCCCAAAAAAGGATGTCCGTATTTTTTCTATATTGTTAACCACCGATTCTGGACATTTAAATTAGGATAAATAATAAATACCTATGGATCCTAGAATGGATTTCACAAGTATTGCACAACTGCCTATCGATAATAAGTTAGCTTGCGAACTAGCTAACCGTTTATAAAATCGACCTATTAAATACCACCAATTTACAATTTGAGTCATACAATTGACCATCATGAGCCCTAAGTAATTAAACGAAAGTGATCCTTTGGCACATTGCGCAACTGCAACTAACGAATCAATTTCTTCCTCACTGACACCAAAGCCAAATAACGATGACTTATTGTAATTACTAGCGAGACATGAACACGCATTAAAAGACCGAAGAATGTGAAAAATAATATCCAGGTATATTTCTATGCCATGAAGCTACAAGCATCGCGTCGTCTGCGTAAAATAAATGAGAAAAAGTAATATTCGATGTAGCTATCGTCGCTCCAATTAGAGTACCATCAGCTAATTTCTGTTGTATGCATAAATGTAACCCATCCATCATGATCAAGAATAGGAAAGGGCTAAGAGTAACTCCTTGTCTCAATCCCCTACGAACAACGAATTCACTTGTTGGACTCTCGTTAATTAAAATCAATTTGTGTGCTGATCTAACAACCATGGAACCCAATCTCTCCATAAATGGCTGAAACCTAAGATTTGCGACATATAGTCAAGGAAATCTCAATTAACGGTATCATATGCATTCTGAATTTAAGGACATCCCAAAATCTCTTAATAATGACAAAATTAAACCTACATGGACCTGGAGCTTTATTACTACCACAATTTCAAACTGCCATTAGAACCGCTTCCTTGAAAACTTCTTTTTCTAACTCGTGCACATCAACATTTGTTAAAACACGATCCAGCAACAGCTGCGGTGTTCTTCTTCCAGGCAACATGATCAGAAAATTTAACCACATAAAATAAAAAAAAAAAAAAAACTTGTTTGATCATATTTGGTTCCATAACCCAAGAATATGGTATAACCCAAGAATATGGTACGAAGAATCTCACATCTCACATATATATGATATATGAATTGTGTATTAATGTGACCTAAACCCTTGTGCTCTTATTTGAGACTAGATATTATGAGGGAATGAATAAGAATTGTATTGAGATACATGTTTGCAGTACATACATATTTTTATATATACAACAACTTGTATAACTAACTAACCAGAATGTAGCTATACATTTGAATTGGATAATGATCCAGAGATAGAGGAAAGTTAGTTGATATGTTGACTGCATTAGGCTGTTGTACCGATATGCCCCCACAAGATGGAGGTACCGTTGGTGACTCCAATCTTGGAGCGAAACTTCATTAATGGTAGTCTTGAAAGTAGCTTTGTAATAGTATCAGCTAACTGGTCCTTGGTGCTTATGTGCTGAACCTTTAACGAACCATCCTCAATCTTTTCGCGAACTAAGTGATAGTCTAATGTGGTGTGATTCATGCGAGTGCGGAATACTGGATTAGCACATATATAGGTGGCCCTAATGTCATCACAGTAGAGAACAGCAAGTGTAGAATGTTTGACACCTAATTCAGAGAGAGTTTCGAAGTATCATTTGCGATGTCTTTGTATTCGGCTTTAATTGACGATCAGGAAACAGATTTTTGATGCGTGGATTTCCACGAGACAATGTTACCACCAAGGTAGAGAATATATCCAGTAGTTGAATGACCATTTTCTTGTGTTCCTCCCCAATCTAAATCACTGAACACACTTAGAGTCGATGACTGACCTCGTTTCAGAAATAGACCAAAATGGATGGTACCTTTAGATAGCTCAACAAACTTTTCAACGACTTCTAGTGGAATGAGGAAGGATTGTGCATATATTGTGATAACTTGTTCGTAGCAAAAGAGATGTCAGGGCGAGCCATGTTTAAGTACTGAAGTTGGCCAATTATTTTGTGAACTGTTGGCGCATGAGTAAGATTATTTGAGTCATTTGACAATAGTGAAGGAGAGGTGCTCATGGGAGTAGAAACATGTTTGGAACCATCAATGTTTTGACTTTGCATAATATCTTGGATGTGCTTATTCTGAGATAAAAAGAGGCCATTTCAGGTAGAAACAACTTCAACGCCTAGAAAATGATGCAAGTCACCTAGATCTTTAAGTGAAAATTCGTCGTGTAATCCCTTAACAAAATGAGATATGAAGGCTGAGTTGTCACCCGTGAGTATTATATCATCTACGTACATAAGAAAGTAGACTATATTATCCCGAGTGTGATAGATAAAAAAGAGAGGTACCGGCCACTGATGTCTTGAATCCAACAGATAAAAGAAACGATGTTAATTCCATGTACCATGCTCGTGGTGCTTGATTCAAGCCATAAAGTACCTTTTTGAGTTTGCAAACATATGATGGATATTGAGGATGCACAAATCTAGTTGTTTGAGACACATATACTTCCTCAGTGATCGTCACGTTTAGGAATGCATTGTTGATATCAAGTTGGCGAAGTGGCCAACCTTTAGATAACGCGATGCTCATGATGATACAGATTGTGACAGGTTTCATAATAGGACTAAAAGTTTCATGATAATCCAATCCAGGCCGTTGGTGGAACCTCTTTCCAACAAGACGGGCTTTGAACTTGTTGACAGACTCATCCGGGTTGCGTTTTACCCGAAATACCCACTTGTTGCCAAGAACATTTTGAGTAGTTTTTGAAATGAGTTCCCAAGTTTGGTTGTGCAATAGAGCAATGAATTACTGTTACATTGCTTCTCGCCATTCTTTGTGTTTTAGTGCCTGCGACACACATAGGATTGAAGTATTTTGCATTTGGTTTGCATTGATGAGTTGGGAGAGTTAAAGTAGATGTATTTGCGTTTGAAGTTGTAGTAGTTGGGAGTGTAGATAGAGCATCAGGTGGTGCATCATGTTGTTCATCAGGTGGTTCATCATGTTGGGCTCCATGTTGAACATTAGGTGGGGCATCATGTTGGACAATATGTGGTTCATCAGGTTGGGTATCATGTTGGATAGCAGGAGGTGGTGATGGTGGTTCGATATGTGGTGTAAGTGTATTGGTTAAGGGAGAGGTATGTATGGGTACAGTGGTTCCTGATGGAGGAGAGAACTCATCGAGTAATGTGGGATAAGAGATTATGGGTGGTTGCAAAATAGTTAGGCCTGAAAAGTTGGAGTAGCCTGCATTGGGTTTTTTTAGTGGGAACTTGTTTTCACAAAACCGAACATGACGTGATACTTATATGCTAAGGATAGCACAAGAGACAAAACATCAATAATAATGAATAAGAGTAACGATGACATAGAAATGTCTTTGAAGTACCAAAAATCTTTAAAAGTCAAGAATGACGTTTTCCAGTTCGAAAACCAAAGCACAAAGGCACAACGGCACAAGTGCACGTAATATAACAAGAATGTTATATACCTAAACATAATAGCTGACATCGAAATGCCGAGCATTTAGAAGTCAAGAGTGACATCTCGCGTAATATAACTCAAACGTTATATACATATCCATAATAGATGACATAGAAATGTCGAGAATTCTAGAAGTCAAGAATGACATCCCTCGATTTCACTATCCGAGGTGTTCTTATAAAGATAAACTCACATGAGTCGGAGAATACGTTTAAATCGGAATGGGAGTTCCTCCCAGATTCAGGACATAAGAAGGAGATGTACGTATATGAAAACAATATACATACCAATACGATACAAATAATCACATATAATAATACATTATAGGCCGGGCTGTAGACTAGACTCACTAATGCACCATATTGACACGGGTAACGACATCAATGCAGCCTAATTTCCTACAACTAAGGCTCTGATACCAACTTTAACGACCCGTCAAAGTACACTTGACGACCATCGTTATCTTGGTCCCACAGCTTGATCATAACTCTAAATGAATTTAATAAATAAACTTGCATTCTTTATTTAAAAATGATTTCCTATAAAGGAAACCTACCAAAATATGTAAGTTTAGAAAAACCATACATAAATACTTAATCAAAAGTTGACCAAAACAAAGTCAACAAACACCCACAATTTAATGTATCCAAAATAGAATGCAAGTTAATGTTTAACAAAAGCTGCCATCATAAATATGCAGACTCTCTAAGCACAGCAGCAGCAATCAATCATGAACCTGAGAATAAAACACGCTTGTAACTGTCAACAAAAATGTTGAGTGAATTATAGGTTTAATATTACAAACAATATTTAATTTAAACCGTAAAAATTTATGTTTGAAAACATAAAGCCTTATTTTGGACCACAAAAATTATATGCTCGAAAACATATAAAACATTATTCCATTAACCCGTGAGCCACTTGGTAACCACTTAACCAATTCCACCCTTACCAAACACAATATACACTGAACATGTGTATCTTCAAATAATTTCGAAGTACTATTACATTCCGTCTTCAAAAATTGCTAGCGTGACTAGCACGAAATGGGGTTGTCAAACCCGATAGATCTATCCATAGGATTCGCGTTCACCAGTAGAAATCAGTGATTACAGTTACCATACTGGGGAATATTTTCGTTTAACTCACAATGAATAACTTAAACCAACTTTCACTTGTGTCCAATAAAAAAAATGAAATGCATGTATTCTCATCCCAAAAGATATAAAATAGTAAAATGGGACTATAACTCACCTTAACGTAAACGAAGGAACAACACAGAAATGCGAACAACAAAAGGTAAAGTGATCAAGAATGATCACAACGCCGACCTATAAATAAAGCAGGTCGATATAAATAACTAACTTAGGTCAAGTCTTAGTATGATAGCTATAGTACTTATTGCAAGTAGACATAGAACAACACTCGATATGCTTCGTTTTGATCAGAACAGTGTAAGGACACGTACTTTCTATTTTTAGAAAGTTTCTATTTTTGGAAAGTTTCTATTTTAGGAAAGTTTCTATTTTAGAAAAGTTTCTATTTTTGGAAAGTTTCAGTTTTTAGAAAGTTTCTATTTTTAGAAAGTTTATAAGTTAGGAAAGTTTCCTTAATTAGAAAGTCAACAAAAGTCAACTGAAAGTCAAAGTCAACCGAAAGTCAAGTCAAAAGTCAACCTTGGTCAAACATAGTCAACATTGAATTTTAAAGTATAAGTTATAATGTTAATTAAAGTCAAATATGTATAATTATGTCATAACATAAGTTTAATTAAATTAAGATAAATTATTAAAGTTAACATAAGTTTAAATGATATAATTAATATAACATAAGTATTTAATTAATTAATTAAATATTAATCATAATGTAAGTATTACTAATTAATAATAAGTTTTAATCATATCATAAGTATTATTAATTAATAATGAATTATTAATCATATCATAAGTTTTCATTAAAAATTATTAAATTGTAAGTATTTAATAATTAAATTATAATTAAATAATAACTAAGCCTTATAATAATTAAATAATTAATTAATCCTTATTATAAGTCTTATTATAATAACCTCATAACATAAGTTTAATACTTACCATAAGTATTTTTCATTAATAATAAAAGTATTATTAATCATAAGTTTAGTTAAAGTTTCATTAATCAAAATGTAATTAATAAATGATATAATAAATATGTATATCATAAGTCTTAATTTAAATTAATCACTTTTATATCATAATTAATTTAATGATAATGAAAATCATTATTTATATCATAAGTTACATGTTATAACCATAAGTTTTAATTAAAAGTTCATTGGGTCATAACTTGAGCCCCGTGTATCGGTTTTGAAACGACCCGTTCATATCGATTATAAACTATTCATAACAGTTGATTTCATTGCGAGGTATTAGACCTCTAAATGATACATTTTACAAACATTGTATTCGTTTTTAAAAGACAAACTTTCATTATATCGAAAGTTGACAGGAATGCATACCATTTCATAATATATCCAAACTATAAATGACTTAATAATAATCTTGTTGAACTCAACGATTCGAATGCAACGTCTTTTGAAATATGCCATGAATGACTCCAAGTAATATCTTTAAATTGAGCAAATGCACAGCGGAATATTTCTTTAATACCTGAGAATAAACATGCTTAAAAGTGTCAACCAAAAGGTTGGTGAGTTCATTAGTTTATCGTAATCAATCATTTCCATAATTTTAATAGACCACAAGATTTTCATTCCCATTTATCATAAACATCATCTCATATCAGGCATTTCGCAAACTGCATAGAGATAAAAATCATTCATATGGTGAACGCTTGATAACCGAACTAACAGGATGCATATAGAATATCCCCCACATACAGGCATTTCGCAAACTGCATGCTATATACCGGCCGTCGTAATCAGTATATATCGATCGAAGTACTAAAACATTCGTAACCCGATTGGGACTTGTCAAGGTCCATAGATCTATTTTTAGGATTCTCGTCAATTGGTGGCAATTACAATAAACACCAATTCTTAGGCTACCAAGCTAAAAAGGGGTGATATTCGATTTCGATAATCTAACCATAGAATGTAATTTTCGAGTACTTGTGTTGATTTCGTCAAACATTTATAAAATCAGCACATGTATTCTCAGTCCCAAAAATATATATAGCAAAAGGATTTAAAAAGGAGCAAATGAAACTCACGATACAATATTTTGTAGTAAAAATATTCATACGACGGAACTGAACAATGCATAGTTGGCCTCGGATTCACGAACCTATATCATTCATTTATATATTAAAACATATACTCGTAATCAAAAAATTTCATATATTATAACTTTATATATTATATATTTAATTTGTTATATATATTTGAATATATATATATATATATATATATATATATATATATATATATATATATATATATATATATATATATATATATATATATATATATATATATTATAAAAATACCTAATTTTTTATATATGAATATTTATATAAAGATTGTTAGTATAATTAATTCATACTTATATGTAATATTACTTATAAGTTTATTTTTATATACATAATAACATATAATATTAATAATAGTAAGTAAAAGTTGTATTTGATTATAATGATAATAATAACATTACTTATAATAATAATAATTATAATAAGAACCATAGTAATAATAATATTATTGATACTAGTAGTAAAAATGATAATAATAATAATAATAATAATAATAATAATAATAATAATAATAATAATAATAATATAGTTGTAATGATAACAAAATAACAAGTTTTGTAAAAATGATAATAATTTTTTAATATTACAATACTAATAATGATAATAATACTTTTGTTAATAATAATAATAATAATAATAATAATAATAATAATAATAATAATAATAATAATAATAATAATAATAATAGTACTAAAAATGATACTAATGCTAATATTTATAATAATAATAAATTGTATTATTTTGATAATAGTTATAATAATAATAATAATCATAATCATTAAAATGATAATAATACTAAAATGATAAAATTAATAATAATAATTATATAAATAAATAATGCTTATTATAATACAATGATAATAATAATGATAATTATAACAATAATAATTATAATCATAATAATAACATTAATAATAATAATAATCATAATAATAACAATAATAATCATAATAATTAAGAATAATAATAATAATAATAGAATTAAAAATAAAAGTGCATACCCTGTTAAAAGCTTTTTGAAAAAGAATTGCCCCAGACCGGGCTTGAACCCGTGACCACTCGCTCACCCACAAACACCCCACACCACTCTTCCGCCGTCTATTTTTCTGATTAAATCCCATAACCCTTTATATTTAACCCGTATTTATTTATCTTCCTTTTTCTTCTTTGATTCAATCGACAGAACCAAAACCAAAAGCTTAACAATTCAAATTTTAGACTTGAAATTGATTTATAAATAACCTAAGTTGGATGCTTTTGTTAAATCAAACAAGCAAAAAAAAAAAAAAAACTAAAAAAAATGGCCTGCTGTATCAGTTCACGAACGCAACAAAACCATAAACTTGATTTTGATTTTGAAAACGTTTTGGAAAATTTTTACAACATGAAATAGGTTCAAAATTTTCCTTAGAAACTTTATGAATCTTTAATTGATCCAAAAACAACAAGCAGCGTTCGAATTTCTTGATGAACAAGATGGTTGACTTTTTAAAATTAAACTTTAACTCCAAAATTGAAATTCGATAGGATAATTTGGACCTTGAAACTTTCTAGATAGTTTAACTGAAAGATTTATAACCTAACTGCAATAAAGGATTTTGAAATTAAACTCGAATTGATGTTTTAGAAAATTTGTCAAGAACAGAGGTGAAAACGGTTTCAGTTTCAGTTTCTTTTTCTTTTATTTCCATTCTTTCAATTTCGATTAACAGCAAGGAATTATATAATGTAGGAGTTTGAATAATTCAGTAACAATAATTGTTCAATTTTTGTAAGGTAGTAATCAATTCGTCGACAAAAATTTCAATCAGAAACAGCAAATGAAGAAAAATAAAAAAAAAGACATCGATGGTTATCAGAATTCGTACAATTTAGTATAGAGATGTAACAATTTTGGAGACAGAATCAATAATCAGATATAGTTTGATTATGACATGAAACTGAATTCAATCTATATCCATTTTTACATATTTATCAATAATTATCAAATATAAATATATATTAAATAATAATCAAAATACTGATAATAATAATAATATAATTAATAATAATAGTATTAATATTATCAATTAATACTAATAATATAATAATATAAATAATAAAGATAATAATAATATGGTAATATTATTAATAACCAAAATGGTAATTTTGATAAGTTTGATAATAATGATAAAAATGATAATAATAATATTATTAATAATACTAATAAATAGTATTATTTTCTAATAACTATAATAATAATGATAATAATAATAATTTATAATAATACTAATAATTCTTAATGAAAATGGTAATAATAATATTTAATAATATTTCTAATACTAATCATATAACTAAAATTATAACTTTACTACTAGTTATAATAATAATGATATTAACAAATCAAAAGTAACAATTTCAGTATTATAATTTTAATAATATTGATATTAATATTAATAATAATAATGAATGTAATAATAATCATATAATAATTATAATTAAACTTGTAATTACATTTAATATATTTATATTACAATTTATATCACATATTATATGAATACATCTATTGAATATTTAATATTTATATATTTTATAAATATTTCAATATAATAGTTATTAATAGAAATATTTTATATCTATAACTATATAGATTTATAATAATATCATACATCTATTTATATATATTTATTTTAATAATAACTTAATTATTTTGTTTATTATTTTACATTTTTAATTCTAATTGATTAAAGGGTATTTTATTTATTCAAAAATATTACATATACTTATATTTATATTTATATATATTTACATTTTTATTTACACACAATTGTTCGTGAATCGTCGGGAATAGTCAAAAGGTTAAATGATTTGATGTAAATAGTTCAAAAATTTTGAGACTCAATATTACAGACTTTGCTTATCGTGTCGAAATCATATAAAGATTAAGTTTAAATTTGGTCAGAAATTTCCGGGTCGTCACAGGTTTTCGGCGGGTCTTATATATATTTTCGCCTAACCAACCCACCCGACACATTAGTACACTCAAGAACACCCCAAGAATAGCCACCAAGTCATGACCATCAGCCCTAATTCAATTTGGGACTTTAATCTGATCAAAAATAAGTTTTAGTCATAACGGGTGATCCTTGGCTCGGATTTCGATGACCCGAACATGAATGTTCATCCAATTATCAATCCTAACACACTAGTACACCCTAGAGACTCCAAAAGTGGTCACAAAGTCGGACCAAACCTGAACACATTCGTTTTTATACTTTGATTTCATGAAAACACCATTTTAATCACAATTTAAGTTTCGGGAATCGAAATAACATGAATCCGGAGTCTAAAATCAATGTCTTGATGAGAGGAACACATATAAACACTTTAATTTAACATTTACATCAGTTTAGTTTACAAAAATGGTCGAATAAGCTGCTGTCCAAAATCAATTTAACCGAAAACATGCTAAAACAAGTGTTTCTATGCATACAATCAACAATCCAACAACATACAAGCACTATACTTTGACGACCCAGGAATTTCCGATCAAATTTAAACGTAATCTTTATATGCTTCCGACACGATAAGCAATGCTTGTAATGTTGAAGTCTCAAAAATTTTGAACCTTGTTCATATATTCAATTACACTTCGACTGTTCTCGACGATTCACGAACAAATAAATTGTAAATAGATATGTGTGTATGTATATATAAATAATAATTCGAAATATAATTTGAAGTATTATATGTTGTTATTATTAAAAAATTAATAAAATAAAAATAGGATATTCTAATAATTGTTATTTAAAATATATCTCTATATATAAATAAAGTATACTAAAAATAAATATTATTTGATTGTAATATTCGTTTGATGTTTCGATTGATATTAAGCAAGTAAAATTCAAACTTATTTAATTTTAAAATAAACGATGATACGAAAATGAGTTTTATAAATTTTAGACTTATTAAAAATGTATTTAGGAACAATTTGTTACGTTTTAACACTTTTTATATTTTACTCATAAATGAGAGGGACAGTTGATGTAATTTTTATTTAATAAATTAATAATCGAATTTTATACCATAATGACTAAAATAAATAAATATAGTTAATTTAAAAATATGGGATTTATCTGAACACTTTTATCCGCCACTGAATCATCAACGGGGCACGAAATACTATTCTTAATAAAAACTGTCGGCATAATATTTATGGCTTCACTATATCCCTATTTGATTACACGTTCTTTAATCCATTCTTTATATTACTTCCTCAACTTGTATATTATATATATATATATATATATATATATATATATATATATATATATATATATATATATATATATATATATATATATATATATATATATATATATATATATATATATATATAAGAGTGTGATAGATACTTATTCACATGCATATTACTGTATCAATAATGATCACCTTTTGTCTAAAGCATATTATATACACTGCATCTTGACATATACACTTACACACAAACCAATTTATCACCTAACAGTTCCAATATCTTCTTCTACTTTAATGCATGATAAACATTGTATTATTGTTGTTGTGAATTGAAACCATCATCTTTATTAGAACTACCATCGTGAACCATTAACCACCATCACCTTTTGTACTTCTTTTCTCAAACCATCGATCACAACACCACTTGAAAACCATCTCAACCACCCTCATTTTTTTCTTTTTATTTTCTTTCCTGCTAAAGCTGCGTTTTATGAGCCCAAACCCAGAAACAAAGAACTCATATCGATCGTTACTGTTTCGGTTAACAATCCACAACCATCACACTTTGAAAACTGCCATCATCAAAACCCATATAACACCAACCACCACACAACCCGTCGCAAACCACTCCATCGAACCATCATTTATGTTTATCATCGGTCAACTTCTCCTGTTATTCTTCAATGACAATCAATCAACCACCATGGTGAAACTATTAGAACACACCTCAAACCCACCTTTTGAAGTTGTTGCTGCTATTACGCAAAACCCATTCACCATCTCTATCGTCTCTCTCTTATTCCTTCTCTTAAATTCCATCGAAATTCATTGAACTTTTCTGCTTTCTTTCGAAACCCACCATCAAAGGAACCATACACACCATATTTGTCACCATTGCAACAACCCACATTCACCACCATCGACAAAACCATCACCTAAACCATAACCGCTACCCTAAAATTACTTCTGTTATGATTACCACCATTTCCATCATATTAACCGCCACCTTCCAACCATTAAATCACCTCCTTGACTTTAAAACCTGCAATCAAGTTGTTACTGCTACTGCAGTTTATATTTTCTCATCCTTCTGAAACTTTGATCGAGCAAAGGTATATGAGATTGATGATTAAATTAAGATGATACGTAAAATAATTGAAATTAGTTAAAAAAAAGGACAATGATTTGCACCTACTTTGTGCTTTATGACCGACAATCCCATTACAACCAACCCCACTTGTTGATATTGTGAGTAAAGCTTAAAGAAAGGATGATTGGAGCAAATATACTTGCCGTTTACTTTGTTCTATATTTTTTTTAGAAACCGAAGCCTAAGTGGACTTAGGTATCGTGGATTAGGCTTGTAATGTTTCTTTGGGCCGAGTCATTATTGGACTGCTTATCTGAACATCCCATAATACTTGTTATATTTGGGCCCTTAAACTTTTCTTGGTTGGGCCGTATGATATAGGTGATGGTTAAGTATGATGGCGATGATATAGATATGATGAATGATGTCGTGATATGTAATGATGACGAAGTTAACATGATGCCGTATGATATAGATGATGATAGAAGAATGATTATGATGGATGATACATGATGATGCCGTGAATGATGATATAGGTGACGGAGATGAATGAGAAAAATAAAGATGTTATGAGGATAACTTGATCAAAATAATGATGGTAGTAATAGATTAAGAACGATGACAATCGAGATGAAATGAATCGAAAAATGATTATGATTATGCTATGATTATGATTCTGATATGATTATGATCATAAGATGATCACGAATGTGATTATAGATGATGGTATTAGGATTATGATTTTTGTGAACTATGAAAGAAGAAGAAGATAGCAGGTTGATTTGAATTAAAATGATTTAGGCTAGCGATTATTTCAGGAATGAAACATTAGATCAATGGTTAGCGGGTGGGCGAGAGGTCGCGGGTTCAAACCCGGACTTGCGCATTTTTTTTAAAGACTACTCTTTAAGGTAGCATTATTATCTTTATTATTATTATTGTTATGATTACTATCTTTATTATTATTATTATGTTAGTTATTATTATCATTATTTTTACTAATTTAGTTTACATTATCATAATTAAAATAAGTATTATGAGTATTATTATATTTTGTATGAACATAAGTATTAGTATTAAAGTTATTATTATTATTATTATCATTATTACTTTTATATTAACAATATTATTATAACAAGTAAATATTTTCATATAAGAGTATATTTATTACAACTACCCTAATATTACATATAATTATATATATTAAGATTATTTATATAAATATTTACATATTACAAATTATTTATTTTTAATATAATATTAAACTATATAACTATTAACTATTTTAAATATATACAAAGTAAATATATAAGATATATGATTTAAGATATAACATATAAATTTATTTGATTAAGAATATATGTATTAATATATATACCTGATATAGGTTGGTGAATCCGAGGCCAACCCTACACTTGTTCAATGTCGTCATATGTATTTTTACTACAAAATACAATTTGTGAGTTTCATTACTCCCCTTTTAAATGCTTTTGCAATATATATTTTTGAGACTGAGAATACATGCGCTGCTTTTATAAATGTTTGATGAAATAGACACAAGTACTTAAAACAACATTCTATGGTTGGATTATCGAATCGAATATCACCCCTTTTAGCTTGGTAACCTAAGAATTGGGGAACAGACACCCTAATTGA
The DNA here is from genome assembly GCF_046630445.1 of Rutidosis leptorrhynchoides. Lineage (NCBI taxonomy): Eukaryota > Viridiplantae > Streptophyta > Magnoliopsida > Asterales > Asteraceae > Rutidosis > Rutidosis leptorrhynchoides. The sequence continues at coordinate 401,440,338 of NC_092338.1, read as the reverse complement.
CGCGAATCCTAAAGGTAGATCTACGGGCACTAACTCCCCCCATACTGGAAAATGGTATGCTTTAGTACTTCGAGTTTATATTATACAGATGGATTTCTATTTTGGGGATATTCTATATGTATGACGTTAATGTCGGTTACCAGGTGTTCAATCCATATGAATGATTTTTAAACACTTGCGAGTGTATGATTATTGAATAAAGGAAATCTTTTGGTCTATGAAAATGATGAATGATTATGATAAACTAATGAACTCACCAACCTTTTGGTTGACACTTTAAAGCATGTTTATTCTCAGGTTTGAAAGAAATCTTCTGCTGTGCATTTGCTCAATTTAGAGATATTACTTGGAGTCATTCATGACATATTTCAAAAGACATTGCATTCGAGTCGTTGAGTTCATCAAGATTATTACTAAGTCAATTATAGTTGGGTATATTATGAAATGGTATGCATACCATCAACTTTCAAAGTAAAGAAAGTTTGTCTTTTAAAAACGAATGCAATGTTTGTAAAAAGTATCATATAGAGGTCAAGTACCTCGCGATGTAACCACATGTAATGTATTCGTCGAGATGGATTAGGACGGGTCATTAGAGTTGGTATCAGAGTGGTGGTCTTAGCGAACCAGGTTTTTCATTAGTGTGTCTAACTGATAGTTGTTTAGATGCATTAGTACGTCTGGAATTCGACCGTGTCCACATGTCAAAAGTTTTGCTTATCATTTCTAGTCGGAAATCATCTGCTTATCATCTTTAGGAAATTACCTGCTTATCATTCTTAGTCTAGACACATCTTACTGCATTGATTGCATAGATAGTGTATAGACAAATTCATATCTTAGCGTATCTGCTAATTCATATCTTAGCGTATCTGTTACTGTAAACTTTGCCTGACATATTCCGTAAATTTCTCCGTAATATACGAAATCTTTTGCTCAATATATATAGATATTCTATGTAATTAGAATATCATCCAATATTCGAAAATCATTTCCTATCAAAAATCCTTTACTCAATCGTACGAAATGGAATTCGGCATTAGTTCAAGTTCCTCGAATTCCGATATGGAATCCCACTCAAGCTCCGAAAGCAGTGTGACTGGAATGAATCAACCAATCAGCCATCATCTATTCTGGATGAATTGGGGATGGGTTCCTAGCCTCCTCAATCATTGGAGACAAGAAGAAGGTGATCCCTTCCATCTACCACATTGCCCTCTTGACAAAGAACCTGAAGCACTTACTGGCGAACCTGTCCGAAACCCCATTTTCTCTCTCATTTCCAGAGTATCTCGTCACGATTATATACTATACCAAATTCTAGATCTTATTTATCCGCTCGTCTGAACCGACAATTATCCTGGTGTAATAGAAGAAGTCAACGAGCTTCGCGCCCGGGTTATAGTCTTGGAAAATATGGTGCAAAACGTACCAGCTTCAACAACATCACCGGCACCAACAGTATCACCAACAACCCAAGCTTCAACATCACATGCCTCAACATCTCATTCTGTACCTCGAGTATAATCATCGTTCTACATGACATTCTATATCTTCGTTCTTCATGATGATTATGTAATCTCTAATGTTTTAGAGATTATGTATTCTAGATCGAACGGTAAACCAGATGAGTTTAATATCATGTTAACTCATTAAATTCAAAAATTACATCTAAAGAAAATATATATGTATATATGTTTTCATAAAGATTGTAATTAAAAAAATTCTTTCGTACAAACTGTTAATGGTAAAAATATTTTAATGGGTAGGTAATACCCGAGGAATATTTAAATTTCACATTAATAAGTTACACTGTACATTCTTCGAATCTGATTCAACAGTCATGTACTATCCTACTTACATCCACAGATATACGAATCCGTTCACCACAGAATAACCATTTTTATTCAATTTCATATTTGGATTTTGATTTATCAAGATCCAACAAGTGGCATAATGAAGAAAACATTGGACAAAATAAAATTTTTTAGAAACAAACAAATTAACTATGAGGAAAATTTTGTTAAGAATCCACGCTAACTATTTCCAGCTAACTGTTCCTAGCTAACTGATTACATTTTATTTATCGTAATTTATTTATCGTAATTTATATTCTCGCTATTTAATTTATCGTCATTTAATTTCTGTTATTTATTTTACGTACTTCAAATATCGGGACACGTATACAAGGTTTTGACATATCATATCGACGCATCTATATATATATTATTTGGAATAACCATAGACACTCTATATGCAGTAATGATCGAGTTAGCTATACAGGATTGAGGTTGATTCTATAATAATATATATAATTTGAGTTGTGATCGAGTCTGAGACATGTACACGGGTCACGATACGTATTAATTAATTTCCAATATTATATATTAAACTATATATGAATTATTGAACTGCTAACTGTAGCGACCCGACAAAATCGTCATTGACGGCGCCGTGTACTTAGGTCCCGTTACGTGATCATAAGTCTTTAAAACAACGTTTGACCAAAATATATGTCGCATTCATTTCAAATGTAAAGATTGTTCAAAGTTTGCAAGAATAGTTCCACCACAAGTTACGTTACAAAGTTATAAGTACAAATGAAACTTATGCGACACAATTTAAAAGTAGCCAAAAGACGCTCCATGTATGCATATATATACTCGACATCCAATGCAAGTATCAAAATAATGAGCAGAAGCATGTATCATGTATCGTTCAAGGACCTGAGAAAAACATAGAAATCTGTCAACGAAAACGTTGGTGAAATCATAGGTTTGAGTAAGTAAGTACAAGTGAACCACAAGATTTGCAACAATGAGATAATAGTAATACATTCCAAAAGTTTGTTTCACGAGCACCCAATTATCAATGCTTAACATTCCTTCCATAGAACCCCATCACCTTAGTACTAGAACATAAACTGTTTCTCGAAAATATATTTCATTCGTAAACGGTAGCGAACCGTTTGAATGAGGGTTTGTCAAACCCATATGGCCATATAACATAAGTTCTCGCTTACACCCGGCAAGTGTAACTAATGATAATCGAATTGGGGATTTTTGTTCTAAACTCGTATGTAGAATGTTTGTTTTCCTGTACTTGTGTTCACTTAGTTAAAAAGGAACGTTTATGTTTTCTCATCCCAAATGTAAGTTTCAAAAGAGTAAAAGTGGGACTATGATCTCACCTTGAGTGCACGAGTAGTAAAGTACTTCAACAAGTAAACGTGTGCAAAGAACAATGCTAGTCTTGACCTAAACAAATAGGTTGTATCAATAACGATAGTCACGATTGGTCAAAGATGTTCAATTAGTCCTATGGCTTGTTAAGACTCGATCATAATAGCATGTGAATCAAATTGTCATGTTTCATGCAAGGTACAAGTATAAAAGCATGTTAGAACGATTGCACAAACATTTGGTTAAGTTTGATTAAAAGTCAACTTGGTCGGGTCAAAGTCAACGAAAAAGTTAGGTCCCGAACTATTTTTCTGAGGTTTTTAATCATACATGAGCATGTTAGAACAAGTTACATGTGAATCGGAGGTCTATAGTATAGCAAACATTTTTCGTAAAACGACCAACGAAGACAGAAGCTGCCAGTGTATCTGGACGGCGTCCAGCTTTGAAGGCTGGGACGGTGTCCAAAGATCTGGACGGCGTCCAGCTTTGTAATCTGGGACGGTGTCCAAGGATCTGGACGGCGTCCAGATTGGTATTCCAGTCTGATACAGTAAGTTTCTAAGTACACGAACCAAAAACCAAATAAACACAATTTATGATCCGCAAACAATCAAGTCAAGTATTTTATACCGTTGGGAAGGTAATTTGACGAAGACAACGACTAGACACATTTCAACAAGTAATTTAACTCCTACAACAACCCAAAACCGCATTAAACTTTCATAATCAAAGGTTCAAGTTCTAAAAACTCATTTCATGATTCGGGTAACCAATTTACATGTATGATATGCCGTTTCGAAGGTAAACAAACACACGTTGCAACAAAACACTTATCAACAATATTTCATAGCATTTGATACATCAAAAGTTCATACAAAGCTTATCAAACCCTAACCAAAATCTCGAAACCAATAATCATGTTAATGTAAGGTTTTCATGTCAATCAACACACCAAAACGAAGTTAATGAAGTAACTAACACTTTGAACACACAACCATTAACATCTAAACACATTTTATCATTCAAAATCAAAGGTTAAACTAACCCATTTCAAGTGTTCATGCTAGTTACACCAAATAACAAGATCGAGCCTACAAATTACATACACGACATCACAATGAGCCATAGACACTAACTAACACCATTTCAAGTCAAAAACACGAATTTAGAGAAATCTAGAGTTTTAGAAATGTTACCCAAACGAGATGAAGTTGGTACCAAAATGAAGAGGATGAAGAGAGGATCACGAATATGTAATTTATTTTGTTGCAAGCCTCCTAGATCGAATTTAGATGATGATTGAATGAATTTGGAAATTGTGTGTGTGTTCTTGCTAGGGAGAAAGAGAGAGAGATGGAGATGGTTGAATGGTGGTTATTGGGGTGGACTAGGTGACCTAGTCAACTAGTTTGCCCCGTGTCAATTTTAGTCCCTCAAGTTTGAATCGGGTGCGTGAATTACCTAATCGAGATAATTTAAAACGCGTATTAACGAAAGATGTTATAAATATATAACGGAATTTAAAATAGTTAAACAGAAAGTAACCGGAAAAAGACGGGATGTTATATTACCTACTCCTTAAAAGAAATTTCGTCCCGAAATTTAAGTAGGCGTAGTAGTCGTTGTTTCTTCCTCGAGATTTTGCGTTTCCGAATTCACGAATAGATGAGGATACTTCCTTTGCATTTGATCTTGTCTTTCCCAAGTAAACTCGGGTCCCCTTTTGGCATTCCAACGGACCTTGACAATTGGGATTCGGCTTTGTTTTAACGTTTTGACGGAGGTGTCCACAATTTCAAACCGGTTCCTCCACAAAATGAAGTTTGTCATCGATAGTAAGCTCTTCGAGAGGGATGACGAGTTCGGGTTCGGCTAAACACTTTTTCAAGTTAGATACATGGAAGGTAGGATGAACGGAACTCAGTTGAGGCGAAAGATCTAAACGATAAGCAACGGTTCCAACACGCTCCAAGATTTCGAAGGGACCGATATACCGCGGATTTAGCTTCCCGCGTTTCCCAAAGCGGATTACACCTTTCCAAGGTGCGACTTTTAACATTACTCGGTCACCGACTTGAAATTCGAGGTCGTTGCATCGTTTGTCGGTATAACTCTTTTGACGACTCCGGGCCGTCCGAAGCCTATCTCGGATTTGAACGATCTTCTCGGTGGTTTCGTGAATGAGTTCGGGACCGGTGATTTGTACGTCGCCTACTTTGGCCCAACAAATAGGTGAACGAAATTTTCGGCCATATAGCGCTTCAAAAGGTGCGACTTTAATACTCGCGTGATAACTATTGTTGTAAGAGAACTCGGCGAGAGGTAAGTGCTTGTCCCAAGCTTTTCTGAAATCAACCACGCAAGCTCGTAACATGTCCTCTAAGGTTTAAATTGTACGTTCACTTTGTCCATCGGTTTGAGGATGATATGCGGTGCTCATGTCTAAACGCGTTCCCAACGCTTCTTGCAATGTACGCCAAAATCTAGAAACGAAACGACCATCTCGGTCGGAGATAATCGATAAAGGTACACCGTGTTGGGCTACGATTTCTTTGATGTAGAGTTGTGCGAGTTTCTCCATGTTGTCGGTTTCCTTCATGGCTAGGAAGTGCGCGGATTTGGTGAGTCGGTCAACAATGACCCAAATGGTATCATAACCGCCCGTCGTTTTTGGTAGCTTGGTGATAAAATCCATCGTTATCCTTTCCCACTTCCATTGCGGGATCTCGGGTTGTTGAAGTAGTCTGGACGGTCTTTGGTGTTTGGCTTTGACTTTGGAACATGTCAAACACTTGGAAACATAAGTAGCTACGTCCCTTTTGATGTTCGGCCACCAATATAATTGTTTAAGGTCGTGGTACATCTTATTGGCACCGGGGTGAATCGAGTATCGTGACTTATGGGCTTCATCTAAAATAAGGCTTCGTAGGTCCCCATAACTAGGCACCCAAATCCTTCCGGCGTAATATCGGAGTCCGGTCTCCCTAATTTCGAATCGAGAGACGAGAATGTTCAAGAGCTCATGTGAAAGGTTTTCATCCTTGAGAGCCTCATCTTGGGCTACCCGAATTTGGCTATTAAGGTTTGTGTGGATGGTGATGTTTAAGGCTCGGACACGAAGAGGCACCGCTCTTTCTTTTCGACTTAAGGCATCGGCTACTACATTTGCCTTCCCGGGATGGTAACGAAGCTCGCAATCGTAATCGTTTAAGGTTTCAATCCACCTTCGTTGTCTCATGTTTAGTTGCTTTTGATCGAAGATGTGTTGAAGGCTTTTGTGATCGGTGAAAATAGTACTCTTGGTTCCATAAAGATAGTGTCTCCACATTTTAAGTGCAAAGACAACGGCTCCAAGTTCGAGATCATGAGTCGTGTATACAACAAAATCATCATTGCCTTCGGGAAGTGACAAGATAGGAGCGGTGGTTAGCTTTGTCTTCAAGATTTGAAACGCGGATTCTTGCTCGGTCGCCCAAATGAATTTCTTTCCCTTGTGAGTTAATGCGGTTAGAGGACGTGCAACCAAAGAGAAGTTTTTGATGAATCTACGATAGTACCCGGCGAGACCCAAGAATTGACGAATGTGAGTAGGAGTAGTAGGAGTCTCCCATTTACTAATGGCTTCGATTTTCGTGGGATCGACTTTAATACCTTGATCACTTACAACATGACCAAGAAATTGAACTTCCTTCAACCAAAATTCATACTTGGAGAATTTGGCATAAAGTCGTTCTTGTCTCAAGAGTTCAAGCACAAGTCGGAGATGTTGTTCGTGCTCTTCTTCATTTTTAGAATAGATCAATATGTCATCGATGAACACAATAACGAATTTATCGAGATACGGTTTGCACACGCGGTTCATAAGATCCATGAACACCGCCGGTGCGTTAGTGAGACCAAATGGCATGACAAGGAATTCATAACTACCATAACGAGTTCGAAAAGCGGTTTTGGAGACATCTCCCCCCTTAACCCTCAATTGATGATAACCCGAGCGGAGATCGATTTTCGAATATACACAAGACCCTTGTAGTTGATCAAAGAGGTCATCGATGCGAGGAAGAGGATATCGATTCTTTACCGTCAATTTGTTTAGTTCACGATAGTCAATGCACATTCGTAGGGATCCGTCTTTCTTTTTAACAAACAAAATCGGAGCGCCCCAAGGTGAATGGTGTAGTGACCCGAACTTTTCCATGTTTATATATATTAATTGAGATTGATATTTACATGATTAAATGTTTCCAACATGTTAAGCAATCAAACTTGTTAAGACTTGATTAATTGAAATAGGTTTCATATAGACAATTGACCACCCAAGTTGACCGGTGATTCACGAACGTTAAAACTTGTAAAAACTATATGATGACATATATATGGTTATATATATAGTTAACATTATATTATGATAATTAAACATATCATTAAGTATATTAACAATGAACTACATATGTAAAAACAAGACTACTAACTTAATGATTTTGAAACGAGACATATATGTAACGATTATCGTTGTAACGACATTTAATGTGTATATATCATATTAAGAGATATTCGTACATCATAATATCATGATAATATAATAATTTAAAATCTCTTTTGATATTATAAACATTGGGTTAACAACATTTAACAAGATCGTTAACCTAAAGGTTTCAAAACAACATTTACATATAACGACTAACGATGACTTAACGACTCAGTTAAAATGTATATACATGTAGTGTTTTAATATGTATTTATACACTTTTGAAAGACTTCAATACACTTATCAAAATACTTCTACTTAACAAAAATGCTTACAATTACATCCTCGTTCAGTTTCATCAACAATTCTACTCGTATGCACCCGTATTCGTACTCGTACAATACACAGCTTTTAGATGTATGTACTATTGGTATATACACTCCAATGATCAGCTCTTAGCAGCCCATGTGAGTCACCTAACACATGTGGGAACCATCATTTGGCAACTAGCAAGAAATATCTCATAAAATTACAAAAATATGAGTAATCATTCATGACTTATTTACATGAAAACAAAATTACATATCCTTTATATCTAATCCATACACCAACGACCAAAAACACCTACAAACACTTTCATTCTTCAATTTTCTTCATCTAATTGATCTCTCTCAAGTTCTATCTTCAAGTTCTAAGTGTTCTTCATAAATTCCAAAAGTTCTAGTTTCATAAAATCAAGAATACTTTCAAGTTTGCTAGCTCACTTCCAATCTTGTAAGGTGATCATCCAACCTCAAGAAATCTTTGTTTCTTACAGTAGGTTATCATTCTAATACAAGGTAATAATCATATTCAAACTTTGGTTCAATTTCTATAACTATAACAATCTTATTTCAAGTGATGATCTTACTTGAACTTGTTTTCGTGTCATGATTCTGCTTCAAGAACTTCGAGCCATCCAAGGATCCATTGAAGCTAGATCCATTTTTCTCTTTTCCAGTAGGTTTATCCAAGGAACTTAAGGTAGTAATGATGTTCATAACATCATTCGATTCATACATATAAAGCTATCTTATTCGAAGGTTTAAACTTGTAATCACTAGAACATAGTTTAGTTAATTCTAAACTTGTTCGCAAACAAAAGTTAATCCTTCTAACTTGACTTTTAAAATCAACTAAACACATGTTCTATATCTATATGATATGCTAACTTAATTATTTAAAACCAGGAAACACGAAAAACACCGTAAAATCGGATTTACGCCGTCGTAGTAACACCGCGGGCTGTTTTGGGTTAGTTAATTAAAAACTATGATAAACTTTGATTTAAAAGTTGTTATTCTGAGAAAATGATTTTTATTATGAACATGAAACTATATCCAAAAATTATGGTTAAACTCAAAGTGGAAGTATGTTTTCTAAAATGGTCATCTAGACGTCGTTCTTTCGACTGAAATGACTACCTTTACAAAAACGACTTGTAACTTATTTTTCCGACTATAAACCTATACTTTTTCTATTTAGATTCATAAAATAGAGTTCAATATGAAACCATTGCAATTTGATTCACTCAAAACGGATTTAAAATGAAGAAGTTATGGGTAAAACAAGATTGGATAATTTTTCTCATTTTAGCTACGTGAAAATTGGTAACAAATCTATTCCAACCATAACTTAACCAACTTGTATTGTACATTATGTAATCTTGAGATACCATAGACACGTATACAATGTTTCGACCTATCATGTCGACACATCTATATATATTTCGGAACAACCATAGACACTCTATATGTGAATGTTGGAGTTAGCTATACAGGGTTGAGGTTGATTCCAAAATATATATAGTTTGAGTTGTGATCAATACTGAGATACGTATACACTGGGTCGTGGATTGATTCAAGATAATATTTATCAATTTATTTCTGTACATCTAACTGTGGACAACTAGTTGTAGGTTACTAACGAGGACAGCTGACTTAATAAACTTAAAACATCAAAATATATTAAAAGTGTTGTAAATATATTTTGAACATACTTTGATATATATGTATATATTGTTATAGGTTCGTGAATCAACCAGTGGCCAAGTCTTACTTCCCGACGAAGTAAAAATCTGTGAAAGTGAGTTATAGTCCCACTTTTAAAATCTAATATTTTTGGGATGAGAATACATGCAGGTTTTATAAATGATTTACAAAATAGACACAAGTACGTGAAACTACATTCTATGGTTGAATTATCGAAATTGAATATGCCCCTTTTTATTAAGTCTGGTAATCTAAGAATTAGGGAACAGACACCCTAATTGACGCGAATCCTAAAGATAGATCTATTGGGCCCAAAAAGCCCCATCCAAAGTATCGGATGATTTAGTACTTCGAAATTTATATCATATCCGAAGGGTGTCCCGGAATGATGGGGATATTCTTATATATGCATCTTGTTAATGTCGGTTACCAGGTGTTCACTATATGAATGATTTTTATCTCTATGTATGGGATGTGTATTGAAATATGAAATCTTGTGGTCTATTATTATGATTTGATATATATAGGTTAAACCTATAACTCACCAACATTTTTGTTGACGTTTTAAGCATGTTTATTCTCAGGTGATTATTAAGAGCTTCCGCTGTCGCATACTTAAATAAGGATGAGATTTGGAGTCCATGCTTGTATGATATTGTGTAAAAACTGCATTCAAGAAACTTATTTTGTTGTAACATATTTGTATTGTAAACCATTATGTAATGGTCGTGTGTAAACATGATATTTTAGATTATCATTATTTGATAATCTACGTAAAGCTTTTAAACCTTTATTGATGAAATAAAGGTTATGGTTTGTTTTAAAATGAATGCAGTCTTTGAAAAACGTCTCATATAGAGGTCAAAACCTCGCAACGAAATCAATTAATATGGAACGTTTTTAATCAATAAGAACGGGACATTTCAGTTGGTATCAGAGCGTTGGTCTTAGAGAACCAGAATTTTGCATTAGTGTGTCTTATCGAGTTTGTTAGGATGCATTAGTGAGTCTGGACTTCGACCGTGTTTACTTGAAAAATGATTGCTTAACAAATTTTGTTGGAAACTATATATTTTTAACATGTGAATATTATGTGATATATTAATCTCTTAACGCGTTTGATATTATGTGATAGATGTCTACCTCTAGAACAAGTCCCATTGACTCACCTAATAATAATGAAGAGTCAAATGTAAATTGGAATGATTCGTGGACTGATTCACAAGTTCCCGAAGAGGAACCGGAAGAAGAGTCGGAACCGGAAGAAGAATCGGAACCGGAAGAAGAATCGGAACCGGATGAAGAAATAGAACCGGTGGGGGAAATAATAAAATGGTTAAGTAAAAGAAAATCCTCAACCAGCCAACCAAGGTTAATTATGGTCAATGGTGTTTCCGCCAAGGAAGCAAAATATTGGGAGGAATACCAATTCTCCGATGAATCGGATTCCGACGAGAATTCCGATGATGTTATAGAAATTACCCCAACTGAATTTAAAAAGGCAAAAAAAAATAATAAGGGAAAGGGCATAAAAATAGAGAAATCTAATTCCAACCCCGATGAACTTTATATGTATCGTCAACCCCCGAAGTCCTAAAGTTGTAACAATGACCCGGGAACCTCTAAACCACCAGGTTTTTCTAAACCAATGTGGATAACGACGGCTCGTATTAGGGGAACATCATATATCCCTAGAAACTTGGAAAAACGAACCAAAACTGAAGAAGAAGAAGAAACAAGCGAGTCGGAATAAGATAGTTGTATTCGTGTGGTGTAATATATGTAATATAGTGTGCTTATGCTTTATGATATATGTAAAAATTGCTTGTATTAATAAGTATTTTTTTTTATGAATCTAACTCTTGTCTATTTTACAGTATAAAAACATAAAATGGATAGACAACCCAATATTTTAAGAGATCTACCCGGAGACATGATTGATGAAATCTTGTCTAGAGTCGGTCAGAATTCTTCGGCACAACTATTTAAGGCGAGATCAGTTTGTAAGACATTCGAAGAACGTTCCAAGAATGTCTTGGTTTATAAGAGACTTTCGTTTGAAAGATGGGGGATATCACATTGGGAAACCCATAAGTTACGATGTGTTTACTTTGACGCATATATTGCGGGGAACCCAAATGCTATTTTACGCAACGGGTTAAGAAATTATTTTGACTCAATGTATCCGAATATAGGACTTCATGATTTAGAAAAAGCGGCTAACATGCAACATAAAGAAGCATGCTATGCTTACGGGTTAGTAATGTTCGCTTCTCACCAAAGTGAGAAAAAGAACATCGGGCTACAGCTATTAAACAAAACGTTCCCACAAGTGACGGAGTCGGTAATTGGGGTAAGAAATTAGGTTTTTAGATTATTACGGGACTGTTGGACATTACGTAACCCTCGTCCCTTTGACGACGTTACAACACGCTGTCTTATCAACGGCCATAACGGTTATGTTCCACAAGACCAAGGATGGGAAGTAATCCTAGTAAAACCAGAATGCATGACTTGTTTCTGGACGTATGAATTACGTGTCTTTATTGCCTTTGCTGAACGACTTGTGTACTAGCTAGAATTATCTTCACAACCATCTTGTATCAAATTTATTATGTGCTATATTTCATGCTATATGTAAAATAAGCGGTATTGTAAGTTTGTAAAATATTGTGTAAAAGTTTGAACGCGAAATATTATTATAATCAGTTTTTCATATAGAATTGTAGTAGTTGAATTGTATATTAGCTACTAAGTATGAACTTAACGGGTAGGTACTACCCGAATTTAAACTTATAAAACGCTAATATGAAGAAAAAGCTTTTATAAATGAGTTCATATTATGCTACGAAATACTGTTAACTACTCTTAATATTCTGTATGATTAACTTGTTCCATTTAACTATTTTGAAGGAAATGGCACCGACTACTCGACACACCGTGAATATGAATGAAGAGGAATTCCGTACTTTTCTAGCTTCAAACATAGCCGCAGTACAGGCTGCGCTACATACCAACAATAACCTTGGATCTAGCAGTACAGGAAATCGTGTAGGATGCACCTACAAAGAATTCACTGCCTGCAAACCTTTGGAATTTGATGGAACCGAAGGACCGATCGGATTGAAACGGTGGACCGAGAAGGTTGAATCGGTGTTTGCCATAAGTAAGTGTACTGAAGAGGACAAAGTGAAGTACGCTACGCATACCTTCACAGGTTCTGCGTTAACATGGTGGAATACCTATCTAGAGCAAGTGGGACAAGATGATGCGTATGCACTACCGTGGTCAGCATTCAAGCACTTGATGAACGAGAAGTACCGTCCCAGAACCGAGGTCAATAAGCTCAAGACAGAACTTAGAGGGTTACGAACCCAAGGATTTGATATTACCACGTACGAAAGACGATTCACAGAATTGTGCCTATTGTGTCCGGGAGCATTCGAAGATGAGGAAGAGAAGATCGACGCGTTTGTGAAAGGATTACCGGAAAGAATCCAAGAAGATATAAGTTCACACGAGCCCGCCTCCATACAACAGGCATGTAGAATGGCTCACAAACTAGTGAACCAGATTGAAGAAAGAATTAAAGAACAGACTGCTGAAGAGGCCAATGTAAAGCAAGTCAAAAGAAAGTGGGAGGAAAACGGTGATAAGAATCACCAATACAACAACAACAGCAATTACAACAATAACCGCAACAATTATCCCAACAATCGCAACATCAATCGCAACTACAACAAACGGCCCAACAACAACAACAACAACAACAGCAACTACAACAATCATCCCAACAACAATAATAACCGCAACAACAACAACAATCAGAAGCAGCTATGCCAAAGGTGTGAAAAGAATCACTCGGGGTTCTGCACCAAATTTTACAACAAGTGTAAAAGAAATGGTCATAGCGCGGCGAAGTGTGAGGTCTACGGACCAGGGGTTAATAGAACGAAAGGAACAAATGGTGTCGGAACAAGTAATGGCGGAGCAAGTAGTGTCGGAGCAAGTTATGCCAATGTAGTTTGTTATAAATGTGGAAAACCGGGCCACATTATTAGAAGTTGCCCGAACCAGGAGAACACGAATGGACAAGGCCGCGGAAGAGTTTTCAATATTAATGCGGCAGAGGCACAGGAAGACCCGGAGCTTGTTACGGGTACGTTTCTTATTGACAATAAATCTGCTTACGTTTTATTTGATTCGGGTGCGGATAGAAGCTATATGAGTAGAGATTTTTGTGCTAAATTAAGTTGTCCATTGACGCCTTTGGATAGTAAATTTTTACTCGAATTAGCAAATGGTAAATTAATTTCAGCAGATAATATATGTCGAAATCGAGAAATTAAACTGGTTAGCGAAACATTTAAGATTGATTTGATACCAGTAGAGTTAGGGAGTTTTGATGTGATAATCGGTATGGACTGGTTGAAAGAAGTGAAAGCCGAGATCGTTTGTTACAAAAATGCAATTCGCATTATACGAGAAAAAGGAAAACCCTTAATGGTGTACGGAGAAAAGGGCAACACGAAGCTACATCTTATTAGTAATTTGAAGGCACAAAAACTAATAAGAAAAGGTTGCTATGCTGTTCTAGCACACGTCGAGAAAGTACAAACTGAAGAAAAGAGCATCAATGATGTTCCCATTGCAAAAGAATTTCCCGATGTATTTCCGAAAGAATTACCGGGATTACCCCCACATCGATCCGTTGAATTTCAAATAGATCTTGTACCAGGAGCTGCACCAATAGCTAGTGCTCCTTACAGACTCGCACCCAGCGAGATGAAAGAACTGCAAAGCCAATTACAAGAACTTTTAGAGCGTGGTTTCATTCGACCAAGCACATCACCGTGGGGAGCTCCTGTTTTGTTTGTTAAGAAGAAAGATGGTACATTCAGGTTGTGTATCGACTACTGAGAGTTGAACAAACTTACCATCAAGAACCGCTACCCACTACCGAGAATTGATGACTTATTCGATCAACTACAAGGCTCGTCTGTTTATTCAAAGATTGACTTACGTTCCGGGTATCATCAAATGCGGGTGAAAGAAGATGATATTCCAAAGACTGCTTTCAGAACACGTTACGGTCATTACGAGTTTATGGTCATGCCGTTTGGTTTAACTAATGCACCAGCTGTGTTCATGGACCTTATGAACCGAGTGTGTGGACCATACCTTGACAAGTTTGTCATTGTTTTCATTGATGACATACTTATTTACTCAAAGAATGACCAAGAACACGGTGAACATTTGAGAAAGGTGTTAGAAGTATTGAGGAAGGAAGAATTGTACGCTAAGTTTTCAAAGTGCGCATTTTGGTTGGAAGAAGTTCAATTCCTCGGTCACATAGTGAACAAAGAAGGTATTAAGGTGGATCCGGCAAAGATAGAAACTGTTGAAAAGTGGGAAACCCCGAAAACTCCGAAACACATACGCCAGTTTTTAGGACTAGCTGGTTACTACAGAAGGTTCATCCAAGACTTTTCCAGAATAGCAAAACCCTTGACTGCATTAACGCATAAAGGGAAGAAATTTGAATGGAATGATGAACAAGAGAAAGCGTTTCAGTTATTGAAGAAAAAGCTAACTACGGCACCTATATTGTCATTGCCTGAAGGGAATGATGATTTTGTGATTTATTGTGATGCATCAAAGCAAGGTCTCAGTTGTGTATTAATGCAACGAACGAAGGTGATTGCTTATGCGTCTAGACAATTGAAGATTCACGAACAAAATTATACGACGCATGATTTGGAATTAGGCGCGGTTGTTTTTGCATTAAAGACTTGGAGGCACTACTTATATGGGGTCAAAAGTATTATATATACCGACCACAAAAGTCTTCAACACATATTTAATCAGAAACAACTGAATATGAGGCAGCGTAGGTGGATTGAATTATTGAATGATTACGACTTTGAGATTCGTTACCACCCGGGGAAGGCAAATGTGGTAGCTGATGCCTTGAGCAGGAAGGACAGAGAACCCATTCGAGTAAAATCTATGAATATAATGATTCATAATAACATTACTACTCAAATAAAGGAGGCGCAACAAGGAGTTTTAAAAGAGGGAAATTTAAAGGATGAAATACCCAAAGGATCGGAGAAGCATCTTAATATTCGGGAAGACGGAACCCGGTATAGGGCTGAAAGGATTTGGGTACCAAAATTTGGAGATATGAGAGAAATGGTACTTAGAGAAGCTCATAAAACCAGATACTCAATACATCCTGGAACGGGGAAGATGTACAAGGATCTCAAGAAACATTTTTGGTGGCCGGGTATGAAAGCCGATGTTGCTAAATACGTAGGAGAATGTTTGACGTGTTCTAAGGTCAAAGCTGAGCATCAGAAACCATCAGGTCTACTTCAACAACCCGAAATCCCGGAATGGAAATGGGAAAACATTACCATGGATTTCATCACTAAATTGCCAAGGACTGCAAGTGGTTTTGATACTATTTGGGTAATAGTTGATCGTCTCACCAAATCAGCACACTTCCTACCAATAAGAGAAGATGACAAGATGGAGAAGTTAGCACGACTGTATTTGAAGGAAGTCGTCTCCAGACATGGAATACCAATCTCTATTATCTCTGATAGGGATGGCAGATTTATTTCAAGATTCTGGCAGACATTACAGCAAGCATTAGGAACTCATCTAGACATGAGTACTGCCTATCATCCACAAACTGATGGGCAGAGCGAAAGGACGATACAAACGCTTGAAGACATGCTACGAGCATGTGTTATTGATTTCGGAAACAGTTGGGATTGACATCTACCGTTAGCAGAATTTTCCTACAACAACAGCTACCATTCAAGCATTGAGATGGCGCCGTTTGAAGCACTTTATGGTAGAAAGTGCAGGTCTCCAATTTGTTGGAGTGAAGTGGGGGATAGACAGATTACGGGTCCGGAGATTATACAAGAAACTACCGAGAAGATCATCCAAATTCAACAACGGTTGAAAACCGCCCAAAGTCGACAAAAGAGCTACGCTGACATTAAAAGAAAAGATATAGAATTTGAAATTGGAGAGATGGTCATGCTTAAAGTTGCACCTTGGAAAGGCGTTGTTCGATTTGGTAAACGAGGGAAATTAAATCCAAGGTATATTGGACCATTCAAGATTATTGATCGTATCGGACCAGTAGCTTACCGACTTGAGTTACCTCAACAACTCGCGGCTGTACATAACACTTTCCACGTCTCAAATTTGAAGAAATGTTTTGCTAAAGAAGATCTCACTATTCCGTTAGATGAAATCCAAATCAACGAAAAACTTCAATTCATCGAAGAACCCGTTGAAATAATGGATCGTGAGGTTAAAAGACTTAAGCAAAACAAGATACCAATTGTTAAGGTTCGATGGAATGCTCGTAGAGGACCCGAGTTCACCTGGGAGCGTGAAGATCAGATGAAGAAGAAATACCCGCATCTATTTCCAGAAGATTCGTCAACACCTTCAACAGCTTAAAATTTCGGGACGAAATTTATTTAACGGGTAGGTACTGTAGTGACCCGAACTTTTCCATGTTTATATATATTAATTGAGATTGATATTTACATGATTAAATGTTTCCAACATGTTAAGCAATCAAACTTGTTAAGACTTGATTAATTGAAATAGGTTTCATATAGACAATTGACCACCCAAGTTGACCGGTGATTCACGAACGTTAAAACTTGTAAAAACTATATGATGACATATATATGGTTATATATATAGTTAACATTATATTATGATAATTAAACATATCATTAAGTATATTAACAATGAACTACATATGTAAAAACAAGACTACTAACTTAATGATTTTGAAACGAGACATATATGTAACGATTATCGTTGTAACGACATTTAATGTGTATATATCATATTAAGAGATATTTGTACATCATAATATCATGATAATATAATAATTTAAAATCTCTTTTGATATTATAAACATTGGGTTAACAACATTTAACAAGATCGTTAACCTAAAGGTTTCAAAACAACATTTACATATAACGACTAACGATGACTTAACGACTCAGTTAAAATGTATATACATGTAGTGTTTTAATATGTATTTATACACTTTTGAAATACTTCAATACACTTATCAAAATACTTCTACTTAACAAAAATGCTTACAATTACATCCTCGTTCAGTTTCATCAACAATTCTACTCGTATGCACCCGTATTCGTACTCGTACAATACACAGCTTTTAGATGTATGTACTATTGGTATATACACTCCAATGATCAGCTCTTAGCAGCCCATGTGAGTCACCTAACACATGTGGGAACCATCATTTGGCAACTAGCAAGAAATATCTCATAAAATTACAAAAATATGAGTAATCATTCATGACTTATTTACATGAAAACAAAATTACATATCCTTTATAGCTAATCCATACACCAACGACCAAAAACACCTACAAACACTTTCATTCTTCAATTTTCTTCATCTAATTGATCTCTCTCAAGTTCTATCTTCAAGTTCTAAGTGTTCTTCATAAATTCCAAAAGTTCTAGTTTCATAAAATCAAGAATACTTTCAAGTTTGCTAGCTCACTTCCAATCTTGTAAGGTGATCATCCAACCTCAAGAAATCTTTGTTTCTTACAGTAGGTTATCATTCTAATACAAGGTAATAATCATATTCAAACTTTGGTTCAATTTCTATAACTATAACAATCTTATTTCAAGTGATGATCTTACTTGAACTTGTTTTCGTGTCATGATTCTGCTTCAAGAACTTCGAGCCATCCAAGGATCCATTGAAGCTAGATCCATTTTTCTCTTTTCCAGTAGGTTTATCCAAGGAACTTAAGGTAGTAATGATGTTCATAACATCATTCGATTCATACATATAAAGCTATCTTATTCGAAGGTTTAAACTTGTAATCACTAGAACATAGTTTAGTTAATTCTAAACTTGTTCGCAAACAAAAGTTAATCCTTCTAACTTGACTTTTAAAATCAACTAAACACATGTTCTATATCTATATGATATGCTAACTTAATGATTTAAAACCAGGAAACACGAAAAACACCGTAAAACCGGATTTACGCCGTCGTAGTAACACCGCGGGCTGTTTTGGGTTAGTTAATTAAAAACTATGATAAACTTTGATTTAAAAGTTGTTATTCTGAGAAAATGATTTTTATTATGAACATGAAACTATATCCAAAATGAAATGTCCCGTTCTTATTGATTAAAAACGTTCCATATTAATTGATTTCGTTGCGAGGTTTTGACCTCTATATGAGACGTTTTTCAAAGACTGCATTCATTTTAAAACAAACCATAACCTTTATTTCATCAATAAAGGTTTAAAAGTTTTACGTAGATTATCAAATAATGATAATCTAAAATATCCTGTTTACACACGACCATTACATAATGGTTTACAATACAAATATGTTACAACAAAATAAGTTTCTTGAATGCAGTTTTTACACAATATCATACAAGCATGGACTCCAAATCTCGTCCTTATTTAAGTATGCGACAGCGGAAGCTCTTAATAATCACCTGAGAATAAACATGCTTTAAAACGTCAACAAAAATGTTGGTGAGTTATAGGTTTAACCTATATATATCAAATCATAATAATAGACCACAAGATTTCATATTTCAATACATATCCCATACATAGAGATAAAAATCATTCATATGGTGAA
This sequence comes from Rutidosis leptorrhynchoides, assembly GCF_046630445.1. NCBI lineage: Eukaryota > Viridiplantae > Streptophyta > Magnoliopsida > Asterales > Asteraceae > Rutidosis > Rutidosis leptorrhynchoides. The sequence goes on along the minus strand of NC_092338.1, from coordinate 401,420,963 downwards.
CACCTGGTAACCGACATTAACAAGATGCATATATAAGAATATCCCCATCATTCCGGGACACCCTTCGGATATGATATAAATTTCGAAGTACTAAAGCATCCGGTACTTTGGATGGGGTTTGTTAAGCCCAATAGATCTATCTTTAGGATTCGCGTCAATTAGGGTGTCTGTTCCCTAATTCTTAGATTACCAGACTTAATAGAAGGGGCATATTCGATTTCGATAATTCAACCATAGAATGTAGTTTCACGTACTTGTGTCTATTTTGTAAATCATTTATAAAACCTGCATGTATTCTCATCCCAAAAATATTAGATTTTAAAAGTGGGACTATAACTCACTTTCACAGATTTTTACTTCGTCGGGAAGTAAGACTTGGCCACTGGTTGATTCACGAACCTATAACAATATATACATATATATCAAAGTATGTTCAAAATATATTTACAACACTTTTAATATATTTTGATGTTTTAAGTTTATTAAGTCAGCTGTCCTCGTTAGTAACCTACAACTAGTTGTCCACAGTTAGATGTACAGAAATAAATCGATAAATATTATCTTGAATCAATCCACGACCCAGTGTATACGTATCTCAGTATTGATCACAACTCAAACTATATATATTTTGGAATCAACCTCAACCCTGTATAGCTAACTCCAACATTCACATATAGAGTGTCTATGGTTGTTCCGAAATATATATAGATGTGTCGACATGATAGGTCGAAACATTGTATACGTGTCTATGGTATCTCAAGATTACATAATATATAATACAAGTTGATTAAGTTATGGTTGGAATAGATTTGTTACCAATTTTCACGTAGCTAAAATGAGAAAAATTATCCAATCTTGTTTTACCCATAACTTCTTCATTTTAAATCCGTTTTGAGTGAATCAAATTGCTATGGTTTCATATTGAACTCTATTTTATGAATCTAAACAAAAAAAGTATAGGTTTCTAGTCGGAAAAATAAGTTACAAGTCGTTTTTGTAAAGGTAGTCATTTCAGTCGAAAGAACGACGTCTAGATGACCATTTTAGAAAACATACTTCCACTTTGAGTTTAACCATAATTTTTGGATATAGTTTCATGTTCATAATAAAAATCATTTTCTCAGAATAACAACTTTTAAATCAAAGTTTATCATAGTTTTTAATTAACTAACCCAAAACAGCCCGCGGTGTTACTACGACGGCGTAAATCCGGTTTTACGGTGTTTTTCGTGTTTCCAGGTTTTAAATCATTAAGTTAGCATATCATATAGATATAGAACATGTTTTTAGTTGATTTTAAAAGTCAAGTTAGAAGGATTAACTTTTGTTTGCGAACAAGTTTAGAATTAACTAAACTATGTTCTAGTGATTACAAGTTTAAACCTTCGAATAAGATAGCTTTATATGTATGAATCGAATGATGTTATGAACATCATTACTACCTTAAGTTCCTTGGATGAACCTACTGGAAAAGAGAAAAATGGATCTAGCTTCAATGGATCCTTGGATGGCTCAAAGTTCTTGAAGCAAAATCATGACACGAAAACAAGTTCAAGTAAGATCATCACTTGAAATAAGATTGTTATAGTTATAGAAATTGAACCAAAGTTTGAATATGATTATTACCTTGTATTAGAATGATAACCTACTGTAAGAAACAAAGATTTCTTGAGGTTGGATGATCACCTTACAAGATTGGAAGTGAGCTAGCAAACTTGAAAGTATTCTTGATTTTATGAAACTAGAACTTTTGGAATTTATGAAGAACACTTAGAACTTGAAGATAGAACTTGAGAGAGTTCAATTAGATGAAGAAAATTGAAGAATGAAAGTGTTTGTAGGTGTTTTTGGTCGTTGGTGTATGGATTAGATATAAAGGATATGTAATTTTGTTTTCATGTAAATAAGTCATGAATGATTACTCATATTTTTGTAATCTTATGAGATATTTCATGCTAGTTGCCAAATGATGGTTCCCACATGTGTTAGGTGACTCACATGGGCTGCTAAGAGCTGATCATTGGAGTGTATATACCAATAGTACATACATCTAAAAGCTGTGTATTGTACGAGTACGAATACGGGTGCATACGAGTAGAATTGTTAATGAAACTGAACGAGAATGTAATTGTAATCATTTTTGTTAAGTAGAAGTATTTTGATAAGTGTATTGAAGTCTTTCAAAAGTGTATAAATACATATTAAAACATTACATGTATATACATTTTAACTGAGTCGTTAAGTCATCGTTAGTCGTTACATGTAAGTGTTGTTTTGAAACCTTTAGGTTAACGATCTTGTTAAATGTTGTTAACCCAATGTTTATAATAACAAAAGAGATTTTAAATTATTATATTATCATGATATCATGATGTACGAATATCTCTTAATATGATATATATACATTAAATGTCGTTACAACGATAAACGTTACATATATGTCTCGTTTCAAAATCATTAAGTTAGTAGTCTTGTTTTTACATATGTAGTTCATTGTTAATATAATTAATGATATGTTTACTTATCATAATATCATGTTAACTATATATATATATAACCATATATATGTCATCATATAGTTTTTTACAAGTTTTAACGTTCGTGAATCACCGGTCAACTTGGGTGGTCAATTGTCTATATGAAACCTATTTCAATTAATCAAGTCTTAACAAGTTTGATTGCTTAACATGTTGGAAACATTTAATCATGTAAACATCAATCTCAATTAATATATATAAACATGGAAAAGTTCGGGTCACTACACAAAAATTATGGTTAAACTCAAAGTGGAAGTATGTTTTCTAAAATGGTCATCTAGACGTCGTTCTTTCGACTGAAATGACTACCTTTACAAAAACAAATTGTAACTTATTTTTCCGACTAAAAACCTATACTTTTTCTATTTAGATTCATAAAATAGAGTTCAATATGAAACCATAGCAATTTGATTCACTCAAAACAGATTTAAAATGAAGAAGTTATCGGTAAAACAAGATTGGATAATTTTTCTCATTTTAGCTACGTGAAAATTGGTAACAAATCTATTCCAACCATAACTTAACCAACTTGTATTGTATATTATGTAATCTTGAGATACCATAGACACGTATACAATGTTTCGACCTATCATGTCGACACATCTATATATATTTCAGAACAACCATAGACACTCTATATGTGAATGTTGGAGTTAGCTATACAGGGTTGAGGTTGATTCCAAAATATATATAGTTTGAGTTGTGATCAATACTGAGATACGTATACACTGGGTCGTGGATTGATTCAAGATAATATTTATCAATTTATTTCTGTACATCTAACTGTGGACAACTAGTTGTAGGTTACTAACGAGGACAGCTGACTTAATAAACTTAAAACATCAAAATATATTAAAAGTGTTGTAAATATATTTTGAACATACTTTGATATATATGTATATATTGTTATAGGTTCGTGAATCAACCAATGGCCAAGTCTTACTTCCCGACGAAGTAAAAATCTGTGAAAGTGAGTTATAGTCCCACTTTTAAAATCTAATATTTTTGGGATGAGAATACATGCAGGTTTTATAAATGATTTACAAAATAGACACAAGTACGTGAAACTACATTCTATGGTTGAATTATCGAAATCGAATATGCCCCTTTTTATTAAGTCTGGTAATCTAAGAATTAGGGAACAGACACCCTAATTGACGCGAATCCTAAAGATAGATCTATTGGGCCCAACAAGCCCCATCCAAAGTATCGGATGATTTAGTACTTTGAAATTTATATCATATCCGAAGGGTGTCCCGGAATGATGGGGATATTCTTATATATGCATCTTGTTAATGTCGGTTACCAGGTGTTCACCATATGAATGATTTTTATCTCTATGTATGGGATGTGTATTGAAATATGAAATCTTGTGGTCTATTATTATGATTTGATATATATAGGTTAAACCTATAACTCACCAACATTTTTGTTGACGTTTTAAGCATGTTTATTCTCAGGTGATTATTAAGAGCTTCCGCTGTCGCATACTTAAATAAGGATGAGATTTGGAGTCCATGCTTGTATGATATTGTGTAAAAACTGCATTCAAGAAACTTATTTTGTTGTAACATATTTGTATTGTAAACCATTATGTAATGGTCGTGTGTAAACAGGATATTTTAGATTATCATTATTTGATAGTCTACGTAAAGCTTTTAAACCTTTATTGATGAAATAAAGGTTATGGTTTGTTTTAAAATGAATGCAGTCTTTGAAAAACGTCTCATATAGAGGTCAAAACCTCGCAACGAAATCAATTAATATGGAACGTTTTTAATCAATAAGAACGGGACATTTCAAATGGCTAGGTTGGATAAAACCACGATCAAGTAGTTCTTGGATTTGACTTTGCAATTCTTGCATTTCGGATGGAGCGAGTCTATATGGTGCACGTGCTACGGGTGCGGCTCCCGGAATAAGATCGATTTGGAATTCAACCGATCGATGAGGTGGAAGACCCGGCAATTCATCGGGAAATACATCGGAATAGTCACTAACAATTGGCACATCATCGATGTGCTTCTCATCGGACTCGACTTTCTTAACGTGAGCAAGGATCGCAAAACAACCCTTACGGAGTAGTTTTCTAACTTTAATACACGAAACGAGGTTGAGGCCGGTGCAACTCTTATTGCCATAGACAATCAAAGGTTCACCATTCTCGATAGGGATTCGGATTGCGTTAAGATCACAAAGGATGTGAGATTTCGTTTTGGCTAGCCAATTCATACCGATTATTACATCGAAGCTACCTAGTTCCATGGGTATCAAGTCGATTTCAAACTCATTACCCAAAATGTTTAACGTACACCCCCGGTAATATGTGTCGGCACTCAATAGTTTTCCGTTAGCCACTTCAATGGTATAAGTGGTATCTAGTGGGCGTGGTGGAGTATTAAAAGAATGAGTCAAAGTCTTGGATACAAAACTCTTATCGGCACCCGAATCGAATAAACAAGTAACATAAGTGTTGTTGAGAAGAAACGTACCCGTGACCAATTCATTATCATCTCGGGCTTCCTCGGTGTTGATGTTGAAAGCTCGGCCGCGCGTATTGGGGTTATCTTTCCTCTTCGGGCATGCATTTCTATAATGGCCCGTTTGGCCACATTCGTAACAAGTGCCCGTCCTTGGTGCATTGGGCCACTTTCGAGCGACGGGAGTGGCACTTTTACAATCATTGGCCTTATGACCAATTCCTTGGCACCGATGGCAAATTAGCTTACTACATTCGCCAAAGTGATGTTTGTTGCATTTGTTGCAAAGAGGTAGATTTCCGGCATAACCCTTCTTGCCGTCGGAGGTGAAAGATTTCTTGGCAAAGTTGTTGTTGCTTGATTGGGGAGCTTCCCATTTTCTTTTGTTGTTACCCGACTTGTCCTCGGCTTTAGGTGCCGGTACTACGATTTCGTCAACCGTTTCTATCAATTTGCGGGCCATGTTCAAAGCTTCTTGATGATTAGTGGGTTTGGATGACATTACTCCGTGTTTGATACTCTTTGGAAGACCATCCATGTAAAGTTCAACCCTTAAAGACTCGGGGTTCACAAGGTTTGGGCACATCAAGGATAGTTCAGAAAATCGTTGATTATAGGCCTTGAGATCGTTTTCGACCGCTTTTAAAGTTCTTAGCTCTTGTTCGAGCTTTCGGGTTTCCTAGCGCAGAAAGTATTCGGTGATCATCTTTCCTTTCAAATCGGACCAAGAGAGAGCGTGGGCTTCATCGGTACCCACCGATTGTACATAGGTGTTCCACCAAGTGAGAGTGACGCCGGAGAAAGTGTGAGTGGAGTACTTGACCTTGTCTTGGTCCCGACAACCGCTTATGCTGAAAACGGCTTCCGTTTGCTCAAACCATCGAGTGAGAGCAACCGGTCCTCCGGTTCCATCGAAAGTGTGAGGTTTGCACCCCATGAAAGCTTTATAGGAGCATCCCTCGTTTGAGTTACCGGCTCCATTGTTGTTGTTATTATTGTTGTTGTTGTGGTTGTTATTATTATTGTTGTTGGATGAGTGACCGGCCATGACCGCATCTACGGCGGTGGCTATCATGCGTTGTAGAGCTTGTTCGGGAGTTTCACGGCGTGGCGCACGGCGAGGAGCCATTGTTCCTTCAAAACAAAAGAATACCGTTGGTTAGTATTCTAAATAATACTAACCGTGATATGGAATAAAGATAGAGAGAAAATTTTCCTTGACTCGCCTTAAATTCTTTATGCCACAATGTTGGAACGTTCACATGAGTCACCGTAATATAATCCCGGAAATTATATTACCCTGATTCATATGTGCATTCGACATCATTTCATATAGTCAAGGTGGCGTGTCAATCAAATTTAACAACGTGAGATTAAGATGAACTAAGAGTAGATATGAGTAGAAGCGTTCGAGTATAAATGCACAAGTAGTCAAGTAATTCCTACTTCAAGTCTATATGCCGGTTGTAGTCTAGACTCACCAATGTACCCTATGACTCGAGGTTGACACCAATGAACTCTAAATCTCTACAACCAACGCTCTGATACCATCTGTAGCGACCCGACAAAATCGTCATTGACGGCGCCGTCTACTTAGGTCCCGTTACGTGATCATAAGTCTTTAAAACAACATTTGACCAAAAGATATGTCGCATTCATTTCAAATGTAAAGATTGTTCAAAGTTTGCAAGAATAGTTCCACCACAAGTTACGTTACAAAGTTATAAGTACAAATGAAACTTATGCGACACAATTTAAAAGTAGCCAAAAGACGCTCCATGTATGCATATATATACTCGACATCCAATGCAAGTATCAAAATAATGAGCGGAAGCATGTATCATGTATCGTTCAAGGACCTGAGAAAAATATAGAAATCTGTCAACGAAAACGTTGGTGAAATCATAGGTTTGAGTAAGTAAGTACAAGTAAACCACAAGATTTGCAACAATGAGATAATAGTAATACATTCCAAAAGTTTGTTTCACGAGCACCCAATTATCAATGCTTAACATTCCTTCCATAGAACCCCATCACCTTAGTGCTAGAACATACACTGTTTCTCGAAAATATATTTCATTCGTAAACGGTAGCGAACCGTTTGAATGAGGGTTTGTCAAACCCATATGGCCATATAACATAAGTTCTCGCTTACACCCGGCAAGTGTAACTAATGATAATCGAATTGGGGATTTTTGTTCTAAACTCGTATGTAGAATGTTTGTTTTCCTGTACTTGTGTTCACTTAGTTAAAAAGGAACGTTTATGTTTTCTCATCCCAAATGTAAGTTTCAAAAGAGTAAAAGTGGGACTATGATCTCACCTTGAGTGCACAAGTAGTAAAGTACTTCAACAAGTAAACGTGTGCAAAGAACAATGCTAGTCTTGACCTAAACAAATAGGTTGTATCAATAACGATAGTCACGATTGGTCAAAGATGTTCAATTAGTCCTATGGCTTGTTAAGACTCAATCATAATAACATGTGAATCAAATTGTCATGTTTCATGCAAGGTACAAGTATAAAAGCATGTTAGAACGATTGCACAAACATTTGGTTAAGTTTGATTAAAAGTCAACTTGGTCGGGTCAAAGTCAACGAAAAAGTCAACACGTTCGGGTCGGGTCCCGAACTATTTTTCTGAGGTTTTTAATCATACATGAGCATGTTAGAACATTTTACATGTGAATCGGAGGTCCATAGTATAGCAAACATTTTTCGTAAAACGACCAACGAAGACAGAAGCTGCCAGTGTATCTGGACGGCGTCCAGATTTTCTGGACGGCGTCCAGCTTTGAAGGCTGGGATGGCGTCCAAAGATCTGGACGGCGTCCAGCTTTATATTCTGGGACGGCGTCCAAGGATCTGGACGGCGTCCAGATTGGTATTCCAGTCTGATGCAGTAAGTTTCTAAGTACACGAACCAAAAACCAAATAAACATAATTTATGATCCGCAAACAATCAAGTCAAGTATTTTATTCCGTTGGGAAGGAAATTTGACGAAGACAACGACTAGACACATTTCAACAAGTAATTTAACACCTACAACAACCCAAAACCGCATTAAACTTTCATAATCAAAGGTTCAAGTTCTAAAAACGCATTTCATGATTCGGGTAACCAATTTACATGTATGATATGCCGTTTCGAAGGTAAACAAACACGCGTTGCAACAAAACACTTATCAACAATATTTCATAGCATTTGATACATCAAAAGTTCATACAAAGCTTATCAAACCCTAACCAAAATCTCAAAACCAATAATCATGTTAATGTAAGGTTTTCATGTCAATCAACACACCAAAACGAAGTTAATGAAGTAACTAACACTTTGAACACACAACCATTAACATCTAAACACATTTTATCATTCAAAATCAAAGGTTAAACTAACCCATTTCAAGTGTTCATGCTAGTTACACCAAATAACAAGATCGAGCCTACAAATTACATACACGACATCACAATGAGCCATAGACACTAACTAACACCATTTCAAGTCAAAAAAACGAATTTAGAGAAATCTAGAGTTTTAGAAATGTTACCCAAACGAGATGAAGTTGGTACCAAAATGAAGAGGATGAAGAGAGGATCACGAATATGTAATTTATTTTGTTGCAAGCCTCCTAGATCGAATTTAGATGATGATTGAATGAATTTGGAAATTGTGTGTGTGTTCTTGCTAGGGAGAAAGAGAGAGAGAGATGGAGATGGTTGAATGGTGGTTATTGGGGTGGACTAGGTGACCTAGTCAACTAGTTTACCCCGTGTCAATTTTAGTCCCTCAAGTTTGAATCGGGTGCGTGAATTACCTAATCGAGATAATTTAAAACGCGTATTAATGAAAGATGTTATAAATATATAACGGACTTTAAAATAGTTAAACGGAAAGTAACCGGAAAAAGGCGGGATGTTACACTAACTGTGGACTACCGACTGTGGACTACCAACATTAGACAATTAAAATGAATTAAAATATTGATTATAACATATGAAACTAAACAATTCTTCAAGTTTTCCACTTGATTTCATCGTAAACCTCATTTGTATCTTGACGATTACAATCTACGTTCAAACCTTTTATGATTCTTGAAAACATCTCAATCAGAGGATGAACCAACTGCACTTCATTTACGGAAGAAAAGATTGATGCATATAGTTATGCACCTGAAAACACTCGAAACCTGAGTAAACGTTTAACACGTATTTGTGCTAGCTCCTTTGGCGTTGTTATTACCGAAAATAACTTTACAATTCCTTTTCCAAATTAGCCAATTTTGTCACAGCTCCAGCAAGTCAACTTCGACTTTTCGTCCGAAATAACCTTATTATAACCTTGATATACACACGTGCTCTTTTATTGTTACCTAGAAATCTTTTATATTCCAGCATATTACCATCAGCGTTTAATCATCTAAAAATACAATTCACTTGAAACCACCTCGGATTGATAACCGATGATTCAGATATGGCTGCATTAAATGCAGAGGAAACAGTAAAATTGTAGATGGCCTAAATGGTCAAGAGTTTGATGATAGAAAAATGGAGTATTGGGAACGCTCGATAGAAAATTTGGTACTGAAAAACGAGTTGAGTTAACCATGAAGGAGACCAAGGACAAATACAAGGACCAAATTCTATATTCAAAGAATTCAGGTAACGCTGGATCCAATGATGTCTTCAGCGAATATCTTGCTCCTTATTCATGTTAAAGTCTTGCGAAAAATCTTTCTTCATCAACCTTCGAACTTAGAAATTTCAAAATATCATCATAAATATCTTCGATATTTCTGAGGATATTTTAATAAATATATTCTTGTCCGAAATTATCTACCTCTTCGTGTTTTCTGTATTCCATTATATTAGAAACTTCTGTAAAATCTAAGTATAAATTATGAATGAATTGTGGAGAAGTGTTGAGAATTGAAGCATGGGTCAGTATAATATAATGACGCTTGGCCAACGTGATTATATTACAGTAAATCATGCTGAGTTTCTAATGGGACATGATGATTCACATATCATAACGTCATCATGTGCCATGTTACACAACTCTTTCATTCTGCTTAATCTCTGAACGTATCAAGAAATTATATTCTTGATAGTTCCATTCTCATTGATGATTCTGATAATTTAACCAATCAAATCGTGAGCATACGTTCCTTTGTGCTTAGAACGGTATAATCATTCGAAGCTCTACATCTACGAATTCTGGACCATTATTCGCTTGAATTGAAGTCCGGAAGAGAAAACAAGAGCATGGGGCTCCGAAAACATAACAAGAAATATAAAACTCGTCAACAACACAGAAATCACAAACCGTGTACATTAATACGAAAAGCAATATAAAGACACGGGAGTATGATAAACACAATAACCCCAAGAGCGAAGTAGAAGTAAATAGATTCCTCCGGTGGTAGATGAAAAAGGAGAATGATCGATATGAAAGTCAGGAATATATCCAGAATTAAAACTGGGTAAAGCATATTGACTGATGATTTGAAAGTATGAATTAAAATATGGAAAATGGGAATGGTGGGAAATAATGGAATGGAAGAAGTTCATTTATAGTGGAAATACCAGACAAAACAATCGAGACAGATGATCGTATTTAATTAAAGAGATCTTAATTTCCATAAATCCCGAAGAATCAAATCTTTTAGATTTTGAAGATTTTCTTTTATATCCCTTAAATTCCGGAATTCAATCGAGACAACGTTAAAAGTTAAGACGGACCTTATTTCCCTATATTCAAATGTGACTACGTCAAAAACTAAGGCGAATCCTTAGTTCTTTATTCACTCTTTTGTGACAGCTTCACTCGTACGCTTCACATAATCAAATCATTTTATCTATATTAAACAATAATGATAAAACTCTATTTATCAACAAATATTCGTCATGAAAACATTTTTATTGTTAGCCATGACGACCACACTCAAATTTCGGGACGAAATTTCTTTAACGGGTAGGTACTGTGACGACCCGGGAATTTTCGACCAAATTTAAACGTAATCTTTATATGCTTCCGACACGATAAGCAAAGCTTGTAATGTTAAAGTCTCAAAAATTTTGAACCGTGTTCATATATTCAATTACCCTTCGACTGTTCTCGACGATTCACGAACAAATAAATTGTAAATAGAGATGTGTGTATGTATATACAAATAATAATTCGAAATATAATTTGAAGTATTATATGCTGTTATTAAAAAAATTAATAAAATAAAAATAGGATATTCTAATAATTATTATTTAAAATATATCTCTATATATAAATAAAGTATACTAAAAATAAATATTATTTAATTGTAATATTCGTTTGATGTTTCGATTGATATTAAGCAAGTTAAATTTAAACTTATTTAATTTTAAAATAAACGATGATACGAAAATGAGTTTTATAAATTTTAGGCTTATTAAAAATATATTTAGGAACTATTTGTTACGTTTTAACACTTTTTGTATTTTACTCATAAATGAGAGGGACAGTTGAGGTAATTTTTATTTAATAAATTAATAATCGAATTTTATATCATAATGACCAAAATAAATAAATATAGTTAATTTAAAAATATGGGATTTATCTGAACACTTTTATCTGCCACTGAATCATCAACGGGGCACGAAATACTATTCTTAATAAAAACTGTCGGCACAATATTTATGGCTTCACTGTATCCCTATTTGATTACACGTTCTTTAATCCATTCTTTATATTACTTCCTCAACTTATATATATATATATATATATATATATATATATATATATATATATATATATATATATATATATATATATATATATATATATATATATATATATATATAAGAGTGTGATAGATACTTATTCACATGCATATTACTGTATCAATAATGATCACCTTTTGTCTAAAGCATATTATATACACTGCATCTTGACATATACACTTACACACAAACCAATTTATCACCTAACCGTTCCAATATCTTCTTCTACTTTAATGCATGATAAACATTGTATTATTGTTGTTGTGAATTGAAACCATCATCTTTATTAGAACTACCATCGTGAACCATTAACCACCATCACCTTTTGTACTTCTTTTCTAAAATCATCGATCACAACACCACTTGAAAACCATCTCAACCACCCTCATTTTTTTCTTTTTATTTTCTTTCCTGCTAAAGCTGCGTTTTATGAGCCCAAACCCAGAAACAAAGAACTCATATCGATCGTTACTGTTTCGGTTAACAACCCACAACCATCACACTTTGAAAACCGCCATCATCAAAACCCATATAACACCAACCACCACACAACCCGTCGCAAACCACTCCATCAAACCATCATTTGTGTTTATCATCGGTCACCTTCTCATGTTATTCTTCAACGACATTCAAGCAACCACTATGGTGAAACTATTAGAACACACCTCAAACCCACCTTTTAAAGTTGTTGCTGCTATTACGCAAAACCCATTCACAATCTCTATCGTCTCTCTCTTATTCCCTCTCTTAAATTCCATCAAAATTCATTGAACTTTTCTGCTTTCTTTCGAAACCCACCATCAAAGGAACCATACACACCATATTTGTCACCATTGCAACAACCCACATTCACCACCATCGACAAAACCATCACCTAAACCATAACCGCTACCCTAAAATTACTTCTGTTATGATTACCACCATTTCCATCATATTAACCGCCACCTTCCAACCATTAAATCACCTCCTTGACTTTAAAACCTGCAATCAAGTTGTTACTGCTACTGCAGTTTATATTTTCTCATCCTTCTGAAACTTTGATCGAGCAAAGGTATATGAGATTGATGATTAAATTAAGATGATACGTAAAATAATTGAAAGTAGTTAAAAAAAGGACAATGATTTGCACCTACTTTGTGCTTGATGACCGACAATCCCATTACAACCAACCCCACTTGTTGAAATTATGAGTAAAGCTTAAAGAAAGGATGATTGGAGCAAATATACTTTTTGTTTACTTTGTTCTATATTTTTTTAGAAACCGAAGCCTAAGTGGACTTAGGTATCGTGGATTAGGCTTGTAATGTTTCTTTGGGCCGAGTCATTATTGGACTGCTTATCTGAACAGCCCGTAATACTTGTTATATTTGGGCCCGTAAACTTTTCTTGGTTGGGCCGTATGATATAGGTGATGGTTAAGTATGATGGCGATGATATAGATATGATGAATGACGTCGTGATATGTAATGATGACGAAGTTAACATGATGCCGTATGATATAGATGATGATGGAAGAATGATTATGATGGATGATACATGATGATGCCGTGAATGATGATATAGGTGACGGAGATGAATGAGAAAAATAAAGATGTTATGAGGATAACTTGATCAAAATAATAATGGTAGTAATAGATTAAGAACGATGACAATCGAGATGAAATGAATCGAAAAATGATTATGATTATGCTATGATTATGATTCTGATATGATTATGATCATAAGATGATCACGGATGTGATTATAGATGATGGTATTAGGATTATGATTTTTGTGAACTATGAAAGAAGAAGAAGATAGCAGGTTGATTTGAATTAAAATGATTTAGGCTAGCAATTATTTCAGGAATGAAACATTAGATCAATGGTTAGTGGGTGGGTGAGAGGTTGCGGGTTCAAACCCGGACTTGGGCATTTTTTTTAAAGACTACTCTTTAAGGTAGCATTATTATCTTTATTATTATTATTGTTATGATTACTATCTTTATTATTATTATTATGTTAGTTATTATTATCATTATTTTTACTAATTTAGTTTACATTATCATAATTAAAATAAGTATTATGAGTATTATTATATTTTGTATGAACATAAGTATTAGTATTAAAGTTATTATTATTATTATCATTATTACTTTTATATTAACAATATTATTATAACAAGTAAATATTTTTCATATAAGAGTATATTTATTACAACTACCCTAATATTACATATAATTATATATATTAAGATTATTTATATAAATATTTACATATTACAAATTATTTATTTTTAATATAATATTAAACTATATAACTATTAACTATTTTAAATATATACAAAGTAAATATATAAGATATATGATTTAAGATATAACATATAAATTTATTTGATTACGAATATATGTATTAATATATATACCTGATATAGGTTCATGAATCCGAGGCCAACCCTACACTTGTTCAATGTCGTCATATGTATTTTTACTACAAAATACAATTTGTGAGTTTCATTACTCCCTTTTTAAATGCTTTTGCAATATATATTTTTGGGACTGAGAACTGCTAACTGTGGACTACCAACATTGGACAATTAAAATGAATTAAAATATTGATTATAACATATGAAACTAAACAATTCTTTAAGTTTTCCACTTGATTTCATCTTAAACCTTATTTGTATCTTGACGATTACAATCTACGTTCAAACCTTTTATGATTCTTGAAAACACCTCAATCAGAGGATGAACCAACCGCACTTCATTTACGGAAGAAAAGATTGATGCATATAGTTATGCACCTGAAAATACTCGGAACCTGAGTAAACGTTTAACACGTATTTGTGCTAGCTCCTTTGGCGTTGTTATTACCGAAAATAACTTTACAATTCCTTTTCCAAATTAGCCAATTTTGTCACAGCTCCAGCAAGTCAACTTCGACTTTTCGTCCGAAATAACCTTATTATAACCTTGATATACACACGTGCTCTTTTATTGTTACCTTAAAATCTTTTATATTCCACCATATGACCATCAGCGTTTAATCATCTAAAAACACAATTCACTTGAAACCACCTCGAATTGATAACCAATGATTCAGATATGGCTGCATTAAATGCAGAGGAAACAGTAAAATTGTAGATGGCTTAAATGGTCAAGAGTTTGATGATAGAAAAATGGAGTATTGGGAACGCTCGATAGAAAATTTGGTACTGAAAAACGAATTGAGTTAACCATGAAGAAAGATGATGATGGTGATGTGTTGGGTGACGGCTCAAAAAATGGGGAAGGAGGAGAGGATTTTTGCAAGTATTAGAAAGTAGGTTAAAATGAGAGAATGGAAAATGAAATTGTAAAATTCAAATGGGAAAAACAAAAAGGCTAACACTCTCCCTTAGGGAGTTTCGGCCAAAAATTGCATGGGGGTGGGACCCACTAGCCCAATTTTCTATTTTGATAAAATGCTTGTGGCCCGAACGCTCGAACGAAACCCGAAACGCGAAAACACCGCTACGCGATTAAATATTCGGAGAGAGAACGCGTACGCGACAAATAAAATATATAAACACTATATATATTCATATGACATCAAAATATCAAAAATAATAATAATAATAATAATAATAATAATAATAATAATAATAATAATAATAATAATAATAATAATAATAATAATAATAATAATAATAATAATAATAATAATAATAATTATAATAATTATAATAATAATAATAATAATTTGGATTTAAAAATCCCAAAATTCTGACCGTTGGTTTGAAAACCGAAATGATTCGCCGGATAGAAATCCACGACACGTAGAAACGTACAATTTAAAATATGAATACAAATATTCACATGACACATAATAATTAATATATTATTACAAAAATAATAATATAGGTCATAGAAATGACGTGGCACGAATAACAATTATGGACGTTAAATAATAAACGGTAAAAGATAACGGAAAAAGTAGGGTCGTGATAATGGGGGTCGTGGCTGCTGAGTGCTAGGTCCTGCACCTCTGGGGTCCCTGTAGGTATACATCACCGGATACTCATGAGGGTATGGCAGGATGTTAAGTTGTCTGCCCGCGTGATGCGTGAAGTGATCTAAATTCTGAAAGATAGCATGCTGAGCAAACCAAATCTCATGCCCGGGAAAGTCCCCCATATGGTAATGAAATGGTGGAAAGTGCGGTCGATCCCTCTCTCATACTGATGAGTGTCGGCGGGGATCAGTAGGCCTACCCTGTGTGGTGGGATCATCCTCATCCCGTGGTTCCTGTGAACCTCAACGTCTCCTCCCATCCCAGTCATGACATCAAGCCTAAATCCCCTAACTCTTACCCCTGGCACCATTCGATCTTCCGATTCTGGGATTGCCGAATTGGCTGCAACTATTAACTTCTCATCCTCTATCTTAATGTATTCCCAGGTGTGCAGTAGTTTATACCCAATTTCTTTCGACTGAATTGCCATTAAATACCCAAATCTTTCAACACTACCCAAAACGTGCATCTTGCAAAGGAGTTTGGTGACAACGACTCCCAAAACTGGCACAACCGTTCTTGCAGAACTCCTTTCATTGCTAAATGCTTGAGTTAGAAGGTTTGCGACTTGCATATTTTGGTTATTGATCATGGCGTGTGTAGTGACCCGAACTTTTCCATGTTTATATATATTAATTGAGATTGATATTTACATGACTAAATGTTTTCAACGTGTTAAGCAATCAAACTTGTTAAGACTTGATTAAATGAAATAAGTTTCATATAGACAATTGATCACCCAAGTTGACCGGCGATTCACGAACGTTACAAAATTGTAAAAACTACATGTTGTGGTATATATAGACATACATATATGGTTGACATAAGATTATGATGAGTAAGTATCTCACTAAATATATTAATAATGTGTGATATACATAAGAAATGAGATTACTAAGTTAAGAAACTCGAAATGATATATATAACGATTATCGTTATGATAACGTCTACTAAATACATATGTATCATATTAAGATATTGATACACTATATTTAACATGATAAAATTATATTTAAATATATCATTAAGTGTGTTAACAATGAACTACATATGTAAAAATAAGACTACTAACTCAAGAATTACGAAACGAGACTTATATGTAACGATTATCGTTGTAACGATATTTTAATGTATATATCATATTAAGAGATATTAATACATCATAATATCATGATAATATAATAATTTAACATCTCATTTGATATAATAAACATTGGGTTAACAACATTATTTGAGATCGTTAACTTAAAGGTTTCAAAACAACACTTACATGTAACGACTAACGAAGACTTAACGACTCCATTAGAATGTATATACATGTTGTGTTTTGATATGCATTTTTACACTTTTGAAAGACTTCAAGACACATATCAAAGTACTTCTACTTAACAAAAATGCTTACAATTACATCCTCGTTCAGTTTTATCAACAATTCTACTCGTATGCACCCGTATTCGTACTCGTACAATACACAGCTTTTATATGTATGTACTATTGGTATATACACTCCAATGATCAGCTCTTAGCAGCCCATGTGAGTCACCTAACACATGTGGGAACCATCATTTGGCAACTAGCATAAAATATCTCATAAAATTACAAAAATATTAGTAATCATTCATGACTTATTTACATGAAAACAAAATTACATATCCTTTATATCTAATCCATATACCAACGATCAAAAACACCTACAAACACTTTCATTCTTCAATTTTCTTCATCTAATTGATATCTCTCAAGTTTCATCTTCAAGTTATAAGTGTTCTTCATAAATTCCATAAGTATAGTTTCATAAAAATCAATAATACTTCCAAGTTTGCAAGTCTACTTCCAAGCTTTCTAATCCATTCCAAGTAATCATCTAAGATCAAGGAACCTTTTTTATTTATAGTAGGTAGGTTATCTTTCTAATTTAAGGTAATATTCATATTCAAACTTTGATTCAATTTCTACAACTATAACAATCTTATTTCGAGTGAAAATCTTACTTGAACTATTTTCGGGTCATGATTCTGTTTCATGAACTTTCAAGCCATCCAAGGATCCTTTGAAGCTAGATCCATATTTCTCATTTCTAGTAGTTTTATCCAGAAAACTTGAGGTAGTAATGATGTTCATAACATCATTCGATTCATACATATAAAGCTATCTTATTCGAAGGTTTAAACTTGTAATTACTAGAACATAGTTTAGTTAATTCTAAACTTGTTCGCAAACAAAAGTTAATCCTTCTAAATTGAATTTTAAAATCAACTAAACACATGTTCTATATCTTTATGATATGCTAACTTAATGATTTAAAACCTGGAAACACGATGAACACCATAAAATCGGATATACGCCGTCGTAGAGAAACCGGGGGCTGTTTTGGTTTGGATAATTAAAAACTATGATTGTAACAACCCGTCCTTATCCTCCTGGACAAAGTCATCGACATCTGGTTCCATTGCGTTGATCGGCTCTAAGTAATGTCCTTAAAATGAGCAAATGCACAGCGGAAGACTTATTTCGTACCTGAGAATAACATGCTTTAAAAGGTCAACATAAAGTTGGTGAGATATATAGGTTTGATGCTAGCAGCGTTATAACTATGGACCACAAGATTTCATATTTATAAACATAATACACTCGCAAGTGTATGAAAAGCATTCCAAGCAGTGGGCACCCGGTAACTAGCCTTAACAAGAGTGTGTACCCCTGAGTTATATAATATATGCACCGAATCAAGTGCGTTCCGTTAACCTCGAAGTACTAAACACCCGTTCTTCTAGTTTACTAGAACAACATCTGGGTGGGGGTGTAAAACCCGATAGATCTATCTTTAGGATTCGCGCCTACCAGTTCATAAACCAATAGTTAAAGTTACCAAGCTAGGGGATTTTTGATTCAAACCCATGTAGAACGTAATTTTAGTCACTTGTGTCCATAACGTAAATCATTTATAAAAATAGCGCATGTATTCTCAGTCCAAAAATATTTAAAGTTTAAAAGGGATCTATATACTCACCACACTGTATTTTGTAGTAAAAATACATATAACATCATTGAACACGTATAGGGTTGGCCTTGGATTCACGAACCTCAATTATTCGGATATATATTAAAAAGAATGCCTCAGTCGGGTCTCGAACCCGAGACCTCTTGGATCCACACAAGCACCATAAACCATCAATCTACAACTCTTTTTCTGTTTTATTATCCCACCCAATAAATATATCCGTATATCTGTGTATTCTACTTCTTCTCCTCCATTTTACAATCGAGCAGAATCAAACACAACCAACCAAGACAGGTAATTACTTAGTTTCATTTGTGACTTGAATTAAAACAACAATAATCAATTGCTGTTGATTTGGTTAAACCGTAAAGAAAAAAAAAATAAAAAGAAAACAGATCCCGTATGAACATATGAACCTTAACATCAAAGTCGATTGTTTTGACAATTTTGAACTACGATTATAAAATAAAATATGTTCGAAATCCTTCTCAGAAGCTAACAGGGGCGTCAATTTACTGTAATACCTCAAATGGAACTCAAATTTTTCCCAAGAACAAAACGTTTTAACTTTTCAAAATTATCTTTAACTCCTAAATTCGCACTTGATATGATGATTTGAGTTTTGAGACTTTGCAGAAAGATTAGATACAATATTCCTAACAACTCTGTAATTCCAGATTCTAATAAATACATTGATTTCGAGTTTTGAAAGAAGCTAGTTGGAAACAGAGGCTTCGCTGAAATAAAAAAAAATATATATCTTATTAATTCGGTTTAGATTCAGTTGTATAAAGACTGTAATTGAATTTGGGTAATTGTTATAGATAGTGGAAAATTCCAGTTTCTTAGTATCCTAATTGATCGAGTTATTTAAAGGATAAGGCCATCGACAAATTTATCAATCAGAAACAGTAAATGGGGAAAAAAATATAACAGACAAAATTGGTTTGGTAAGTTAGTACATCCCATTTGATTCTGATATTTGATATTATTATATAGGAAACGAAATTTTGAAAAAAAAAATGTGGATACCAAATAAATCGTATAATTTGTTTTCTTGATTTATATTTTAAAATTTAATAAATATTAATAACTAATAATATATTAGTAATTTTAATAATGATAACTTTTATTTAATATTTATATGTATACCCTTATTTTTATATTTATATATATATATATATATATATATATATATATTTTTTACATATTTATTTACTCATAAACGTTCGTGAATCATTGGGCCTAGTCAAAAGGTAAATGTTATCCAAAAATAGATTTTAAACTTTCTAGACTCAACATTAAAGATTCTGCTTATCGTGTCGAAAATATATAAAGATTAGGATTTAAATTTGGTCGGAAATTTCCGGGTCGTTACAGTCACCCACCTGTTAAAGAAATTTCGTCCCCGAAATTTAGTAGAGGTTGTCATAAATAACAATAGGAATGTTTTCATGACGAATATGAGATAATAATAGAGTTTTATCATTATTGGAAGATATAGATAAAATGATTCAATCACATGAAGCGCACGAATGAAGCTATCCCAAAAGAGTGAAATGAGTAATAAATGTATTCGTTTCAACTGATGACGTGGTTATTATTGACTTCCGGAATTTAAGGGATTTAAAGAAAATCTTGCGTAATAAGATTTGATTTTTCGGCGATCAGGATTTTCTTTGATTTATTGCGGCAATTGGTTTCGATTTCTTTGTCGGATATTTCACTATAAATCCACCTATTCGTTTCTTCTCCCGTCCTCGAGTCAAGCGAGCAATGATCCGAAATTCGTAGGTATAAGATTTGGAATGAACCCAGCTATTGTTCTTAGAAAGGAATGGTAATGGCACGATTTTGATTTGTCAAATTACCAGAATATCCAGGAAGATAGAACTATCAAGATGATTTGTTCTTAATACGTTTCGGAATTGGATAGAATGCAAAAGCCGTGTAACATGGCACATGATGATGGTACTGTGAATCATCACAATCCATTAGAAACTTAACATGACTTACTGTAATATAATGAAGTTGATCAAGTTTCATTATATTATACTAATTCATGCATCAGTTCCCAACACTACTTCAGAACATTTCTATTTTAAACTCGAAGGTTTCAGAATTTAGAAACTAATGCAGTTTCTTTTACATTGTAACGCAGATATTACGAAATGATAAATGATTTCAGATAAGGATAGTTGTGAAAATGTTTCCAACAATATGGAGAATATGTATAACGGAAATTATGAAGATATCTTATAATATCTGAGATAAGATATTGATGAAGAATATCATCTGGAAAGGTTTAGAATAAGGAGTAGGGTTCTTACTAAAAATTTCAGTAGACACTAAATCATTTGAATCCTTTGAAGTCGGGTTTAGTTCTCATGATTTGTCCACAGTTTCCTTCATACTTTACTTCATCGTAAACTTTTGACTGTTAAAGTCGTTTATGGTTTTTGCTGCTTCATCAGCATTTCAAGAACTACTTCATAGTCCAGGGTGTTTTTCAGAAACTTTACATTCAAAATAAGTAATTCTTAGGGATAGACGTTTTCAGTATAACTGGAGAAGTGCTACAAAATTTTCAAAATACTGATCGCGGATTCCGCCAAAGAGATGACGATCTGCTGGTACATCTGCCGATGATGTTATGAAATATAAAAGGTTCTCCGGTAACGATGGCGGAAGAACAACTTGTATATATCGAGGTTATATTGAGGGTAGTCTTGCTGAGAAGTCAAAGTGGAGCTGTGACAAAATTAGCTTCTTGAAAAGGAATCGTATGATTGTTTTTGCTAATGAATGATAAGGAATTCGACGCGGTTACGATTTAAATATAACTTCGGTTTCAAAAGTTTTTCAGGTGCATAACTGTATGCATGAATCTTTCTTGCATAGACGAGGTGCGACTAGTTCAACTTTTCGATCGAGGTGTTTTCAAGAATTATGAAAGATTTGAACGCGACTTGTAATTGTCGAGATACAAATGAGGTTTAGGATAAAATCAAGTGGCAAACTTGAAGAATTGTTTAGTTTCATATGTTATAGTCAACATTTTAATTCATTTTAATTGTTCAAAGTTAGCAGTTCAATAGTCTGATAATTCCATATATAAATTAAATATATAATATTCGAATTAAATAATACGTATCGTGACCCGTATACCGGTCTCGGTGTCGATCACAACTCAAACCATATATATATTTTGGAATCAACTCCAACCCTGTATAGCCAACTCCCACCTTCACATATAGAGTGTCTATGGTTGTTCCGAAATATATATATAGATGGGTCGATATGATAAGTCGAAACCTTGCATACGTGTCCCGTTATTTATAGTGCGTAAAAGTAAATAACAGAAATTAAATGACGATAAATAAAATTGCGAGAATGTAAATTGCGATAAATTAAATGTTAATCAGTTAGCTGGGAACAGTTAGCCGGAACAGTTAGCGTGGAATCCTAACCAAATTTCAATTAGTTAATCCGTTTGTTTCTAACAAATTTTATTTTGTCCAATGTTTTCTTCGTTATGCCACTTGTTGAATTTTAATAGGTCATAATCCAAATATGAAATTTGAGTAGAAATGATTATTCTGTGGTGAACGGATACGTATATCGGTAGTTGTAAGTAGGATAGTAAATGATCGTTGAATCAGATTCGAAGAATGTACAGTGTAACTTATTAATGTGAATTCTAAATATTCCTCGGGTACTACCCACCCGTTAAAATATTTTCATCATTAACAATTTGTACAAAAGAATTTTACTTACAATCTTTATGAAAATATACTTGCATATATATTTTCATCAAATGTAATCATGGATTTAATGAGTCAAAAACTCATCTGATTTATCATTAATACTAGATTACATAATCTCTAAAGCATTAGAGATTACTTAGTCGCCATATTGAACGAAAGTAATAAGGTAAAATGGTACGTAGATCGAAGATAATCAATGTAGGACGATATGTAGAACGAAAATAAAGTGGATAGAGCGATACGTAGAACGGTGATTATACTCGAGGTGTAATTTGTGACGTTGAGATTTAAGACGGGATTGTGGTTTGAGGGTGATAAGGATACCATTGACGTTGATGATGATGATACTGTTGATGGTGCTGGTACTGGAGATTGCGATGTCGATGTTGCTGGAGATACTGGTTATGCTGCCGGTGCTGCCGCTGGTGTTTGTAACCTTCGCACCAGATTCTCCAAAACCATTACTCGAGCATGTAGTTCGTTAACTTCTTATATTACGTCGGGATGATTGACGATAGAAATGAGCGAATGAATAAGGTTTAGAATCTGAATTGTGATATAGTCGTGTTGTGATATTCTGAAGATGGTGTTTCGAACAGGTTCGCCGGTAAGTGATTCAGGTTTGTCGCCAAAAGGGCAATTTGGTGGATGGAAGGGATCTTCGATGTGAAATGATTTTCGGATATCGGATGATATTCTAACAATATAGAATATCTATATATAACACTAAAGATTTCGTAGACTACAGAGGAACCTACGGCATTTGTTAGGCAAGTCTACAGATGTGCTAAGATATGAATTATCAGATACACTAAGATAAGAATTTTGTCTATACACTATCGATGCAGTAAATGCAGTAAGACGTGTCTAGACTTAAGAATTATAAGCAGGCAATTTCCTAAGGAAGATAAGCAGATGGTTTCCGACTAGAATGATAAACAAAACTTTTTGACAGGCAGACACGGTCAAAGTCCAGACTTATTAATGTATCCTAATAACTATTAGTCCGACACACTAATGCAAGACCTGGTTCACTAAGACCAACGCTCTGATACCACATGTAACAACCCGTCCTTATCCTCCTGGACAAAGTCATCGACATCTGGTTCCATTGCGTTGATCGGCTCTAAGTAATGTCCTTAAAATGAGCAAATGCACAGCGGAAGACTTATTTCGTACCTGAGAATAACATGCTTTAAAAGGTCAACATAAAGTTGGTGAGATATATAGGTTTGATGCTAGCAGCGTTATAACTATGGACCACAAGATTTCATATTTATAAACATAATACACTCGCAAGTGTATGAAAAGCATTCCAAGCAGTGGGCACCCGGTAACTAGCCTTAACAAGAGTGTGTACCCCTGAGTTATATAATATATGCACCGAATCAAGTGCGTTCCGTTAACCTCGAAGTACTAAACACCCGTTCTTCTAGTTTACTAGAACAACATCTGGGTGGGGGTGTAAAACCCGATAGATCTATCTTTAGGATTCGCGCCTACCAGTTCATAAACCAATAGTTAAAGTTACCAAGCTAGGGGATTTTTGATTCAAACCCATGTAGAACGTAATTTTAGTCACTTGTGTCCATAACGTAAATCATTTATAAAAATAGCGCATGTATTCTCAGTCCAAAAATATTTAAAGTTTAAAAGGGATCTATATACTCACCACACTGTATTTTGTAGTAAAAATACATATAACATCATTGAACACGTATAGGGTTGGCCTTGGATTCACGAACCTCAATTATTCGGATATATATTAAAAAGAATGCCTCAGTCGGGTCTCGAACCCGAGACCTCTTGGATCCACACAAGCACCATAAACCATCAATCTACAACTCTTTTTCTGTTTTATTATCCCACCCAATAAATATATCCGTATATCTGTGTATTCTACTTCTTCTCCTCCATTTTACAATCGAGCAGAATCAAACACAACCAACCAAGACAGGTAATTACTTAGTTTCATTTGTGACTTGAATTAAAACAACAATAATCAATTGCTGTTGATTTGGTTAAACCGTAAAGAAAAAAAAATAAAAAGAAAACAGATCCCGTATGAACATATGAACCTTAACATCAAAGTCGATTGTTTTGACAATTTTGAACTACGATTATAAAATAAAATATGTTCGAAATCCTTCTCAGAAGCTAACAGGGGCGTCAATTTACTGTAATACCTCAAATGGAACTCAAATTTTTCCCAAGAACAAAACGTTTTAACTTTTCAAAATTATCTTTAACTCCTAAATTCGCACTTGATATGATGATTTGAGTTTTGAGACTTTGCAGAAAGATTAGATACAATATTCCTAACAACTCTGTAATTCCAGATTCTAATAAATACATTGATTTCGAGTTTTGAAAGAAGCTAGTTGGAAACAGAGGCTTCGCTGAAATAAAAAAAAATATATATCTTATTAATTCGGTTTAGATTCAGTTGTATAAAGACTGTAATTGAATTTGGGTAATTGTTATAGATAGTGGAAAATTCCAGTTTCTTAGTATCCTAATTGATCGAGTTATTTAAAGGATAAGGCCATCGACAAATTTATCAATCAGAAACAGTAAATGGGGAAAAAAATATAACAGACAAAATTGGTTTGGTAAGTTAGTACATCCCATTTGATTCTGATATTTGATATTATTATATAGGAAACGAAATTTTGAAAAAAAAAATGTGGATACCAAATAAATCGTATAATTTGTTTTCTTGATTTATATTTTAAAATTTAATAAATATTAATAACTAATAATATATTAGTAATTTTAATAATGATAACTTTTATTTAATATTTATATGTATACCCTTATTTTTATATTTATATATATATATATATATATATATTTTTTTTACATATTTATTTACTCATAAACGTTCGTGAATCATTGGGCCTAGTCAAAAGGTAAATGTTATCCAAAAATAGATTTTAAACTTTCTAGACTCAACATTAAAGATTCTGCTTATCGTGTCGAAAATATATAAAGATTAGGATTTAAATTTGGTCGGAAATTTCCGGGTCGTTACAATGATAAACTTTGATTTAAAAGTTTTTCTTCTGGGAAAATGATTTTTCATATGAACATGAAACTATATCCAAAAATCAAGGTTAAACTCAAAGTGGAAGTATGTTTTCTAAAATGGTCATCTAGACGTCGTTCTTTCGACTGAAATGACTACCTTTACAAAAACGACTTGTAAATTATATTTCCGACTATAAACCTATACTTTTTATATTTAGATTCATAAAATAGAGTTCAATATGAAACCATAGAAATTTGATTCACTCAAAACGGATTTAAAATGAAGAAGTTATGGGTAAAACAAGATTGGATATTTTTGATCTTTTTAGCTATGGGAAATGTTTAAAAAATCTATACAAATCATATCCTAGCTAACTTATATTGTATTATACATGTATTCTAATATATTATGTAATCTTGGGATACCATAGACACGTATGCAAATGTTTTGACATATCCATGTATATATATTATTTGGAACAACCATAGACACTCTTTATGCAGTAATGTTGGAGTTAGCTATACAGGGTTGAGATTGATTCCAAAAATATATATACTTTGAGTTGTGATCTAGCCTGAGACGTATATACACTGGGTCGTGGATAGATTCAAGATAATATATATCGATTTACTAACGAGGACAGCTGACTTAATACACTCAAATCTTTAAAACATAATAAAAATGGTTATAATTATATTTTGATCATACTTTGATATATATGTACATATTTGTATAGGTTCGTGAATCGATCCGTGGCCAAGTCTTATTTCCGAGGAAAGAAATATCTGTGAAAGTGAGTTATAGTCCCATTTTTAAAAATCTAATATTTTTGGGATGAGAATACATGCAGGTTTTATAAATGATTTACAAATTAGACACAAGTACGTAAAACTACATTCTATGGTTGAATTATCGAAATCGAATATGCCCCTTTTTATTAAGTCTGGTAATCTAAGAATTAGGGAACAGACACCCTAATTGACGCGAATCCTAAAGATAGATCTATTGGGCCTAACAAACCCCATCCAAAGTACCGGATGCTTTAGTACTTCGAAATTTATATCACATCCGAAGGGTGTCCCGGAATGATGGGGGTATTCTTATATATGCATCTTGTTAATGTCGGTTATTAGGTGTTCACCATATGAATGATTTTTATCTCTATGTATGGGATGTGTATTGAAATATGAAATCTTGTGGTCTATTGTTACGATTTGATATATATAGGTTAAACCTATAACTCACCAACATTTTTGTTGACATTTAAAGCATTTTTATTCTCAGGTGAATACTAAGAGCTTTCGTTGTTGCATACTAAAATAAGGACAAGATTTGGAGTCCATGTTTGTATGATATTGTGTAAAAATTGCATTTAAGAAACATATGTCAATGTAATATATTTCTATTGTAAAACATTATGTAATGGTCGTGTGTAAACAGTATATTTTAGATTATCATTATTTGATAATCTACATAATGTTTTTAAAAACTTTATTGATAAAATAAAGGTTATGGTTGTTTTTAAAAATGAATGCAGTCTTTGAAAAACGTCTCATATAGAGGTCAAAACCTCGCAACGAAATCAATTAATATGAAATGTTTATAATCAATATGAACGGGACTTTTCAGTTGGTATCAGAGCGTTGGTCTTAGAGAACCAGAAAATTTGCATTAGTGTGTCTTATCGAGTTTGTTAGGATGCATTAGTGAGTCTGGACTTCGACCGTGTTTTCTTTAAAAATGATTGCTTAACATTTTTGTTGAAAACTGTATATTAATAACATGTAAATATTATGTGATATATTAATCTCTTAACATGTTTGATATTGTGTGATAGATGTCTACCTCTACCACAAATCTCATTGAATCACCTAATAATAACGAAGAGTCGAATATATATTGGCAAGATTCACAAGTTCCCGAAGAACCGGAAGAAGAGGAAACGGAACCGGAAGAAGAGGAACCGGAAGAAGAGGAACCAGAAGAAGAGGAACCGGAAGAAGAAGAGGTTACGGAGGGGGGAATAGTAGGAACTACGGAAAACTGGTTAAATAAAAGAAAATCCTCAACCAATGGACCAAAGTTAATAATGGTCAATGGTGTTTCCGCTAAGGAAGCAAAATATTGGGAAAATTACCAATTTTCCAATGAATCGGATCCTGATGAGGATTCCGATGATGTTATAGAAATTACCTCGACCCAATTTAATGAGGCAAAAGAAAATAATAAGGGAAAAGGCATCAAAATAGAGAAATCTGATTCCGACCCCGATGAACTTTATATGTACCGTCAACACCCGTATTTTCAATATCGTGACAATAACCCGGGAACCTCTAAACCACCAGGTTTTTCTAAACCAATGTGGAAAATGACGAATCGTATTAGAGGAACATCATATATCCCTAGAATATTAGGAAAAAGAACCAAGTCCGAAGAAGAAGAAAAGTGATTCAGATTAGAGGGGTGTGAGCATGTTGTGTAATAAATGTATTATAGTGTGCTTGTACTTTTATGTTCTATGTAAAAATTGCTTGTATTGTTTGTTTTTACGAATCTAATCCTTGTCTATTTTACAGTATAAAAACAAAATGGACTTTAAGGGTAGACAACCGAATATTTTAGAAGACCTACCAGAGGATATGATTGAGGAAATTGTAGTGACCCGAACTTTTCCATGTTTATATATATTAATTGAGATTGATATTTACATGATTAAATGTTTCCAACATGTTAAGAAATCAAACTTGTTAAGACTTGATTAATTGAAATAGGTTTCATATCGAGAATTGACCACCCAAGTTGACCGTTGATTCACGAACGTTAAAACTTGTAAAAACTATATGATGACATATATATGGTTATATATATAGTTAACATGATATTATGATAAGTAAACATATCATTAAGTATATTAACAATGAACTACATATGTAAAAACAAGACTACTAACTTAATGATTTTGAAACGAGACATATATGTAACGATTATCGTTGTAACGACATTTAATGTATATATATCATATTAAGAGATATTGTATATATATCATATTAAGAGATATTCGTACATCATAATATCATGATAATATAATAATTTAAAATCTCTTTTGATATTATAAACATTGGGTTAACAACATTTAACAAGATCGTTAACCTAAAGGTTTCAAAACAACATTTACATGTAACGACTAACGATGACTTAACGACTCAGTTAAAATGTATATACATGTAGTGTTTTAATATTTATTCATACACTTTTGAAATACTTCAAGATACTTATCAAAATATTTCTACTTAACAAAAATGCTTACAATTACATCCTCGTTCAGTTTCATCAACAATTCTACTCGTATGCACCCGTATTCGTACTCGTACAATACACGTCTTTTAGATGTATGTACTATTGGTATATACACTCCAATGATCAGCTCTTAGCAGCCCATGTGAGTCACCTAACACATGTGGGAACCATCATTTGGCAACTAGCATGAAATATCTCATAAAATTACAAAAATATGAGTAATCATTCATGACTTATTTACATGAAAACAAAATTACATATCCTTTATATCTAATCCATACACCAACGATCAAAAACACCTACAAACACTTTCATTCTTCAATTTTCTTCATCTAATTGATCTCTCTCAAGTTCTATCTTCAAGTTCTAAGTGTTCTTCATAAATTCCAAAAGTTCTAGTTTCATAAAATCGAGAATACTTTCAAGTTTGCTAGCTCACTTCCAATCTTGTAAGGTGATCATCCAACCTCAAGAAATCTTTTTTTCTTACAGTAGGTTATCATTCTAATACAAGGTAATAATCATATTCAAACTTTGGTTCAATTTCTATAACTATAACAATCTTATTTCAAGTGATGATCTTACTTGAACTTGTTTTCGTGTCATGATTTTGCTTCAAGAACTTCGAGCCATCCAAGGATCCATTGAAGCTAGATCCATTTTTCTATTTTCTAGTAGGTTTATCCAAGGAACTTAAGGTAGTAATGATGTTCATAACATCATTCGATTCATACATATAAAGCTATCTTATTCGAAGGTTTAAACTTGTAATCACTAGAACATAGTTTAGTTAATTCTAAACTTGTTCGCAAAACAAAAGTTAATCCTTCTAACTTGACTTTTAAAATCAACTAAACACATGTTCTAACTTAATGATTTAAAACCTGGAAAGAACTAAACACATGTTCTAACTTAATAATTCTAAACTTGGGATGAGAATACATGCAGGTTTTATAAATGATTTACAAAATAGACACAAGTACGTGAAACTACATTCTATGGTTGAATTATCGAAATCGAATATGCCCCTTTTTATTAAGTCTGGTAATCTAAGAATTAGGGAACAGACACCCTAATTGACGCGAATCCTAAAGATAGATCTATTGGGCCTAACAAACCCCATCCAAAGTACCGGATGCTTTAGTACTTCAAAATTTATATCATATCCGAAGGGTGTCCCGGAATGATGGGGATATTCTTATATATGCATCTTGTTATTGTCGGTTACCAGGTGTTCACCATATGAATGATTTTTTATCTCTATGTATGGGATGTGTATTGAAATATGAAATCTTGTGGTCTATTATTATGATTTGATATATATAGGTTAAACCTATAACTCACCAACATTTTTGTTGACGTTTTAAGCATGTTTATTCTCAGGTGATTATTAAGAGCTTCCGCTGTCGCATACTTAAATAAGGATGAGATTTGGAGTCCATGCTTGTATGATATTGTGTAAAAACTGCATTCAAGAAACTTATTTTATTCTAACATATTTGTATTGTAAACCATTATGTAATGGTCGTGTGTAAACGGGATATTTTAGGTTATCATTATTTGATAATCTACGTAAAGCTTTTTAAACCTTTATTGATGAAATAAAGGTTATGGTTTGTTTTAAAATGAATGCGGTCTTTGAAAAACGTCTCATATAGAGGTCAAAACCTCGCAACGAAATCAATTAATATGGAACGTTTTTAATCAATAAGAACGGGAAATTTCAGTTGGTATCCGAGCGTTGGTCTTAGAGAACCAGGATTTTGCATTAGTGTGTCTTATCGAGTTTGTTAGGATGCATTAGTGAGTCTGGACTTCGACCGTGTTTACTTGAAAAATGATTGCTTAACAAATTTTGTTGGAAACTATATATTTTTAACATGTGAATATTATGTGATATATTAATCTCTTAACGCGTTTGATATTATGTTATAGATGTCTACCTCTAGAACAAGTCCCATTGACTCACCTAATAATAATGAAGAGTTAAATGTAAATTGGAATGATTCGTGGACTGATTCACAAGTTCCCGAAGAGGAACCAGAAGAAGAGTCGGAACCGGAAGAAGAATCGGAACCGAAAGAAGAATCGGAACCTGATGAAGAAATAGAACCGGTGGGGGAAATAATAAAACGGTTAAGTAAAAGAAAATCCTCAACCAACCGACCAAGGTTAATTATGGTCAATGGTGTTTCTGCTAAAGAAGCAAAATATTGGGAGGATTACCAATTCTCCGATGAATTGGATTCTGACGAGAATTCCGATGATGTTATAGAAATTACCCCAACTGAATTTAAAAAGGCAAAAGAAAATAATAAGGGAAAGGGCATAAAAATAGAGAAATCTAATTCCAACCCCGATGAACTTTATATGTATCGGCAACCCCCGAAGTCCTTAAGTTGTAACAATGACCCGGGAACCTCTAAACCACCAGGTTTTTCTAAACCAATGTGGATAACGACGGCTCGTATTAGGGGAACATCATATATCCCTAGAAACTTGGCAAAACGAACCAAAACCGAAGAAGAAGAAACAAGCGAGTCGGAATAAGATAGTTGTATTCGTGTGGTGTAATATATGTAATATAGTGTGCTTATGCTTTATGATATATGTAAAAATTGCTTGTATTAATAAGTATTTTTTTTTTTATGAATCTAACTCTTGTCTATTTTACAGTATAAAAACACAAAATGGATAGACAACCCAATATTTTAAGAGACCTACCCGGAGACATGATTGATGAAATCTTGTCTAAAGTCGGTCAGAATTCTTCGGCACAACTATTTAAGGCGAGATCAGTTTGTAAGACATTCGAAGAACGTTCCAAGAATGTCTTGGTTTATAAGAGACTTTCATTTGAAAGATGGGGGATATCACATTGGGAAACCCATAAGTTACGATGTGTTTACTTTAATGCATATATTGCGGGGAACCCAAATGCTATTTTACGCAACGGGTTAAGAAATTATTTTGACTCAATATATCCGAATATTGGACTTCGTGATTTAGAAAAAGCGGCTAACATGCAACATAAAGAAGCATGTTATGCTTACGGATTAGTAATGTTCGCTTCTCACCAAAGTGAGAACAAGAACATCGGGCTACAACTATTAAACAAAACGTTTCCACAAGTGATGGAGTCGGTAATTGGGGTAAGAAATGAGGTTTTTAGATTGTTACGGGACTGTTGGACATTATGTAACCCTCGTCCCTTTGATGACGTTACAACACGCTGTCTTATCAACGGCCATAACGGTTATGTTCCAAAAGACCAAGGATGGGAAGTAGTCCTAGTAAAACCAGAATGCATGATTTGTTTCTGGACGTATGAATTAAGTGCCTTTATTGCCTTTGCTGAACGACTTGTGTACTAGCTAGAATTATCTTCACAACTATCTTGTATCAAAGTTATTGTGTGCTATATTTCATGCTTTATGTAAAATAAGCGGTATTGTAAGTTTGTAAAATATTGTATAAAAGTTTGAACGAAATATTATTATAATCAGTTTTTCATATAGAATTGTAGCAGTTGAATTGTATATTAGCTACTAAGTATGAACTTAACGGGTAGGTACTACCCGAATTTAAACTTATAAAACGCTAATATGAAGAAAAAGCTTTTATAAATGAGTTCATATTATGCTACGAAATACTATTAACTACTCTTAATATTCTGTATGATTAACTTGTTCCATTTGACTATTTTGAAGGCAATGGCACCGACTACTCGACACACAGTGAATATGAATGAACAGGAATTCCGTACTTTTCTAGCTTCAAACATAGCCGCAGTACAGGCTGCGCTACATACCAACAATAACCTTGGATCTAGCAGTACAGGAAATCGTGTAGGATGCACCTACAAAGAATTCACTGCCTGCAAACCTTTGGAATTTGATGGAACCGAAGGACCGATCGGATTGAAACGGTGGACCGAGAAGGTCGAATCGGTGTTTGCCATAAGTAAGTGTACTGAAGAGGACAAAGTGAAGTACGCTACGCATACCTTCACAGGTTCTGCGTTAACATGGTGGAATACCTATCTAGAGCAAGTGGGACAAGATGATGCTTACGCACTACCGTGGTCAGCATTCAAGCACTTGATGAACGAGAAGTACCGTCCCAGAACCGAGGTCAATAAGCTCAAGACAGAACTTAGAGGGTTACGAACCCAAGGATTTGATATTACCACGTACGAAAGACGATTCACAGAATTGTGCCTATTGTGTCCGGGAGCATTCGAAGATGAGGAAGAGAAGATCGACGCGTTTGTGAAAGGATTACCGGAAAGAATCCAAGAAGATATAAGTTCACACGAGCCCGCCTCCATACAACAGGCATGCAGAATGGCTCACAAACTAGTGAACCAGATTGAAGAAAGAATTAAAGAACAGACTGCTGAAGAGGCCAATGTGAAGCAAGTCAAAAGAAAGTGGGAGGAAAACGGTGATAAGAATCACCAATACAACAA
Organism: Rutidosis leptorrhynchoides; assembly: GCF_046630445.1. Classification (NCBI taxonomy): domain Eukaryota; kingdom Viridiplantae; phylum Streptophyta; class Magnoliopsida; order Asterales; family Asteraceae; genus Rutidosis; species Rutidosis leptorrhynchoides. The sequence goes on along the minus strand of NC_092338.1, from coordinate 401,387,595 downwards.
CAACAGCAATTACAACAATAATCGCAACAATTATCCCAACAATCGCAACATCAATCGCAACTACAACAAATGGCCCAACAACAACAACAACAACAACAACAGCAACTACAACAATCATCCCAACAACAATAATAACCGCAACAACAACAACAATCAGAAGCAGCTATGCCAAAGGTGTGAAAAGTATCACTCGGAGCACCAAATTTTGCAACAAGTGTAAAAGAAATGGTCATAGCACAGCGAAGTGTGAGGTCTACGGACCAGGGGTTAATAGAACGAAAGGAACAAATGGTGTCAGAACGAGTAATGGCGGAGAAAGTAGTGTCGGAGCAAGTTATGCCAATGTAGTTTGTTATAAATGTGGAAAACCGGGCCACATTATTAGAAATTGCCCGAACCAGGAGAACACGAATGGACAAGGCCGCGGAAGAGTTTTCAATATTAATGCGGCAGAGGCACAGGAAGACCCGGAGCTTGTTACGGGTACGTTTCTTATTGACAATAAATCTGCTTACGTTTTATTTGATTCGGGTGCGGATAGAAGCTATATGAACAGAGATTTTTGTGCTAAATTAAGTTGTCCATTGACGCTTTTGGATAGTAAATTTTTACTCGAATTAGCAAATGGTAAATTAATTTCAGCAGATAATATATGTCAGAATCGAGAAATTAAACTGGTTAGCGAAACATTTAAGATTGATTTGATACCACTTGAGTTAGGGAGTTTTGATGTGATAATCGGTATGGACTGGTTGAAAGAAGTGAAAGCAGAGATCGTTTGTTACAAAAATGCAATTCGTATTATACGAGAAAAAGGAAAACCCTTAATGGTGTACGGAGAAAAGGGCAACACGAAGCTACATCTTATTAGTAATTTGAAGGCACAAAAACTAATAAGAAAAGGTTGCTATGCTGTTCTAGCACACGTCGAGAAAGTACAAACTGAAGAAAAGAGCATCAATGATGTTCCCGTCGCAAAAGAATTTCCTGATGTATTTCCGAAAGAATTACCGGGATTACCCCCACATCGATCCGTTGAATTTCAAATAGATCTTGTACCAGGAGCTGCACCAATAGCTCGTGCTCCTTACAGACTCGCACCCAGCGAGATGAAAGAACTGCAAAGCCAATTACAAGAACTTTTAGAGCGTGGTTTCATTCGACCAAGCACATCACCGTGGGGAGCTCCTGTTTTGTTTGTCAAGAAGAAAGATGGTACATTCAGGTTGTGTATCGACTACCGAGAGTTGAACAAACTTACCATCAAGAACCGCTACCCACTACCGAGAATCGACGACTTATTTGATCAACTACAAGGCTCGTCTGTTTATTCAAAGATTGACTTACGTTCCGGGTATCATCAAATGCGGGTGAAAGAAGATGATATTCCAAAGACTGCTTTCAGAACACGTTACGGTCATTACGAGTTTATGGTCATGCCGTTTGGTTTAACTAATGCACCAGCTGTGTTCATGGACCTTATGAACCGAGTGTGTGGACCATACCTTGACAAGTTTGTCATTGTTTTCATTGATGACATACTTATTTACTCAAAGAATGACCAAGAACACGGTGAACATTTGAGAAAGGTGTTAGAAGTATTGAGGAAGGAAGAATTGTATGCTAAGTTTTCAAAGTGTGCATTTTGGTTGGAAGAAGTTCAATTCCTCGGTCACATAGTGAACAAATAAGGTATTAAGGTGGATCCGGCAAAGATAGAAACTGTTGAAAAGTGGGAAACCCCGAAAACTCCGAAACACATACGCCAGTTTTTAGGACTAGCTGGTTACTACAGAAGGTTCATCCAAGACTTTTCCAGAATAGCAAAACCCTTGACTGCATTAACGCATAAAGGGAAGAAATTTGAATGGAATGATGAACAAGAGAAAGCGTTTCAGTTATTGAAGAAAAAGCTAACTACGGCACCTATATTGTCATTGCCTGAAGGGAATGATGATTTTGTGATTTATTGTGACGCATCAAAGCAAGGTCTCGGTTGTGTATTAATGCAATGAACGAAGGTGATTGCTTATGCATCTAGACAATTGAAGATTCACGAGCAAAATTATACGACGCATGATTTGGAATTAGGCGCGGTTGTTTTTGCATTAAAGACTTGGAGGCACTACTTATATGGGGTCAAAAGTATTATATATACTGACCACAAAAGTCTTCAACACATATTTAATCAGAAACAACTGAATATGAGGAAGCGTAGGTGGATTGAATTGTTGAATGATTACGACTTTGAGATTCGTTACCACCCGGGGAAGGCAAATGTGGTAGCCGATGCCTTGAGCAGGAAGGACAGAGAACCCATTCGAGTAAAATCTATGAATATAATGATTCATAATAACCTTACTACTCAAATAAAGGAGGCGCAACAAGGAGTTTTAAAAGAGGGAAATTTAAAGGATGAAATACCCAAAGGATCGGAGAAGCATCTTAATATTCGGGAAGACGGAACCCGGTATAGGGCTGAAAGAATTTGGGTACCAAAATTTGGAGATATGAAAGAAATGGTACTTAGAGAAGCTCATAAAACTAGATACTCAATACATCCTGGAACGGGGAAGATGTACAAGGATCTCAAGAAACATTTTTGGTGGCCGGGTATGAAAGCCGATGTTGCTAAATACGTAGGAGAATGTTTGACGTGTTCTAAGGTCAAAGCTGAGCATCAGAAACCATCAGGTCTACTTCAACAACCCGAAATCCCGGAATGGAAATGGGAAAACATTACCATGGATTTCATCACTAAATTGCCAAGGACTGCAAGTGGTTTTGATACTATTTGGGTAATAGTTGATCGTCTCACCAAATCAGCACACTTCCTGCCAATAAGAGAAGATGACAAGATGGAGAAGTTAGCACGACTGTATTTGAAGGAAGTCATCTCCAGACATGGAATACCAATCTCTATTATCTCTGATAGGGATGGCAGATTTATTTCAAGATTCTGGCAGACATTACAGCAAGCATTAGGAACTCGTCTAGACATGAGTACTGCCTATCATCCACAAACTGATGGGCAGAGCGAAAGGACGATACAAACGCTTGAAGATATGCTACGAGCATGTGTTATTGATTTCGGAAACAGTTGGGATCGACAACTACCGTTAGCAGAATTTTCCTACAACAACAGCTACCATTCAAGCATTGAGATGGCGCCGTTTGAAGCACTTTATGGTAGAAAGTGCAGGTCTCTGATTTGTTGGAGTGAAGTGGGGGATAGACATATTACGGGTCCGGAGATTATACAAGAAACTACCGAGAAGATCATCCAAATTCAACAACGGTTGAAAACCGCCCAAAGTCGACAAAAGAGCTACGCTGACATTAAAAGAAAAGATATAGAATTTGAAATTGGAGAGATGGTCATGCTTAAAGTTGCACCTTGGAAAGGCGTTGTTCGATTTGGTAAACGAGGGAAATTAAATCCAAGGTATATTGGACCATTCAAGATTATTGATCGTGTCGGACCAGTAGCTTACCGACTTGAGTTACCTCAACAACTCGCGGCTGTACATAACACTTTCCACGTCTCGAATTTGAAGAAATGTTTTGCTAAAGAAGATCTCACTATTCTGTTAGATGAAATCCAAATCAACGAAAAACTTCAATTCATCGAAGAACCCGTCGAAATAATGGATCGTGAGGTTAAAAGACTTAAGCAAAACAAGATACCAATTGTTAAGGTTCGATGGAATGCTCGTAGAGGACCCGAGTTCACTTGGGAGCATGAAGATCAGATGAAGAAGAAATACCCGCATCTATTTCCAGAAGATTCGTCAATACCTTCAACAGCTTAAAATTTCGGGACGAAATTTATTTAACGGGTAGGTACTGTAGTGACCCGAACTTTTCCATGTTTATATATATTAATTGAGATTGATATTTACATGATTAAATGTTTCCAACATGTTAAGCAATCAAACTTGTTAAGACTTGATTAATTGAAATAGGTTTCATATCGACAATTGACCACCCAAGTTGACCGGTGATTCACGAACGTTAAAACTTGTAAAAACTATATGATGACATATATATGGTTATATATATAGTTAACATGATATTATGATAAGTAAACATATCATTAAGTATATTAACAATGAACTACATATGTAAAAACAAGACTACTAACTTAATGATTTTGAAACGAGACATATATGTAACGATTATCGTTGTAACGACATTTAATGTATATATATCATATTAAGAGATATTCGTACATCATAATATCATGATAATATAATAATTTAAAATCTCTTTTGATATTATAAACATTGGGTTAACAACATTTAACAAGATCGTTAACCTAAAGGTTTCAAAACAACATTTACATGTAACGACTAACGATGAGTTAACGACTCAGTTAAAATGTATATATATGTAGTGTTTTAATATGTATTCATACACTTTTGAAAGACTTCAAGATACTTATCAAAATATTTCTACTTAGCAAAAATGCTTACAATTACATCCTCGTTCAGTTTCATCAACAATTCTACTCGTATGCACCCGTATTCGTACTCGTACAATACACAGCTTTTAGATGTATGTACTATTGGTATATACACTCCAATGATCAGCTCTTAGCAGCCCATGTGAGTCACCTAACACATGTGGGAACCATCATTTGGCAACTAGCATGAAATATCTCATAAAATTACAAAAATATGAGTAATCATTCATGACTTATTTACATGAAAACAAAATTACATATCCTTTATATCTAATCCATACACCAACGACCAAAAACACCTACAAACACTTTCATTCTTCAATTTTCTTCATCTAATTGATCTCTCTCAAGTTCTATCTTCAAGTTCTAAGTGTTCTTCATAAATTCCAAAAGTTCTAGTTTCATAAAATCAAGAATACTTTCAAGTTTGCTAGCTCACTTCCAATCTTGTAAGGTGATCATCCAACCTCAAGAAATCTTTGTTTCTTACAGTAGGTTATCATTCTAATACAAGGTAATAATCATATTCAAACTTTGGTTCAATTTCTATAACTATAACAATCTTATTTCAAGTGATGATCTTACATGAACTTGTTTTCGTGTCATGATTTTGCTTCAAGAACTTCGAGCCATCCAAGGATCCATTGAAGCTAGATCCATTTTTCTATTTTCCAGTAGGTTTATCCAAGGAACTTAAGGTAGTAATGATGTTCATAACATCATTCGATTCATACATATAAAGCTATCTTATTCGAAGGTTTAAACTTGTAATCACTAGAACATAGTTTAGTTAATTCTAAACTTGTTCGCAAAACAAAAGTTAATCCTTCTAACTTGACTTTTAAAATCAACTAAACACATGTTCTAACTTAATGATTTAAAACCTGGAAAGAACTAAACACTTGTTCTAACTTAATAATTCTAAACTTGTAATCACTGCACCAATAGCTCGTGTTCCTTACAGACTCGCACCCAGCGATATGAAAGAACTGCAAAGCCAACTGCAAGAACTATTAGAACGTGGTTTCATTCGACTAAGCACATCACCATGGGGAGCTCCTGTTTTGTTTTTCAAGAAGAAGGATGGTACATTTAGGTTGTGTATTGACTACAGAGAGTTGAATAAACTTACCATCAAAAACCGTTATCCACTGCCGAGAATTGACGACTTATTTGATCAACTACAAGGCTCGTCGATTTATTCAAAAATCGATTTACGTTCTGGATATCATCAAATGCGAGTAAAGGAGGATGATATTCCAAAAACTGCTTTTAGGACGCGTTATGGTCATTATGAGTTTATGGTTATGCCGTTTGGATTGACTAATGCACCAGATGTGTTCATGGACCTTATGAACCGAGTGTATGGGCCATATCTTGACAAGTTTGTCATTGTTTTCATCGATGACATACTTATTTACTCAAAGAATGATCAAGAGCACGAAGAACATTTGAGAAAAGTGCTAGAAGTATTGAGGAAAGAAAAATTGTACGCTAAGTTTTCAAAGTGTGCATTTTGGTTGGAAGAAGTTCAATTCCTCGGTCACATAGTGAACAAAGAAGGTATCCAGGTGGACCCGGCAAAGATCGAAACCGTTGAAAAGTGGGAAACCCCAAAAACTCCGAAGCATATACGTCAATTTTTAGGATTGGCAGGTTACTACAGAAGATTCATCCAAGATTTCTCCAAAATAGCAAAACCCTTGACTGCATTAACGCATAAAGGGAAGAAATTTGAATGGAAGGATGAACAAGAGAAGGCGTTTCAGTTATTGAAGAAAAAGCTAACTACAGCACCTATATTGTCATTGCCTAAAGGGAATGATGATTTTGTGATTTATTGTAACGCATCAAAGCAAGATCTCGGTTGTGTTTCAAAGCAAGGTCTCGGTTGCGTCTAGACAATTGAAGATTCACGAGCAAAATTATACGACTCATGATTTAGAATTGGGTGCTGTTATTTTTGCATTAAAGACTTGGAGGCATTATTTATATGGGGTCAAAAGTATTATATATACCGACCACAAAAGTCTCCAAGATATATTTAATCAGAAGCAACTGAATATGAGACAACGCAGGTGGATTGAACTGTTGAATGATTATGATTTTGAGATTCGATACCACCCGAGAAAGGCGAATGTGGTGGCCGACGCTTTGAGTAGAAAGGACAGAGAACCTATACAGGTAAAAGCTATGAATATAATTATTCGTACTAACCTTACTACTCAAATAAAGAAGGCGCAACAGGGGGTTGTAAAAGAAGGAAAGTTGAAGAATGAGATACCCAAAGGATCAGAGAAACATCTTAATATTTGAGAAGACGGAACCCGATATAGGGCTAATAGAATTTGGGTACCAAGGTTTGGAGATGTGAGAGAAATGGTACTTAAGAAAGAAAATAAAACCAAATATTCAGTACATCCCGGAGTGGGGAAGATGTATAAAGATCTCAAGAAACACTTTCGGTGGCCGGGTATGAAAGCCGATATTGCTAAATATGTAGGAGAATGTTTGACGTGTTCTAAGGTCAAAGCTGAACATCAGAAACCAGCAGGTCTACTACAACAACCTGAAATCCCGGAATGGAAATGGGAAAACATTACCATGGATTTCATTACTAAATTGCCAAGGACTGCAAGTGGTTATGATACTATTTGGGTAATAGTTGACCATCTTACCAAGTCAGCACACTTCCTGCCAATGAGAGAAGATGACAAAATGGAGAAGTTGGCGCGATTGTATTTGAAGGAGGTTGTCTCCAGACAAGGAATACCCGTCTCTATTATCTCTGATAGGGATGGTAGATTTGTTTCAAGGTTCTGGCAGACGTTGCAACAAGCATTGGGGACTCGTCTAGACATGAGTACTGCCTATCATCCACAAACTGATGGGCAGAGTGAGAGGACGATACAAACGCTTGAAGACATGTTACGAGCATGTGTTATTGATTTCGGAAACAGTTGGGATCGACACCTACCGTTAGCAGAATTTTCCTGCAACAATAGTTATCATTCCAGCATTGAGATGGCGCCATTTGAGGCACTTTATGGTAGAAAGTGCAGGTCTCCAATTTGTTGGAATGAAGTGGGGGATAGACAGATTACGGTTCCGGAGATAATACAAGAAACTACCAAGAAAATCATTCAAATTCAACAACGATTGAAAACCGCCCAGAGTCGACAAAAGAGCTACGCGTGAAATGTCCCGTTCTTATTGATTAAAAACGTTCCATATTAATTGATTTCGTTGCGAGGTTTTGACCTCTATATGAGACGTTTTTCAAAGACTGCATTCATTTTAAAACAAACCATAACCTTTATTTCATAAATAAAGGTTTAAAAACTTTACGTAGATTATCAAATAATGATAATCTAAAATATCCTGTTTACACACGACCATTACATAATGGTTTACAATACAAATATGTTATAACAAAATAAGTTTCTTGAATGCAGTTTTTACACAATATCATACAAGCATGGACTCCAAATCTCGTCCTTATTTAAGTATGCGACAGCGGAAGCTCTTAATAATCACCTGAGAATAAACATGCTTAAAACGTCAACAAAAATGTTGGTGAGTTATAGGTTTAACTTATATATATCAAATCATAATAATAGACCACAAGATTTCATATTTCAATACACATCCCATACATAGAGATAAAAATCATTCATATGGTGAACACCTGGTAACCGACATTAACAAGATGCATATATAAGAATACCCCATCATTCCGGGACACCCTTCGGATATGATATAAATTTCGAAGTACTAAAGCATCCGGTACTTTGGATGGGGTTTGTTAGACCCAATAGATCTATCTTTAGGATTCGCGTCAATTAGGGTGTCTGTTCCCTAATTCTTAGATTACCAGACTTAATAAAAGAGGCATATTTCGATAATTCAACCATAGAATGTAGTTTCACGTACTTGTGTCTATTTTGTAAATCATTTATAAAACCTGCATGTATTCTCATCCCAAAAATATTAGATTTTAAAAGTGGGACTATAACTCACTTTCACAGATTTTTACTTCGTCGGGAAGTAAGACTTGGCCACTGGTTGATTCACGAACCTATAACAATATATACGTATATATCAAAGTATGTTCAAAATATATTTACAACACTTTTAATGCATTTTGATGTTTTAAGTTTATTAAGTCAGCTGTCCTCGTTAGTAACCTACAACTAGTTGTCCACAGTTAGATGTACAGAAATAAATCGATAAATATCTTGAATCAATCCACGGCCCAGTGTATACGTATCTCAGTATTGATCACAACTCAAACTATATATATTTTGGAATCAACCTCAACCCTGTATAGCTAACTCCAACATTCACATATAGAGTGTCTATGGTTGTTCCGAAATATATATAGATGTGTCGACATGATAGGTCGAAACATTGTATACGTGTCTATGGTATCTCAAGATTACATAATATACAATACAAGTTGATTAAGTTATGGTTGGAATAGATTTGTTACCAATTTTCACGTAGCTAAAATGAGAAAAATTATCCAATCTTGTTTTACCCATAACTTCTTCATTTTAAATCCGTTTTTAGTGAATCAAATTGCTATGGTTTCATATTGAACTCTATTTTATGAATCTAAACAGAAAAAGTATAGGTTTATAGTCGGAAAAATAAGTTACAAGTCATTTTTGTAAAGGTAGTCATTTCAGTCGAAAGAACGACGTCTAGATGACCATTTTAGAAAACATACTTCCACTTTGAGTTTAACCATAATTTTTGGATATAGTTTCATGTTCATAATAAAAATCATTTTCCCAGAATAAAAACTTTTAAATCAAAGTTTATCATAGTTTTTAATTAACTAACCCAAAACAGCCCGTGGTGTTACTACGACGGCGTAAATCCGGTTTTACGGTGTTTTTCGTGTTTCCAGGTTTTAAATCATTAAGTTAGCATATAATATAGATATAGAACATGTGTTTAGTTGATTTTAAAGGTCAAGTTAGAAGGATTAACTTTTGTTTGCGAACAAGTTTAGAATTAACTAAACTATGTTCTATTGATTACAAGTTTAAACCTTCGAATAAGATAACTTTATATGTATGAATCGAATGATGTTATGAACATCATTACTACCTTAAGTTCCTTGGATAAACCTACTAGAAAAGAAAAAAATGGATCTAGCTTCAACAGATCCTTGGATGGCTCGAAGTTCTTGAAGCAGAATCATGACACGAAAACAAGTTCAAGTAAGATCATCACTTGAAATAAGATTGTTATAGTTATAGAAATTGAACCAAAGTTTGAATATGATTATTACCTTGTATTAGAATGATAACCTACTGTAATAAACAAAGATTTCTTGAGGTTGGATGATCACCTTACAAGATTGGAAGTGAGCTAGCAAACTTGAAAGTATTCTTGATTTTATGTAACTAGAACTTGTAGAATATATGAAGAACACTTAGAACTTGAAGATAGAACTTGAGAGAGATCAATTAGATGAAGAAAATTGAAGAATGAAAGTGTTTGTAGGTGTTTTTGGTCGTTGGTGTATGGATTAGATATAAAGGATATGTAATTTTGTTTTCATGTAAATAAGTCATGAATGATTACTCATATTTTTGTAATTTTATGAGATATTTCATGCTAGTTGCCAAATGATGGTTCCCACATATGTTAGGTGACTCACATGGGCTGCTAAGAGCTGATCATTGGAGTGTATATACCAATAGTACCTACATCTAAAAGCTGTGTATTGTACGAGTACGAATACGGGTGCATACGAGTAGAATTGTTGATGAAACTGAACGAGGATGTAATTGTAAGTGTAACATCCGTGTTACATCCGTCCCACATCGGTTGGAGAGGGGAACGAAGCATGCCTTATAAGGGTGTGGAGACTTTTCCTAGCATGACGCGTTTTGGGACCACAAGCGCAGCAGATCCCATGAGAACTCTGCAGTTAAGCGTGCTCAGGCGAGAGCACTACCAGGATGGGTGACATCCTGGGAAAGTGCTCGTCATGTGTGGTTACCAAGAAAAATCCGTGCGCCTACGGACAAAGCGGACAATATCATGCTACGGGGAACGTTTACCTGGGATGTTACAGTAAGCATTTTTGTTAAGTAGAAGTATTTTGTTAAGTGTATTGAAGTCTTTCAAAAGTGTATAAATACATATTAAAACACTACATGTATATACATTTTAACTGAGTCGTTAAGTCATCGTTAGTCGTTACATGTAAGTGTTGTTTTGAAACCTTTAGGTTAACGATCTTGTTAAATGTTGTTAACCCAATGTTTATAATATCAAATGAGATTTTAAATTATTATATTATCATGATATTATCATATATGAATATCTCTTAATATGATATATATATATACATTAAATGTCTTTACAACAATAATCGTTACATATATGTCTCGTTTAAAAATCATTAAGTTAGTAGTCTTGTTTTTTACATATGTAGTTCATTGTTAATATACTTAATGATATGTTTACTTATCATAGTATCATGTTAACTATATAACTATATATATATATATATATATATATATATATATATATATATATATATATATATATATATATATATATATATATATATATATATATATATATATATATATATATATATATATATATATATATATATATATATATATATATATATCCATATATATGTCATCATATAGTTTTTACATGTTTTAACGTTCGTGAATCACCGGTCAACTTGGGTGGTCAATTGTCTATAAGAAACATATTTCAATTAATCAAGTCTTAACAAGTTTGATTGCTTAACATGTTGGAAACATTTAATCATGTAAATATCAATCTCAATTAATATATATAAACATGGAAAAGTTCGGGTCACTACAGTACCTACCCGTTAAATAAATTTCGTCCCGAAATTTTAAGCTGTTAAAGGTGTTGACGAATCTTCTGGAAATAGTTGCGGGTATTTCTTTTTCATCTGATCTTCACGCTCCCAGGTGAACTCGGGTCCTCTACGAGCATTCCATCGAACCTTAACAATTGGTATCTTGTTTTGCTTAAGTCTTTTAACCTCACGATCCATTATTTCGACGGGTTCTTCGATGAATTGAAGTTTTTCGTTGATTTGGATTTCATCTAACGGGAATAGTGAGAACTTCTTTGGCAAAACATTTCTTCAAATTCGAGACGTGAAAAGTGTTATGTACAGCCGCGAGTTGTTGAGGTAACTCAAGTCTGTAAGCTACTGGTCCGACACGATCAATAATCTTGAATGGTCCAATATACCTTGGATTTAATTTCCCTCGTTTACCAAATCGAACAACGCCTTTCCAAGGTGCAACTTTAAGCATGACCATCTCTCCAATTTCAAATTCTATATCTTTTCTTTTAATGTCAGCGTCGCTCTTTTGTCGACTTTGGGCGGTTTTCAACCGTTGTTGAATTTGGATGATCTTCTCGGTAGTTTCTTGTATAATCTCCAGACCCGTAACCTGTCTATCCCCCACTTCACTCCAACAAATCGGAGACCTGCACTTTCTACCATAAAGTGCTTCAAACGGCGCCATCTCAATGCTTGAATGGTAGCTGTTGTTGTAGGAAAATTCTGCTAACGGTAGATGTCGATCCCAACTGTTTCCGAAATCAATAACACATGCTCGTAGCATGTCTTCAAGCGTTTGTATCGTCCTTTCGCTCTGCCCATCAGTTTGTGGATGATAGGCAGTACTCATGTCTAGACGAGTTCCTAATGCTTGCTGTAATGTCTGCCAGAATCTTGAAATAAATCTGCCATCCATATCAGAGATAATAGATATTGGTATTCCATGTCTGGAGACGACTTCCTTCAAATACAGTCGTGCTAACTTCTCCATCTTGTCATCTTCTCTTATTGGCAGGAAGTGTGCTGATTTGGTGAGACGATCAACTATTACCCAAATAGTATCAAAACCACTTGCAGTCCTTGGCAATTTAGTGATGAAATCCATGGTAATGTTTTCCCATTTCCATTCCGGGATTTTGGGTTGTTGAAGTAGACCTGATGGTTTCTGATGCTCAGCTTTGACCTTAGAACACGTCAAATATTCTCCTACGTATTTAGCAACATCGGCTTTCATACCCGGCCACCAAAAATGTTTCTTGAGATCCTTGTACATCTTCCCCGTTCCAGGATGTATTGAGTATCTAGTTTTATGAGCTTCTCTAAGTACCATTTCTCTCATATCTCCAAATTTTGGTACCCAAATTCTTTCAGCCCTATACCGGGTTCCGTCTTCCCGAATATTAAGATGCTTCTCCGATCCTTTGGGTATTTCATCCTTTAAATTTCCCTTTTTTAAAACTCCTTGTTGCGCCTCCTTTATTTGAGTAGTAAGGTTATTATGAATCATTATATTCATAGATTTTACTCGAATGGGTTCTCTGTCCTTCCTGCTCAAGGCATCGGCTACCACATTTGCCTTCCCCGGGTGGTAACGAATCTCAAAGTCGTAATCATTCAACAATTCAATCCACCTACGCTTCCTCATATTCAGTTGTTTCTGATTAAATATGTGTTGAAGACTTTTGTGGTCAGTATATATAATACTTTTGACCCCATATAAGTAGTGCCTCCAAGTCTTTAATGCAAAAACAACCGCGCCTAATTCCAAATCATGCGTCGTATAATTTTGCTCGTGAATCTTCAATTGTCTAGATGCATAAGCAATCACCTTCGTTCGTTGCATTAATACACAACCGAGACCTTGCTTTGATGCGTCACAATAAATCACAAAATCATCATTCCCTTCAGGCAATGACAATATAGGTGCCGTAGTTAGCTTTTTCTTCAATAACTGAAACGCTTTCTCTTGTTCATCATTCCATTCAAATTTCTTCCCTTTATGCGTTAATGCAGTCAAGGGTTTTGCTATTCTGGAAAAGTCTTGGATGAACCTTCTGTAGTAACCAGCTAGTCCTAAAAACTGGCGTATGTGTTTCGGAGTTTTCGGGGTTTCCCACTTTTCAACAGTTTCTATCTTTGCCGGATCCACCTTAATACCTTCTTTGTTCACTATGTGACCGAGGAATTGAACTTCTTCCAACCAAAATGCACACTTTGAAAACTTAGCGTACAATTCTTCCTTCCTCAATACTTCTAACACCTTTCTCAAATGTTCACCGTGTTCTTGGTCATTCTTTGAGTAAATAAGTATGTCATCAATGAAAACAATGACAAACTTGTCAAGGTATGGTCCACACACTCGGTTCATAAGGTCCATGAACACAGCGGGTGCATTAGTTAAACTAAACGGCATGACCATAAACTCGTAATGACCGTAACGTGTTCTGAAAGCAGTCTTTGGAATATCATCTTCTTTCACCCGCATTTGATGATACCCGGAACGTAAGTCAATCTTTGAATAAACAGACGAGCCTTGTAGTTGATCAAATAAGTCGTCGATTCTCGATAGTGGGTAGCGGTTCTTAATGGTAAGTTTGTTCAACTCTCGGTAGTTGATACACAACCTGAATGTTCCATTTTTCTTCTTGACAAACAAAACAGGAGCTCCCCACGGTGATGTGCTTGGTCGAATGAAACCACGCTCTAAAAGTTCTTGTAATTGGCTTTGCAGTTCTTTCATCTCGCTGGGTGCGAGTCTGTAAGGAGCACGAGCTATTGGTGCAGCTCCTGGTACAAGATCTCTTTGAAATTCAACGGATCGATGTGGGGGTAATCCCGGTAATTCTTTCGGAAATACATCGAGAAATTCTTTTGCAATGGGAACATCATTGATGCTCTTTTCTTCGGTTTGTACTTTCTCGACGTGTGCTAGAATAGCATAGCAACCTTTTTTTATTAGTTTTTGTGCCTTCAAATTACTAATAAGATGTAGCTTCGTGTTGCCCTTTTCTCCGTACACCATTAAGGGTTTTCCTTTTTCTCGTATAATGCGAATTGCATTTTTGTAACAAACGATCTCTGCTTTCACTTCTTTCAACCAGTCCATACCGATTATCACATCAAAACTCCCTAACTCTACTGGTATCAAATCAATCTTAAATGTTTCGCTAACCAGTTTAATTTCTCGATTCCGACATATATTATCTGCTGAAATTAATTTACCATTTGCTAATTCGAGTAAAAATTTACTATCCAAAGGCGTCAATGGACAACTTAATTTAGCACAAAAAATCTCTACTCATATAGCTTGCATCCGCACCCGAATTAAATAAAACGTAAGCAGATTTATTATCAATAAGAAACGTACCCGTAACAAGCTCCGGGTCTTCCTGTGCCTCTGCCGCATTAATATTGAAAACTCTTCTGCGGCCTTGTCCATTCGTGTTCTCCTGGTTCGGGCAATTTCTAATAATGTGGCCCGGTTTTCCACATTTATAACAAACTACATTGGCACTACTTGCTCCGCCATTACTCGTTCCGACACCATTTGTTACTTTCGTTCTATTAACCCCTGGTCCGTAGACCTCACACTTCGCCGCGCTATGACCATTTATTTTACACTTGTTGCAAAATTTGGTGCAGAACCCCGAGTGATACTTTTCACAACTTTGGCATAGCTGCTTCTGATTGTTGTTGTTGTTGCGGTTATTATTGTTGTTGGGATGATTGTTGTAGTTGCTGTTGTTGTTGTTGTTGTTGTTGTTGGGCCGTTTGTTGTAGTTGCGATTGATGTTGCGATTGTTGGGATAATTGTTGCGATTATTGTTGTAATTGCTGTTGTTGTTATATTGGTGATTCTTATCACTGTTTTCCTCCCACTTTCTTTTGACTTGCTTCACATTGGCCTCTTCAGCAGTCTGTTCTTTAATTCTTTCTTCAATCTGGTTCACTAGTTTGTGAGCCATTCTACATGCCTGTTGTATGGAGGTGGGCTCGTGTGAACTTATATCTTCTTGGATTCTTTCCGGTAATCCTTTCACAAACGCGTCGATCTTCTCTTCCTCATCTTCGAACGCTCCCGGACACAATAGGTACAATTCTGTGAATCGTCTTTCGTACTTGGTAATATCAAATCCTTGGGTTCGTAACCCTCTAAGTTCTGTCTTGAGCTTATTGACCTCGGTTCTGGGACGGTACTTCTCGTGCATCAAGTGCTTGAATGCTGACCACGGTAGTGCGTACGCATCGTCTTGTCCTACTTGCTCTAGATAGGTATTCCACCATGTTAACGCAGAACCTGTGAAGGTATGCGTAGCGTACTTCACTTTGTCCTCTTCAGTACACTTACTTATGGCAAACACCGATTCGACCTTCTCGGTCCACCGTTTCAATCCGATCGGTCCTTCGGTTCCATCAAATTCCTAAGGTTTGCAGGCAGTGAATTCTTTGTAGGTGCATCCTACACGATTTCCTGTACTGCTAGATCCAAGGTTATTGTTGGTATGTAGTGCAGCCTGTACTGCGGCTATGTTTGAAGCTAGAAAAGTACGGAATTCCTCTTCATTCATATTCACGGTGTGTCGAGTAGTCGGTGCCATTTCCTTCAAAATAGTCAAATGGAACAAGTTAATCATACAGAATATTAAGAGTAGTTAATAGTATTTCGTAGCATAATATGAACTCATTTATAAAAGCTTTTTCTTCATATTAGCGTTTTATAAGTTTAAATTCGGGTAGTACCTACCCGTTAAGTTCATACTTAGTAGCTAATATACAATTCAACTACTACAGATCTATATGAAAAACTGATTATAATAATATTTCGCGTTCAAACTTTTACACTATATTTTACAAACTTACAATACCGCTTATTTTACATATAGCATGAAATATAGCACACAATAAATTTGATACAAGATGGTTGTGAAGATAATTCTAGCTAGTACACAAGTCGTTCAGCAAAGGCAATAAAGACACGTAATTCATACGTCCAGAAACAAATCATGCATTCTGGTCTTACTAGGATTACTTCCCATCCTTGGTCTTGTGGAACATAATCGTTATGGACGTTGATAAGACAGCGTGTTGTAACGTCGTCAAAGGGACGAGGGTTAAGTAATGTCCAACAGTCCCGTAACAGTCTAAAAACCTCATTTCTTACCCCAATTACCGACTCCGTCACTTGTGGGAACGTTTTGTTTAATAGTTGTAGCCCGATGTTCTTGTTCTCACTTTGGTGATAAGGGAACATTACTAATCCGTAAGCATAACATGCTTCTTTATGTTGCATGTTAGCCGCTTTTTCTAAATCACAAAGTCCAATATTCGGATATATTGAGTCAAAATAATTTCTTAACCCATTGCGTAAAATAGAATTTGGGTTCCCCGCAATATATGCGTCAAAGTAAACACATCATAACTTATGGATTTCCCAATGTGATATCCCCCATCTTTCGAACGAAAGCCTTTTATAAACCAAGGCATTCTTGGAACGTTCTTCGAATGTCTTACAAACTGATCTCGCCTTAAATAGTTGTGCCGAAGAATTCTGACCGACTCTAGACAAGATTTCATCAATCATGTCTCCGGGTAGGTCTCTTAAAATATTGGGTTGTCTATCCATTTTGTGTTTTTATACTGTAAAATAGACAAGAGTTAGATTCATAAAAAAATACTTATTAATACAAGCAATTTTTACATATATCATAAAGCATAAGCACACTATATTACATATATTACACCACACGAATACAACTATCTTATTCAGACTCACTTGTTTCTTCTTCTTCGGTTTTGGTTCGTTTTGCCAAGTTTCTAGGGATATATGATGTTCTCCTAATACGAGCTGTCGTTTTCCACATTGGTTTAGAAAAACCTGGTGGTTTAGAGGTTCCCGGGTCATTGTTACAACTTAAGGACTTCGGGGGTTGACGATACATATAAAGTTCATCGGGGTTGGAATTAGATTTCTCTATTTTTATGCCCTTTCCCTTATTATTTTCTTTTGCCTTTTTAAATTCAGTTGGGGTAATTTCTATAACATCATCGGAATTCTCGTCGGAATCCGATTCATCGGAGAATTGGTAATCCTCCCAATATTTTGCTTCCTTGGCGGAAACACCATTGACCATAATTAACCTTGGTCGGTTGGTTGAGGATTTTCTTTTACTTAACCGTTTTATTATTTCCCCCACTGGTTCTATTTCTTCATCCGGTTCCGATTCTTCTTCCGGTTCCGATTCTTCTTCCGGTTCCGACTCTTCTTCCGGTTCCTCTTCGAGAACTTGTGAATCAGTCCACGAATCATTCCAATTTACATTTGACTCTTCATTATTATTAGGTGAGTCAATGAGACTTATTCTAGAGGTAGACATCTATCACATAATATCAAACGCGTTAAGAGATTAATATATCACATAATATTCACATGTTAAAAATATATAGTTTCCAACAAAATTTGTTAAGCAATCATTTTTCAAGTAAACACGGTCGAAGTCTAGACTCACTAATGCATCCTAACAAACTCGATAAGACATACTAATTCAAAATTCTGGTTCTCTAAGACCAACGCTCGGATACCAACTGAAATGTCCCGTTCTTATTGATTAAAAACGTTCCATATTAATTGATTTCGTTGCGAGGTTTTGACCTCTATATGAGACGTTTTTCAAAGACTGCATTCATTTTAAAACAAACCATAACCTTTATTTCATAAATAAAGGTTTAAAAAACTTTACGTAGATTATCAAATAATGATAATCTAAAATATCCTGTTTACACACGACCATTACATAATGGTTTACAATACAAATATGTTACAACAAAATAAGTTTCTTGAATGCAGTTTTTACACAATATCATACAAGCATGGACTCCAAATCTCGTCCTTATTTAAGTATGCGACAGCGGAAGCTCTTAATAATCACCTGAGAATAAACATGCTTCAAACGTCAACAAAAATGTTGGTGAG
The DNA here is from genome assembly GCF_046630445.1 of Rutidosis leptorrhynchoides. Taxonomy (NCBI): domain Eukaryota; kingdom Viridiplantae; phylum Streptophyta; class Magnoliopsida; order Asterales; family Asteraceae; genus Rutidosis; species Rutidosis leptorrhynchoides. Next base: position 401,369,295 of record NC_092338.1, on the reverse strand, counting down.
TTATAGGTTTAACCTATATATATCAAATCATAATAATAGACCACAAGATTTCATATTTCAATACACATCCCATACATAGAGATAAAAATCATTCATATGGTGAACACCTGGTAACCGACATTAACAAGATGCATATATAAGAATATCCCCATCATTCCGGGACACCCTTCGGATATGATATAAATTTCGAAGTACTAAAGCATCCGGTACTTTGGATGGAGTTTGTTAGACCCAATAGATCTATCTTTAGGATTCGCGTCAATTAGGGTGTCTGTTCCCTAATTCTTAGATTACCAGACTTAATAAAAGGGGCATATTTGATTTCGATAATTCAACCATAGAATGTAGTTTCACGTACTTGTGTCTATTTTGTAAATCATTTATAAAACCTGCATGTATTCTCATCCCAAAAATATTAGATTTTAAAAGTGGGACTATAACTCACTTTCACAGATTTTTACTTCGTCGGGAAGTAAGACTTGGCCACTGGTTGATTCACGAGCCTATAACAATATATACATATATATCAAAGTATGTTCAAAATATATTTACAACACTTTTAATACATTTTGATGTTTTAAGTTTATTAAGTCAGCTGTCCTCGTTAGTAACCTACAACTAGTTGTCCACAGTTAGATGTACAGAAATAAATCGATAAATATCTTGAATCAATCCACGACCCGGTGTATACGTATCTCAGTATTGATCACAACTCAAACTATATATATTTTGGAATCAACCTCAACCCTGTATAGCTAACTCCAACATTCACATATAGAGTGTCTATGGTTGTTCCGAAATATATATAGATGTGTCGACATGATAGGTTGAAACATTGTATACATGTCTATGGTATCTCAAGATTACATAATATACAATACAAGTTGATTAAGTTATGGTTGGAATAGATTTGTTACCAATTTTCACGTAGCTAAAATGAGAAAAATTATCCAATCTTGTTTTACCCATAACTTCTTCATTTTAAATCCGTTTTTAGTGAATCAAATTGCTATGGTTTCATATTGAACTCTATTTTATGAATCTAAACAGAAAAAGTATAGGTTTATAGTCGGAAAAATAAGTTACAAGTCATTTTTTTAAAGGTAGTCATTTCAGTCGAAAGAACGACGTCTAGATGACCATTTTAGAAAACATACTTCCACTTTGAGTTTAACCATAATTTTTGGATATAGTTTCATGTTCATAATAAAAATCATTTTCCCAGAATAACAACTTTTAAATCAAAGTTTATCATAGTTTTTAATTAACTAACCCAAAACAGCCCGTGGTGTTACTACGACGGCGTAAATCCGGTTTTACGGTGTTTTTCGTGTTTCCAGGTTTTAAATTATTAAGTTAGCATATCATATAGATATAGAACATGTGTTTAGTTGATTTTAAAAGTCAAGTTAGAAGGATTAACTTTTGTTTGCGAACAAGTTTAGAATTAACTAAACTATGTTCTAGTGATTACAAGTTTAAACCTTCGAATAAGATAACTTTATATGTATGAATCGAATGATGTTATGAACATCATTACTACCTTAAGTTCCTTGGATAAACCAACTGAAAAAGAGAAAAATGGATCTAGCTTCAACAGATCCTTGGATGGCTCGAAGTTCTTGAAGCAGAATCATGACACGAAAACAAGTTCAAGTAAGATCATCACTTGAAATAAGATTGTTATAGTTATAGAAATTGAACCAAAGTTTGAATATGATTATTACCTTGTATTAGAATGATAACCTACTGTAAGAAACAAAGATTTCTTGAGGTTGGATGATCACCTTACAAGATTGGAAGTGAGCTAGCAAACTTGAAAGTATTCTTGATTTTATGTAACTAGAACTTGTAGAATATATGAAGAACACTTAGAACTTGAAGATAGAACTTGAGAGAGATCAATTAGATGAAGAAAATTGAAGAATGAAAGTGTTTGTAGGTGTTTTTGGTCGTTGGTGTATGGATTAGATATAAAGGATATGTAATTTTGTTTTCATGTAAATAAGTCATGAATGATTACTCATATTTTTGTAATTTTATGAGATATTTCATGCTAGTTGCCAAATGATGGTTCCCACATGTGTTAGGTGACTCACATGGGCTGCTAAGAGCTGATCATTGGAGTGTATATACCAATAGTACCTACATCTAAAAGCTGTGTATTGTACGAGTACGAATATGGGTGCATACGAGTAGAATTGTTGATGAAACTGAACGAGGATGTAATTGTAAGCATTTTTGTTAAGTAGAAGTATTTTGATAAGTGTATTGAAGTCTTTCAAAAGTGTATAAATACATATTAAAACACTACATGTATATACATTTTAACTGAGTCGTTAAGTCATCGTTAGTCGTTACATGTAAGTGTTGTTTTGAAACCTTTAGGTTAACGATCTTGTTAAATGTTGTTAACCCAATGTTTATAATATCAAATGAGATTTTAAATTATTATATTATCATGATATTATCATGTATGAATATATCTTAATATGATATATATACATTAAATGTCTTTACAACGATAATCGTTACATATATGTCTCGTTTAAAAATCATTAAGTTAGTAGTCTTGTTTTTACATATGTAGTTCATTGTTAATATTCTTAATGATATGTTTACTTATCATAGTATCATGTTAACTATATATATATATCCATATATATGTCATCATATAGTTTTTACATGTTTTAACGTTCGTGAATCACCGGTCAACTTGGGTGGTCAATTGTCTATATGAAACATATTTCAATTAATCAAGTCTTAACAAGTTTGATTGCTTAACATGTTGGAAACATTTAATCATGTAAATATCAATCTCAATTAATATATATAAACATGGAAAAGTTCGGGTCGCTACAACGCGGACAGTAAAAAAAAGATATAGAGTTTGAAATTGGAGAAATGGTCATGCTTAAGGTTTCACCTTGGAAAGGCGTTGTTCGATTTGGTAAACGAGGGAAACTAAATCCAAGGTACATTGGACCATTCAAGATTATAGATCGTGTCGGACCAGTAGCTTACCAACTGGAGCTACCTCAGCAACTCGCGGCTGTACATAACACTTTCCACATCTCGAATTTGAAAAAATGTTTTGCTAAATAAGATCTCACTATTCCGTTGGACGAAATCTAAATCAATGAAAAACTTCAGTTCATTGAAGAACCCGTCGAAATAATGGATCGTGAGGTTAAGAGACTTAAGCAAAACAAGATACCGATTGTTAAGGTTCGATGGAATGCTCGTAGAAGACCCGAGTTCACCTGGGAGCATGAAGATCAGATGAAGAAGAAATACCCGCATCTATTTCCAGAAGATTCGTCAACACCTTCAACAGCTTAAAATTTCGGGACGAAATTTATTTAACGGGTAGGTACTGTAGTGACCCGAACTTTTCCATGTTTATATATATTAATTGAGATTGATATTTACATGACTAAATGTTTCCAACGTGTTAAGCAATCAAAATTGTTAAGACTTGATTAAATGAAATAAGTTTCATATAAACAATTGATCACCCAAGTTGACCGGCGATTCACGAACGTTACAAAATTGTAAAAACTACATGTTGTGGTATATATAGACATATATATATATATATATATATATGGTTGACATAAGATTATGATGAGTAAGTATCTCATTAAATATATTAACAATGTGTGATATACATAAGAAATGAGATTACTAAGTTAAGAAACTCGAAATGATATATATAACGATTATCGTTATGATAACGTCTACTAAATACATATGTATCATATTAAGATATTGATACACTATATTTAACATGATAAAATGATATTTAAATATATCGTTAAGTGTGTTAACAATGAACTACATATGTAAAAACAAGACTACTAACTCAAGAATTACGAAACGAGACTTATATGTAACGATTATCGTTGTAACGATATTTTAATGTATATATCATATTAAGTGATATTCATACATCATAATATCATGATAATATAATAATTTAACATCTCATTTGATATAATAAACATTGGGTTAACAGCATTAATTGAGATCGTTAACTTAAAGGTTTCAAAACAACACTTACATGTAACGACTAACGAAGACTTAATGACTCCATTAGAATGTATATACATGTTGTGTTTTGATATGTATTCTTATACTTTTGAAAGACTTCAAGACACATTGCAAAGTACTTCTACTTAACAAAAATGCTTACAATTACATCCTCGTTTAGTTTCATCAACAATTCTACTCGTATGCACCCGTATTCGTACTCGTACAATACACAGCTTTTAGATATATGTACTATTGGTATATACACTCCAATGATAAGGAAAACAAAAATATTAGTTCTAAGTGTTCTTTCGACTGAAATGACTACCTTTACAAAAACGACTTGTAACTTATATTTCCGACTATAAACCTATACTTTTTCTGTTTAGATTCATAAATTAGAGTTCAATATGAAACCATAGCAATTTGATTCACTCAAAACGGATTTAAAATGAAGAAGTTATGGGTAAAACAAGATTGGATATTTTTGATCTTTTTAGCTACGGGAAATGTTTAAAAAATCTATACAAATCATATCCTAGCTAACTTATATTGTATTATACATGTATTCTAATATATTATGTAATCTTGGGATACCATAGACACGTATGCAAATGTTTTTGACATATCATATCGACCCATGTATATATATTATTTGGAACAACCATAGACACTCTATATGCAGTAATGTTGGAGTTAGCTATACAAGGTTGAGGTTGATTCTAAAAATATATATACTTTGAGTTGTGATCTAGCCTGAGACGTGTATACACTGGGTCGTGGATTGATTCAAGATAATATATATATCGATTTATTTCTGTACATCTAACTGTGGACAACTAGTTATAGGTTACTAATGAGGACAGCTGACTTAATACACTCAAATCTTTAAAACATAATAAAAATGGTTATAATTATATTTTGATCATACTTTGATATATATGTACATATTTGTATAGGTTCGTGAATCGATCCGTGGCCAAGTCTTATTTCCGAGGAAGGAGATATCTGTGAAAGTGAGTTATAGTCCCACTTTTAAAAATTTAATATTTTTGGGATGAGAATACATGCAGGTTTTATAAATGATTTACAAAATAGACACAAGTACGTGAAACTACATTCTATGGTTGAATTATCGAAATCGAATATGCCCCTTTTTATTAAGTCTGGTAATCTAAGAATTAGGGAACAGACACCCTAATTGACGCGAATCCTAAAGATAGATCTATTGGGCCTAACAAACCTCATCCAAAGTACCGGATGCTTTAGTACTTCGAAATTTATATCATATCCGAAGGGTGTCCCGGAATGATGGGGATATTCTTATATATGCATCTTGTTAATGTCAGTTACCAGGTGTTCACCATATGAATGATTTTTATCTCTATGTATGGGATGTGTATTGAAATATGAAATCTTGGAGTCTATTGTTACGATTTGATATATATAGGTTAAACCTATAACTCACCAACATTTTTGTTGACGTTTAAAGCATGTTTATTCTCAGGTGAATACTAAGAGCTTCCGCTGTTGCATACTAAAATAAGGACAAGATTTGGAGTCCATGTTTGTATGATATTGTGTAAAAACTGCATTTAAGAAACATATGTCAATGTAATATATTTCTATTGTAAAACATTATGTAATGGTCGTGTGTAAACAGTATATTTTAGATTATCATTATTTGATAATCTACGTAATGTTTTTAAAACCTTTATTGATAAAATAAAGGTTATGGTTGTTTTTAAAAATGAATGCAGTCTTTGAAAAATGTCTCATATAGAGGTCAAAACCTCGCAACGAAATCAATTAATATGAAACGTTTATAATCAATATGAACGGGACTTTTCAGCGTGCATTAGGCGCATATCATTAACGGTGACGGCACCGCCATGTTGGGTTTTTAGGTGAAGGGTTTTGGCGATGAGGTGGTGAAGAATGTGGTGAACAGGATTGGTGAAATTTGAAGCCTTTTTACTTGAACTCCAGGCTTCATTATCGGATGTGTAGGTTTGCCAGAATGCTTGATAATCGATTGGGTTTAGGATGGTGTATCCTCTCTTGAACACTAATCGTTTAACGTGTGATATTTTGTACAGCTCTAGGTGCATTGCGAACTGTGCGAGAGTCATGTGATGCATCTGGTTCTGGTGGCGGAAATGTATGCATGGATGACTGTTATAATCCTCTTGGTCAACATTTGCTTCGAATCTCCACGTTGCCAAAAACTCTGCATATGGTTCCTGATACACCCGTTCATTTATTTCAAAAAGCTTTTGTCATGCGCTGTTTGTTTTCCCGTGTGCTTTAAAACTTAGGATCTATCTTAGCTCATCAGCCCAACCACATTGTTCCATTATTTCCCAATTTATATACTTGTTGGCACCCTTTTGTCGATTTATCCAAGTTCGCATGAACGGTTCATTATCCGCGGGTTATCTTGCCCGTGGATAGAGTGTGGTAACTCGTACTCGTCGGGTAAATAATTAGCCATCTGTGAAAGTCAAATAATGTAGGTTATGTTCCAAAATAATCAGACTTATGATAACACTTAGAAATGGAAATGCTTATATTTTTCGGAAAAAAAAAATCGAAATGAGGGCTTTAAAAATGGCACTTTCCAAATCCTTGTTATAGTCAATTATAGCCAAAATTACCGCAAACAACATCTAATCTTACTATAAACTTATTTCCAAGCAAAATTTGAAGCGTACCCGTGATTGCAACAAATAATGATGAAAAATAATAATTATAGTGAGTTAG